>NC_133326.1:181808454-182457568 GCF_042186555.1 Aquarana catesbeiana
TGGGTGTTTCATTTTTTTTTCACACAGTATTTGCGCAACAATTTTTCAAACGCATTTTTTTGGGAAAAAACACACTTTTTTTAATTTTAATGCACTAAAACACACTATATTGCCCAAATGTTTGATGAAATAAAAAAGATGATCTTAGGCTGAGTACATGGATACCAAACATGACATGCTTTAAAATTGCGCAACAAACGTGCAGTGGCAACAAAATAAATACATTTTTAAAAGCCTTTAAAAGCCTTTACAGGTTACCACTTTAGATTTACAGAGGAGGTCTACTGCCAAAATTACTACCCTCGATCTGACCTTCATGGTGATACCTCACATGCATGGTGCAATTGCTGTTTACATTTGATGCGAGACGGATGCTTGCGTTCGCCTTAGCGCGAGAGCAGGGGGGGACAGGGGTGCTTTTTTTTTTTCCTTTATTATTTTTTGCTTTTTAATCTTATTTTTAAACTGTTCCTTTCATTTTTTTTTTAATCATTTTTATTGTTATCCCAGGGAATGTAAATATCCCCTATGATAGCAATAGGTAGTGACAGGTACTCTTTTTTGAAAAAAATGGGATCTATTAGACCCTAGATCTCTCCTCTGCCCTCAAAGCATCTGACCACACCAACATCGGTGTGATAAAATGCTTTCCCAATGGCGCTGTTTACATCCGGCGAAATCTAAGTCATGAAATGCTCGTAGCTTCCGGTTTCTTAGGCCATAGAGATGTTTGGACAGCTGGCTGAATCACCGGCTGCATTCTCAGGTTCCCTGTTGAGACAGGAGAGCCAGAGAAAAACACGGAAGACGGGGGGGGCATTCCCTCCCACTGCTTGTAAAAGCAGTCTAGAGGCTAATTAGCCACTAGGATTGCTTTTACATGAAAGCCGACCGCTGGCTGAAAAGAATGATACCAAGATGATACCTAAACCTGCAGGCATCATTCTGGTATAACCACTCAAAGTTGTGAATTGCGTACCTGAAGACAAAAAAATGGTTAACAATAAAACACAGTAAACGGTAAAGTATAAAAAATTGCATACCTGAAAAGCAAACATGATAAAACATAACAACAATAAAACATTGCAGAATAGAATACAGTAAAAAAGAGCAGAACAATAGAGAGAGAATAGAGAGAGAGAGAACAATGAAACGACAACTATTTTTTTTAATTTTATATATTTTTTTTTTTACACTTTTTTTGTAACTGTAACTTTTATAACTGTAACCGGCTCCAGGTTCGGGTCTCTCAAAATGCGATGGCATCTTGGGAGACCCTGTGAAAGTGTGCCTAGTTTGTGCAATGCTGTACTCTACGCTAATACGCTAAAACTAGTGCATGGTAGAATTCAAAACATTCACCAATGCAAAGACCAGGATTGTCAGGACAGGAGTCACAATAATAGCGGGTGTCATGCCTATATCCGTGCTTGCTGCAGACGCATCTTTTTTGGGGGGGTTCGTTGGGTAGGGGTACTCGGGAGGACATAAAAATGCCTCTCATGCAGCCGACTGCATTTGGTTGGGGATGTGAATGGGGGAAGTACGGGCGCTGCAGAAGTGGTGGGTTCCCAATTAGGATTGGCGAATGCAGCAGGAAGGGCATTATGGGCACGACGGGCCTGTGTTTGTCTTCTTCTTGGTGGCAGCGGGACACTACTTGTGCTTGCCACCTCACCAGCTTGAACTGCACTTATGGGACTCGCCACGTCACCAAGTGTTACTGCAGTGCTGGTTTGACTATGACCGGGGTGTACTAGGTCGCTGGTGCTTGCCACTTCACCAAAACGCTACCAAAAAAACAGCGATCGCAGGGATCAGGCCTGACTCTGCGAACGCTGCAGTTATGTATTTAGTGTTTTGTAAGTGACAGTGATCGAACGATACTGCTCTTGGGTAGGCTGGGCTGGGCCGGGCGGAGGGGCAAAACGCAGGTGTTAGCAGGTATCTGGGCTGATCCCGCTAACACTGCGTTTTTGGGAACCCTAAACTGCTGGGGACGCTAGTATAGATCTGATCGGATCAGATATTGATCCGTTCAGATACTATACCACTACCACTGTACGGTGCGTGCGTGGGTGTTAGCGGTACTGGCGCTAACCTGATGCTGCTTGGGGCTAGTGCTTGCCAGTTCACCAAAACTCTACCAAAAAAACTGTTAGCGATCGCAGGGATCAGGCCTGACTCTGCGAACACTGCAGTTATGCGTTTAGTGTTTTGTAAGTGATAGTGATCGATCGATACTGCACTTGAGTGGGCTGGGCTGGACCGGGCGGAGGGGCAAAACGCAGGTGCTAGCAGGTATCTGGGCTGATCCCGCTAACACTGCGTTTTTGGGAACCCTAAACTGCTGGGGACGCTAGTATAGATCTGATCGGATCAGATATTGATCCGTTCAGATACTATACCACTAAGGGAGGCGTATGCTGCGTGCGTGGGTGTTAGCGGTACTGGCGCTAATCTGACGCTGCCTGGGGCGATGCATATCACTGCCGGGCGATCAGGGGGCTAAACCTTTATTCGGTAATGAATGGCGGGTGCCCTGACACTATAAAAAATAAACAAACTAACCAGCTTCACCCGTAAGGGTTATACGGTGGTGAAAGGGTTAACTAGAGGGCAATCAAGAGGTTAAAACATTTATTAGATAGTATATGGGGGTCCCTGACGCTACAAAACGCTGACGGCGAACCTAAATATTTACCTCCCTAACTAGCGTCACCAGCGACACTAATACAGCGATCAGAAAAATGATTGCTTAGCGATACTGGCGACGGGGGGTGATCAAGGGGTTAAAACCCTAGACCTAAAGGGGGCTAACACTAACTGCCCTACCACACTAACTGTCACAAACTGACACCATGCAGTAATCAGAAAAAAAAACGGAGGGAGGGGTGATTGGGGGGGATCGGGGGTGTAAAGTGTGCCTGGCATGTTCTACTGAGTGTGTTGTGTTGGTGCACTCACATTCCAGTCTTCTCTCCTCGGCGCCTGAGCAGAAAATACCGAGCCGAGGAGAGATGACATCATTTCCTTTGCTGCTGTTTAGCATACAGCAGCAGAGGAATGATTCTGATTGTCTGGGAGCCATCCATTCGTGGCCCCCCCTCATCTCTGAACGCTCCCAGACCAAAGCCAACCGCCTTGGGCACCGATCGGACCCCCCACCCGCGCCAGGCAGATCACGTACAGGTACGTGATTCTGCCTGCCCGTGCCATTCTGCCGACGTACATCGGCGTGAGGTGGTCGGCAAGTGGTTAACTAAATATCCCCATTTTTTTTTTTAAAAAAAGCAAATTTTTTCTCAGTTTAGGCCGATATGTATTTTTCTACATATTTTTGTTTAAAAAAAATGCAATAAGTGTATATTGATTGGTTTGCGCAAAAATTATAGCATCTACAAAATATGGGATAGATTTATAGCATTTTTATAATTATTTATTTTTTGGCGATCTACGATTTTTATCATGACTGTGACATTATAGCGGACACATCGGACAATTTTGACACATTTTTGGGACCATTAATACAGCGATCAATGCTATAAAAATGCATCGATTACTGTAAAAATGTCACTGGCAGTGAAGGTGTTAACACTAGGGGGCGATCTAGGGGTTAACTGTGTTCCCTGGGAGGTGATTCTAACTGAAGGGGGAGGGGACTGACTAGAGGAAGTGATGGATCGTGGTTCCTAGCTAATAGGAACACACGATCTGTCACTCCTGTTAGAGCAGAACAGGGAAGTGTGTGTTTACACACACTCGTCCCTGTTCTGTGTCTCCTGCTCACGATCGCTCATGCGCGCCTGCTATCCCGACCCCGTGAGCCGACATATAGCTACGCAGGGGAGCGCAGGGGAGCCAGCCTGCCACAGTATAACTGTGGCGGCTGGTCTGGAAGCAGTTAACAAATATTAACACCAGTGGCGGCTGGTGCTCAAAATTTTTTGGGGGGCGCAAACAATGTGAAAAGTTCTGAAAAAAACCCCCCATCAATTGCAGCCTCACTGTGCCATCAAACGCAGCCACTGTACCATCAAACGCCGCTACTGTGTCCATCAAAAGCAGCCACTGTCCCCATCAATTTCCCCCACTGTGCCCATCAAATGCAGCCACTGTGCCCATCAAACGGCGCCCCTGTGCCCATCAAACACAGCCACTGTGCCCATCAAACGCTGCCACTGTGCCATCAAACGCTGCCACTGTGCCATCAAACGCTCCCACGCTGCCCATTGAATGCTGCCACTGTGCCCGCCTGCCTGCCGTATGCCCGAACTTACCCTGTCTTGGTGGGGCAGCGGGTGATGGCGACGGGCGGTGTCCTCCATCCTCTCCTATGATTGGATGCCTGATAGGCATCCAATCACAGCTCCTGTCTTTTCAGCCAATCAGGTGACGGGTAACAGACCCAAGCACCGGATTGGCGGAGAGGTGGTTCAGTGTAAGGAAAGCGAATATTCATTCACTTTTCTAACACAGCTGGGTGAACTGCGAGCGCCAAGCATGGTGCTCGCTGCTTACCTTTTTTGACGCCTATTAGAGCCTCTGGCTCTAATCAGGTGCTTAAAAAAAACCCCAGCCGCTGTAATTCAGGTGCCCAGCGCCCAAAAAGGGGCCAGGCGCCTGAATAGGGAGTGGCAGTGGCGGCCATGGATAGATTCATGCAATGGATAGATCCATCCAATCTATCCATTCATGCAATGGATAGATTGGTGATAGAGGGAGTGGCTGGAGAGAGGGGGCGGCCCACGTGCGCCCTTATGGACGCACCGCCACTGATTAACACTCACAATAAAGTTGCCTGTATCCAGCTCGTGATACCAAGAGCAGGCTTAAAAAAGAGGGTGATGCCCTGGAAAAACATTGCCGTCAGCCCCCTGACCCCAGTTCTCTTGACCTCTTCACTAAACCCCCTCCCCACACCTATTATTTTGAACATTACCTAAATACTAGGGATGAGCCGAACACCCCGGTTCGGTTTGCACCAGAATTTGTGAAAAGACAAAAAATTTGTGCGAACATGTGAACACCGTTAAAGTCTATGGGACATGAAAGTGAAAAATCAAAAGTGCTAATTTTAAAGGCTTATATGCAAGTTATTACCATAAAAAGTGTTTGGGGACCCGTATACTGCCCCAGGGGATGTGTAACAATGCAAAAAAAAGTTTTTAAAACGGCCGTTTTTCAGGAGCAGTGATTTTAAGAATGCCACTCATCATGGAGGAGTGGAAGAGGACTCCAGTGGCAACCTGTGAAGCGCTGGTGAATCCCATGCCCCAAGACAGTTAAGGCACTGCTGGAAAATAATGGTGGCCACACAAAATATTGACACTTTGTGCCCAATTTGGACATTTTCACTTAGAGGTGTACTCAATTTAGTTGCCAGCGGTTTAGACATTAATGGCTGTGTGTTGAGTTATTTTGAGGGGACAGCAAATTTACACTGTTATACAAGCTGTACACTCACTACTTTACATTGCAGCAAAGTGTCATTTCTACAATGTTGTCACATGAAAAGATATAATAAAATATTTACAAAAATGTGAGGGGTGTACTCACTTTTGTGAGATACTGTATATACACACAGTATCTCACAAAAGTGAGTACACCCCTCACATTTTTGTAAATATTTTATTATATCTTTTCATGTGACAACACTGAAAAAAATTACACTTTGCTACAATGTAAAGTAGTGAGTGTACATATTGTGTAACAGTGTACATTTGCTGTCCCCTCAAAATGACTCAGCACACTGCCATTAATGTCTAAACCGCTGGAAAAAGTGAAAATGTCCAAATTGGCCCCAATTAGCCATTTTCCCTCCCTGGTGTCGTGTGACTCGTTAGTGTTACAAGGTCTCAGGTGT
The DNA here is from genome assembly GCF_042186555.1 of Aquarana catesbeiana. Taxonomy (NCBI): domain Eukaryota; kingdom Metazoa; phylum Chordata; class Amphibia; order Anura; family Ranidae; genus Aquarana; species Aquarana catesbeiana. The sequence goes on from NC_133326.1 coordinate 181,814,321, forward strand.
GAATGGGGAGCAGGTGTGGTAAATTTTGTGTTATCGCTCTCATTCTCTCATACGGGTCACTGGAAGTTTAACATGGCACCTCATGGCAAAGAACTCTCTGAGGATCTGAAAAAAAGAATCGTTGCTCTACATAAAGATGGCCTAGGCTATAAGAAGATTTCCAAGACCCTGAAACTGAGCTGCAGCATGGTGGCCAAGACCATACAGCAGTTTAACAGGACAGGTTCCACTCAGAACAGGCCTCGCCATGGTCGACCAAAGAAGTTGAGTGCACATGCTCAGCGTGATATCCAGAGGTTGTCTTTGGGAAATAGATGTATGAGTGCTGCCAGCATTGCTGCAGAGGTTGAAAGGGTGGGGGGGGTCAGCCTGTCAGTGCTCAGACCGTACGCTGCACACTGCATCAAATTGGTCTGCATGGCTGTTGTTCCAGAAGGAAGCCTCTTCTGGTGGTGACAAGTGTGTGTGGCGGCAACCAGGTGAGGAGTACAAAGACAAGTGTGTCTTGCCTACAGTAAAGTACGGTGGTGGGAGTGTCATGATCTGGGGCTGCATGAGTGCTGCCGGCACTGGGGAGCTACAGTTCATTGAGGGAAGCATGAATGCCAACATATACTGAAGCAGAGCAGGATCCCCTCCCTTCAGAGACTGGGCCGCAGGGCACAATTCCAACATGATAATGACCCCAAACACACCTCCATGACGACCACTGCCTTGCTAAAGAAGCTGAGGGTAAAGGTGATGGACTGGCCAAGCATGTCTCCAGACCTAAATCCTATTGAGCATCTGAAAGGCATCCTCAAATAGAAGGTGGAGGAGCGCAAGGTCTCTAACATCCACCAGCTCCATGATGTTGTCATGGAGGAGTGGAAGAGGTCTCCAGTGACAACCTGTGAAGCTCTAGTGAACTCCATGCCCAAGAGGGTTAAGGCAGTGCTGGAAAATAATGGTGGCCAAAAAAAATATTGACACTTTGGGCCCAATTTGGACATTTTCACTTAGGGTTGTACTCACTTTTGTTGCCAGTGGTTCAGACATTAATAGCTGTGTGTTGAGTTATTTTGAGGGGACAGCAAATTTACACTGTTATACAAGCTGTACACTCACTACTCTGCACTGTAGCAAAGTGTCATTTCTTCATTGTTGTCACAGTAAAAGATATAATAAAATATTTACAAAAATGTGAGGAGCGTACTCACTTTTGTGAGATACTGTATATATATATATCAAATACACTGACTGTACTGACTGAATATAGAGTTTACACTGTATATAGGGATGAGTCGAACACCCCCCTGTTCGGTTCGCACCAGAACATGCGAACAGGAAAAAAGTTCGTTCGAACACGCGAACACCAATAAAGTCTATGGGACACGAACATGAATAATCAAAAGTGCTAATTTTAAAGGCTTATATGCAAGTTATTGTCATAAAAAGTGTTTGGGGACCTGGGTCCTGCCCCAGGGGACATGGATCGATGCAAAAAAAAGTTTTAAAAACGGCCGTTTTTTCAGGAGCAGTGATTTTAATAATGCTTAAAGTCAAACAATAAAAGTGTAATATCCCTTTAAATTTCGTAGCTGGGGGGTGTCTATAGTATGCCTGTAAAAGGGGCGCATGTTTCCCATGTTTAGAACAGTCTGACAGCAAAATGACATTTCAAAGGAAAAAAGTCATTTAAAACTACTTGCGGCTATTGTATTGCCGGTCCAACAATACACATAAAAGTTCATTGATAAAAACGGCATGGGAATTCCCCACAGGGGAACCCCGAACCAAAATTTAAAAAAAAATGACGTGGGGGTCCCCCTAAATTCCATACCGGGCCCTTCAGGTCTGATATAGATTTTAAGGGGGAACCCCGCGCCAAAATTTAAAATAAAAACCGCGTGGGGTCCCCCCAAAAATCCATACCAGACCCTTATCCGAGCACGCAACCTGGCAGGCCGCAGGAAAAGAGGGGGGATGAGAGAGCGCCTCCCCCCTGAACCATACCTGGCCACATGCCCTCAACATTGGGAGGGTGCTTTGGGGTAGCCCCCCAAAACACCTTGTCCCCATGTTGATGAGGACAAGGGCCTCATCCCCACAACCCTGGCCGGTGGTTGTGGGGGTCTGCGGGCGGGGGGCTTATCAGAATCTGGAAGCCCCCTTTAAAAGCCCCTCTATGTGAAATGGTAAGTACCCCTACCATTTCACTAAAAAACTGTCAAAGATGTTAAAAATGACAAGAGACAGTTTTTGACAATTCCTTTATTTAAATGCTTCTTCTTTCTTCTATCTTCCTTCATCTTCTTCTTCTGGTTCTTCCTCCGGTGTTATCGTCCAGCATCTCCTCCGCGGCGTCTTCTATCTTCTTCTCCTCGGGCCGCTCCGCACCCATGGCATGGGGGGAGGCTCCCGCTCTTCTCTTCATCTTCTTCTCTTCTTCATCTTCTTCATCTTCTTCTCTTCTTCTCTTCTTCATCTTCTTCTCCGGGCCGCTCCGCATCCATGCTGGCATGGAGGGAGGCTCCCGCTGTGTGACGCGTCTCCTTTTCTGACGGTTCTTAAATAACGGGGGGCGGGGCCACCCGATGACCCCACCCCCCTCTGACGCACGGTGACTTGGCGGGACTTCCCTGTGACGTCACGGGGAATGCCACAGGGAAGTCCCGTCATGTCCCGTACGTCAGAGGGGGGCGGGGTCACTGGGTGGCCTCGCCCCCCGTTATTTAAGAACCGTCAGAAGAGGAGACGCGTCACACAGCAGGAGCCTCCCTCCATGCCAGAATGGATGCGGATCGGCCCGGAGAAGAAGATGAAGAAGAGAAGAAGATGAAGAGAAGAGCGGGAGCCTCTCCCCATGCCATGGGTGCGGAGCGGCCCGAATAGAAGAAGATAGAAGACACCGCGGAGGAGATGCTGGACGAGAACACCGGAGGAAGAACCAGAAGAGCCAGAAGAACCAGAAGAAGATGAAGGAAGATAGAAGAAAGAAGAAAGAAGAAGCATTTAAATAAAGGAATTGTCAAAAACTGTCTCTTGTCATTTTTAACATTTTTGACAGTTTTTTAGTGAAATGGTAGGGGTACCCCTTACCATTTCACACGGGGGGGGCCGGGATCTTGGGGTCCCCTTGTTAAAGGGGGCTTCCAGATTCTGATAAGCCCCCCACCCGCAGACCCCCACAACCACCAGCCAGGGTTGTGGGGATAAGGCCCTTGTCCTCATCAACATGGGGACAAGGTGTTTTGGGGGGCTACCCCAAAGCACCCTCCCAATGTTGAGGGCATGTGGCCTGGTACAGTTCAGGAGGGGGGGCGCTCTCTCGCCCCCCTCTTTTACTGTGGTCTGCCAGGTTGCGTGCTCGGATAAGGGTCTGGTATGGATTTTTGGGGGGACCCCACACCGTTTTTTTTTTTTTTAATTTTGGTGCGGGGTTCCCCTTAAAATCCATACCAGACCTGAAGGGTCTGGTATGGAATTTAGGGGGACCCCCACGTCATTTTTTTTTTAAATTTTGGCCGGGGTTGCCCTTAATATCCATACCAGACCTGAAGGGCCTGGTATGGAATTTAGGGGGACCTCCACTTCATTTTTTTTTTTTAATTTTGGTTTGGGGTTCCCCTGTGGAGAATTCCCATGCCGTTTTTATCAATGAACTTTTATGTGTATTGTCGGACCGGCAATGCAATAGCCGCGAGTAGTTTTGAATGACTTTTTTCCTTTGAAATGTGATTTTGCTGTCAGACTGTTCTAAACACGGGAAACATGCGCCCCTTTACAGGCATACTATAGACACCCCCCAGCTACAAAATTTAAAGGGATATTACACTTTTATTGTTTGACTTTAAGCATTATTAAAATCACTGCTCCTGAAAAAACGGCCATTTTTAAAACTTTTTTTTGCATTGATCCATGTCCCCTGGGGCAGGACCCAGGTCCCCAAATACTTTTTATGACAATAACTTGCATAGAAGCTTTTAAAATTAGCACTTTTGATTTCTCCCATAGACTTTTAAAGGGTGTTCCATGGCATTCGAATTTGCCGCGAACACCCCAAATTGTTCGCTGTTCGGCGAACTTGCGAACAGCCGATGTTCGAGTCGAACATTAGTTCAACTCGAACTCGAAGCTCATCCCTAACTGTATATATAGGCTACGCTGAATGCAGAGTATATACATCAGAAGGTTGACCGGAGACTATCCTGTATTTGTGGGAGTCTGAGGGGTACATATCCCTCCTCCTCTGCCTGATCCTGCATTGGCTCGTATTCAGGGTCACAGCCGACGCACGTCACTTTCGGTTCCCTTGCAGTGCGGTGGTTGGCTGCAGCAGTTGTAGCGGTTCCTCTCCCGGTGCTCACGCCGGGCACCATCGGGGGGGGGACCGCCCGCCCGTCCACCCACTTATCCCAATGCTCAATCCAGCATCACCTAGCATCGCCGCCCGCCAACCGCTTCTTTGGGTGCTCATGCCGGGGGGGTCCAAAAGATGCATCCAAGAACTGTCATAGTGTGTCCGGTAATAGCGTTCCAGTCATAGCGTGTCCAGTCATAGCGTGTCCATTCATAGCATGTCCAGTCATAGCGTATTTCAGTCACAGTGGGGGAGATTTACTAAAGTTGGAAAGAGCAAAATCTGGTGCAGCTCTGCACAGAAACCAATCAGCTTCCATGTTTTATTGTCAAAGCTTAATTGAACAAGCTGAAGTAATAAGCTGATTGGCTACCATGCACAGATGCACCAGATTCTGAGTGCTCCAGTTTTAGTAAATCTGCCCCAGTGTGTTTTAGTCATAGCGTGTTTCAATCACAGCGTGTTCCACTCATGGCGTATTCAGTCATAGCACATTCCAGTCATAGTGTGTTCAGTCACAGCGTGTTCAGCCACAGCATGTTTAGTTATAGCGTGTCCAGTCATAGCGTGTCCAGTCATAGCGTGTCCAGTCATGGCGTGTCCAGTCATGGTGTGTCCAGTCATGGCATGTTCTGTCAGAACGTCTTCAGTCATAGTATTTTGGTCATAGCGGGTCCGTCATAGCAGGGGGGCTGTCATAGTGGTTTTAGCGGGTTCAGTCATAGCGCGTTCAGTCATAACGTATTCAGTCATAGCGTGTTTCAATCATAGCGTTTTCAGTTACAGCATGTTCAGTCATGGCGTGTTCCAGTCATGGTATGTTCCAGTCATGGTGTGTTCCAGTCATGGCGTTTTCCAGCCATGACGTGTTTTTCAGTCAGGGCATGTACAGTCAGAACGTCTTCAGTCAGAGCGGTTTGGTCATAGCGGGTCCGCCATAGTGGGTCCATCATAGCGGGGGCTGTCATAGTGGTTGCTTTCTCAGTGGGTCCAATCATAGCGGGTTCAGTCATAGCGTATTTCAGTCACAGCATGTTCAGTCACGGTGTGTTCCAGTCATGGCGTGTTCCAGACATGGCATGTTCCAGTCACGGCGTTTCAGTTGGGGCATGTTCAGTTGGAACGTCTTCAGTCAGAGCGGTTCGGTCATAGCATTTTGGTCATAGTGGGTCCGTCATAGTGGGTCCATCATAGCGGTTGCTGTCTTAGCAGGTTCAATCATTTCAAGTTCAGTCATATCGGTTGCTGTCATAGTGTGTTCAGTCATAGCGGGTTCAGTCATAGAGGGTTCTGCCACAGCAGTTATGTCACAGCATGTTTGTCATAACAGGATCATTTACAGTGGTTTCTGTCTTAGCATGTTCTGTTCTTAGTGTGTTCTGTCTTAGCGTGTTTTGTCTTAGCGTACTCTGTCTCAGCGATTTCTGTCTCAGCGATCATGTCGTAGCATGTTCTGTCATAGCATGTCGTGCCATACAGTTACGGCTTACATCAATAGCCGTTTCATCTTTGTGTCCATGTCTCATCGTACCTTTCGTTCAAGTTCTTTTCATGCCTGGGTTTAGTTAACTAGGGCACACATCTCAGGATCTGTCACGTCTACAGATCCATATGGGCTGAGGTTTCATTACTGCTTACGTCCTACTCAGGTAGGCACAGATGGGTTGTGTTCTCATGTCTGGTTGTCTGTTTCCATTGTCTTTAGTTTGTGTTTTCTTGGGTTTGGGCAGGTCGCACGTTTCAGAAGCAACTAATTCACATTCATCCCTTCAACCACACCTGGGGGGGGGGGGGTTCAGAGTATGGTAGCACTCCGTCATTAAGGAGTCGGTCCATACTCAAGCACACAGCAGAGTTTGTAACAGGGGGTTTCCTTTCCCGGCCACAGCTGGGACAGAGGTACGCTTTGGTTTGTTTCCAATTTCGTCCCACCTACTTTCATCTACTAGTATGGTACATGTTCTAGGCATTATTCTTCAATGCAGATTCATGTGGGCTTAATATGCTCTCCATGACCTGTTACGGTTGCAGGTAGGGTGGAGGTGAATGAAGCTTGCGCTATCAGAGGTAGGGTGTCAGCGCATCCCCAGCTCCTGCTCTTCCTACGTTCCTGCAGGCTAGGTCAGCATCCCCTTGGTCCGGTCTATAAGGCCTTCTGGTTTAATATGTCTGAGCCAAGTTCCTTGTCAGGGGCTGTGTTGGAATCTCCCATCCCCGGTCTTCAGACAGCTCTGCTGGAAATATTTTTCAGGCCTGCATGCGTGCCTCATCACTATCTCAGCAGTTTCTTTTGTTTGTAGTAACTTGGCTTCAGCAGGCAGTCATGCTTTCATTGCCAATCAAGTTACTGGAGGCAGAAATTTCCTAGGGATGCTTGTTCTGGTTCTTTACCTTCGTTCCAAGGGTAGGGGGCTGAGGCCACCAGGGTGCCCAGTGGCAAGTTTCCAATATCGTTTGTTACTTTTTGGCTGCTCTCTTTCCTGTGGAAACTTTTTTCATCAAGGTACACATTCGTGGATTTGACGATTCAGCACTTGCTACAGTTGGGGGGGGGGTATTTGCATCCAAACTGATATCAACAATGCTTGAACTCACTCTTGCCTGTTGGTAGGGCAAGATAAATGGTGCAGATGTCGTTTCACCACTGGGCTTACCCTTGGGTCAAAAGCAGTCCTTGCTTCGAAACCTTGCCAAGCACTCTATTGTGGTTAATTCATTCAGTTGATATCCTGTTGCATGGAGACCCTGGTTAATGCCCAGGGATCTATAGTCTCTCCCAGGGTGTGGGCTGAGCCAACGTCCCCTTGACAGCCCACAAAGTGGTAGGTTCGGGCCAAACGTCATCATTATTCTGGGTTCCACTCTCGGCTCCAATCTCTTAATTACGATGTTGCCTGGAGACCTGCTCAGGTACGTCAGACTAGTCATCTTTTGTCCGATCCCCAGCCTGTTCCAAAGGGGGGCTTACAGTCACTTTGGGTATGCTGAATCATGCCATGAGACTTATTTCCCAGAATGGAGTCTGGCCCTCCTTTCCCTCTTCAGGACTCAGACTCAGTTGTCAGGTTACAAGCAGAAGCACAACACGATTTATATAGTGTGGGACCAGTTTCTGGGTGTCTGGTATGGTTTCTCCATGTTCAACGGTGCATATTTCCACAGAGTATTGGCCTTATCCGCCAACACTATCAGCACATCCATCAGGTATCCAGCACTTCAGACCACTGCAGTACAGGCAGTGTATTTGATATATACAGTATCTCACAAAAGTGAGTACACCCCTCACATTTTTGTAAATATTTTATTCTATCTTTTCATGCAACAACACTGAAGAAATGACACTGTGCTACAATGTAAAGTAGTGAGTGTACAGCTTGTACAACAGTGTAAATGTGCTGCCCCTTCAAAATAACTCAATACACAGACATTAATGTCTAAACTGCTGGCAACAAAAGTGAGTACACCCCTAAGTGAAAATGTCAAAATTGGGCCCAATTAGCAATTTTTCCTCCCCGGTGTCATGTGACCCGTTAGTGTTACAAGGTCTCAGGTGTGAATGGGGAGCAGGTGTGTTAAATTTGGTGTTATCGCTCTCACTGTTTCATACTGGTCACTGGGAGTTCAACATGGCACCTCATGGCAAAGAACTCAAACAGAAGGTGGAGGAGCGCATGGTCTCTAAATTCCACCAGCTCTGTGATGTCATCATAGAGGAGTGGAAGAGGAAACCTGTGAAGCTCTGGTGAACTCCATGCCCAAGAGGGTCAAGGCAGTCTGGAAAATAATGGTGGCCACACAAAATATTGACACTTTGGGCCCAATTTGGACTTTTTTTACTTAGGGTTTTACTCACTTTTGTTACAAGTGTTTTAGACATGAATGGCTGTGTTTTGAGTTTTTTTTTGGGGGGGGGGGGCAGCAAATTTACACTGTTATACGAGCTGTGCACTCATTACTTTACATTGTAGCAAAGTGTCACTTCTTCAGTGTTGTCAAATGAAAAGATTTAATAAAATATTTACAAAAATGTGAGGGGTGTACTCACTTTTGTGAGATACTGTGTGTGTATATATATATATATATATATATATATATATATATATATATATATATATATATATATATATATAATCAAATACACTGCCACTAACTAACTAACCTGCCTCCCTAATCTAGCTCAATCTCTCTATCTCCGCCCACTATAACACACTATGTGGGCACTGTAAGCATCCTTATATAGTGTGGGGCGTGGACTTGGTCCCCAAACTATGATTGACCAAAGGCACCCTGCCTTTGGCCAATTATGGCTCTCACTGAGGAGCGTACTGTGATTGGCCAAAGCATGCAGGTCAGGTGTATGCTTTGGCCAATCATCATACAGCAATGCACTGCGGTCTTGCAGTGCATTAGGGGGCACTTGAATTTGCTGAGAACGCCCCATAAAATCCACTGTTCAGCAAACGGGCGAACACCCAATGTTCGAGTCTAACTTATGTTCGACTCGAATTCGAAGCTTATCCCTACTAACTACATAATTCCAGCATTCTTCTAGACAGTGTGCAGATGTCACGAGTCTTTCCTCTTGTCCAGTGATGGACAACAATTATTTTAGCACTGAAGGGCAGTCTTGTAAAGCCAGCCATAAATGGATTGAATCTCGACCGGTTCAGCAGGGGCCGGCAATATTCGATCCATCTATGGGCAGGCTAGTTGTACTGAAATCTATCAACTTCAGAACAACCAGCTTGTTGGATTTTTTTGCATCCCTGTCAGGTGCGGGTATGGAGACGGAGATGCTAAGAGGGCTCCCCTTGCGGCTAAGCGCAGCACGCCCCTGGAATTGGGAACAGGGAGCACGGTGCTCAAAGAAGCATGGTTTGCCAAGTGCTTGCTTGTAGTCAGATGGGCTGATCACCGAGGGATGACTGTGGCAGGCTGGTAGCAATAGCCATACTTGTGGTGTTTGGTAAGAGGAGAAACCAGGAGCCAGGCCAGAGGTCATACAGGGTAAATCAGTCCGGTAGCATAAACAGGGACGAGCCAAAGTCATACACAGGAGACAGGAACAGAAGCGAAGTTCAGATGCAGGCCAGAGGTTCAGAGGTATACAGAGTATCAGGGAGCGAAGTCAAGACAAGCCGGGTCGTTAAAGGGTAGTTCACAGATCAGAATACAGAATCACAAGGTACACAGGAAAGCTGAGATAATCCAGCAATGTTCAGTCTTTAGTGGCTGGTTTAAATAGGGTAGTTGGCGCCAGCGTCTGTCACGCCACTTGCGCGCATCTGCGCACACATCGTATTGCGCATCCATTCATGCATCGTATTGCGCATCCGTGCACGCATTGTATTGTGCGCACGCATGTGCCGATCCACGGCGAGCGCTCCCGCACGCACCTGGACTCTCTGTGGACGCCCATGTTGGATTTGGGCAACATTGCCAGTCCTGCGACGGTCATGTCCCTGACAATGCGATTACATGCAGGGGCTGTAGTGGCAAGCAGTGATCATTATGTTCTGCCGGTAGGGTAGGTTCCCTGCTGGCAGAACACAGTAGCACTGTGGGAGGGATTCCCCCAATCAACACTGACTGTGTTGATGGGGAAATCAAGTAAAAATGCATCTATGGTCTGCTTAAGTCCAGGACCGCAAATTGATGCACTCCCAGGGGGTGAATCCACAGCAGCCTGGGCTCACAAGGAGGAGTTAAATAGAGCTGGCTGTCATTCACTCCAGAATTGAGTAGAAGTGAGTTTTCATTTCTTTTTTTTTATGGAGGTGGGATGTTTAAAAAATAGTTCTGCTTTAAGTGAGCTTCTACCAATTCTCTGACACAACTAATTATTAGGTACAGTTGGGCTAATTAAGTTTGCTCTTTGAGACATTTTTTTTTCAGATTTTAGGTTTATTTTATTAATTATTAGCAATATTCTAGTACTATTAGACCTTTTTTACTTTTTATTTTAATACAAATTTCTTGCATAGAGGCTCACCATTGTGTTTTGAGCTGCTAGCATTTAAGACATTCTAATATTTGATAATGCCTTCTAACTGCTGCAGTGGATCATAACAACTAGAAAAGTCCCAGCAAAAAAAGCAATAATATACAAGCCGGACACATCCGCTTGCCCATAGGAGTCAAAGGGTGGCCCGCTCGGATCCACCTGAAAAACGGAGCAGGCTCATCGTGTGAAAGGGGCCTATGTCACACTCAAATGACAAATTATTGTTTTCTTAGGCCTCAATAACTTTAAAGGAAGCAAGTTAAGATCTCCAACAGGGAGGCATACAGCAATGGAAACATTTACTTATAGTAAATTAAGAGAAGGCTAAAACATCTATCACCTATTTCTTACTGTCTGCACCCCCATTAAAGATGGTCCCTCACTTGTTTTAGTGACAACGTTTTTACAGATGAGTCATATTTGCCTGCACAACAGTAGTATCACAATGTAATGCATATAGAAGTGACATCCTATACCATGTTACCTTCAGGAGTGGAAGCAAAATTTGGATATGATAGACTAGTGATCTCAGATAATGGCCTAGTTATGACAATAATGACAAATTAAGTTACTGGTTTTAGATAAGTGTCATGGACGTCAAAGAGCTGCAGGAATTTGAGGTTATCCTATGGCGGTAGAAAGGCAGAGGGGTCAGACATGTTGGATACGCCCAGTGAGTTAGTAAGATCTCTTTTCAGATACCAGTCCGTGTAGCGGAATGGTTGCTTGATTTCTTGTAGGACTATTTGGGTGAATGTGGCCTCCATATATTTACACCATCTTGCAAAAAAGCGTGAAGTAGAACGAAAGTTCAGTATAATGGTGTCTAGCCTCTCCAAGTAGAAGTGTGATAGCTTAGCTTTTTTCACCGCCGGTAGATTGGGTGGTGTTGGTGAAATCCAATGAGAAATAATAGTCCTGCGGGCAACCAAGAGGCATATATGAGCCCACTGTGGAATATTTAGAGGTCTCATTGCTGACGAAGAGGATGATGGTGGTGCGTAACCAAACAGACATAATAGACGGTCTTTCTGTATCTGTGTTTTATTGATTTTGCATATGTAGGCCAGCACAGAGTTCTAGTAGGTAGTGATAGATGTGCATTCCCAGAGGCGGTGGAGCAACGTGGAGCGGAATAGGGAACACCAGTGGCATTGCGCTTGAGTTGGGTCCACCTTGTTGATGCGTAATGGTTAGTAGGCTCTGTGCATGATCTTGAATTGCGTTTCATGTCACATTTCTGAGACAGTAAGTTTTCAAATGTGTGTGTATCCCTCAAGGATTTTTTCCGGCAGATCGTTGTTATCAAATAGGTTCGACCATTTTTGGAATGGTTTGAGGTGGTATTTTTCTGTTTGCTGTTGAATAAGGTAGGAGTAAAGATTGGAGATGGAATAGTCGTCTCTCTGAAGCACAGTGTCAATGAAGGACATCTGAAGAGGATCGGACTTAGGTCCACAACAAGACCTCAGATAGTCAGTTAAAGCGGAGTTCTGCTTAAAAAAAAATTAAAAGTCAGTAGCTACAAATACTGCAGCTGCTGACTTTTCATAATCGGACACTTACCTGTCCCAGGGTCCAGCAATGTGGGGAAATGAAAGCCTGCTCATCTCCCCCTCTGCTCGGCGGCACCGGCATTGTAACTGTGGGCGCCTGTCTGTGGCTTCACAGCCGGGCACCCACTGCGTATGCGCAAGGCGCGTTGCGCACCGTGACTGGTCGAGCAATCATCTGGGACCTGTCACGTGTCCCAGATGATTGCCTAGAGGGAGGGGGGAGAGCTGATCTCCCTTCCTGCGCCGAGGGAAGTGACGTCAGGAGCCCAGGCGCCAAAGGAGGCAGATTACGAGGGACCCCCTAGCAACAGGCATTAAAGAGGTGAGTAAAAGAAAAAATTTTCTCCAAATGTTTTTTATTTTTTTTTCATGCACATTAATGATTTTTTTTTTTTTGGGGTGGAACTTCACTTTAATTGATAGTAGAAAAAAATATGTGTCGGTGGCAAAGAAAATTCCTGCGAAAGGGCTTGGAAAGGTTTGAACTCGCCAGGTTTGCCATGGTACATGGAGGTTATTCTCGTGAGGCCCTTGGCTTGCCATTGATCAAAGGCTTTGTGTAGAGTGGATGGGAGAAACATAGGGTTGCCTTGGATCGGTAGATGGCATGAGATACTTGATGGTAATCCCAGTAGTCTCTGTATTTCTCTCCAGGCGGTGACTGTATCTCTGAGTACGCTTGATTGGAGATGAGGTGGTAGATTGTTAGGATTAGAGTGAAGGATGGCAGAAAGGACATGTGGGGAGGCCATAGCACCTTAGAGTATGGTATTGGAGTATTTAGACTTTCCAGTCAGTCAGTCTAGGCCCTGTCTAAGTAGGCATGAGAGATTATAGAAACGTATATTGGGCAAACCCGCCCCACCTTTGGGCTTCGGGAGGCATAGTTTTTGTAACGCAATGAGTGGCTTTTTGCAGGACCATATAAAGGTAGTTAATGCCCTGTGGATTTTTTGTACATCAGAATGTTTTAATATAAGAGGCATGGTCTGCATTGGGTAGTGTAGGCATGCAAATGACACCATTTTAAATAGGTGACATCTCCCAAAGAGCGAGAGGGGGAGGGTCGCCCAAGCTTCCAACTCCTTCACAATTTTGGTTTTTAAGGGGGTTAATTGAGTATATATAGAGAGGAGGGCTCACGTCCTATACGGATGCCCAGGTATGTGATATGTTGGGTTGCCAGGGCAAACAGAGATAGATGTCTCCAGTTAGATAGCCGTGGGTGGAGTGCTAGAATTTCGCTTTTGTCAAAATTAATTCTAAAGCCGGAACTCAGTCGAAAGGCCGCAAAAAGTTCTCAGAGTCTGTCAAAGTCAGAGAGGGTGTTGGTGGAGGGTACCAGTAGGTCATCCGCGAATAGAGCGGAGCGGAGAACTTGGTTACCTATGTTGATGCCACTAATCCGGTCAGGGGAGTTGAGTATTCTGGATAGGGGTTCAATAGCGATATTAAAAAGTAGACGGGATAGGGGGCATCCCTGCCTCGTTCCCTTTGTTAAGGGGATTGTGTCTGAAACGAAGTCAGGAGTGATAAGGCGCGCAGTGGGAGATGCGTACATTTGTTGTAAAAATCGCATGATTGGCCCGAAAAGCCAAATTGTTCCATCACTCTGAACAGCCAGGACAAACTTACGTTGTCGAAGGCTTTTTCGGCATTGAGTGATATAATAGTGACGTCTTGGTCGGGGTGTGTTTTAGCGTGTTCTAGGGCCATTAAAACCTTACGGATGTTTAGAATGGCCGAGCATCCTGGTACAAAGCCAGATTGGGCTGGGTGTAGTAGGGAGGGGAGTAGGGGAGCTAAGCGTGATGCAATGATTTTAGAAAGGATTTTGACATCAACATTAATTAGGGAAATTGGGCGGCATGAGCCTGGTAATAGGGGGTCATTTCCTTTCTTGGATATCAGTTTGATGTGTGCCTGTGTTCCGGTGGGGATGTAGGGGGCCCCCATCCCACATGGCTGCATATACATGTTTCAGGGTGTCAGGAATAAAGTCGTTAGTCAATTTATAAAATTCAGCCGTGTAGCCGCCTGAGTCTGGGGCTTTGGCAGATGTCATAGATTTGATTGTCAATGGTGAGAGGAGCATTGAGTCCCTCTTGGTGTGTATTTTGAAGTTTGGGCAAACGTATCTTAGCTAGTAGAGCTTCTGCAGTAGTTTGGTCAGTCACGTCGGCTTCGTATAGATCTGTGTAGTACTCTGCAAGTAGGTTGCTAATTTCGGCAAGTGAGGTAACTAGGGAGCAGGCCGAATTTCTCAGAGTAGAGATATGGGTGGGTCGTCTTGGTCCCGAGCACAGTTTAGCCAGTAGTTTGCCTGCCTTTTTACCAAACTTATGGAAATGCAAAGTAGAGTATGACATTTTAGCTGCTTCCTGCTGCTCTGCCCAAAGGTCAAAAGTACATTTAGCCTCCCGCCACGTTCGTATGTTATCAGGGGTGCGGTTTAGAGTTAGGCGTTCGTGTGCCGAGGGTAGAGCTTTACTGGCTTGTCTGTATTGTTGCCTGGCATGCTTTTTAAATTGGGTGGTATAGAAAATGATTTTCCCCCTTAGGAAATCTTTGCCAGCTTCCCAAAAGAGGTTCGGTTTGGTGATGTGAGCTCCGTTTGTGGAGGTGATTTAATTCCATGTTTCATATAGCATGTAGCAGAAGTCTTCATTGTCAGCCAGGTATGAAGGAAAGCACCATATGGGTGAGGGAGATGAGGATTTAGCATGGGTCATGTGTATTGCAATGGGGCTGTGATCTGAGATTCTGGCGTCAGTGATTTCCGAATCGCATAAAGCAGACAACAGTGCAGGGGAGGCAAAAAAGTAATCGATGCGGGAGAAAGAGTTATGTGTGGGCGAGAAAAAGGTGTATTCCCGATCTGTCGGGTGTGTTAAACGCCATAGGTCTGTATAGCGCATGGAGGCGATGGATTGTGCTAGAAGGGTAGAGTCAGATGCTAGGGAGATAGATTTATTCAGTCTGCGAGTTGGGTCGCTTGTACAGTCCGCCAGTGTGGACATAACAGAGTTGAATGCTCCGCCTACTAAGTACAGGGTCTCGGGGGCAGTTAGTATCCACTGCATCATGTCTTGAAAAAAGGAGGTGTCTGGAGAGTTAGGGGCATAAATGTTAGTGATAGCAACTTGTTTGGTGCCTAAAGTCATGTGTAGGGTCATTTTGCGGCCTGTCAAATAGCTCTTAACATCTCTAATAGTATTTCTCAGTTTTTGTGTATTAGTATAGCCACTCTAGCCTTACGGACAATTGCTGGTGAGCCATATACAGTGCCCATCCCCATTTTTGGAAGATGAGTTAGATCGTCTGCGGACAGGTGTGTCTCCTGGAGCAAGGCAACATCTGTCCAGAGATGCTTCAAATGCCTAAGGATTGACATGCGCTTACTTGGAGAGCGAAGCCCTTTAACGTTCCATGAGGCAAACTTTAGGTGATTCCCATCGGTTGAATAGGCCATGTCTGAAATAAAGTAATGTATTGGGTTGGAGGCTTGCAATGGAGCCCCCCTGTAGGCAGTGCATCTGCAATCTGGGAGTCATCAAAGTATTGTAGGTCTCCTGAGGGTATAGGTACAAAACAGGCAAATGTTATCAGCACATAATCAGAACTAAAATATAGAAAAAATAACATAACAAAATTTAGGTGAAAGAAACGCCTTACATACATTGTAGACTTCACTTGTTTCCACATGAGGTTCATCTAACTAACATAGCTCCCACCAGTTGCTGGCTCCTCTTCTGGTGGCAGAAAGCAGGCTATGGGGAGGGGGAAGGGGGGGGAAAGGGTAGTGGGTCGCAGGGAAGGATAGTCAGAGGGGTAGAGGATAGGGGCGAGCATATCCAAGCTGGACAAAGGGGCAGGTTCTGAGGAGCGAAAGCTCAACTCGTGGTCAATCTCATGGGGGAGCAGTGGAGCTGACAAGCAGCAGAAGCCTCTATGGTGATCATAGGTGTGGGCAATAGAATGCCTTGGTGGTAACTGAAACATCTAACTATCAATCAAACATAAGTAGAGCAGCGGGCTAGTACATTAACTGCAGCAGAGAGATCAATCAGAGAACAATAGCAAGGGGAGGAGGGGGAGAAAGAAAGAGGAGTAATACTACCCTACTCCCATGTACGTCCAGTGACAGTGCATTTCTGTGGCCTTTCAGCGATGTCCAAAGTGGTCCTCCTTTTGAGTGAATCGGCTGCGTTTATATGTAGGCTTGGTTGAGCTGTGTTGTTGTTTAGGTGGTGCAGATGGAGAGGCCGCTGAAGTTGAGGATGAGCCCCCTGCAGAGTTGGTGTGTTCCATTTCCGTACCGAGGCATTGATGTAGCTTTCCGCTTCATCAGGTGAGGTGAAAGTGAGATGTTCTCCCTCATGAGTTTGGATGTGGAGGATTGCCGGGTAGGCTAGTGAGAACCGGATTTGGTTGTTATGTAGAGTTGAACAGATCGGGGAGAAGGCTTTACGATGTTTCATTACCTCCATTGAGTCGTCTGCGAAGAGCAATAGTTTTGCGCCATCTACAGAGAGCGTGTGCGGCAAAATTTCTGCATAATAGCATTCTTGTCGGCAAAGTTGAGATATTTAACTTGCGGCTTTTTGAATACTGCCCAATGCGATGTGCCCGTTCAATAGTGCAGGATATGCGGAGACCCAGTTGTTCAGGAATAACTTTTGCACAGATATTCGTGAGCTGGGTAGTGGAAACTGATTCAGGGAGCCCAATTTTGCGTAAATTGTTTCTTTGTGAGCGATTTTCCAAATCGTAAAGTTTGTCCCAGATATCCCTGTTTGTGGCAGTCATGCGTGCCAGCACAGCAGAGGTGGCTGTGGATTCATCTTCCAGGGATGAGATCCTTTCCTCTACATGTGTGCGCCTCTGCGCATGGGCCTGCACCTCTATGTGGAGCTGTTCCAGCCCCGTGTGTACTGCAGCATCCACAGTGGCAGTTAGTGTGGGGCCCAGCAGTGTAACCACTGCCTGTGCTATTCCTGCAGGAGAGGCAGGATCAGCCGCCATTGTACCTTGGGTTGTGGTTATGGGAGGCTGTGGCTGTGCCTGCGATGTCTCCGCTAGACATGAAGCGGCCGCCATTTTGGCTCCGCCTGCCTCTCTCCCACGGGGGTATCGCAGAGGGTGCCTCTTTAGAAAGAGATCCATGTGTGCCCGCAGGATAGCAGGGGTGGAGGGGGGTCTCCCCGAAGTGCTGGCAGGTGTAATAGTCTGGTTTTATGAGGAGCGTGGCGGGAGCTGGGGATGCCTAGCTCTTCCTCATGTGGCGTGGGATCTGGAAGTCACACTTGGTGCTGTTAATTGAGACATGTACACAGTATAGAGGGATATGCTTTGTTTATATTTCAAGTCTGATATTTACAACCACTTTAAAACTCCCAATGTCAAAGGCCTATGTTACCCAAGATAAGTCTCTTCACTAAGCTGGTAAACAAAACAAAAAGCCCATAATTAGTATCTTCTCATAACAGAATTAGAGTGTGAAATTATTGTTAGATTTCTCAACAGGAAAACAAAGCAAGGGTTTGATCTTGTTAAGTCATGAATCTGTAACAGTATCAAAGGCACTGAAATCTATTCAGGTTGCATATCATTCTTTCTACTGTCTTTCTTATTCGTCGGTTTACAAGAATTCACCCATAATATGCACTGATTCTTTTGCCATGAATTTGATATATTTATGTGAATCTCATATTTGTGTTTCTCAGTGGGCTTGGAAACAGGAGTAAGAAGTAAGCAAGAGAGAAAACCAGACCATGCAACGTTTATTTTTCAGCTGATATACACATGGAAAATTACACAGGTGCTGTGAAATGCCTATGCATGGAAAATTAATGTTGTTAATTTTAAAAAGTATATACTATGCATATCACTGTTTAAGATAGTCAGATGCCACAAGATTGTGTATCCAGTGCTTTAGTGACCATATATAAATATAATTTGTGTTTCCAGTAAACACATAGTGTAACTTTGTGGTTTTATATCATAAATGCCAAAGACATTACTTGATCATGATCTTTTTGACTTATAACCTCACGTGGTTGAAATCTTGTGCTGCATATCTACTTTTTTCTAAGTTCAAGCAATATTTTATATGATTCATTTGAAAAAAATATTTGGGTAAAGGTTATCTGCTTGGAAATATTGTGTGATCTGTAGCCTAAGGCACAGTAAAAGGAACACTCCTACCTGAGAGTTGAGCTTCTGAACTTGTTTGGTTCAAAGTCTTGGTGAAAACTGGAGCTCACCAGACACCATTGGTAAGTTTTTATGAATCTAACAATAGGAGTTAGGAGGGAGAACCTGACTTCTTCTGCACAGCCTTTTTCAAGTTCTGAAGTAAACTTACCTTGGTGTACCATAGTAGTCTACTAGGTAGGGTTGCCACCCATCCGAGATTCACCCGGACAGTCAGGGTTTTGAATCGTGTGTCTGGGTTTCAGACCACCTGAAACCCAGACACAATATTTAGAATGGACTGCAGCTCCCCAAGTAACCAAGTACCACAACCACAGAGTACATAGATGTGCACACAGGCCCCATACACAGACAGGAGAGAGGGCTTGATCTGCTTCTCCTTCTCCCCCCTACCCCTCTGTCTGCCCACCCACACTCTAGTCCCCAGTGTTCTGTGCCTCAGAAAAGGGATGTGTGGGATGGAAGTTTGAAGCTCAGCAACTGACAGATACATTGTGGATGAAAGGTATCGATGCCTGAGCCTCCATCCTCCGGTGAGTGAGCTCACCATGCACTGTCTGTGACTGAAGTCCCCCCTCTCCCTCCCCTCTCTCTCCTGCCTCCAAGTGAGTGAGTACACTAAGGTAAGGGAGACTCAGATGTAAGGGGTGCCCTGTGGATTCTGAAGTAGGGGGGCTCTGGGAACCCTAATTTAAGGGGGAATGTTGGGAACTCTGTTGTAAGTGGGAGGTTTGATGAGTAGAAACCCCCCTACATCAAAGTTCCCCTTTATGCCAGAGTCCGTAGCATTCCTCTTTTTTTGCTTTGCGCCGCTAAAGTGTTCGGGTGTGGCATGAAGAAAAGGTGGCAACCCTACTACCTTGGTTGTGAGTAGTTTGGATTTTGTTTTAGTGGAAGTAATAAAATTTTAAACAGAGCACTAGATTTTGTATTTTGTTCCTCTTTACACCCGATATCCCTGGGGGAGACTCGAGGGGGAGTGAACCATCAAGAAGGAGTGGGAGATATAGAGTATTAGAATGCCAGCAGGACGCCTGAGCGATCTCTTGATTACCGTGTAAAGGGACCTGCTGATTCCAACCCACTGGTAAAGCAGGGGTCAGAATGTGAGGTGAGCGGCCAGAGCACACTGGTGGAGGCGAGCAATTGCACTTTTGAAATCTACTTTTACACTATTCCTTATGGACTATATTTTATTTTGATTTTCACTTATTACCATGGACTTTATTGATTAATATATAGCACAAACTGGGTTTATGTATGGTGTGGGGTCCCTACCTGGTGAGCCTACATACCCCCTCTCTTTATTGTTGGAAAGTGTATGCTGCTGATGCTCCCAGATGGTGAGAGAAGGAATTAAGTGCCGTATATTCATGGTTTTGCCTGCAATACCTCTCATGCTGTCTTGCTCCTTTTAATTTGGCAGCATGAATCTGTGGTGAGTGTGCAATTTTACTGAATGGTGAGATGAGACTGTCACAAACTTGGGTAGAATGTAACAATTTGATGCTCTTTTGCTGCTTAGAGCCTGATAGCATTGTTTTTGGTGAGTGCACATTTCTGCTATATGGTGAAGAGACACTATCACAGATTTGGGTGGAAATATTTTGCTTGGTGGAGGAAGTCTGTTGAGCGGAAGCACATATTGGGACTGTTCTCTTTATATGACTGTATTGATGTAATATCATACTTTTTGATTACTCATATTTTGTGCTTTGATTACAGTGCTGCAATAATGTTAATGTTTGAGATATAGATGTATATATATGAACCTATATTGCAAGCGGTTTATACTTTAACTAGCGCTGACATCTATAACATTTTCACTCTTTTATTATCACTCAGCCATTAGACAAACAATGGTTACTGTTAAAATGGTAAAACTGCCTTACTATCATTAACACTAGACAAAACAAATATGCATTGCATACAAAGCATTTGAACCCTTTGAACACAACCCTTATAAACCCCTCCACAGCATAATACTATACCAAAATATCGTGGTTCAACAATAGTCCTAGTAACCACCCTCCCTCCCACCCCCCCCCCCCAAGATTCGAAATATAGCTGTAACATCTAGAGATCTGGTGATCACAAAATACGCTGTGGACGCGTTCTGAAACCCAACGCATTTTGCCTAATTTTTAAGGAGAGGGGTGTTCTAAAAGTAAGAGGACAAAATAAAACATCTCATAAAGCCAGCCAGGTCATTGATGTAATTTGGCTAGTCATATGGGACATCTACAATATAGTGTTTATAATAGAATAGATCAACGTAATATTCAGATATAAATGTGAATATATAAATATACATGAATTTACCAAAAGTATTGTATCCAAATGATCTTTGGCACATCTAACCGTGAGAATGACATAAGAAAGAATCCACTCATGGAGCTCCAGTAAGGGGTAGAGGGAAAGCTGGGACACTAAGTACAGTATGTTGCAGCCTTGTGGTAGGATGCATACATAAAACACCTAAGAATCAAAATATATATATATAAAAGTACAGTTAATATGACTTTTTTTTTACAGCCCATCCATGGTAGCGTAGTAACAAAGGGTATGTTAAAATATAATAAAAATAGACCTTCCCTAAGTAGTCACTGTGGTTATATATCTGGTCCAAACAGGATTTTATAGTAGATGGGAAGGTCTCTTTATGGGGTGGGAATATGAGGGAATAGGAATAATAATAAAAAAAAATGTATAGATAAATCTCACAGGGTGGAAACCAAAAATCTGAAGTCCATACCTGTGTGCAGTATAAAGGGCTGGGGGTATTATGCAGCACAGTTTCCATACAAAAGTGTTTGAAGATAACTCCATTACAGCCTGAAATATGGAGTTTAGAGCTGCAGGATTCTGGATATAATGAGATTCACAATTTTTTTTGCTTAGAATAAAGATCACGATTCTCTCACAAATCTCGACATAACATCACCTTTCACATTTTCCTAAAAATTGTGCTAACTTTACTGTTTAGTTTTTTTAATTCATTAAAGTGTATTTTTTCACCAAAAATAGTTTCTGAAAAACCACTGCGCAAATACAGTGTGACATAAATATAAATTCTCTAGGGTCCCTGCTAAAAGTATATATATATATATATATATTACAATGTTTGCGGGCTTCTAAGCAACAGTGTCAGAAAATGGCTAATGCCCTGTACACACGATTGGATTTTCCACATCAAAACCATGGATTTTTGGCTGAAGGATGTTGGCTCAAACTTTTCTTGCATACACACGGTCACACAAATGTTGTCGGAAATTCCGAACGCCAAGAACACTGTGACGTACAACACATATGACGGGACTATAAAAAGGAAGTTCAATAGCCAGTGTGCCACCCTTCTCGTGTTTATCTCGTGTTAGTAGAAGTTTGGTAAGAGACGTTTCGCGCTTTTCAGCCTCATGCTTTTCAGTTTGTTTCTGCTTGTCAGTTTGTGCTTGTGGGTTCGTATCTGTTCTGCAGTGCGTGTTGTCAGTTCGTTACTGTCTTTCAGTGCGTACTATTTAATAGTTTGCTTCTGTATTTCAGTGTGTTTTTGCCCGCTTGTTTCTGGTTGTCAGATCGTTCTTCTCAGGTTCTTTCTGATTTTCAGTGCGTTTTGTTAGTTCGTTCTGACCAGTCGACCGTTTTCAAGCCATGTTGCGGGTACGTTCTCGTCGTATAGTTTGTGCTGTGCTTGGGCTTGGTGTTGGAGTTCTTGCTTTGACCCAAGTCCAGTCCATGAACAGGGCGAGGAGGAGTTCATGGATGAAGAATTGGTTGCTCCAGCGTGACCAATTCTCGCACATGCCTTTGTTGCTTGAGATCCAGGAGAATAATGTTTATGTGCAAAAGTACTAATTGTTTTTTTATCTTGTTTGACTCCACAGTTTCCTTTAAACCCACAGGAATGGCAGACTGTGGCCTCCCAGTTTGCCCAGCAGTGGGACTTCCCCAACTGCAGTGGGGCAATAGATGGGAAGCACGTCTGCATCGTCCCACCCCCCTAACTCATACTATTATAATTATAAGGAGTATAATAGTATTGTGTTGTTGGTGGTGGTGTTGGTGACTTACGAGTTTCTGTATGTGAACATGGGGAAAAATGGCCGTATGTCAGATGGTGGAGTCATCTCCCAGATGGAGTTCTTCAGACGGCTCCAGAATGGCAGCTTGAAGTTGCCACCTCCTGAAGATAATGTGGTGTGACTCCCGTTTGTCTTCGTCGCGGATTAAGCTTTTTGCACTGGGGGACCATCTTCTGCGGCCATTCCCGATGAGGACCCTTACCCCGGACCAGAGGGTTTTTAATTACTGGCTGGCCAGAGCCAGAAGAGTGGTGGAAAATGCCTTTGGAATAATGGCCAGCCGGTTCCGCTTATTTCTTACAGCTATCAACATGGCGGAATATAAAATCAATCACATCGTTCTTGCATGCTGCATATTACATAACTTTTTGCAAAAAAATGCATCAAACTATGTGGCCTTAGTTGGGACTGAGGCCGGCTTATTACCGGATCAAAGAACTCTGATGGCTCTTGAACCTGGCCATCCTGGCTTGCCCCCAAAGCGCCTGCGAAGTTCGCCAAAAGTATCTAGAGTACTTTGCGGGCAGGGGGGCCATTGATATGCCAGAGAATCTATAAACATGTTTAGAATAAAAAAAATGTAGAAACTGAACTCATATTTCATTTGATTTACTGCTTGTGTTTCGTATCTGTCTCCTAGGTTCTCCAATGGCCTTTTATTTTTGGCCATTTTCTTCAATAGTGCAAACGTAACTTATTTGATACATGAGGTGACAATCACTTCTTCAGCTATTATGTTGTGGGTCTGCTACACACACACCTTGTTTTTGTTGTTAATGTATGTAATGCATTAATGATAAAAAATAATCATCCTTTTCAACTCCATGAATTAATTGCTTGTAGTCCCTAAAATGGCCTGATTGGGGCAAATTTTAGAGCACTGTGGGTGTTCTTTACTAAAGGCAAATCCACTTTGCACTACAAGTGCACTGCAAGTGCACTTGCAGTGCACTTGTAGTGCAAAGTGGATTTGCCTTTATTAAATAACCCCCATTGTCACTGTAACTACACCAACTTACTTCAAAAACTGGTATTGAGCATTGAAAGAAGAAGCCACACATTGTTAAGTATAAAACATTTTACTCAAAGCACATTCACATGTGCATTATAAAAGGGTTTTTTAACCACTTCCCGCCTGGCCTATAGCAGATTGACTGCTGGGAAGTGGTTCTGTTATCCTGACTGGGCATCATATGACGTCCAGCAGGATAACATGCCGGCACGCACCCGCCGGGGGCACGCAGCGCAGCGATCGCGAGTGCGGTACGTCAGTCTCTCTAAGAGGCTTCTTATCATGTGATCAGCTGTGACCAATCACAGCTGATAATCGCGTGAACCAGGAAGTGCCGGTAAATGCCATTCCTCAGTTCGCGCTGACAGGGAGAGCCGATCAGAGCTGATCGGCAGCTCTCCCTGTCAGAGGGGGGGGGTCTGTGCTGATAATTA
The DNA here is from genome assembly GCF_042186555.1 of Aquarana catesbeiana. Classification (NCBI taxonomy): domain Eukaryota; kingdom Metazoa; phylum Chordata; class Amphibia; order Anura; family Ranidae; genus Aquarana; species Aquarana catesbeiana. The sequence goes on from NC_133326.1 coordinate 181,837,967, forward strand.
GCACATTGATTATCAGTACAGCCCCCTCAGTTGTCCCAATTACCTGACAATCAATCCCCAGCAACATACACAATAATAAAGTCTCCCAGTGCCCACCACAGTGCCAATCAGTGCCCACCACAGTGCCAATCAGTGCCCAACAGTAACACCTGTCAGTGATCTATCAGTACCTCATCATCAGTGCTGCCCATCAGTGCCACCTGTCAGTTCCGCCTATCAGTGCCCATCACAGCCACCTGTCAGTGCCCATCACAGCCGTCTGTCAGTGCCCATCAGTGCCACCTATCAGTGCCCATCAGTGCCACCTATCAGTGCCCATCAGTGCTGGATATCAGTGCCGCCTATTGGTGCCCATCAGTGCTGCATATCAGTGGCACCTATCAGTGTCCATCAATTCTACATATCAGTGCCTCCTCATCAGTGCCCATCAGTGCCACTCTATCAGTGCCAACTCATCAGTGCCCATCAGTGCCGCCTCATCAGTGCCCATCAGTGCCGCCTCATCAGTGCCCGTCAGTGAAGGGGAAAACAACATTTTATGACAGAAAGTAAGAAAAACTTTTTGTTTTCAAAAATTTTGGTCTTTTTTAGTTTGTTTAGCAAAAAATAAAAACCCCAGAGGTGATCAAATACCACCAAAAGAAAGCTCTATTTGTGGGAAGAAAATGATAAAAAAATAAGTCTGGGTACAGTGTTGCATGACCGCGCAATTGTCATTCAAAGTGCGACAGCGCTGAAAGCTGAAAATTGTCCTGGGCAGGAATGGCCGAAAGTGCCTGGTATTGAAGTGGTTAACAAACCAACATTGGTTTTGTAACATTTATGTTTGACAGAAGATATAGCCTTTTTTTGGCTAAACAGGCATGTTGATTTTGCCTTGATCAGATGGGATGATGTCACCCCTGTAAAAGCCAAATTTTGAAGATGCACACAAATTGGGAGGCAAAATGTGGATTTCCCTCCTGATCCCATGCCTAATGTCAACATGTGCTAGCTCCCATCATGGGGGATCAATGGATGTGTTTCGGGGGTGCAACCCCTTCCTCTCATCTACTTTAGTTGTGAGGAAGGGGTTGTACCCACAAAACGTGTACATCCCGTGATGGCAGATAGCACATGTTGACACAATGTGTGCATCTTCAAAATTTGGCTTTCAAATTACTTAAAAATTAAAAAACAAATATATAAAATACAACAAGCAGCTTTGCAATTTTTGTTGTTTTGAGATTTTGCCTAAAACATCAATGATGTTGTTAATTTTTTTGGATATCATTAATGTTTTGCTTGACCATCTCTAAATCCCGATTGCACACCAAGATCTCACAGATTAGTCATGATCTTGGCCTTTCTCACATTTTGGTTGCTTTACGGTCCATACTTCCCATCATAGTCGGTCCTCTTCAACATCTCCACAAAGGACATATTTGAGGCCTTATATCTCCTCCTGGATCGGGAACTGCCTTGCTCCGGGCTTTCATCGTCCTCCTCGTTGCTGCTGTTATCACGCATCTGCTGTCTCATGTGCTCTCCCACTTCGCCGAAAGAGAAGGGGCGGGGAATACACTAGAAAGAAGGTCAGGGATGGAGTTTCACGCATGCTCAGTGTATATAAGACATAACGCGCGTGCGTCTTACGTACGATCTGTGAGAGGAGGACAGAGTAGCAAACGAACGTACAATTTTAACTTGCGGCATCAGTGGTTAGTGGCCTATACTGCTTATAGATTGAGGCCTATATTCGGACAAGATTAGGAGAGTTGAGCCTGATATATGCCAAACTTCATAGACATATACAGGGAGCTGCCATGTCTGTGGCAAGTCAAACACCGAGAATACTCCAACAAGCTAAAGAGGAAGGCAGCGCTGGAGCAACTGTTGAAATTGGTGAAGTCGGTGACTCCCACGGCAGACATCTCCTATTTGAAGGCAAAAATTGGTGGCCTGAGGAGCACATATAATAGGGAGCGCAAGAAGATCCAGGATTCCATGAGATTAGGAGCAGCAGCAGATGACCTATATGTCCCCAGGCTCTGGTACTCTGGTACAACCCCTGGTGGCCCCCGAGTTGTATGGCTGTCTGACAGCCAGGAAACTGGAAGAAATGGAGGAAGGCGAACACTTCATGTGTGAGGAGATAACAATTCAGACTGCGTTTTTTGTCATACCAGAGTGAACCCAGGCCATCACTCTCTACACTTCCTTCCACATTTCTTTCCACACTTCCTTCCACATCAAATGAGGCTTCAGAAGTCCAACCTGAGCCTTCCACCCAGGCAGAAGATGTGGAGGAGCCCAGCTTGTGCCAGGTATAGCATTGTTCAGCGTATTTCTTATCAAAAATTGAATGATGTTAACTAGATGTTATGATTGATCACTAATTTCTGATTTAACAAAGTGGTTTACATATCAATAAACAATAGTAGCCAAAAATGATTGGGACAAGAATGAAAAATGCTGGGGAATGATAGTCTTTTCTATTTGTTAACATTCAATTTGCAACAGTCATGAGCTCAAAATTGTGTGTGAATGATGACCAAAAAACTAAAACTATGTCCCATTTTCATACACAGGAAAGTCTCAGCCAGGAGGAGGCCGTGGAAAGTGGCAGCCAATAGGTGACAGTGGAAAGTGGCAGCCAAGAGGTGGCCGTGGAAAGTGGCAGCCAGGAGGTGGCCATACCCAGCAGCCTGACCGAATCCCAGGTTCCTCCCCTCCGCCTTCCAGCAAAAAGGACCAGGAAGGCGAAGAACCTGGAGGAGTCAGTGACTGTTTTGTCTGCGGTCCTCACAACAACCCCTGGTGGCCCCCGAGTCATATGGCTGTCTGACAGCCAGTAAATTGGAAGAAATGGAGGAGGGCCAACGTTTCAAGTGTGAGGAGTTAATAATTCAGGCCCTAAACAAGGGGATGAGGGGCCAACTCACGACTAAAACCCACCTGTGTGAGTTGGATCATATATTTATGATTTCATGTTTCAAACTTTATCATACCCGGGATATCTACTAGACTCTTGTTTGAACAGATTTAAGTGAGTTATTCCTAAGAATTACAGGCCTACAATATAAAATGCCAAATTTCCATGCAAAAGAATTGTAACGCTTTGAGCATCAAAAATCTGAAATAATCATACCGCCAGGGAGCTTAAGGGATTCTTGCACCACGTGCCTCAACAGAGATTCCATTTGATGGAAATCGCCACCCCCTTTCCCAACCGCCTGGGCTTAGCATAGCACACAGAGACTTGCCCTATGGGACCGGAGTCCCGACATCCCCAGCATGCTCCCTCCTTGGAGCAGCTGACATTGCGGTGGGTGCGTAAAGGAGGATTCAGAGCTTCTGCTATAAAGGCTAGACCTTGACAGTGACCTATGACAAATACATCTGGAAAAAGAGTGACCCAATGAGGTCTTTATCATCTTGTGCTGTTTATTGTCAATCTGACCTAGAAGGACCCACAAAAGCAAAATAAGATAGAAAGGAAATGGTTAAAGAACCCAAAAAGAGTACCCAGGTCAGCAAGGAAAGGAAAGGGTTAAACCCACCCTCTCATACCTGCTACACAAGGGGCCACATGGGGGGACAGTGATACATCCACAGCATGAAACTGCACAGACAGACAGACAACCTGCACAGGTGATCAAATCATAGAAGAAACACACAAAGGCAGCATGTGGAGCATATACCTGTGATGATTGCACACAGGATTTATGGAAACTGCTCCAAGCTGCCCACAGAGAAATCCCAATATCAACAGAACTGACCGCTGATTGAATTTCTCCACTGAAATGATGCCACCACCGCCCCCAGTGCTCATGCGCTGAGTCCCTGGGCAGGAGTAACCCAGGGATGCCTGGCCGGAAGAGAAAGCAGCAGCTTGGAATTCCAATGGAATGCCAATGCGCTCTAGCTGTCATAGACTGGAAGACATTAGAGCCAGGGAAGAAAACAGACAAACAGAAAAACACACAAACTGCTGCCATGGAATATGTAACATAAAAGTATACATCACCGCACATGGCATGAACACAGATCTGCAATTCAATCCTGCTTCTGTGATCAAACCGGGCTGATCACGCTGTACTTGGGGCAGATAAGGCTGCCCACTAATAGCTGGGCTATCTGGCCATTGCGCTGCTTGCCTGCCAATGACCAGGCTTTAGCTCTTCCAGCGCCTCTTCCGTTTGCCAACTCCATACCCTGCTAATAGCCAAGGCAATATCGCCACCTGTCTTCCCAGTGGTCGCTGTTGGCCAGTCTTAATCACCGAAAGGAAAAACTTTAGCTAGTTGAATACCAAACCTGTCCTTAGGAGGAGGATGAAAAAGGAATGCGGCTTCTGGCAAAGATTTATGAGAGTGAGGTCCTATAAGGGAGGAGTGGAGGTGGGGTTAACCCATACGTATGCTGCCATGGAGTCTGTCAGGAAAGTAATTATAAGTGCTCCTGCAATTCTTTACTTAGTTTAATTATTTTTGTTAGCATGAATGTTATACAGAGAGAAAATATGAATTCCCGAACCTCTGTATGTGCTCCTATTCCTCTGATCTACAGATGTATTGCTGAGAATGTCCACAGCTTGCTTTTTTCCATCTCATTGATGTAAGTAATAGAAAATTGTGTAGCTGTTCTCATAAATTTAACAAAATCTCAAACTTTTTGTTTATATTTTGGATAGAGTAGGCAATGTTATAACCCCTTTCAGTTTCATTGTCGTGTGTGTTCCATTGGGGAGAGTTCTCTGTCCCTTAGCCAGAACAGGAAGTGAAAGAAAATCTCTAGTGAGGGAAATCCCCTCTTGATGGTTACATAGTTACATAGTTACATAGTTAGTAAGGATGAATAAAGACACCAGTCCATCCAGTTCAACCTGAGTGTTGGTGCCTGTCTACAATTATCCCTATTTTTTATGTAAGGTACCCATATAGCGCTGTCAATTTACGCAGCACTCCACACATGCATCCCACACTCACATCGGTCCCTACCCTCTAGGAGCCCACAATCCAAGGTCCCCAACTCACATTCATATACTAGGGCCAATTTTGGACCGATGCCAATTAAAAAAAGATGGTTGTCAGAAGAACTAATTGCCCCATTGGAAGATTCCCCTCTATTCATGTTCTAGTGGCAATTCAAAATTTGGCATTTCCTCTCACTTTAAACTGCTGTACACAGGGGCTGAATATCGAGCGGTACCTGTTGGTACGGCAGCCAGTCGGACAGAATCCGGCCAAACGTCCGTTGATGTCATGATCAAAAAAGGTCTGCCGATCGGCATCCAATCAGTGCTGACAATGTGTGTTCTGGTGGGTGGGTGGGTGGGTGGAGGGGGTCCCCTGTCAGAACACAAAAGCTCAGGGGGGGGAGATTGCTGTACAAACATTGGATTGTCAGTACAGGATCTACTTCCAAGCTCTTCTGTTTTTTTTCATTCTGCCCGCTAGGTTGAACGAGAAAAAACTCACAGTGTGTACCAGGCTTTACTCTCAGTTACAATGGTCACCTAGGACAAACAGATAAGGCGATTCTTGCTAATTTGGATGCAAACAGCAATCAAGACCCGACGGGTGTTCAAATCCCTCTCCACTCTAATGCCATCTAAATTTTTTTTTTTTAAAGTTTGGGCTTTAAATATACTTTATTGCCCGAAAGACATAATTATTTTCTAAACCAAACAACTTTAATTTCTGTAGACTCTTTGTTATGTTTATTTCCTTTATAGTAATGAGTTGTTGGACTATAGACAGGAAATAACAGATCCCTAAATATGAGACATAAAAATAAAAAAGAAAGATGGCACTCTTTCAAGGGAAAGTGGGATTTTATAGTGCATCTGTTAGTAGTAGGTCAGTACCACACAGGTTAATAAAATATATAAGTTTTTATTGAAAGATAATTAAAATGTATATGCATAACAGACATAACATGTAAGAACATCAGTAAGACCATCCAGTAGTGTATTCAGAATTCATTTGTGATTGTCAGCCAACATGTTTCACAAAGAATTTTTTCGCTTCATAAAACGACATCACTAATTCATTTTAACTGTATAGAGAACAAATAACTATAATTACATGGTGGCCATGCATAGGTTATACAGCAAACACATGGTACAAAAAATCTAATGGAGGATTAATTCCAATAACTCTCACCTACTAGTACAGGTCTAAAGAGCAAAGCAACCACCATCATTGCCAGACGTCATCTAATGTACCAACTGGAGTATAGTACCCATGGGTGCCAGGTTCCAACAGGATAATGCCAACAGGAGAACTGGACCATACAGTTGCAGGGCAAGAATCTGGCAAAACATGTGATAAAAGGAAAGGGAGACTCCTAAGTACCTTATAAATGAATAATAATAAATATATACAGCAACAGTAATGGTGAATCACTTATCCCAAATAATACTGAAGCAGGAGTTAATTTCAATATGATGTAATGGTAGAAAATAGGCTGGGGAGCCAATCCCTATGTTTAAAGAGAGTGCCATATAAGGCAGGGATCTAACTGACAGAAAATCCTTCTAAATAAAAGGCATGGTAATAACCACATACAGATAGAAGCTAAAGGGGTGTACACCTCTAGCAGATATGGAAACCACATTAGCTGTAAGAAATGCTAACTGCTTGTGGGTATCACCAGTTGTATTGTCCATAGGGGAAAGGGGAAGGGGTTTTCATCAAGGTATATATAGGGTATATTTAGCAAAGGGGAGGTGTAACATAATAGGAACACCAAAACCCAACAAAACAACATGGTAGCCAAAGACTCCAATAAATATAAGGATAGATACCACTAAGGAACCCCCATATCAACCAGGTACCCCCATTAGTATAAAGGAAAGCAAAGCGTACAGCTTACCTATGAAGGAAGGATGTCAGAAATACAGCTCCTAACCAGGAGAGCCAGTTCCTGCAAGTAACGATGGGTAGCCGCAGGGTGCGTCTATCAGACAGCACACCAGCGCTCCCATCTTTAAGCTGCACGGTCCCACCGGAAGTGAAAAGGTCACGAATGACCTCCGGCATCACTTCAGGTCCGGACACCCCTGCTAATGATGTGTGCGCATACTCCAAGGCGGATGCACGCGCATTCACCCAAGGAGATGCGCGCGCATTGCCCATTCCACGCTATGAATCGTGAAGGGCCTATGAGGGACGGATAAGGAGAACTCCGCCCCCTTGAGTAGGGACGTCCGAGTCCCCCTGTCTACGGCAAATGCAGACCAGTAAAGCACACAACGGCATTGGCATGAGGGGGCCCATTTATCAGTCCCGCATAGACTGTAAAGGATATGCACCTAACTCTATATACATACATAAATATAAACAATAGCCTATGCAGGGATTGTTCCCTTAAAGCAAAACAGGCATGTATAGGCATAGTTCAAAATATAATGAATACAAATGCATTTTGATAACCCAGTCTCTATATATGTGGTATGTGGAATAAAGGGATTAGGGCTAGAAGGGGCTGGTTAACAGGGGGTAGCTATATCATCACATACCACATCAACACAGGGGAATCATATATATAATATCTTTGCGAAACATGTTGGCTGACAATCACGAATGAATTCTGAATACACTACTGGATGGTCTTACTGATGTTCTTACATGTTATGTCTGTTATGCATATACATTTTAATTATCTTTCAATAAAAACTTATATATTTTATTAACCTGTGTGGTACTGACCTACTACTAACAGACGCACTATCTCCCTTTAAAATCCCACTTTCCCTTGAAAGAGTGCCATCTTTCTTTTTTATTTTTATGTTTATTTCCTTTTTACAGTGTAATATATTTCCTGAACTATCTCATGATAAACATTTGCATTCAGTTACAAGGAGACAGCATTGTGGTCCTAATGGTCAAATTATTTTACATTATCAGGGTATACTGTACATAGGCAGAAATTGAGAATCCTTTGGAAAAAATGGAAAGTATGTTTTTATTCCAAAATAATACATCATACAATGTTATGGATGTAATAAACATGTAAAATATACAAAAAAACACTATCATACACAATCTTTATCCATTTCTTAATGGATATGTATTTATGTTTTACTACTAAATTAAAAAGGTATGGTTCCTAGGAAACACACACTTTGTAAATCACTTTATGTGGCTGTTTGTTTGCTACCCAAGCGATTACTATGGAAACATATCCCTATAAATCTTGTTCACTGCATCAGAGCGACTGAGCACTTCCTAAAATACCCCTGTGTACACATGTACTTTCATCTTTATATAAATGTTTTGCAGGTAACATGATTAATATATTATTAATTTTTAACTCATATCATACCCGCTCTTCATGGATGCTATTGAAACCTGAATTGCATATATTTAATCAAACATCTGTCTCCCAGAGCAGAGAATGCTTACTAGGAATCATTAAACCTTCTGTGTTAAGGAGATATGGGAAACTCAGTGCAGCAAAGCTTAAGGCTAGCTACATTTGAGGATTCATAATTATCCGAAAAAAAGATCAAACTCTCAAAAGACCCTTTTTATCACCATTTGCACAAACTCAGCATACCAGAGAGGCTCCAAATAGGCAGAAAACACATTACTGGCTTATTAAAGAATATTAATAGAAAACACAGAGTAATCAAAATTTCCGAATCATTACATTGCTTTTTCTGAAGGCATAAGGTCAGCTTAGGTTATCATTTGTTATTATCTGCACCCAATACACTGGGAGATTGCTACAACATTGCATTGTTCTCTCTGAACAAAGGAAGGCATGCTGCTTGTTGCCTGCGGACTGGATATAAGTGATGAGCTATCCATTTTACAATAGCACCAGTTTTACCTTTACAATAACTAAAGGACATGAACAGCTACAGGGGTAGCAAGTCTTATAAAATCATGGACTGATGACAGAATTAGTATGATGTTGATATTATTCTGTACACCAGCCTTTCTTAATTTTTGTTCCCCAGAGGAACCCCTAAAATAATTTACTGATCTCAGGGAACCCTTAGCAAAATCAATTAATTAGGGTCAGTAGGAAAAATGCCCCTTACATTGGTGATCGATAGGAATAATGCAACTCTTATAGTGGTTTTCAGACTACCACCCATACAGACAGCTAAAAATATATTTGGTTTCATGCTGCTTTTTCTGCCAAGTGGAGTTGTTTCTGGAACTATGCAGGCACCATCAAATAGAGGTCAATCAGCCACTGCCCAAGGAACCCCTAGCAATCTCTGGAGGAACTCTAGGGTTTCCAGGGAACCCTGGCTCAGAATGGCTGCTGTATACTGAAGGTAGCCAATATGTAGGCAGGTGCAGTTCCCCTCCCCTCTGTTGGTAGTGCTGTGTTTCTGCCCGCTGTACAGAGGAAATGGAGGATGAGGGGAACATTGTTCCTCTGCAGCCTTCATAGGTGTCTCCAGGGGGGCAGTGATCCAATTGGACGTTGCAACACTGGATTACCTCAGCAGCCATCTTTAGTGGGGGCAATACTAATAAATAGCAATACCCCACTGCAGTTGGTGTGGAGATGCAAAGTGGATAGAGTAGGGATGAGATCCACGCTGGTTAGGGACAGCTTATTTAACCCTAGGGAGAGATTCTTGATGAGGAAACACAGACTAGGGACACCACTGCCGACTCCCCTATTTCCTGGACTCTAGTGATGTGATAAGGTCTTGCATTTGTTCTTCCAATGCTGCTTACACTGCTACTCTGCCTAATAGCCACCTACCACTCAGACTCTGCTCCGGTAATGTAAGGTTTATTAGAGTGACAACCTTAGTGATGGGACTACTCCAATGTGCCACTAACATTGCTTAGAACCTCTGCACCTGTGTTGATTTTGTGAGAGCATTTGTCACCATATTGTTTTGGGACTGTTAAGCCAAATACCTTGCTGCTGTTCTCCATGTCCTATGTGTTACCTTAACTTAAGCAAATAATAATTGTGCCACCCTACTTGGCCTTTGTTTGCCATTATTCCATATTGGCTACCAACTAACTGCCCATGCCTACAAACATATTGCAATGCATCAAACGATAAAGGGTGCAAATAATAAACTCTAACTAGAAACAGAAAAGAAGAAAATCTCTCATGTATACTGTATATATGCAATGGATACAAAAATCTACAAACCCCTGTAAAAATGACAGATTATTGAGATGTAAAAAATCAGACCAAGATAAACCACTTCAGAATATATTCCACTGTACAAATCAATAAAAAAAAAACTAAATTGTTTAGTGGGGGGAAAAAAACTAAAATAATGTGGCTACATAAGTGTACACATCCTCTTTTGATTAGACATGTGACTGTGTTCAGAATTAACCAATCACATTCAAATTGATGTTACATAGTAGTCAGAACACATCTGCCATCAATGAAAGTGACTGATTAAGCCCATATAAAGTTCAGCTGTTCTAGCAGTTTTTTTTTTTTTTTAGTTACAGCAAAAGCCAAGGTCCACAAACAGCTTTCAAAGCATCTAAAAGATCTAATTGTTGGAAGGTATCAGTCAGGAAAAAGGTACAAAAATTTTCCAAGCCAGTAGATATACCATTGGAATACAGTGTTGGTCATCAACACATGGAGAAAATATAGCACAGCAGTAACATTATCAAGAGCTGGATGTTCCCCCAAAATTAATGAAAAAACAAGAAAAGGTGGTACAGGAGGCTGCCAAGAGGGCATACCATAGGAGCTACAGGAATTTCTGGCAAGTACTGGTTGTGCACTTAATGTGACAACAATATCCCGTAGTCTTCATATGTCTGGGCTGTAGGATGGGGTGGCAAGAAAAGAAGAAAGCCTTTTCTCACTAAGAAAAACATCCAACCCAGCTACATTCTGCAAAAACCTAGATCAAGATTGCCAAAAGCATTTGTGAAAATGTTGGTTATGGTCTAGGGAGACCAAGATTACATTTTTCTGCCATAATTTCCAAATATATGTTTGGCGCAGAACCAGCACTGTGCTTCACAAAAAAGCACCATACAACAGTGGTGGCTGGTGGTAGATTTCTTTGGGGGGGCGGCAAACAGTAACACCCCCCCCGGGGGCGGGTCTGGTGCACTTACCCCATCTATGCATCGCTTCACCGGCGGCTTCCCTTGCTCGGTGGCGGCAACAGCTTTCCCTTCCTCTGCTCTCTTTACGGGCATCGGCGGCTTCCGTTTCCTCCCTCCTCCTCGGTGGCCAATTGGGAGTCTTCTCTTTTTGGCCAATCGGAAAACGGGTCTCAGACCTGCTTCTGATTGAGGATCAGTGTTACAACAGTGTATATTCATTCACTGTTGTAACACCTGGGTGTGCTCATGGCACAATACTCTGCGCTCCGAGCCCACCCTATTTTGAAGCCTATTAGAGCTTATGGCTGTAATCAGGTGCTTCAAAAAAACACCCTCGCCGTTGTAATTCAGGCACCCGGCGTCCTGAAAGGGACCAGATGCATGAATAGGGTAAGGTATGAATGAACCTATCCATTATTCATATAGGGGGTGGCGTGGATAAAGTGGGTGGCATCCGGGCACCCCTAATGGACAGCCTGCCACTGCCATACCCACAGCGAAGCATAGTGGCAGCAGAATTATTCTTTGGGCTATTTTTCTTCAGCTGGAACTGGGGCTTTAGTCAAGGTGAAGGAACCTATGAATAGTTCCAAATAACAGTCAATTTTGTCATAGAAACCTAGACCTGGCATGGTTTATGAGGGGGGTGATGCTCGTCCCCCTTTTACCCCTTTGCATGCTAAACCCCCCTTCCCCTTTTGTCAGGACCTGGTTCACCTGCTGGTGGCACTGTGGTTCTCTGGGCTCAAAGCTGTAGTTCTAGTGACCACCAGCAGGTGTCTCTCAGTAGCCAGCAGGTTCCTGCAATCAGTTCCACCTGGCTCCAGCTGCTGGAAGGGTACTTAAGTCCCACCTCTACTATTGGCACTCGCATCAATGTTTTGATTGCCATGCTTGCTGCCATATCCTTATGACAAAAAAAGAAGGGGATATTTGCGCTAACCACTATATAATAATAAATATATACAAAAATATATATGTGCACAAGTGATATGACTAAATAAAGTGTGATTAAATGCTGCACCTCTATAGGTCAAATACCAAAACCTAAAATCAATATTAAGAAAGAAAAAGATGCGCAAAGAAACCGCTACAAATAACGATAAATATTGTTGTGAACAGATTCTCTAAAACATAATAATGTGAAAAATTGAATGGTGCATCAAAAAGAAATAGTCCATGTTATATAAAAAATAAATGACTAAGACCAAAAGTGAATTAATCAAAAACAGAAAGTCCGAAAATGATTCTTCAAAATTTAGGAGATGTAAAAGTCCTTCACTTAATCTCAGAAAGCAGGACACATATTCATTCGAATCATCTGGAATACGGAGCATAAAATGCAAATACAAACTGCTTACCAGATCTGTTGGATCTCAAATGATAGAGATCAGAAGCGCTTGTGCATTAGCCTGCCGGCCAATAAACTCATTGGAGATCCCAATGGATGTCTGTTAAGGGGAAACATGTCGGGTGGAGCATGAGCCTGAGACATCACCATGCTGACCAGCTGACTGGTAGACACCATGGCTGATTGAAACCTACTTTTCTTACCTGCTTGAATTTATGGACTTTTTCTTGTATGATTTGTTTTTTAAATAAATACTTTTGCTGGAACATACTGCACCATGAAGCCCTCTTGTATTCCTCCTTTCATGAGAATATCCAGATCCTGGCTTTTATGAGAGTGTCCTGGAGAGTGAAGTTTTTTCCTTGCTGATTCCTGGATAAACAGGTGGATTCCTCTCTGCTTTCAATCACTGAGAGTTTACCTGCCGGCAGGCTAATGCACAAGCACTTCTGATCTCTATCATTTGAGTTCCAACAGATCTGGTAAGCAGTTTGTATTTGCATCTTATGCTCCGTATTCCAGATGATTAGAATGAATATGTGTCCTGCTTTCAGAGATTAAGTGAAGGACTTTTACATCTCCTAAATTTTGAAGAATCATTTTCGGACTTTCTGTTTTTGATGAATTCACTTTTGGTTTTATTCATTTATTTTTTATATCACATGGACTATTTGTTTTTGATGCACCATTCAATTTTTCACATTATTATGTTTTAGAGAATCTGTTCACAACAATATTTATCGTTATTTGTAGCGGTTTCTTTGCGCATCTTTTTCTTTCTTAATACTGCCATATCCTTATGCCTGTTTATCCTGCTCTGGAGCTAGCCTTGCATCCTGTACCCTGCTGCTTTACTCCTGCTTCTCGTTCCTGTACCCAGTCTTGATTCCCCCCTTCCTTGCATTCCTGGTATTTCCTTTTACCAGTGTCCCTCATTTTGTATATATTTGTATATACAGGTGCATCTCATAAAATTAGAATATCATCAAAAAGTTAATTTATTTCAATAATTCAATTCAAAAAGTGAAACTGATATATTTTATATAGATGCATTATATAGTTACATAGTAGGTGAGGTTGAAAAAAAAAGACACAAGTCCATCAAGTCCAACCTATGTGTGTGATTATATGTCAGTATTACATTGTATATCCCTATAAGTTGGTGGTCGTTCAGGTGCTTATCTAATAGTTTTTTTTTAAACTATCGATGCTCCCCGCTGATACCACCACCTGTGGAAGGGAATTCTACATCCTTGCCGCTTTTACAGTAAAGCACCCTTTATGTAGTTTAAGGTTAAACCTCTTTTCTTCTAATTTTAATGAGTGGCAACATGTCTTGTTAAACTCCCTTCCACGATATATCACTAATGTGGGGACACCAGTATAGTATTTGTAAATTGAAATCATATCCCCTCTCAAGTCTGTCTTCTCCAGAGAGAATAAAATCAGTGCACGCAACGTTTCCTCACAACTAACATCCTCCAGATCCTTTATTAGCTTTGTTGCCCTTCTTTGTACTCGCTCCATTTCCAGTACATCCTTCCTGAGGACTGGTGCCCAGAACTGGACAGCATACTCTAGGTGCGGCCAGACCAGAGTCTTGTAGAGTGGGAGAATTTTCGTTTTTATCTCTGGAGTTGATTCCCTTTTTAATGCATGCCAATATTCTGTTTGCTTTGTTAGCAGCAGCTCGGCATTGCATGCCATTGCTGAGCCTATCATCTACTAGGACCCCCAGGTCCTTTTCCATCCTAGATTCCCCCAGAGGTTCCCCCCCCCCCCCAGTGTATAGATTGCATTCTTATTTTTGACACACAAATGCATTCTTTTACATTTTTCTACAGTAAACCTCAATCACCATGTAGTTGCCCACCCCATTCATTTGTTCAGATCTTTTTGCAAGGTTTCCACATCCTGCGGAGAAGTTATTGCCCTTCTTAGCTTAGTATCATCCACAAATACAGAGATTGAACTGTTTACCCCATCCTCCAGGTCATTCATTAACAAATTAAATAGGATTGGTCCCAGCACAGAACCCTGGGGGACCCCACTACCCACCCCTGACCATTCCGAGTACTCCCCATTTATCCCCACCCTCTGAACTCGCCCTTGTAGCCAGTTTTCAATCCATGTACTCACCCTATGCCAATGGACCTTATTTTGTACAGTAAACGTTTATGGGGAACTGTGTCAAATGCTTTTGCAAAATCCAGATACATCACATCTATGGGCCTTCCTTTATCTAGATGGCAACTCACCTCCTCATAGAAGGTTAATAGATTGGTTTGGCAAGAATGATTCTTCATCAATCCATGCTGTTTACTGCTAATGATACTGTTCTCTTTAATAAAATCATGTATATAGTCCCTTATCATCCCCTCCAAGAGCTTGCATACTATTGATGTTAGGCTAACTGGTCTGTAATTCCCAGGGATGTATTTTGGGCCCTTTGAAATATTGGTGCTACATTGGCTTTTCTCCAATCATCTGGTACCATTCCAGCCAGTAGACTGACAGTAAAAATGAGGAAAAATGGTCTGTCAATTACTTGACTGAGTTCCCTAAGTCACCCCAGGTGCAAGCCATCTGGTCCCAGTGATTTATTAATGCTAAGTTTCCCAAGTCTAATTTTTATTCTGTCCTCTGTTAACCATGGAGGTGCTTCCTGTTATGTGTCATGAGGATAAACACTGCAGTTTTGGTTACTGAAGCCCTCCAATTCCCTCGTGAAGACTGAGGAGAAGAATAAATTCAATACCTACACACAAAGTGATATATTTCATGCATTTCTTCCCTTTCATTTTGATGATTATGGCTTACAGCTAGTGAAAACCCAAAATTCAGTATCTCAGAAAACTAGAATATTACATAAAGCCAATAAAAAAAAGGATTTTTAATACAGAAATGTTGGCTTACTGAAAAGTATGTCCATGTACAGTATAGTATACACTCAATATTTGGTCAGGGCTTCTTTTGCATGAATTACTGCATCAATGCGGCGCAGCATGGAGGCGATCAGCCTGTGGCACTGCTGAGGTGTTATGGAATCCCAGGTTGCTTTGATAGCAGCCTTCAGCTCGTCTGCATTGTTGGGTCTGGTGTCTCCCATCTTCCTCTTGACAATACCCCACAGATTCTCTATAGGGTTTAGGTCAGGCGAGTTTTCTGGCCAATCAAGCACAGTACTACCATGATCAATAAACCAAGTATTGGTACTTTTGGCAGTGTGGGCAAGTGCCAAGTCCTGCTGGAAAATGAAATCAGCAATCTCCAAAGCTGGTCAGCAGAGGGAAGCATGAAGTGCTCCCGCAGACTTTAACGGTGTTTGTTCGTCCGAATTTTTTGCCTGTTCCGATGTTCTGGTGCAAACTGAACTGGGGGGGTGGGTGGGGGGGGGTGTTCAGCTCATCCTTAATCAGCAGATGACTTGGCTCCCCAAGTCATCACTGACTGTGGGAACTTTGCACTGGACCTCATGCAACTTGGATTCTGTGCCTCTCCACTCTTCCTCCATACTCTGGGACCTTGATTTCCAAATGAAATGCAATTTTTTCCACAGTCTGTGATGATTTTGGGAGCCATGTCATCTGCTGGTTTTGGTCCACTGTGTTTTATCAAGTCCAAAGTAAGTGCAGCCCTCTAGCAGGAAATTCTAGAGCACTTCATGTTTCCCTCTTGCTGACCAGCTTGGGAGATTGCTGATTTCATTTTCCCCCATGGGGAGAAGACAGTGGCCCAGCAAGAGGGATTCCTGCATCAACACTATCTGTGTTGATGGAGGCATCAAGCAAATTTCTTTCCTGAAACCCATGGTTGCAGAAAAGAAATTCACTCTGTGTATGGCTGGCCTAATACCCCTGAAAGTCTCAGTTTCCCAGCATATTTCAAGAGACAATTTTACAGCACTGGGAAAGGGGAGAATTTATTGCCTTCTTTCCAGGTAATATGTTTTTTCCTAATATTTTTTTGTGACAGGCTCACTTTAAGCATATGGAAATGTGAAAGCCACATCACAAATGGCTGTAAGGTGAACATTGGTAAACTCTGCACTATACTGACTTTCCTTTGAGCCAGTAACCACAAAGATAACTTTTATCTCTCCCACCTCTACCCAGGCTGTTCAGAACCTCTAAAAAGTAAATAATACATAGAGTGCAGGGATCGTGAGTATTTAACGCACAAAGTGCAGGCATCAAGACCTATAAGCCCACTGAGATAAACATTGAGGGCTTGTTGATCAAAGTGTCTGAAAAAACAATACTGAAAAATATTCAGACTTTTATAATAAACTTTCATTCTGCATCTGTCATGTTGTATTGCAGTTCTAAACCTGGTTTGCTGCTCTGGAAAACAGGTTTCAGACACTTTGATTAATATTTCAGACAAAAGTACAATGCTCCCCCAAACAATTTTCTTCATTGATAAAGAAAGCAAAGCTTTATCAGTTTTTGAGTACTAAGTCTTCAAGGACAGGAACAATAAATATTTTTGGAAAAAATTGCAACTATAAGAGGGCTCTGTTCTATCTCGAATGGCTTATAGTATTCTGCACACAATAAGATATTCTTAAAGTGGTTCTAAAAGCTGAAGGTAATTAAGATAAGTGCATTAATATAAAGACTTTCTGCATGCAGCTCCCCCCGGCCCAATCCTGATCCAGTGATGTGCATGAGAGCAGAGTTGCTCTTGGCTTTCTCTCTCCTCAATGGCTCAGAATAAGCACTGGTTCCTGCTGCTGTCAATCACAGCCTGTGAGGAGGGAGCAGGGAGTGGGGCCGAGCTGTGCTTTGTGTGTCCATGGCACTCGGCACGGGAGAGCAGCCAGGAGCGCCGGTGGGGGACTCCAGAGGATAAGGATCAGGGCGGCTCTATGCAAAGCCATTGCACAGGGCTAGTAAGTATAACATGTTTGTTATTTTAATGAAAATAACTTTTAGTAGTTACAGCCACTTTAATATTCCCATTAGAAGTATTTTTACAATGAATGCTATGCTGGTGCTTGAAACTGGTAATGGATTAGTTAATCCAATGTTAACGTTTACAGAAATATTTTATATGGCTCATTGTAAAAAAAAAAAGACTCTAACCCATAACTGTATTTTGTCAATATATCAAAGGCCAGGTATAGTGGTATTCAACTTGAGCGTGGGACAAACACAGAAGATGCATATTTTGTTGCCAGCCATATGCTTGTATGAATTAATATATTAGAAGTTTTTTTTTCTCTAGGTGTGAAGTTAACCAGTGTTTGCTCCAAATATCCAATTATGTGCAGGAGAGGTTATATTTAATTAATTCCTTTACACGTGTAATTACTTAACACACATGGCAATTGTTACTATTCTAAAGCAGGCAAGCCATGATTACAGTAATAGGTTTGACACCACTCAAGTTTTTGTTTAGACTACATGTATTTATGCAAAGTAAGCCAAATGATTCAAATTGTACAGTTTTGAGCCTAGTGGTTGTGCGATATGGAAATTCTTTAGGCAGTAAATGTTTTGCTATACAATATCAGGCCTCATCTTCAGCAATGAGCACATTCTATTGTTAACCAGTCCAAGGCCAGTAAATATTACAACAGACTGATTTATATGCAGACAGGTCCTAGTATACATATCTTACTGATTATTTCTGTTTATCCTCTAAGATTTCATATAGAATTTAACCATTTGCCTACTGGGCACTTTTACCCTCCTCCTGCCCAGGCCAATTTTCAGCTTTCAGCACAACATTTTTTTTGAGACAGATAGAGGTTTCTTTTGATGGTATTTAATCACTACTGGGTTTTTTATTTTTTGATAAACAAAAAACAAAACTTTTGAAAAAAAAGTTTTTCTTAGTTTCTGTTTTATAAAGAAGTAATTTTTCTCCTTCACTGATGTTTGCTGATGATGCTGCACTGATGGGCACTGATAGGCTGCACTGATGGGCACTGATAAGTCGGCACTGATAAGGTGGCAATGATGGAGACTAAGGCTCCATGCACACTGGCTTCAAATCCTATGTGTCCATGCACATTAGGACGTTAAGAGGCATATTTTGAGTTTAATGTTTAAAGGCAGAAAAAAACCCCTTCTGGTTTGTGTTTCTGACTGGAGCTTGGAGGCAGAAAAAAATGTAAAACTCTCCTAAACTCATCCAAACTTTGTACAAAAAATGCTCTATATGAGCGTTTTTTTACTCCTGAGAGAACAGACGTTTTTGTGTGCATGGAGCCTAATGAGGAGGCACTGACGGACACTGATAGGTGGAACTGATGGGCGGCACTGATGGGCACTGATAAGCGGCACTGATTGGCACTGATAAGCTGCACTGATGGGCATCACTGATAGGCGGCACTGATTGCCACTGACAGGCATCACTGATGGTCACTGATTGGCAGCACTGGTGGGCACTGATTGGCAGCAATGATGGGCACTGATTGGCACAAATTGGCAGAACAGGTGGGCACTGTTGGGGTGGTACTGATCATCAGGATACTGATGATCAGTGCCCTTATTGTCAGTGCAGATGAATTTGCCAGGTTTTTGGCTTTCCTCTCCTCACGCGCTGTGAGCGTGAGGGAAGGATTGCCGTTAACCAGCAAATACTGTTTACATCTATCACACTGTGATTGGCTCTTCACCCTGATCACAGATCACTGCTGATGCATGCCACAGGGGGCGTGCACGCAGCGTGAGCATAGAAGGACATCATATGACGCTCCCCCAGCAAAGTGCAGCTGCGCTGTAGCCGTCGTTTGGCTATAGCGCAATTGTGAAGGGGTTAATATTAATATTAAATATGAAAGTACAAAATTTTAATTTTAAAAAATTTGTCCTGTTGAATACCTATATATTTGATAAAAGTTTATTTTAAGGGTATGGTTTGTACCAATATAAAGCATGCAATGCATGTTATGTATTAAAAGAAAATTATGGGCGAAAGCTTTTTTGACCATACTTCTCTTCAGGGTCACAGGAGTGCAGTTACTTTTGCCCTCCTGTGACCCAGAATGTCACAGAACCACTCCAGTTTCTGGAAGGATCCTGACCATATTGTTGGGATCCACCCAGCTGCCTGATTGACAGCTGGCTTTTGCTGTCAGTGCACCGCTGAGAGCCAAAGCCAGCTGCACCTACCCCCTCTCCAGCATGGCACTCCACTGACAGTTTTCACTCTCTACTCAGTGCTGACTGAGAACTGAGCAATCAGTGATCATGTGATCGCTTAGTTTTTGGGCTTAGAGTTGGCAAAGGACAGTTACAGCATCAGACTGAACCTGTAGCATGGAAGTGAGTATGTAGGTTTGTTGTTTTATAACCCCACACTTCTCCTTTAAGCTGGCAATAAAAGGCATTTTTTTTAAGCCAACAGATTCCTCCATTCACACAAATGAGGTTATTGGAGGAATCCCCCCCAATTGACAACAGCACCTGCTGCTGACAAAATACACTGAAAAAAGACAATCTGACAGAGAGTAGATTGGGAGGGTGTGCCACATCCCATATATCTAAAAGAAACCAAAGATTC
Organism: Aquarana catesbeiana; assembly: GCF_042186555.1. NCBI lineage: Eukaryota > Metazoa > Chordata > Amphibia > Anura > Ranidae > Aquarana > Aquarana catesbeiana. Next base: position 181,857,890 of record NC_133326.1, read on the forward strand.
CCCTTTGGCAGGATTTTGAAGGCACTACCATACAAGTCAGTAGAGTATAGGTAAAATATATACTTTTATTACATAGCCAAGAAAAAAGATAGCAAAATATGTACAAATCAATACAAAGAATATATACAAAACATACACTAGAAGCAAAGTACATGTGGTTATGGATACAAATGGAAGTATAGTGGAAAAAGGACCATGTATCAAAGTTGATAAGTCTCACTGAACCGATGTGTTTCAGAGAATCCTTCATCAGGGTTCACAGAGTGAGAGTTAACATCTGGGGGATTACAAAGTCAAAGGGATAATTAACATCACATACAAATATAATGAAGGCCCCCCAAAAGAGCAAAGCAAAAACGAATCTACATATAAACCACACTTACTTCCAATATACAGATGCTACATCGGTATCCATGGCATAAAAACAACTTCACAAAAGTCTCCCAGGCAGTGTACACTTGAAAATTGACTAGAGAGTATCTCTCCTTAGACAGTGTTGCAGATAATTGGTGTGCCAGGGAGAAAGGAGTACCCCAAAAGGCGCTGAAAGTCGCCACACCCAAAAATTGGGTGCAGCGTCTGTGTGCAGGCTGGAGTCCAGGTGGCTGTGGACCTGGGGACAGAAACACAACCATGTAATGGATGGAGGTTGGGGAGTGTTGAGGAAAAGGTAACAACTGGTTAGATAAATAGTGTCTATTCCTAAAGGATGCCTGAGGGTGGAGTTCGTATGTAAAAGCCAGAAAGGGGAACATACCTGTTAACAAGATTCAAAGGTATGACCTTCAGCTTGTCAGTTAAGGGAAAAGAAAGGAGACTGAGGGTCCGGGCTTGAAACCAATCGGCTGTAAAAGACAAGAATGAGTCTAATTCGGGCAGATATACTACCAAGAATAAAGAGGGAAAGCCAGGCAAACACCCCAGATAAGCATAGAGGTAGGCTAGATAAAGCCCAAAGCATTTGAAACTTAACTTACTTGGCCAGCCAGGAAACAAAGCATCGATTCAGCAACCCCCTCCAACCTGAAAGTCAGACTGAATGAGCCGACTTATTTATGTCCACAAGGACAAGCCGCCAGCTGATTCACAAAAGGAATCAGCTGGAGAGGGGGTGTGTCCCAAAACTCTTCCATCCGAACCACCATCAGCTGACTGATAGCCATCTTGGTGGGGGTGTGTGTCAGTCCAAACCCACCAATGGGCCCCCTGAGCGTAGGCTGCGCCCCGTCTCCCCACGGCACCAGCCCCGACAACGCACTGTGCACGCGAGCCAGTCAAGCTGGAACGCAAACAGCAGCGAACGTCACGGCGCCGCGGAGTGACGCACCGCAGTCCACTCCCACCGGCACGGCAAACCTGCCCTGGAGACAGTCAGGAGGCTGATCCAGGGCAGGGATGGAGGAGCGTCCAAAGTGGCAGCTCCCCCCACGATGTCCCAGAGAGGAACATCTTTGCCGTGCCGGGTCTGCACACAAAGGAAGCAGCGCCGATAAAAAAGGCATATCACAATATTTATACCGCAAAAGGAGAGGAAAAGAAAGGGGGAAAATCCAAAAATAAAATAATGGCTGTATTACATGCATACAAAAAATGCATACATGACAATGTACAAATAAAGCCAAAAATAATTCAAGCACAAGTAAAACAGCAGTGGAGACAATCGTGAAGTCGTTGCACAGAGGGATCAATCATGGGACAAGAATGATATAAACACTCAAAAAAGAACCATCTATGTTCCAATAAAGGGTCCCAATTCTGCCGGGACGTTATTCTACCCCAACAATGAGTACATGTAGAAACGTCTAAATAAATACAGACCCCTAAGGACTCAGACAAACTTGTATCAGTATATTGCATGGTGTACGAATAAGGCAGCGGGAACCAGTGTTAGAGGTAGAAGAGGAAAGGGAACATAAGGGCCAGGGTCAGACTAAGAATGGCTGTAAAGACATATCCAGGAGGGTACGAGCAAGAAAAAGACTGGAGGAAACCCTATTTCTCCATGCCCCCGGAGTCAAAGCCTTCCAAGAATGGCTTGAAGCATGTTGCATCATTGAGTCCAGGGGGCTTGGTAGCCCGCAAGTTGTAGATCCACCTCAGTTCGAGCTGGAGGAGATCCTTGTTCCAGTCCCCCCCCCTCGGACTGGGTGTACCCGATCCAGAATCAGAAATTAGATTTTTGGAAAAAAACCCTGATGGACCAAGGTGGTGTGTCTACCCAATGGTAAATCGGGATCGCATGTCTGCATGCTCCGGATGTGGTGGTATGCCCTATGCCAAAATTCCAATTTGGTCTTCCCGACATAGAAGCACCAGCAATCACACCGGAGCATGTACACCACAGTGTATACATAAATTTACAGTACCCACAGGCCCCACACATAAAAGTGCCCTTGTATTTGCAGTGCTCGGCAAAGTTATCACCCCTGAATTCACTCCTAACCAATCTGGAGGACACTGACGTGGCCCTCCTGAAGGTGAAGAGCGGTCTCTCGGGGAGGAGTCTACTCAGGTTGGGGTCCATAGTAAGAATGTGCCAAAATTTTGACACAATTCTTCTGACTTCTGTGTGTTGATTGCAGTACTTGGTGATAATGCACAGGGATCATCCTGATTTCTATGCTTTTGTGAGTAGATAAGTGTATGTCGGGTATGCATGGTGGCCCATTTATATGCCTTTTTTAGGGAGGTGCGTGAGTAGCCTCTCAAGAGAAGTCTTTCACGTAAATTGTCTGCTTCGATTTTGAAAATCGCTTCGTCAGTACAATTTCTGCGCACCCTGAGGTACTGGCTATATGGTATAGACTTGATAAGACTCAGTGGATGGAAGCTAGAGGCATGTAGGATGGTATTGCCCGCAGTGGCCTTCCGATAGAGGCCACTGCAGAGTCCACCATCCTGACTCCTGGAGACCATAACATCCAAAAAGGCAATCTCACTACGACTCGATGACATCGTGAAGGTGAGATTGAAGCAGTTCATGTTCATACATTCTAAACATGAATGTAGGAGCTCTAAGGGGCCATCCCAAATGGTGAAAATGTCATCAATGTATCCGAAATTTGAACTCAATGATGCAACATGCTTCAAGCCATTCTTGGAAGGCTTTGACTCCAGGGGCATGGAGAAATAGGGTTTCCTCCAGTCTTTTTCTTGCTCATACCCTTCTGCATATGTCTTTACAGCCATTCTTAGTCTGACCCTGGCCCTTATGTTCCCTTTCCTCTTCTACCTCTAACACTGGTTCCCGCTGCCTTATCCGTACACCATGCAATATACTGATACAAGTTTGTCTGAGCCCTTAGGGGTCTGTATTTATTTAGACGTTTCTACATGTACTCATTGTTGGGGTAGAATTACATCCCGGTAGAATTGGGACCCTTTATTGGAACATAGGTGGTTCTTTTTTGAGTGTTTATATCATTCTTGTCCCATGATTGATCACTCTGTGCAACGACTTCACGATTGTCTCCTCTGCTGATGTTTTACTTGTGCTTGAATTATTTTTGGCTTTATTTGTACATTGTCATGTATGCATTTTTTGTATGCATGTAATACAGCCATTATTTTATTTTTGGATTTTCCCCCTTTCCTTACCTCTCCTTTTGCGGTATAAATATTGTGATATGCCTTTTTTATGGGCACTGCTTCCTTTGTGTGCAGACCCGGCACGGCAAAGATGTTCCTCTCTGGGACATCGTGGGGGGAGCTGCCACTTTGGATGCTCCTCCATCCCTGCCCTGGATCAGACTCCTGACTGTCTCCAGGGCAGGTTTGCCGTGCCGGTGGGAGTGGACTGCGGCGCCTCACTCCGCGGCGCCGTGACGTTCGCTGCTGTTTGCGTTCCAGCTTGACTGGCGCGCGTGCGCAGTGCGTCGTCGGGACTGGCGCCGCGGGGAGGCGGGGCGCAGCCTACGCTCAGGGGGCCCATTGGCGGGACTGGACTGACACACACCCCCACCAAGCTGGCTATCAGTCAGCTGATGGTGGGTCGGATGGGAGAGTTTTGGGACACACACCCTCTCCAGCTGATTCCTTTTGTGAATCAGCTGGTGGCTTGTCCTTGTGGACATAAATAAGTCGGCTCATTCAGTCTGACTTTCAGGTTGGAGGGGGTTGCTGAATCGATGCTTTGTTTTCTGGCTGGCCAAGTAAGTTAAGTCTCAAATGCTTTGGGCTTTATCTAGCCTACCTCTATGCTTATCTGAGGTGTTTGCCTGGCTTTCCCTCTTTATTCTTGGTAGTATATCTGCCCAAATTAGACTCATTCTTGTCTTTTCTAACTAAGTTCCCCCATTTGTTTACAGCCGATTGGTTTCAAGCCCGGACCCTCAGTCTCCTTTCTTTTCCCTTACCTGACAAGCTGAAGGTCATACCTTCGAATCTTGTTAACAGGTATGTTCCCCTTTCTGGCTTTTACATATGAACTCCACCCTCAGGCATCCTTTAGGAATAGACACTATTTATCTAACCAGTTGTTACCTTTTCCTCAACACTCCCCAACCTCCATCCATTACATGGTTGTGTTTCTGTCCCCAGGTCCACAGCCGCCTGGACCCCAGCCTGCACACAGACGCTGCACCCAATTTTTGGGTGCGGTGACTTTCAGCGCCTTTTGGGGTACTCCTTTCTCCCTGGCACACCAATTATCTGCAACACTGTCTAAGGGGAGATACTCTCTAGTCAATTTTCAAGTGTACACTGCCTGGGAGACTTTCGTGAAGTTGTTTTTATGCCATGGATACTGATGTAGCATCTGTATATTGGAAGTAAGTGTGGTTTATATGTAGATTCGTTTTTGCTTTGCTCTTTTGGGGGGCCTTCATTATATTTGTATGTGATGTTAATTATCCCTTTGACTTTGTAATCCCCCAGATGTTAACTCTCATTCTGTGAACCCTGATGAAGGGTTGATTCAGTGAGACTTATCAACTTTGATACATGGTCCCTTTTCCACTATACTTCCATTTGTATCCATAACCACATGTACTTTGCTTCTAGTGTATTTTTTTGTATATATTCTTTGTATTGATTTGTACATATTTTGCTATCTTTTTTCTTGGCTATGTAATAAAAGTATATATTTTACCTATACTCTACTGACTTGTATGGTAGTGCCTTCAAAATCCCGCCATAGGGGAATCTTTGGTTTCTTTCTGACAAAATACACTGATCATAAGTTGCAGCTGCTGATCTATAAAAATTCTCCATTTCCCTTCGGCAGAAGATCAACTTCAACTTAGTATTCTATCATAAGGCTACTTTATGCAAACAAGTGTAAAAAAGATGGACATGCGTAATATACTATATGTACTATGTATGATGCTATGTTCAATTGTAAATTGGGTGTAACTCCCTCTCTTCTGAAGCACGCACCCCGCAAAGCGTGTCGAGATTCTATACAGCCTTTTCAAGGATATCCTATAACCACTGCACAATCCACATCTAAGGCATGAGTATTACAGAAGGCCAAATATATTTGTGACATTTATATGTGGTTTATATGTGGTTAAACTTTATATAATAGTATGGCTAGTCATACTCCAAGTGGAGTGTGCTGTATGAGGGATAAACGCTTATCATGTAGAGTTTCTAATGTTTTATACTGTGTGATTTTTTTTTCCAATTGTGTAATAAAATTTATACAAGCTTTTAATTGTGTGAAATGTAGTTCCTTGTGCACCGTTAAAGTACATTGCTGGATCAAATTATTTATATACAGTACAGTACATTCAGGACATGGTGCCTGTATTAAGGACCCAGCCTTTCGTCTTTACTATATAGAAGATCAACTTCTGTTGAACAGGGAATGGCATACACTAATCAAAATTTGACAGATCTCTGCTGAACCAGAAGAATTTACATCAGTATATGACCAGATTTAGCATTTATCTGGGCATAGCTCCTGGATTCATGTGTAAATTAATTTATTGCATTGCTTTGTTTTGGCAATTGTTATTGCAATTATTTTTGCAATCATTTTACAACCGATAATTTTTTTTACTGATTGTTTTGTTACATTAAACTGTACTAATGAATCCTTGTAAGACAGCCAAACTCGAGATTTTAAAGTGTAACTGAAGGCAAAACTTTTTTTTTTCTTTTCTTTAAGTTTTGAATAGATTGAAGAGGGATTACATTAGAACACCTGTCAGGTTTTATTGCTATGTGCGCCAGAGATTCACCCCTCTATTTGTCCTGTTTACTATTATCACTGAAAGTGAACATAAAAAAGAAAATCCCACATTTTCGGTTGACATCAGAACACTAATAGAGGGGAAATCTTCCAGTGGGGACACTAGTTCTGGCGACACTAGTTCTAGTTTTGGAGGATTCCACAGTGTAACTAAAGGCAGTTTTGGCTTTAGTTACACTTTAAGAATATACACTATAGGAGAGATTTATTAAAGCTCTATTCACACCATTGTGCTCCGGATCGCGGGCGGAATCTCCGCGATTCTTTCTATGATTCTGAATCGCCGCAAAACACGGGACCTGCTTGCGATCCCTGTTACTTTCAACAGCACCCAAATTGCAGAACTTCTTTTGGGAGACAGGCGTCCTGCAATTCTGTCTGCGTAATTTTACCGCGATATGTCAGGCGACAATTATGGCGAAATGGCACCGCAATTTGGGTGCCATTTAAAGTAATGGGGATCGCAAGCGCGTCCCGCATTTTGCGCCGATTTGGAATCAGGGGGAGAATTGGGGCATTTCTGCCCGCAATCCGGAAAGCCATTGTGTGGAGCCTAAAACTGGAGCACTCACAATCTGGTGATGGGCATTGTAGCCAGTCAGTTTCAAACTTCAGCTTGCTAAATTAGGCTTTGACAACAAAACCTGGAAGCTGATTGCAGGGCTGAAACTAGAGGGGGCAGGAGGGTCATGTGCCCCTTGTGCTGTATTAAGAGGGGCACTGTCATCCCCCATGCTCCAGGGAAGCCCTGTACGTCCTCGCTGTCACACCTGGACAGGAGGGGGGTTGAGGGCAGCATGTGCTAGAACCGATCGACTGTATTTTTCTCCTGCACCAGCTGAAAGACAGCTTCTGTCCCACCTGCTGGCATTTAGCGGCTTCGGGAGGAAAATACAGACAATCGATTCTAGTAAATGCCACCCCTGCCGCCAACACGTCCGCAGGCTAGTTGGAGACCCAAAGAAAGCCGGAATCGGCTTTGACTGGATTGCTGCCGCTATGGTAACCTGGAAGCGATGACATCACTTCCGGTTTACCCGCATCTTAAAAAGCACCGCTTTTTGAAAATCAAAAGTATTCAAAAATGCAGATCTTGCACTTGCTTTCAAGTGCAAAGGAGGGTTTTGGGGTCTTATAGACCCCAGATCTCTCCATAAAGAGTACCTGTCACATGCCTATTGCTGTCACAAGGATGTTTAAATTCCTTGTGACAGCAAAAAAGTGATAAAAAAAAAAGTAAACCAACAATGTACAATTAAATAAAAAAGTGCCCCCCTGTGCTAGCGCACAAAGGCGAATGTGTGTGTGTCAGTCATGCACATACGCAAACCGCAATTGTCCCACACATGTGAGGTATCGTCACAAATGTCGGATTATGGGTAGCAATTCTAGACCCCTCTGAACATCTAAAGTGGTAACCTCTAAAGGATTTTAATGTGTTACCTATGGATATTAAAATGTATCGTGTTTATCGCCGTTGTACGGGCATGCACAAATTTAAAGTGTGACATATTTGATATCTATTTACTCCTTGTGACATTATCCTTTGTACTTTACAAAAAAAAAAAATAGGTTATGTATTGTGTTTTTTTGCAATAACATTTTTTTCCCCAAGAACTGCATTTGAAAAACCAGCTGCACAAATACCGTGTGGCATAAAAAATTGCAAAACCCACCAATTTATTCTCTAGGGCCTCTGCTTTAAAAAATATATAATGTTTGGGGGTTCAAACTTATTTTCTAACAAAAAACAAACAGATTTTCACATGGAAACTAAGAGTACCAGAAAATGCACGGCCTTCAAGTAGTTAAAGCCTAAAACAAGCAACTTCCTTTACTAATACATGTGTTGTATGAACTGTATGTAGCATCACCTATATACAGTATGTAGCAGTGGCGAACGTATAGGGTCACAGAAGTCACCATGGCCTATGTTGCATGGCCCCTTGTATGCCTCAATAGGAGAAGCGGCAAAGGCGGCTAAATTCGAGCTCCCCGATACTCAGCCAAACTGTAAATCACCACAGCGAGAAGTTCGTCACACTGATTACACCTAAAGTGAAAGCAGTGTGTGCTGTGTGTGCTCTTTGTCTCCCCCTACAGTGCAGTACCCGGCAGGAAGAGCTAAGGTAAAGGACTGTCGATTTTTAAAAGGCTGTATGCATGTGTGTTTATATGTGTGTGCACGTATGTGTGTGTGTGCACGTGCGTGTGTGTGTGTGTATGTATGTATGTGTGTGTGCATGTATGTATGTATGAATGTGTGTACACGTATGTGTGTGTGTGCATGTGTGTGAGTGCATGTATGTATATATGTGTGTGTGTGCATGTATGTGTGTGTGCATGTGCGTATGTATGTGTGCATGTAGGTGTGTGCATATGTGTATTTATATATGTGTGTGTTTATATATGTGTGTGTGTGTGTGTGTGTATATATATATATATATATATATATATATATATATATATATATATATATATATGAAAATAAATAAAAACTGCGCTAATGGAAAAAAATATATATATATAAAAGCTGCGGTTATAAGTGTGGCACACCAAAACAGAATATAGAAAATAAAAAACCGCGCTATAGATCTGAAGATCCTATATAAAAAGTCCAGCAATCACAAATCCCAAGTGGATGACATGAAAATCTTGAAAAACAAGTCCTGTAAGTGAGTAATCAAGTGAACACATATGAAGGTTGTGCGCTTACCAGAAGTAAGCCAAAATAGAGCAAGTGGCTTAAAACCCAGCCGGGGCCTCTGGAAATCGACCACAAATGGAATAAAGACAAACTCCAACCGTGAGGGCAGATCCGTCAAGGATTATCCAAAAATATATGAGAAAAAAACATAGCATAGTACTGATAGCACAACAAATGAAAAAAAGGGGAAAGAGGAAAACAGCACACCACCAAACAAAAATCATATATAATCATAAACCACATCCAGTGCCTAAACACAAATCGGATAGGTAAGTGAGTGCCATGCAATCATGCAATGAGTGAAAAATTACTGAATAAGTATAGGTAGAGCCTTACAAATAATCTGCTTACCAGACACTTCAAGGCTAGTAAACATATAACCATCACCAAGTGAACGATATGGAAAAGAATCCCTCTGGGTGCAACAAGTGACTTATAGAATCTGCTTACCAGAAATCTAATAAGAATAGGCAGGTTCAATGGGCTAAAATCCACACACCATAGGGAATGATACAAGGTAAGAAGTTCCGTATACCAGGTGAAAGTTCTGCTTACCAGATGTCAGATATAGGCAGGCAGATTGGCTCATACACAGAGCAAAGTCCCGGCAGGAAGAGTGTGGGTACGTCCTGGTAATCCTGACTTACGCTCGGCAGTGCGGAATCAGATAAAAGAAATGGCCAATAGTGTGATATTGTATAAAACCAAGGCTTTAATAAAAAGAAATGCACTTACAATAGAAGAAAAGGATAACAAATGTTGCCGGCCGGCACAAATAGCAAAGCTCCCGTCCTCAACAGGGTGACGTGGTGACGTCAGCACGTCCCTCCCAGACGCGTTTCGTCATACGTTGACGTTCTCAATGGGGAACGGGCAGCGTGCTAAGCCACCACTATTTATGCTCACACCAAGCCTCGCTCTGAGTCCCGTTATAGGAATCTCAGAGCACCATCTTGGATGAGGGCATCAACTATATGTGTTCAAAGGGAGAGTAAGGGAAAGAGCCAAATAATGTAAGCTGAAACGCCCGACTCAAAACCATACAATCCCAGAAGACATAACCAAAATCATAAAAATGGGAACATATACAGCATTGCAGTTATGTATTTAACAATGTAAAGAGAGATTATTAATATTACTGTATAACAATCAATAAACCTCCTAAAAAACAAAAGGCAAAACTCTGCTCCCATATCAATAAGGGCTAATCATAATAAAAGATAGGAGGCAGATACAAATAAACGAACAGTAAGTGAATATACTGCATAGCCCACCTAAGTGTCCCCAAAGGTGGCCACTGAACTAAGGAAGTGAGCCACAAAAAGGTCAATTAAAAATTAAGTATAACCGAATCACACATTCGGTAGGGAGGGTGACCTCACAAAAAATTATTAAATAAAAATGTGCATATCACGTAATCTTTAAAAAGTAACAACACAAAAAATAACAACACAAAAAAATTGCAGAAAAGATTGCTTGAAGATTCAGCTGGTCAGAACAACATTGAAATGGAGGTATCAATACCAGTTTATGGGGACAATTCAGGTGGCCCCCCTAGACAACCTCAGCCTTCTAAAAACATTAAAAAAGGTCCCTCCAACAAAACTCAAAAGAATTTGGGCCCTCAGAGATACCAATCCCCTCATAGACCTATGGGGCCTAATCAGTCTAATAACATTCCTCCCCAACATTCTTACAATTCAGGGCCCCCTAGATCCAATTATCCACAAAGGGGTGGTGGGTCAAGATATATACTGCCACCTCCTTGGAGAGGAGGTCACTTAGTGAATGGAAGAGGGCGTGGTCACCCTGATTCTAATAGGGGGCAGGGTTATAATACTAATTACCCAGATTGGTGGAGACCTGGTCAAAATTATGATCCTTTTCAGAAGCCCACTTACCATGACTCCTATAATGACAGTTGGGAACACAATTTCCCTACACATAATAGGTTTTTTCCTATGAGGGATATGAATCCTTGCGATGATGGTTTCGACCCATGTGATACTTATGGACGCCAACAGAATGTCCATGATCCTTCTATGTTATATCCCTCTCAGGATCTTGCTCCGCCTAGTCATACCGCCCCTCCCTCTAGAGGACCAGGGACTTGGGGTTTTTCCAAGCCAGGTCAAGGTCTCAAAAGACCAGTAGAAAGAAGCGAGGAACTAGAGGGGGGAGGCGCTAGCGAGCAAAAAAAACCCAGGACCTAATAGGGCAGGGCATTTTTAACTTGAGTACCAAACAACTTACACCATCTGAAAAAATTGTTCTAGATAAAGGTCTCAAGTTTGCCCCTCCCAGGGGTCTAAATAAATTCCAAACTTATATGGATGTCCATAAGTTTGTCCGCAAACTTAGCATCAAAAGATATATGATTGGCAATCCTATCACCAGGAATTCCCAATCCACTGACCAATTTGTTCATTCAGGATTAGCGAATGCATCCCTCTTTAATCCCCCTGGAGTCCTTGCTCCCACACTTAAGGTATTTAGGGATGTTATTTTGAGGGATCTTGAAGAATTGGAAATCAAAAAAGCCAAGAACTCAAAGGCCATACAAGAGGGTTTAGATTCCTTGTGCAAAAATAAGGATTTGATCATTCGCCCAGCGGATAAGGGGGGAGGGATAGTGGTACTCGATCGTGGAGACTATATGGCAGAAATGTCTAGGATTCTTGGCGACACGGATACCTACACTCCCCTCCCCTCTGATCCCAAAAATGGGTATTTAAGAGAACTACGTAGGATTGTCTCTAAGGGTTCCGCATTAGGGACTTTGAAGGAGAAAGAGAGCCTATTTTTAATCCCTAAGGCCCCCAGAACTCCAATCCTATATTATTTACCCAAAGTTCATAAGAACCCTATCTGCCCCCCGGGATGCCCCATTGTGAGTGGCATTGACTCTATTACATCCCGGGTGGGCAGATATATTGATTTTTTCCTTCAACCCTTAGTTCAAAAAATGCCATCTTACATTAAAGACACCCGTCATGTGTTGAATCTCCTTTCCAATACTGAGATCAAGTCTGACATGTGGATGGTTAGTGCCGACGTCTCTTCCCTATACACCATAATTCTCCATGATATGGGCTTAGATGCAGTTAGGGGAGCTTTAATTAGAGATTCAGGTCTCCCTACCAGTCAAATTTCTTTTGTTATGGAGCTACTTGTTTTCGCTGCTTCTCATAATTATTTTTGGTTTTCCAACCAGTTTTACCGCCAGAGTCGTGGTGTAGCTATGGGGGCTAAATATGCCCCCAGCTTGGCTAACCTGTTTATGGCCAAGTGGGAGGAGGATGTCATCTATGCCCACCGGAGTCCCCATCTTGTCCTGTGGGCCAGATATATAGATGACATCCTCCTCCTATGGGACGGTGATGGCCAGGAACTTCAGCTTTTCCTATCCTCTCTTAACACAAATAATCGTGGGATCCATCTCAATTTTGAGATGAGCCAAACCCAAATACACTTTTTGGATCTCACTTTGTCCATAGAGGGCGGTGTTTTATCCACATCCACTTTTTTTTAAAGAGAGTGACCGCAATTCCTACATACCACTGGAAAGTTGCCATTATAAACCTTGGCTAAAATCAATACCCAAAAGCCAATATATGAGGGTACGTAGGAATTGCTCTGACCCTGACAAATTTATTTCACAAAGCAATATTCTTACAGAAAGGTTCCTTGAAAAAGGATATACTAGTGATAGTCTGTTGCCTGTCCTAAAGGAAGTGCAAGAAATGGATAGGGAGGTCCTCTTGAAAGACAGACCCAAGACAAGTTGGTCTGGTCACAATTTAGGGGTACCCTTCATTACCACTTTCTCTCTCCAACATAAGGAAGTAAAACAACTGGTTTCTAGGCATTGGCATATAGTTACCAATGACAGACTTTTGAAGGAAGTTTTACCGCCAAAATCACATATTGTTTTTAGGGGGGCCCCTTCATTTAGAAATAGACTGGCCCCTAATACATTGGATCCACCATTGAACAGGAGCACCTTTTTTGATCAACTTACTGGGTTTTATAAATGCAATAAATGTCGAGTGTGTTCCTTCAATTCTTGTAGGAATAGGAGGACTCAGTCGTTTGTTTCCACCAGGACAGGCCACACTCACCCAATCACTCCATTTATTACCTGTTCTACTTTGGGGGTAGTCTACATGTTGCAATGCCCATGTGGCTTGCAATATGTGGGGCGGACCAAGCGGCCCCTCCAAGTAAGACTTAACGAGCACATCACGAATATCCTTACAGGCTTCAAAAACCACTCTGTTTCCAAGCACTACTGCTTGGTACATGATAGAGACCCCTCTAACACCCTCTTTTTAGGGATTGATCGTTACAAACCTCATTGGCGAGGGAGTTCCATGGTGCGGGAGATTTCCAAATTGGAAATGTCCTGGATCCATAGGATTAAAAGCTATACGCCCCATGGTTTGAACATAGACGTGGATATCAACGCTTTTATAGACAATTCCTAAAAAATTTGGTACATAATGACTCTATCATGATTTACATAATCAATTGTTATTATGAGTTCTGAGGCATTATCTGGTTATTCATGGTTATAGTTTTATAAAAATCTATTTTTTTGTGTTGTTATTTTTTGTGTTGTTACTTTTTAAAGATTACGTGATATGCACATTTTTATTTAATAATTTTTTGTGAGGTCACCCTCCCTACCGAATGTGTGATTCGGTTATACTTAATTTTTAATTGACCTTTTTGTGGCTCACTTCCTTAGTTCAGTGGCCACCTTTGGGGACACTTAGGTGGGCTATGCAGTATATTCACTTACTGTTCATTTATTTGTATCTGCCTCCTATCTTTTATTATGATTAGCCCTTATTGATATGGGAGCAGAGTTTTGCCTTTTGTTTTTTAGGAGGTTTATTGATTGTTATACAGTAATATTAATAATCTCTCTTTACATTGTTAAATACATAACTGCAATGCTGTATATGTTCCCATTTTTATGATTTTGGTTATGTCTTCTGGGATTGTATGGTTTTGAGTCGGGCGTTTCAGCTTACATTATTTGGCTCTTTCCCTTACTCTCCCTTTGAACACATATAGTTGATGCCCTCATCCAAGATGGTGCTCTGAGATTCCTATAACGGGACTCAGAGCGAGGCTTGGTGTGAGCATAAATAGTGGTGGCTTAGCACGCTGCCCGTTCCCCATTGAGAATGTCAACGTATGACGAAACGCGTCTGGGAGGGACGTGCTGACGTCACCACGTCGCCCTGTTGAGGACGGGAGCTTTGCTATTTGTGCCGGCCGGCAACGTTTGTTATCCTTTTCTTCTATTGTAAGTGCATTTCTTTTTATTAAAGCCTTGGTTTTATAAAATATCACACTATTGGCCATTTATTTTATCTGATTCCGCACTACCGAGCGTAAGTCAGGATTACCAGGACGTACCCACACTCTTCCTGCCGGGACTTTGCTCTGTGTATGAGCCAATCTGCCTGCCTATATCTGACATCTGGTAAGCAGAACTTTCACCTGGTATGCGGAACTTCTTACCTTGTATCATTCCCTATGGTGTGTGGATTTTAGCCCATTGAACCTGCCTATTCTTATTAGATTTCTGGTAAGCAGATTCTATAAGTTACTTGTTGCACCCAGAGGGATTCTTTTCCATATCGTTCACTTGGTGATGGTTATATGTTTACTAGCCTTGAAGTGTCTGGTAAGCAGATTATTTGTAAGGCTCTACCTATACTTATTCAGTAATTTTTCACTCATTGCATGATTGCATGGCACTCACTTACCTATCCGATTTGTGTTTAGGCACTGGATGTGGTTTATGATTATATATGATTTTTGTTTGGTGGTGTGCTGTTTTCCTCTTTCCCCTTTTTTTCATTTGTTGTGCTATCAGTATTATGCTATGTTTTTTTCTCATATATTTTTGGATAATCCTTGACGGATCTGCCCTCACGGTTGGAGTTTGTCTTTATTCCATTTGTGGTCGAATTCCAGAGGCCCCGGCTGGGTTTTAAGCCACTTGCTCTATTTTGGCTTACTTCTGGTAAGCGCACAACCTTCATATGTGTTCACTTGATTACTCACTTACAGGACTTGTTTTTCAAGATTTTCATGTCATCCACTTGGGATTTGTGATTGCTGGACTTTTTATATAGGATCTTCAGATCTATAGCGCGTTTTTTTTATTTTATATATATATATATATATATATATATATACAGTATATATGTGTGTGTTTTACATGTGTATGTATGTGTGTGCATGCATACATGTGTGTTTACATGCTTGTATGCACTTTTAATCCTGACCCCCTATATTATACAATCAGAACTGCTTTTTTGCCGCTTGTTTATAGTACCAGCATAGAAATGCTATTTCTCTGAAAAGCGATCCATGCTCAGATTGCTGTTCAGAGGCATTTGACAGCCGGTAAAGAGGCAACATGTTGCCTCCTGACCGCCTGTCCATTTTCCTCTGGGGGGAAATGGAGAAGTCAGTTCCTTTATATGCAGCCACCCACTTGCAACCGGGCCCTGGCGTTCAGAGGAAAGGGCCCTGTCCGGGGGGTCAGGGGGCTCTTTGTGGTTTCTTGCATCAGGGCCTTGAAGGTTCTAGTTATGCCACTGCTATACAGGGCTGTGTTACGTCCGTGGTACAGGACTTCTTGTGACAGACCTAGCTAGGAGAGAGACTTTTGGAGGGGACTGTATGCTAGCCTCTTGCCGATCGATCGTGGGCCCTGGCATTTGGGGGAACGGTGCTCTTTGTGAGCTGTATGCCTGGGGACCCTTGAGGTGGTATTACTGTGGATTCGGGTCCTGGTCCCCCAGGACACACAGACTCTGGGGACCCTGGATTTGCCATATTGGAATAGTGACTGATTCATACCATTGGGACTCCTACTGTTAAATGCTAATGTCATCAATTCCAGCTACCTGTCTGTTGTCTGCTAAAATGTGTATTGTAAATAAGTCTCTAGTATGGGATCTAAGAGTCATTAGATCCCCATTGTTGTTTGTGTTTAATTAACTCTGCTATTGTGATTATGTTGATTGGATTTTCTGAACTACAAGATGGCCAGTCTGGCCTAAAGGTCATGTCTGAGTCATCTAGGCTGTCTAAAGGGATTAGTTAATTAGCCCATGTTAATTAGGTTAATTAGGTTACAGGTGTATTGTTAGAGTAATAGGAGCCGGAGGTATGCACCTCCACTGTTAGTGTATAAAAGAGCCTATATTTTTGAATAAAGGAGATTCCTGGTTGAACTTACATACAGCCTGCCTGGTGTTTGTTCTGAGCTATCACAACTGGGTTAGAACGGCACATAGCTGTAGTTCTAATCCCGGAGCATCGGATGACCGAGCAATCAGATGTTGCGATCTGCAGTCTGACTCTATAGCTGCAGAGGAGTGTCGGGAGAGTGGAACAGAGTGAGCAAAGGGGCTCGTTACATTGGTTGGCAGCCGTGGGATTTGCTCTCCAGTTACTGGGACACTCCAAACCAGCCTGCAGGAGAGCCACGCTGAAAGACTTACTTGAGAGCTGTGGAGGGAATGGTGGGATCGTGCTTCCTTGCCGTGAACACATCCAAACCATCACCTGGATCCAAGGTCCAGATAGCAGGAGAGGAGAGATACCAGCCACCATGGATGAGGAATTCAGAAGGAGGTTGCGAGAGATACAGATACAGCACAGAGGACCAGTATCAGAGCAGGTCCTGCTAGGATGGTTTGATTCTATCCGCTGTTAACTCTGGAAGAAAGCTTTAGCCCGTGAGCAGCGACACCAGGAAAAAGTTCTCCCCTCCATCCATGTGAGGTACTGGTCGCAGTATGAAGTGCGAATGCTGTTTTTGGGGGAACAGCCGAACCAGGAGTGGACAGCCGAGTTAAGCAGGCTGATCCGGGCAGAAATGCGGTTGGACGAGAGCTACAGAGCCCTCCAGTGGTATGTAGCCCAAGTGTGCCCGTGGACAGCGGATGACAGCCCCACGGAAGGCTTTGACTATGATGGCCTGGGATTGTTATACTGGAGGCTGTCCAGGGACCCTGACTTTGGGAGTGATCGGGAGTGGCGTTTGGAGGAAATAATGGAGCATAGAGAGCGAAGACTGAATGTCTCGGAAGTGCAATGGGCACAGGAAGATTTGGAGTTTCTGGTCATTCAGGAATGGGAGCTTGAGATTGCCTACAGACAGCTGTTAGACTCTGCTCAGCAGCATGGTGGGGCTCCCTTTGCCTGGGACTATCAGGAAATACCAGTTGACAACTCTGAAATCCTGACTGAAGAGTTGACAATGTGGCAGAGTAACAGTGTGCTTTGCCAACCTGCCCCCGCAGCTATGGAGGCGGAGGTCTTATGGCGGATGCAGCAAGTGCTGACTGACCTGGATGAACCTGTTTCTGCATTGGATGATCTTGGATGGAGGAATGTGCCTGTCCAGCAGAATGCCAGAAAATCGGCAGTGGAAAATCTGAAGATTGCCATCCCCAAACCTGAAGTGCTGACAACAGGGCAGAGCTCTGCTAACCTCTTCCCAGCACTGATAGCATCTTCTGGGTTCCACGGAGAGGAGATGGTGAACCTTTATCCCCAGACACCAGTTGCAGAGACAGGGGATTTGATAGACTTTTCTGATGAGGAAGAACAACCTGGTGAGCCTCCAGCAGAAGAAGAGCTGTTATTAGGGCCAAACTTCACTGTACTCTGCCCAGCACCAACAGAAGTATCTGTGAAGTTACAAGGAACTTCCCCAGCTGAAGCGCTGGCAACCGGACAGAGGGTCCAAGACCTTTGCCCCACACCTGTGGCAGTTTTGGAGGCTCAGGGTGAGAAGGTGGCAATCACTTCCCAGCAGCAGATACAGGGGGAGAAGGGAGAGGAGGTGTGTGTTGTCCCTCCCCAACAGTTAGCCGGAGCAGATGGTGTGGGGTTTCCAACAGAAGGGCTGGCAACAGGGCCGAGTACTGCTGGACTCTGCCCTCAACTAACAGAGGATGGATTTCCTGTGAAGGTGGATGGGACTTCAGTCTCCACCTATATACCCCAGGGATGCTGGGCAGTCGGCCCAGATCCCCAACAGCATGACAGAGTGAGCCCAGACACCCTGTCTTCTCTCCAGCGGCAGAAAGGACTCCAGGGAGAAGGGCCAGTCCAGGCCTCTCCCCAGTGGCAGATATGTTTTCTGAGAGAGGCAGAGGTTGGCTGGGTGAGTAATGCTTTGTTTGGAACAATTTGTTTGGCGTACTGTGGGGGTACAGGCATTAGAGGACTGGAACTACTGACTAACTTCGGAGTGAACCCGTCTGGGGTCTCCTCCTGTGTTAGTCTCCTGCCGAAAGGGGAGAAATGTGACAGACCTAGCCGGGAGAGAGACTTTTGGAGGGGACTGTATGCTAGCCTCTTGCCGATCGATCGTGGGCCCTGGCATTTGGGGGAACGGTGCTCTTTCTGAGCTGTATGCCTGGGGACCCTTTAGGTGGTATTACTGTGGATTCGGGTCCTGGTCCCCCAGGACACACAGACTTTGGGGACCCTGGATTTGCCATATTGGAATAGTGACTGATTCATACCGTTGGAACTCCTACTGTTAAATGCTAATGTCATCAATTCCAGCTACCTGTCTGTTGTCTGCTAAAATGTGTATTGTAAATAAGTCTCTAGTATGGGATCTAAGAGTCATTAGATCCCCATTGTTGTTTGTTTTTAATTAACTCTGCTATTGTGATTATGTTGATTGGATTTTCTGAACTACAAGATGGCCAGTCTGGCCTAAAGGTCATGTCTGAGTCATCTAGGCTGTCTAAAGGGATTGGTTAATTAGCCCATGTTAATTATGTTAATTAGGTTACAGGTGTATTGTTAGAGTAATAGGAGCCGGAGGTATGCACCTCCACTGTTAGTGTATAAAAGAGCCTGTGTTTTTGAATAAAGGAGATTCTTGGTTGAACTTACATACAGCCTGCCTGGTGTTTGTTCTGAGCTATCACAACTGGGTTAGAACGGCACATAGCTGTAGTTCTAATCCTGGAGCATCGGATGACCGAGCAATCAGATGTTGCGATCTGCAGTCTGATTCTATAGCTGCAGAGGAGTGTCGGGAGAGTGGAACCGAGCGAGCAAAGGGGCTTGTTACACTTCTCATATAGCCATTTCAAATATCTTACTTTCTGTATAGGCATGGGTACTTTAGGGTAAACTACTGGGAGATTTGATTCTATTACTCCTGAGCAATTTTACATGACAAATATGTGAACACAACTTTCCCTTTTATAACCTTTTTTTCTGTAAAAAATGAACAGGACTGTACTCTAAGCTATGTCCTTCCACATTTACCCAAACTTTTCTTAAAATAAATGGCTCTGTAATATGAGGCTGTATCCGGACTATAAATCAGAGGGTCCAAATGCTATTTTAACCACTTCAGCCCCGGAACATTTGGCTGCTCAATGACCAGGCCATTTTTTTAGGATACGCCGCTGACAATTGCGCGGTCGTGCGACGCTGTACCCAAACAAAATGGACGTCCTTTATTTTCTACAAATAAAACTTTCTTTTGGTGGTATTTGATCACCTCTGCACTTTTTATTTTTTGCGCTATAAACAAAAGAAGAGCGACAATTTTGAAAAAAAAAATATCTTTTACTTTTTGCTATAATAAATATTCCAATTAAAAAAAAAATGTTTTCCTCAGTTTAGGCCAATATGTATTCTTCTACATATTTTTGGTAAAAAAAACCCCACAATAACCGCATATTGATTGGTTTGCGCAAAAGTTATAGCGTCTACAAAATAGGGGATAGATTTATGGCATTTTTATTGATTTCTTTTTTTTTTTACTAGTAATGATGGTGATCTGCGATTTTTATCAGGACTGTGATATTGCGGCGGACAAATCGGACACTTTTGACACATTTTTGGGACCAGTGACATTTATACAGCGACCAGTGCTATAAAAATAAGAGAGAGATCGGTGTTCATATTTAGTACGAACAAACGATCTGTCCCTACTCCCCTGAAAGAACCGGGATTTGTGTGTTTACACACACACATCCACATTCTCGTTCTGTAACAAGCAATCGCGGGTGCTCGGCGGTCATCGCGCCTGCCGGGCACTCGCATCAGCTCCGGGGACAGGCTTCGGGCACGTGTGCGCCACTGGAGGCGTCTTAAAGAGTCGACATACAGCTACGACGGCTCACACAGGGGAGCCAACCTGTCGCAGTATAACTGCAGCAGCTGGTCTAGAAGCGGTTAAAGTATCATTGAACCTGCGGTTGAAAGAAAGAAAATTGCTAATGTATGGCCAGCCTGAGACAGAAAATAAGGGGGTATACTAAATTGTTATGAGGGCGGGGGGTTAAGGAATTCTTCCAATGGAGACAAATGTGCAACTGTTTAAGATGTGAATTCACTTCAGTTACGGGAAATTTCATTCTGCTACGTCCCCAAAACAGGTAAAGAAAAAGTAAAAGAAAATCTCCCCAGCACAAGCACAAGCACAAACACAAACAGCAAAAAAAAAAAAAATCCTACCCTTACCTGTTTGGCTATACATACACTTTAGCCCCCGTTCACACTGGTGTGGCTTTGAAATTGCTCTACTTTACTCTATGCAAGTCATAATGAAACCAGCAAATAGTAGTGCAGGAATCTTTTTCAAAGTCACTGCCACATGAGTCACGGCAATTTGAACGGTTCAATTGCCGACAATGAAGTGTGCCTTGTCATGCAATTCGGAACTGTCAAATCGCATGACAAATCGCACAGTGTGAACGGGGCTAAATCTAAAATACATTGGTACATATGTGCTAGCGTATCAAATTGTATCTAATCTATGACTAATCTCATTAACAGATTTTCATGCATTTATCCCATGCAGCAACTAAACACTGGCCATAGGCCAATCTGAGTTAGTTTCTCTTCCTCTTCATATTAAATCAGTCTATTGTTTGGGCCAGCTACAAATGAAATGGCCTCTAATGCTGTCAGTCTGTAAACATCAATGTTTTTAATAAGGGAAATAAAATATTTTACCGGAATTGTGTCTGTTTTGAAAACACAACAGTAATTTGAACTGTACATGATGTGGTATTAATGAAAGGTAATCTTATTGTACTGATAAACTTATAGGCACTGCTTTGCCATCTAGTGGCTTATTGCATTATTGCACAGAGAAATCATCATTGTAAAGACTCATCATTGTAATCCATAGTTAATTAGATCAGTGTGGCACAGGTTTGCTTAATGAAATCCTTTCTTTGGTGATCACAAAAATTATCTTTCTTGCCTTGCATTAAAAAAACAGCTTTTTTTCATGACCTAACATCTAGAACGTCAAGATTATATGGTCTTCGTATACCAATGACCCCTGTTCATGTTTCACACCATTAGAGGTGGCCAAGAATTTACTGTTTCCAATCAGAGAGACTTTGTCTGTCGGACATGCAGGGGATAGCATAACTAAACAATAAGGTACAAATGGGAAACTAAGCTTGTATATGTAATATTTGTGAATTTATAAATGTAAAATAATTTTATAACTAATTTTAATCAACTGGTAAGATGAAGTGCCTACTTCATCTTAAACTTGTTTAATGACATGTAAGGATGAGCTCCGGCATGTTCGCACACTCCACGTGCAGGGCCCGCCAGGAAGTCTGCACGGCGCTGCGCTAATCACAGCCAGTGAGACATTTCCCGATCTCTGCAGCCGCACATTGGGAAAATGTCTCACTGCCTGTGATTAATGCAGCGCCGTGCTGACTTCCTGGCGGGCTCTGCACGTGGAGTGTGCGAACACGCCGGAGCTCATCCTTAATGACATGAACAGACATGAAAAAAAGCAATGTATTGTTAGACTGGCCATACAAGGTGCGAATTTCACGGTGCAAATTTCTTTCCTGCAACCATGGGTTGCAGGAAAGCAATTCGCATGATTTCCCCATCAACACAGACAGTGTTGACAGGGGATTCAGAAATTGTCTTCTCCCGACAGGGGGGGCAGGGGCAGGTGGGGGAAGCCGACCTCTGGGAGAAGACAGTGATTATTGCGAGAGGCTATAGCAGACACTAGCGATAATCGCAAGAGAATCTGGCAGGCTGGTTGTACCCAAGTTGATAGATCGATAAACATGGTACATTTGAATTTCGGCCAGTTCCTGTGTAACCCACCAAGATTTTTGTATGGCCTGCCTTACTGTCTTTGTTAATCGATTGTTTACACCACTGCATTTAAATCAGAAAAAGTTTTATTGTGTCATTTGTAGTAAATTACATGTTACATAAAAAAATAATAAGAAAAGATAAGCAGTTTTCACATCCAAAGATTATGCGGAATGCAAGTTAAGAAACTAAAACTATGACACAGCATAAAGTACAATGGCATATCTTTAAAAGGAAAGAAAATGAATCTGTGCTGAGTGGGCAGGGTCTACCCTCTGACTCAACACAGCAAAACCGGGGGGCCAACGGGCCAAACAGTAAACAAGAAAGCCCATATTCTACCTGCTCTCGGGGGGGGGGGGGTGTCCTTATGCTCTTCCAGAGGGTTTAAGTCAGCTTTACACCTGACCAATATGTGGGGAGAGCCAGAATCTGGCCACTAACTTTCTAGCTATATGTAATAATCTGATCCCTGCTATATTGGCAGGTGAGGGATATATTTCTTCATCAATAGCTCCTAAGATACAAACCAGGGGATCCAATGGGACCCTAACCTGGTAGACTGTAGAGATAGCTTCGGTTATTTCAGCCCAGTATCAGTGTGGTTTGGGACAGCGCCAGATTAAATGGATTAGAGATCCCTCCTCCCTAGTGCATTTGGGGCACAGAGAGGAATCTCTCCTTCCCCAACGATGCAATTGGATGGATGTACGTTAAGCCCTAACAAGAGTAAATGAGATAACCTATGCGATTGTGAGACTGAAGTGATTGGCCCAGATTGCAGGTATAATTCACAGATTTTGTCAGTTATCTCCCCTAGGTCCTCTTTCCATCCCCTTCTACACAGCAGGGCTGTGGGGTCCTGTGGATGCTAGTAAGCTTGAGTAGATATGAGATATCAGGCCCTTTTTCTCCCATCCATAGAAAATGTCCCTCATCAGGGAATGACTTGAGAGTAGTAGTGTACATACGCGGCCCTGGGCCTGGAGAGCATGTCTCAATTGGAGGGATTTGTAGAATTGTTGCCTGGGTGGATTAGATTCTATTTGAAGGTCCATGAATGATTTTAATACATTTTGGTTATATAGTTGGGAGACATTACAAATACCAGCTAATCTCCATATTTGGAAACTTTCCAGTTTGTATATTTCCACAAGATTAGGGTTGTACCATAGCAGGGTTTCTTCAAGAAATCCTGACACCCTCAAACTGTTCTTGACAGTAGTCCAAAGATTTTTTTAGGAGAGTAATAGTAGGTGCTGTTTGTGGTAGATGAGGTAAGCCCTCCTTCAAACATGCTAAAACGGAGTAGGTTTGCGTTCTAGTCCGCAGTAGGCCATCAATCGGGTCAGACTCACCAGTTGATCAAAGACCACTCAGGTGTTGTAGTTGAGAGGCATAGAAATAGAGCCTAGGATTAGGCACTGCTGCTCTTCCTTGATCTTTGCCATACTGCAGTGTGGAAAGACTGATCCTAGCTACCAGTTTTTTCCATATCAAAGATCTGAACAGGGTATCAACACGCATGAACCATCTGCGGGGTATCCACTGAGGGGAATTGTGCATAATGTATAACAGTTGGGGGCCCCAGACCATTTAAATTAGGTTTGTGACCAAGATTTGTATATGGCCTGCCTTACTATCTTTGTTAATCGATTGTTTACACCACTGCATTTAAATCAGAAAAAGTTTTATTGTGTCATTTGTAGTAAATTACATGTAACATAAAAAAAAATAAGAAAGGGTAAACAGTTAGTGGTAATTTACACCAAGTGTTACAGGTAATTTGGAATCTTTTGAATAGGGGTAGCAAGTTTTCCTCTAGATAGGTCAGCGGGTTTGCAGAAACCTGCACTCCCAGGTATTTAAACGAGGAGACAATTTTGAGGGACTCTGTATCAATCAGCAGCAAAATCAGTGGATCATCTAGAGGCAAAAGAACTGATTTGTTCCAATTGTTGGAGAATCCCGACAAGGAAGTGCCGAATCACCGCCATTGCGTTGGTGAGGGATATGCCCGCATCCCCCAAATAGAGAAGGGTGTCATCCGCATAGAGGGAGATCTTTTCAATGCCCGATACTCTGTTAAAGCCTACAATAGCCGGGGATGAGTGTATGGTACCTGCCAATGGATCCGGGGCTAATGCAAATAACAGGGGTGACAATGGGCGCCCCTGTCTCGTGCCCCTAAAAAGGGGAAAAGGGTCTGAGAGATCTTCATTTACGCGTATTCTAGCTGTAGGGGCCGCATACAACAACCTCACCCAGGCAATAAAGTTATCTCCCAGTCCATAGCGCTTCTCCCACAGGTAAGGCCACTCGACACTGTCGAAGGCCTCAGCTGCGTCTAATGATAGAATCGCTCTCTGGCCTGGGTTGTTGACAGGTAGCTGGAGGTTGAGAAATAATCATCTGATGTTAAGGGCTGTGGACCTAGAGGGAATGAA
Organism: Aquarana catesbeiana; assembly: GCF_042186555.1. Lineage (NCBI taxonomy): Eukaryota > Metazoa > Chordata > Amphibia > Anura > Ranidae > Aquarana > Aquarana catesbeiana. The sequence continues at coordinate 181,882,404 of NC_133326.1, forward strand.
CCCCGATTGATCTTTATGGATAACTTTGGCCAGTCTATTAGCCAGAACCCTGGCTAGTAAATTTCACATCCATTATTAGCAACGAGATGGCCCTATAGGAATCTGGGGAGTGGGCCTCCTTACCTGGTTTTAGCATTAGAATAATTATTGCTTCATTCATAGATTGGGACAAGCATCCGTTTTCTAAGGCATCTAGGAATACCTCTCTCAATTGGGGCATCAGCGTCTCAGAGTAGCGTTTGTATAACTCCGCTGGCAAGCCATCCGCTCCTGGAGACTTGCCAGGAGAGGAAAGTGCTAGTGCCTCAAGCATCTCATTAATCGTAAGATTCAGTTGCTCTGCATCCGCAGCTGAGAGCTGCGGGACATAGCTCTTGTCAGGAAAGGACCTTATTTCACCCAGAGTTGGCGAGACTTTAGAGGAGTACAGATCAGCATAGAAATCTCAAAACATGGACAGAATGTCTGCATGAGAGGAGACCAGGTGTCCTGATGGACTGGTGATCGTCTCTATATGTGAGGATCTCCTTTGAGATCTTATCATCAGAGCCAGCATATAGCCTGTACTTTCCCCTTCTTTGAAATATTTCTGTTGAAGAAAGAACCTTTTGTTTTCAGCTTTCGTTAGAACCATGTCCTTAGCTATATGTTGAGCCTTCTTCCAAGCCCTTTCGGTCTGTTCAGTGGGGGAATCGTCAAACGTCGATTCTGCCTTCTCAACTTCCCGAAGCACGGATTGTTCCCAGGACCCGGTCTTGGTCTTATTGGCAGCAATTGTTTTGATAAATTGGTCTCTTAAAAAAGGCCTTCAGTGCGTCCCAGAAAATACCAGGACTGGCCGTTGTTTTGTTAAGGTGTATAAATGTGGACAAGTTATGATGTATGGGATCAGGGCTAGGGAATATCGACAACCAAAACTGATTAATTTTCCAACAAACCCATTTGGCTACCCCTGAGGTAAGAATTTTAATACATAGCGGAGAATGGTCAGAGATAGTTCTAGCTTCGTATTGTGAGGATGATACCAATGGGAGCATTGCATCGTTGCCTAGACCAAGGTCGATTCTAGAAAGTTCCCCATAGGTGGTCAAGTGACATGAGTAGCACTTAACCTGCGGGTGTTTAAGCCTCCAGATAACCCTCAAGCCTAGCTCCGACAGAAGCTGAGCAAAGGAAGTCTGGACTCTTCTCGGGTTGTGTGGTGGAGCCGTCTAGAGTATTTATCCAGTTCTGCATCTAGGTAATTATTAAAATCACCTACAATGATTGCAGGTATGTTGGGGTGATGTGCCAGAAAGTTAGCTAAAAGTTTGACAACCTCTACTGAAAAAAGGAGGAGGAATATACACGTTCATGATAATTCAATGCAAACCATCTAGACTACATAATAAGAATATAAATCGACCATATGGGTCAATAAGTGAGGTTGAGCATGCAAAGGGCACATTCGTACCAACCAACACGCTGACTCAGGAGTAGGAGGAGAAGACAGAGTGAAACTGGGTGCCAAACACCTGTACAGAAAATGGGGATATCTGACTGGGGGACAGATGGGTCTCCTGAAGACACACTACGGAGGAACCCAGGCGTTTGAGCATGTGGGACACCACCAACCACTTCACTCTGTCTCCAAGACCCCGTACATTCCAGCTTGTTATCACATTACATTTAGCCATGGGGTGCTAACACAGAATCATACAGGGCATGGAGCAGTGGGCAAGACATATAGAGGCTCGAGTAATACCCAGGCAGCAACCCATGTGGACAATAAAACATTTGCTTAGATTTGTTCCAAAATCCATAAGACAGTCCTTGATCATGAGGGTAGCACCTGTAAATAAAGAGATTAGGCAGGTAGAGAGCGTAGGGACCAACAGGGTCCAACTTATCAAAAAGAAGAACTGTAATGTCCACGAGGGATTTGCAACTTGGGGGCTAAGTTCAGTAGCCGGCATTGAGGAGCCAACAGGCACCAGGCCGCGCGTTGTTTTCAGCGGCACTGTTAGTTCTGACGTGACTTGTGTAGATAGTCCTCTGCCCTTACCGGATCACTATACGCAAATTGAACAGAATCTCTTTAGAGGGAGTGTGGCTTAGTATATGGGGTGTAGGTAACAACAATCAGGTTGCTCTCCAGTGTCTGCTTAGCTCATCTCGTAGGGAGCGCTCCTCTCCATCCAACCACTGCATCACCAGTGTGGGTTTTTCAAAGAAATGCACTTCAGCTCTGGATACCACACGCAGGCGGACAGGATAAAGCATGGCATACTGCAGCTCAAGGGAGCGAAGTCTCTTCTTGACCTCGTTGAACTGGGCCCATTGCTTTTGCACCTCGGCCAAAAAATCAAGAAAATCTCTACAATCAGATCAACAATCTTGGAGTTATCCATTACTAGAGCATCGCACAATGATTTTGCTTTGGAAAGAATAGCATATCGGTCTTTATAATTGAGCAGTTTAAACAGGAAACCTTGAGGAGGATTACCTGGAGGCAGGGGTATGGTGGGGACGCGGTGTGCACGCTCTACTGCAAACATTGATGAAAATGACTCCTTCCCAAACTTGCTCAGCAGCCATTGCTCTATAAAATGTACTGGGTTTTTCCCCTCTATCTTTTCCAGAATACCGATAGCCCTGGTATTGTTCCTGCAAAAAATTTTCTAAATCGTTGAGTCTCGCAGCATGTTTGGCCACCAGCAGTTGCTGAGCGTGTGATTCTCTCTGCATGGGGGCTCATTAGTCTTCTATGATACTAATGCACCCTTCAATGGCTGAGGTGCGGTCTCTTTAATTTTTGCATTTTTTAAATTTTTGCATGTCCTGGCATAAGATGGACATTTCTGCTTTCACCCCCTTTACATGACGTAACCACAAAGAAGATATCTCTCAGTGTGGGTTCGGGTCCACCCGAGCCTTGGGACGTAGCCACATGTGGGGTCTGACTCACAGGGGTTGTACTCACAGTGACCCATGGCAGTAATGGCGCTGTTGGATCTTCAAGTGTCGTCGGCGTCAGTCTGTGAGCCGCTGTGGTCCTCAGGCACGTCTCCAGGCAGGTCTGATGTGTCCCGTGTGCCGGGCGGTGAGAACAGCTTCTGTGTTGCCTCCCTGTACTTCTCCTTGGCAGACTTTTGTGCTGGGTCGCCATCTTGGGCCGCATGGTTCGGTGCAAGGCAAGAGGCAGGGCCACATCTGGACATCTTCCTAGCGGGTGTAAGACACCACAGCTGCCGGGTGAGTGGTGTAGTAATCGCCGGAGGGCTAGACAGCTCCGAGATCGGTTGTTTTAAGGAGGTTAGCAGGAAAAATGCACGGAGTCTCGGCGGAGCTCGCAAGTCATGCGTCCGGCTATGCTGCCAAGCCTCGCCCCCACACCACTGCATTTAGGATGTCTGTATTCCCAAAAGCTATTTCTTCATGAGAGGCTCCCAAACAAAATTGCCTGATTATGTGTGCTCTTAGTTTTCTGTGAAATTGTTACATTAGATAAAAAATACCTAATGATCCTGCCAGTTGCTCTTCCTTATTCCTGGTGGCAGCGCTATGCATGCCAAGGTTTTCTTTGCAAGATTACAAACTTAGCAGCAAATCTGTCACATTTTTATATTTCAGTCTGTTAAAAAGGAAGTCAATGTTAAAGTGGAGTTCCACCCACTTTTACAACTCTTCAGCATCCCTCACTAAACTGTGCACTGTAAACAAATTGGATATTTTTAAATTTTTTTTCTCAGCACCTACTGTATATCTGCTGTATTCATTTTTCACTTCCTCCTCCCTGGCCGCGGCCCATCGCATCATTTCCTGTTTGCAATGCCTTCTGGGAAGGGGTGGCAACTTCCTCTGAAACTGCCGTTGCTATGGAAACCTGACCTGAGAACTATTACACTGCTTGTGCTGCACTGAGCATGTGTGAGATCTGCAAGGATGAGATCCAGGAAGAAATACAGTCTGGCTTCAAATGCCCACACTTAAGATGGCCACGGCCTGCTGTAAGTTTATAAAATAACAAACTACTGCTATAAACTAACAAAACAGACCTTAGTTTACAGACTAACTTTACTAGAATACATTAAGCTTGTGTATTATAGGGGTATTTTTATTTAAAAAGTATCATTTTGGCCGGAACACCACTTTAAGCTTGCAGTTGTAGTACATTTTCTATCTCCCTCAGAAATTGCAGCCTATTCCAATGAAGGCCCCACTCACAGACCAGAGCCGTGCAGTGAAGTGAAGAAGGAAACTATCAAACAGCTTGGATAAATAATCTAATATAAAGTTCTTTTTGCTGTTATAATTACTGCGATTTAAACTCTTGGTTACTGAGTCTTCCCAACCTATATGCCTAGAGGGACGAATTATGGTTTACATACTCTTTAATGCACTATTTAGCTCAGGAATATTTGTATTTAAGTGTAGTAATGAACCTTGAAGAAGCTGCTGGATTGTAATGGTCTTCTAGTCTTCCTACTGGTGATTTGCCTTATGCTGTACCCAGGCACTCACCAATGGCCTCAAACTTCACCTATCTTTGTTTTGCTATTTTATTGGCTCAGTTGTCCAGGGAAGAGCATGTCCAAGGCAAATCAGGTTACCTTGTATCTTGGGCTCCTCTCACAGGCCAGTTGTAGACTTTTAAGCCCAGAAGGGCAATTGAATAAGCAGAACACTTCTTCAACTTCAGCTTCCTTCCCAAGGGGCCTATATAGTATAAAGCTTGACTTCGCAGCAGCTATACCCTTCAGAGGCAGCAAGCCTAGGAGGCAGAGAGCCTTCCACCACTACACCCTGTTCAAGTGAAAGCCTGGGGAGGAAAAGGACTGGACCCTTCTAATAAGTAACCTCTCCAGGCAAAGACAGGGAGGGAGGGGCACACCATCACCTGTCTGGGCCTGGGAGACAAAGACTAGATGTTCTCTCTAAATATTTATGCTCTTTCTTGGCTCACATCATTGGCATAAATCCCTTTAGTGATTTGCCAGAGAAGAATAAATATTCATAAACCAATACATTATATCTTCTCACTCTGTCTAATAGAGAACACTCTGCAGAAGCAGACAGACAATGTCCTTGGGCTTACGAGAAACCTAACAAACATAGATAGCAATAACAAAACTGAGGTGATCTGGCCAGTAACACACTTACTGTTGCAATTTGCCCATAGATGGATTGAAATTCAGTTGGTTCAGCATGGCCATTCCTGCTCAACAGAAGTCTATATAATTAAAATGCAGTTCCAGGTATCTGCCTCAAAACAATTCTCTCATTAACCACTTAAGGACCGGAAGGAGTTGCCTCCTACCTGACCAGGCCATTTTTTGCAATACGGCACTGCGTCGCTTTAACTAATAATTGCTCAGTAATGCGAAGCTGTACCGAACAAAATTTATGCCCTTTTTTTCCCACAAATAGAGCTTTCTTTTGGTGGTATTTGATCACTTCTGCAGTTTTTATTTTTTGCGCTATAAACAAAAAAAGACTGACAATTTTGAAAAAAAAAATATTTTTTTACTTTTTGCTATAATAAATATTCCAAATTGAAAAAAAAAATTCTTCATCAGTTTAGGCCAATATGTATTCTTCTACATATTCTGGGTAAAAAAATCACAATAAGCGTACATTGATTGGTTTGCGCAAAAGTTATAGTGTCTACAAAATAGGGGATAGATTTATGGTATTTTTTTACTAGTAATGGCTGTGATCAGTGATTTTTAGCAGGATTGCGACATTGCGGCGGACAGATCTTTTGACACTTTTTTGGGACCACTGACATTTATACAGCGATCAGTGCTAAAAATAGCCACTAATTACTGTATAAATGTCACTGGTAGGGAAGGGGTTAACGCTAGGGGGCAATCAAGGAGTTGAGTATTCCCTAGTATTCCCTAGGGAGGTGTTTATAGCTGTGGGAGGGATGGGACTGCATGGAGGAGGAAAGAGATCGCTGTTCCTGATCACTAGGGATGAGCTTTGAGTTTGAGTCGAACTCATGTTTGGCGCGAACATCGGCTGTTTGCCAGTTCGCCGAACAGCGAACAATTTGGGGTGTTCGTGGCAAATTCGAAAGCCGCGGAACACCCTTTAAAAGTCTATGGGAGAAATCAAAAGTGCTAATTTTAAAGGCTTATATGCATGGTATTGTCATAAAAAGTGTTTGGGGACCTGGGTCCTGCCCCAGGGGACAAGGATCAATGTAAAAAAAAGTTTTAAAAACGGCCATTTTTTCAGGAGCAGTGATTTTAATAATGCTTAAAGTGAAACAATAAAAGTGTAATATTTCTTTAAATTTCGTACATGGGGGGTGTCTATAGTATGCCTGTAAAGGGGCGCATGTTTCCTGTGTTTAAAACAGTCTGAGAGCAAAATGACATTTTAAAGGAAAAAAAGTCATTTAAAACTACTCACGGCTATTAATGAATTGCCGGTCCGACAATACACATAAAAGTTCATTGATAAAAACGGCATGGGAATTCCCCACAGGAGAACCCCGAACCAAAATTTAAAAAAAAATGACGTGGGGGTCCCCCTAAATTCCATACCAGGCCCTTCAGGTCTGGTATGGATATTAAGGGGAACCCCAGCCAAAATGTTTTTAAAAAATGGCGTGGGGTCCCCCTCAAAATCTATACCAGACCCTTCAGGTCTGGTATGGATATTAAGGGGAACCCCGTGCCAAAATTAAAAAAAAATGGCGTGGGCCCCCCAAAAATCCATACCAGACCCTTATCCGAGCATGCAACCTGGCAGGCCGCAGGAAAAGAGGGGGGGATGGGAGAGTGCCCCCCCTGAACCGTACCAGGCCACATGCCCTCAACATTGGGAGGGTGCTTTGGAGTAGCCCCCCAAAACACATTGTCCCCATGTTGATGGGGACAAGGGCCTCATCCCCACAACCCTTGCCTGGTGGTTGTGGGGGTCTGCGGGCGGGGGGCTTACCGGAATCTGGAAGCCCCCTTTAACAAGGGGACCCCCAGATCCCGGCCCTCCCCCCTGTGTGAAATGGTAAGGGGGTACAAAAAAACTGTCAAAAATGTTAAAAATGACAAGAGACAGTTTTTGACAATTCTTTTATTTAAATGCTTCTTCTTTCTTCTATCTTCTTTCTTCTATTTTCTTTCTTCTATCTTCTATCTTCCTTCGGTTTCTTCCTCCATCTTCTTCTTCTGGTTCTTCTAGTTCTTCCTCCGGTGTTCTTGTCCGGCATCTTCCTCCGCGGCGTTGGCGTCTTCTTCCCTTCGGGCCGCTCCGCATCCATGATGGCATGGAGGGAGGCTCCCGCTGTGTGTGACGCTTCTCCTCTTGTGACGGTTCTTAAATAACAGGGGGCGGGGCCACCTGGTGACCCCGCCCCCTCTGACGCACGGGGACTTGACTGGGACTTCCCTGTGGCATTCCCTGTGACATCAAAGGGGGTGGGGTAACCTATTACCTAACCCTGCCCCCTTCTGACGTCACAGGGAATGCCACAGGGAAGTCCCGTCAAGTCCCTGTGCATCAGAGGGGGGCGGGGTCACCGGTGGCCCCGCCCCCGTTATTTAAAAACCATCAGAAGAGGAGAAGCGTCACACGGGAGCCTCCCTCCATGCCATCATGGATGCGGAGTGGCCCGAGGAGAAGAAGATAAGAAGACGCCGCGTAGGAAGATGCCGGATGAGAACACCGGAGGAAGAACCAGAAGAACCAGAAGAAGAAGAAGATGGAGGAAGAAACCGATAGAAGATAGAAGAAAGAAGATAGAAGATAGAAGATAGAAAAAAGAAGAAGCATTTAAATAAAGGAATTGTCAAAAACTGTCTTTTCTCATTTTTAACATTTTTGAAACTTTTTTTCTGAAATGGTAGGGATACTTTTGTACCCCCTTACCATTTCACACAGGGGGGAGGGCCGGGATCTGGGGTCCCTTTGTTAAAGGGGGCTTCCAGATTCCGATAAGCCCCTTGCCCACAGACCCCCACAACCACCAGGCAAGGGTTGTGGGGATGAGGCCCTTGTCCCCATCAACATGGGGACAAGGTGTTTTGGGGGGCTACCCCAAAGCACCCTCCCAATGTTGAGGGCATGTGGCCTGGTATGGTTCAGGAGGGGGGGTGCTCTCGTCCCCCCCTCTTTTCCTGCGGCCTGCCAGGTTGCGTGCTAGGATAAGGGTCTGGTATGGATTTTTGGGGGGACCCCACGCCATTTTTTTTAAATTTTGGCACGGGGTTCCCCTTAAAATCCATACCAGACCTGAAGGGTCTGGTATAGATTTTGAGAGGGACCCCACGCCATTTTTTTTTTTTTTAATTTTGGCCGGGGTTCCCCTTAATATCCATACCAGACCTGAAGGGCCTGGTATGGAATTTAGGGGGACCCCCACGTCATTTTTTTAAAAATTTTGGTTCGGGGTTCCCCTGTGGGGAATTCCCATGCCGTTTTTATCAATGAACTTTTATGTGTATTGTCGGACCGGCAATTCATTAATAGCCGCGAGTAGTTTTAAATGACTTTTTTTCCTTTGAAATGTCATTTTGCTGTCAGACTGTTCTAAACACGGGAAACATGCGCCCCTTTACAGGCATACTATAGACACCCCCCATGTACGAAATTTAAAGGGATATTACACTTTTATTGTTTCACTTTAAGCATTATTAAAATCACTGCTCCCGAAAAAACGGCCTTTTTTAAAACTTTTTTTTACATTGATCCATGTCCCCTGGGGCAGGACCTGGGTCCCCAAACACTTTTTATGACAATAACTTGCATATAAGCCTTTAAAATTAGCACTTTTGATTATTCATGTTCGTGTCCCATAGACTTTAACGGTATTCGCATGTTCGAACAAATGTTTTGCCTGTTCGCAAGTTCTGATGCGAACCGAACAGGGGGTGTTCGGCTCATCCCTACTGATCACTAGGAACAGCAGATCTCTCTGTACTTCCCTGACAGAACGGGGATCTCTCTGTTTACATTGACAGATCTCCGCTCTGTCTCTCTGTGGAGCAATCGCGGGTGTCCGGCAGACATCGCGACTGCCGGCCACGCGCATCGGCTCCAGCATCGCACCCCCTATTCCTCTTAAAGAGGCCAACGTACAATGACGGTGTTTCACGCAGGGGAGCCAACCTGCCGCAGTACAACTGCATCAGCTGGTCCGGAAGTAGTTAATAAGGATGTAATTCTTTGCAGCAAATCTTAACAATACATATATATATATATATATATATATATATATATATATATGTCTACACAAATATTACACTTAATTTTATATTTTTTGACAAAATATGCCTGCTTTTTCTTTTAGATATATTGCTCTATTCAAAAAAGGCTTAAGCTGGCCATACACCATACAATTTTCTTATTCAATTTTCTTTAGATTTACCTTCAACTATGTAATATAAGGGCCTGTCTGATTGGATACAAATTGAAAGTGTTTAGGTTTGACCTCGTATTATATGGTTTTGGTAAATCTAAAGGAAAGTTGTACAAGAAAACTGTATAATGTATGGCCAGCCTTAGTAGGTATACTTGAAATCACTTACATTTTTCAGTTTTAAATTTCAAATAAAAATAGAATCATTTTCCTTTCAATCTTCTTGCCCTCTACCTCAGCACTATCAGCTTGTCCAAGGTGTATAAAAGTTGTACTGAATTTATATTGTTTCTCTCTTCTGTATGGGAAAAAAAGCACTACTTGATCTATCTCAGAAAAAGTGTCCAGGCCAAAAAGGATTAAAAGCTTAGCAGCAAAACTGTCAAATTTTTCTATTTCAGTCTGTCAAAAAGAAAGTCAATTTTATGCTGGCAGTTGCAGTATTTCTAATATCAGCATCAGAAATTGCAGACTATTGCAATGAAGGCTTGACAATAGTAGTGCAATACTCTAACATTTTCCCATCTCCAGTCTCCAAAACAAGACACTCATTTTATACTTCCAGATGCAATGAGCTTGCTCCTAGCCACAGCAATTGTGGCTCATACAATAAAGGGTTCAAAGGTATGGTGCAAACTGTTTCATGTTTTCTTTTTATTTTCAATTGAATACAAAAAAGACACACTGTTTTAAATTTCCAGATGAAATATACTTAATCAGTTGCTCAGAAATTGGAGATTGATCATTTTAGGGGAGGGAGGAAGTCGCATGGTTGTGTGCTCAAAAGTAATCACTGAACACCAATGAAAGGGGAGTTATAATTACTGCCACTAATTACAATGGATGGGGAATATTTATTGGTGCCACTGACAACAGTAAAGGGGTGGGGGTTATTATTGATGCCACTGTCACTGACACCAACGAAGAGGGGTTACTATTTCTGTCACCGACACCAATAATAGCAAGGTTTTCTACTGCTACCACTGACACGATTGCTAAAAATTTTTATTGCTGCATTGATGCATATTGCGTTTTATGACCTGGCACATGGCAGGTCCACCATTTGAGGTGAGCGCATAAGTGAACGATGGTGGGAATCACTATATTGGAATTTCAATATAACACAAGAGGTGTAATAAAAAAGAAAAACTTTGGATGTGAAGAAAGAAGGCACTTTTTAAATTTAAGCTTATTATAAAGTGATTGTGAGTCATTTAAAGAAACATTCATTTGTTGTGTTTTTATATATTGTTTTTTATATTGATTTATATATACTTTCTCTTACTCTGGAACAATAATATAAATTTTTGTTTGTTTCACTTGATGGGTATCTTTATTTGAATATTGATCTGCACTGGAGCACAGATTGCTAGCAGGCGTTTTTGTGTGGAGGTAGGGAGTTGGTATGAGGTTTTCATTTTTATGTATTTTCTCATAATAGTTTGTGTGTAAAGAATTCACTGTTTGCAGCCACTATTAGGATTTACCAACACACATTTATTATTGTTGAAGTTTATTATTTTTGTTGGTTTTGGATTTTAGTTTTATAAGTTAGCTTGGGATTGACACTTTATTATTATATTTCCTAACATGAAAGATATGTACATTTATATGTATTCTGTAGCCTGGTTTTGACGACTATTGCTCTGTTTACAATTTTAAACACTTTTAGGCTAGAAGTGCTAATACACCCTTCTGAGTTGTAAGAAAATAGAGTCAGTGTGAATTATTTTTAACAGAGGACACAGAAACAGGATACCTCAAACAATATTCATTATCAATTGCCTATTGTGTCAACCATTTGGCTACACAGCTTATTTCTGTACCTGATCACAGTTTAGAGAGCCATTCTCTTTGGTACAAATAAAAACAGGGAACAGGAAGCTGATCAAAAGCAAGTTTCCTGGAAATGACTTAATAGGAAATACATTATAACATTTCTAAAGCAACAGACTCCATACAAACTTTGAAAATCAGTCCAGAGGCCTACTGAGACAATGCAGGATGTAAACCAGCTGTGTTTATTAACTTGTGCAAGAAAGGAAATGTTTACCTCATGGCACAGTTCAGTGCTAAATGTGCTGTGCTGTGTATTTATCCAAGAAACAACTGCTGAAGGAGAACTTTCGCTAACATAAGGTGTGACTGAAAATTAGGGAAACTACTCGTACAAGCTAACACTTACTGCTCCTAGGCAGATATAGCTTTGATTTAACATTCTTGTTTTCATTCAACAACTGCAACTTTATATACAGAGCGTTTACAGTATCTGTCTTTTTGGTTACTTCCTGCTATATAATTTCTAAAAACTGTAAACCTCCTCAAAAACCCATTCTTTTTTCGCTTAAGGCCTTTTTCACATAGGCTTTATGATCAGGTCCGCATGTCAGTTTTTCAGGCAGACCTGAGCTCCATGCAGCTCCATGGGCAGGTGGATAAAGTGTCTGTTTGCATCCACCTATCTCAGAGTACCTTCAGGTCTGGAAGAAAATGTAAAAGGAATGCATCCTTTTACATCTTTCTTGACCTAAACATGACGGATCAGACGTATCCTGATGTAAACAGATATAAATTTGTTTACATCCAGCTGCCCATATAACTATCACTCCACTGTCAAAATACAGACACAAACGGAATGAGTACTGATGTCACAAACTGACATTCATGCCAGTCAGCTCTGATTCAGCAGGGGTTTTGTTAATGGATTCCCTGCTGAACGGAGTGGATCAGCAGCAGGTGAAAGGACTCTAAAAGGTTGTCTACGGCTATGTTCACACCGATCTGACATGGAAGTCGCATGACTTCTGATCTGACTTTGCCCTGTGAATTCAGGTCTGGCTTCCATGTGACTTCAATGAACAGGATCCGATTTTGATCTGACTTTGAGATGATTGCGACTTGTACTTTGACTCAAAACAAATCCTTTGATTCTGGTATAGATAAAACCTCATGCCAAACTTATAGAATAAACGGCGTGGCCCCCCCAATCCATACCAGGCCCTTTGAGGGTCTTAAGCTTGAGGGGTAACCCCACACCAATTTCTTTTTTTAAAACAGTGTGGGATCCCCCCAAGACCATACCAGACCCTTCAGTCTGATATGGATTTTGAGGGTAAACCCCACGCAAAAGGAAAAAAAGTTCAGAGTCCATACCAGACCTTTATCTGAGCATGCAGCCTGGCAAGTCTGGAAAGGGGGGGCGATTGAGCACCCCCCCCCTTCTGATCCATACCAGGCCACATGCCTTCAACATGGGAGGGTGATGGGGGGAGTGTTGATGGGGACAAGGGCCTCTTCCTCACAAACCTGGCCGGTGGTTGTGGGGTCTACGGGCAGGATACCCCTTGTACCCCTACCCATTCACCAGAAAAAAGCAGTGTAGTTTTACAAAAAACAAGAGATGGTTTTTCACAAGTCCTTTATTAAAACCGTCAAAAACCGTCTCTTGTTTTTTGTAACGCTACACTGATTTTTTTTTGTGAATGGGTAGGGGTACAATGTATCCTAAACTCATTCACATGGGAGGGGGGAAAGCCCACAACCCCTGGTATTGAGGGCATGTCGCCTGGTATTGTTCAGGGGGGGTGCTTGTTTGCCCCCCCCTTTCCTGACCTGCCACGCTGCATGCCCGGATAAGGTTCTGGCATGGATTTGGGGGGACCCCATGCCATTTTTTTGGGCATGGGGTTTACAGACTATAATTTCCAACGATAATACCACTCTCATAATTATGCGTTTCTCTAATCAACACAAACAAATTGAGTGATTATTCAACGTCATTGGTCAATCTTAACAGATGACTTAAAAATCCAGAAATTTGTTCCAATTATTCCTTCTATTATCTTCAGAAGGGTCATGTCAATTAAAGAAAGACTAGTTACAAGTGAATTTAAAGGGGAATTGGTTAAAGAGCATTGTCCCACACAAGGGTCTTTTCCGTGCGGCCATTGCTCCCACTGTCCCCATCAGAACAGAAAAGACTTTTGTTTTGCTGAATGGAGAGGTGTTCTTACCTCTTCATTTCGCCAATTGTCAGACACGTGGCCTAGTATATATGATGCTCTGCCTTCTATATAGGCAAAACCAGACAGGGGTTTTGTTGCCGTATCACCTCTTTGATCACCGCTGGGGTTTTTCAGTTTTTGCGCTATAAACAAAAAAGACCAACATTTTTTACTTTCTGCTATAAAACAATTCCAATAAAAAAATGTAAAATATCTAATTTCTTCATCAGTTTAGGCCAATATATATTCTGCTACATATTTTTGGTAAAAAAAATCCCAGTAAGCATATGTTGATTGGTTTGTGCAAAAGTGATAGCCTCCACAAACTATAGGATATATTTATGGAATTTTTATTTATTTTTTACTAGTAATGGTGGTGATCAGTGACTTATACTGGGACTGCAATATTGCGGCGGCCAAATCGGACACTAACTGACACTTTTGAATATTACTGACTAACTGACACTTTTGACTATATCAGAAAATTACTGTACAAAAGTCTTATAACAATAGCAGCTAACACTACAATCCAACAGAAAATTGTGCAAAACCTAGCAAGTGACAAAAGTGCAGCGCTAAAAATATATAATAAATCCCACTTCACAGGGAAACCCTGTGAAGTGGGAATAAGTCCAGTGAGAAAATCTGCTTTCAGAGACTTGCAAGTGAATACCCTGTGTAGTAGCAAAGCACAGTTTGAAGCTGAACCTGCAGCAAGCTTGAGGGCTGTATTATGCTATAGTCAGTTTCTCCCTTCTTTGAGCATTCCCCGGAGTACAGTCCATTATATCTTCGATCCAGTGGGACGCCTAGGGGGTTGTTACCATCAGACCTATGACTAGGGGCAGTCCCGTGTCAGTCCAGCAGCTGTCCTTGGAATATAAAGGCCGTGGCTGGGTTACAGTCGATTGCTTCTTGCCTCCTGCCGTTCGGTAAGCAGGCAGTTCGTAAGGTGGTCGGGCACTTTTTATTGTTGTGAAGTCACTGTGGTGGTTACTTGATCAATTTATGGACTATTGATTTAGCATTTACGGACTGATTCACTGTTTATTTTTCACTCTTATTTTTAACAATTTGTATTATATTTTTTATTATTTCTTATTATATTCACTTGTGTTTTGAGCGCAGCTCCTTTTTATCCATTCACTTATTGCACTTTACACTTTATTATCTGTATATGGTATCACTACCATTTATACATATGTTTATTACTTCTTATATATTTTTAGTGCTGCACTTTTGTCACTTCCTAACTGACACTTTTAACACTCTTTGGGGACCAGTGACACTAATGCTGCGTACACTCGAGCAGACTTTCCGGCAGACTTGGTCCGGCGGACCGGACTCTGTCGTGCAGTTCGATCGTGTGTGGGCTCCAGCGGACTTTTTTTCCCCAAAAGTCCGACGGGCCTAGAAATAAAACATGTTTCAAATCTGTCCGACAGACTCGGCTTTCTAGCGTGCAAACCGTTCGTCTGTGTGCTAATCCGACGAACCAAAAATGACGCATGTTCTGAAGCAAGTACAAGACGGAAGCGTTCGGTCTCGTAAAACTAGCCTTCGTATTGAAGCTAGCACATTCCTCACGCTGCTAATTCAGTGATCTTTTAATACAGCGCATTATTTTTTTCTTTATAATGCTAGAAGAATGAAGTTGTTTTGCTGCTTATATTCACACAGAGTTCTCACAAACTTCTTTCTTCATTATTTATCTTCATGTCATGACTAATATTCTAGTTTTTAAAAGCCAGATCTGCATAAATAATGTTTACAATTCTTTTTTAGACTCATCTTTTAGAATTTTATATTTCAACAATATATATTTTCCAATTTCTTAAAAATTTTTTAAAAATCTTGTGATTTCCATTTTATATTTGTTTTGTATTTTCAAGTTACCACAATAATATTATTATCTTGTATTTTTTATGAACCTTAATGAGGTTGGTGTCCCTTGTTAATTTGTCAAAAGGCAAATTCATTTAGCACTACAAGTACAAAAGTGCACCTGAAATTGCACTCAAAGAGCACTTGGAAGTGCAGTCGCTGTGGATCCGAGGGGCACATGCAAGGAAACTAAAAAAAACAGTATTTTAGCTTGCACATGATTGGATGATAAAATCAGCAGAGCTTCTCCTCATTTTCGATCTTCCCCTCAGATTTACAGTGACTGCACTTCCAACAAGTGCACTTGCAGTGCAATTTCAAGTGCACTTTGCACTTGTAGTTTGCACTTGTATTGCGAAATGAATTTGCCTTTTGTAAATAACCCCCATAGTCTTTTAGACATGTACCTGCCTACTCACAAACAAACTGTCCTTTCGGAATAAAAACACATATAACATTTTTTTGTGTAAAGAAAATAGCCATTTATTCTGGTTAACAAAATAAAGAGGAAGGCAACACTGGAGACACTTTTGGAATTTGTGAATCCTTTTGTCCATCAGGGCACACATCAAGTCATTGGAAAACAAAATTGGGATCTTGCGGAGTCCATATAATAGGGAGCACAATCTGCGTCTTCTGTCAGACCAAACTCAAGTCGGGCAATCACTTTCGACTCTTCCGTAGAGCCTTCACTCCACGCTGCCCTGCAGCCTTCCCTCCACCCTTCTCTGTAGCCTTCCTTGGAGGCTGTGCCTCTGGTGGTGTACTTGTGGCAGAAGGAGGAGGAGTAGGGGCTTCATTATAAATATGACTTGTTTTAGTAAGCTGGCCCCACAACCCCTTCTGAAGGGCCTCAGAAAAAAGCCCCTCACAGAGGAAGCGTTGGTCCTTCTCCAGTTCCATCAACCTGGTGGCCAAATATGTACCATAGGCCCCTTCAGCATTGGGGGGTCACTGAAGATTTTGGTTGCTTCCTGAATGAGGGCAAGTGATTGCTCCTCTATTCTGGTCATCTTCCTAGGCCTATTGGTGGGAAGGCGGAGGGGAGGCACCTGGCATTCTGTGAGGCTCCTACTGGGCCCAGCCACCTCCTGCCTGCCACTGGGCACAGCCTCCCCCTTTCTACCACTGAGCACGGCCTCCTCCTGGCTGAACTCATCCTGTGTATAAAAAAAGGGACATAGTTGTATTTTTGGCTTCATCAATCACACAATTTTCAGCTCATGACTTGCAAATTTAATTTTAAACCAGTAGAAAAGGCTATCATTTTGACACCACCATTTTTTTAGCTGTTCACCAATATTTGAACATTTTTTCCACTACTGTCTAGTGATATGTGTCACAGACCTAGCCGGGACAGAGGCTGTTGGAGAGGACTGTATGCAAGCCTGTTGCCTTTTGATTATGGGCCCTAGCATTTGGGGGAATGGTGCTCTCTGTGAGCTGTATGCCTGGGGACCCTGGGGTTGGTGTTACGTTGGATTCAGCTCCATGTCCCCCCCAAAACACACAGACTTTGGAACCCGTTATATGCCATATTAGAATGATAAGACTGAATTATACTGTTGGGACACATCCTGTGAGGAGATGCTAATTTCATCAACTCCACTCACCTGTCTGATGTCAGCTATAATGTGTTTAATGTAAATAAGTTTAGTCTAGGTTCTAAGGGTATTCAACTCATTGTTGTTTGTTCTAATTAACCCTGTGTTGATGTTTATGGTAATGTGTGTAAATTGAATGAGCTGATCACATTGTCCTCTATACAATGTAGGAGACGGGACGACTCCTATTGGAGCTCATGTTAATTAGGTTAGCTTTGAGTCATCCTGGTGTATAAATGTGTGGGAGATCTCAAATAAAGGGTAGTTCTGATGTACTCCAAGACTGGTGTTGTCTAGTTCTTGGGGTTCCTATAGCCAGATCCATTGGACTCGTGTTTCAGAACTTAGGAAGCGGTATATGACGGAAGCACTCAAGCGGAGTGTGGGGCGTTCCGTGACATTTGGTGGCAAGCAGCGGGAAAGCTTCCTGAAGTCTGGGACATCCAAACTTCCATCTGGATCCAAGGTCCAGATAGCAGAAGAGGAGAGGTACAGATACCAGCCGCCATGGATGAGGAATTCAGAAGGAGGTTGCGAGAGATGCAGATACAGCACAGAGGACCAGTATCGGAGCAGGTCCTGCTGGGATGGTGTGATTCGATTCGCTGCAAACTCTGGAAGGAAGCGCTAGCCCGTGAGCAGCGACACCAGGGAAAAGTTCTCCCCTCCATCGAGGAAAGGTACTGGTCGCAGTACGGACTGCGGGTGCGGTTTTTGGGAGAAAAACCACACAAGAAGCAGACAGCTGAATTAAGCAGGCTGGTCTGGGCAGAGATGAAGCTGGATGAGAGCTACAGAGCCCTCCGGTGGCATGTATCTCAAGCATGTCCCTGGATAGCGGATGACAGCCCAACGGAAGGCTTAAGCTACGGCGGCTTGGGACTGTTGTTTGTGAAGCTGACAGGGGACCCTAACTTTGGGAGTGATTTGGAGCGGCGGGTGGACGAAATCATGGATTTCAGAGAAGGGCTACTGAACATTTCGGAAGTGCACTGGGCACAGGAAGATTTGGAGTTTCTGGCCGTTCAGGAATGGGAGCTAGAGATCGCCTACAGACGGCTGCTAGACATTGCTCAGTGCCAGGGCTGGGCTCCCTTTGCCTGGGACTATCAGGAAATACCAGCTGACAACCCTGAAATCCTGGCTGAAGAGTCGGCAATGTGGCAGAGCGATAGTGTGCTTTGCCAACCTGCCCCCACAGCTATGGAGGCGGAGGTCTTATGGCGGATGCAGCAAGTGCTGACTGACCTTGATGATCCTGTTTCTGCATGGGATGATCTTGGATGGAGGAATGTGCCTGTCCAGCAGCATGCCAGAGAATCTGCAGTGGAAAATCCGGAGATTGCCGTCCCCAAACCTGAAGTGCTGACAACAGGGCAGAGCTCTGCTAACCTCTGCCCAGAAATGATGGCATCTTTTGGGTTCCATGGACAGGAGATGGTGAACCTCTATCCCCAGACATCAGTTGCAGAGACATGGGATTTGATAGACTTTTCTGCTGAGGAAAAACAACCTGATGAGCCTCCAGCAGAAGAGCTGCTATCAGGGCCAAAGTTCACTGTGTTCTGCCCAGCACCAACAGTGGCTTCTGCCTTCTTGAGAGAAGAGGTAGTCGGCCTTTCTCCCACAACACTGACAGGGACATGTGATTTTCTGCCAGCAGCATCTATGGAGTTAAAACAAACTTCTCCAGCTGAAGATCTGGTAACTGAACAGAGGGTCCAAGACCTCTGTCCCACACTTTTACCAATTCCAGAGACTGGGGATTTAATAGACGTTTCTGTAGAGGAGGAACCACCTGGAAAACCCCCAGCAGAAGTGCTGGCAACCGGACAGAGGGTCCAAGACCTCTGCCCCACACCTGCAGCAATTGTGGAGGCTCAGGGTGAGAAGATGGCAATCACTTCCCAGCAGCAGATACAGGGGGAGAAGGGAGAGGAGGTGTGTGTTGTCCCTCCCCAACAGTTGGCCAGGGTGGAGGAAGTGGGCTTTCCTCCCCAGCAAAGATCCGTGTACCTGGGAGACAGTACCATCGACATGTCATCCCAGCAGCCAGATGAGGGAATGGAAAAGGAAGCAGCCGGCTCACCTCCCCAATGGCAGCTACACAGTTTGGGAGTGGAGGAAGCCAGCCTCCTGCCCCAACAGTTAGCCAGAGCAGAGGATGCGGAGTCCCCAGCAGAAGTGCTGGCAACAGGGCAGAGTGCTACCAACCTCTGCCCAGCACCGGCAACAACTACAGAGTTCCAGGGAGGCGGGGCAGTCGGCCTCCCTCTCCAACAGTTAGCCGGAACAGATGGTGTGGGGTTTCCAGCAGAAGGGCTGGCAACAGGGCCGAGGACTGCTGGACTCTGCCCTCAACTAACAGAGGATGGATTTCCTGTGAAGGTGGATGGGACTTCAGTCTCCACCTGTATACTCCAGGGATGGTGGGCAGTCGGCCCCAATCCCCAACAGCATCACAGAGTGAGCCCAGACACCCTGTCTTCTCTCCAGCGGCAGAAAGGATTCCAGGGAGTAGGGCCAGTCCAGGCCTCTCCCCAGCGGCAGATATGTTCTCTGAGAGAGGCAGAGGTTGGCTGGGTGAGTAATACTCTGTTTGGAACAATTTGTATGGGGTACTGTGTGGGTACAGGCAGTAGAGGACTGGAACTATGGACTAACTTCGGAGTCAACCCGTCTGGGGTCTCCTCCTGTGTTAGTCTCCTGCCGAAAGGGGAGAAATGTCACAGACCTAGCCGGGACAGAGGCTGTTGGAGAGGACTGTATGCAAGCCTGTTGCCTTTTGATTATGGGCCCTAGCATTTGGGGGAATGGTGCTCTCTGTGAGCTGTATGCCTGGGGACCCTGGGGTTGGTGTTACGTTGGATTCAGCTCCATGTCCCCCCCAAAACACACAGACTCTGGAACCCGTTATATGCCATATTAGAATGATAAGACTGAATTATACTGTTGGGACACATCCTGTGAGGAGATGCTAATTTCATCAACTCCACTCACCTGTCTGATGTCAGCTATAATGTGTTTAATGTAAATAAGTTTAGTCTAGGTTCTAAGGGTATTCAACTCATTGTTGTTTGTTCTAATTAACCCTGTGTTGATGTTTATGGTAATGTGTGTAAATTGAATGAGCTGATCACATTGTCCTCTATACAATGTAGGAGACGGGACGACTCCTATTGGAGCTCATGTTAATTAGGTTAGCTTTGAGTCATCCTGGTGTATAAATGTGTGGGAGATCTCAAATAAAGGGTAGTTCTGATGTACTCCAAGACTGGTGTTGTCTAGTTCTTGGGGTTCCTATAGCCAGATCCATTGGACTCGTGTTTCAGAACTTAGGAAGCGGTATATGACGGAAGCACTCAAGCGGAGTGTGGGGCGTTCCGTGACAATATGTATACATAATAATGTTTGTGATGAAAATTTGTAAGCAAATCAAACATTTTAGTTTACATCATGTCTGCCTGGGGGACTCAAGTCTTTACAAACTCCAGAAGTATCCCCAGTGTTGCCTGCCTTGCTTGCTTATTGAAATACAAGGGGTGTTTGACCTCCCACAGGTTTCGGTTAGCTTCATATAGGTCAATAAAATGACTAAAAAAATCTTCCTCCGTAAAGGGATTCATTTTTTCTGAAAGACAATACACAAGAGAAAAACAGTAATGTCAGTCCAAACTCCCAGTATTATCTTTATCTCAATATAGGGTGCACACACACACACACACACGTTTAAATCTTACCTTCGTTTATAACGCTCGCTACTTCCGTTCGGACATACGTAGGCCAGCGCACTAGCTTTATATACACTGCGCATGTGTCATGCTCCGCCTGCGTCGCCTGACGTTCTTTATGACGATGTTTCCCCACCCCTTCTCTGTTCGTTGCGCAGTAGGAGTATATAGTTAATGATGGCAGAGACATTCTCAGGAACTAGCGCGGAGGAAAGCCCGGAGCCCCAAACATCCAGATCCAGGAGGAGATATAAGGCCACCAACATGGCCTTTGAAGAAATGGTGGAGATGGTGGCTATATTGAGGAGGGAGGACTATGATGGCAAAAATGGTCCGTACACCAGACCCAATTTGCGGAAGGACCAAATAATGTACTCAGTTGTAACCTCTCTGGAGCAGCAATTTGGGGTACGATGGGATAAAGAACAATTGAGAAAGCGTTGGTCTGACCTAAAAACGAGGGGGCCAGAACAATATTGCAGAATCAAGAAGGTGCTTAAAAAAGTAAGTACTTGTCGTGTGTTCTTATTGAGATACTTAACTTGCATGCTGATCCATATATGCTTTTCCTTTATACTGTTGAACGATGCGATCATTCGTAAATATCGTTCTTTTGAAAATACATATGATTCTAACTAAATGTTGTTCGTTTGCCAAGAAATACGATGGTACAGGGCTCTACCTACATTTTGGTCTTGATAATTTGTCTTATTAAAAGAAGTTTAGGATATTGTTGTGCAGATGTGTTTGAAACTGGAATGCTTTGAAAAAATGATTCAGTGTAATGTAAGGACAGAACGCAGCAGATGTTTCTACATCTGGACTCAGGAGCACTACTGTACTGTGGGACACCAGA
Organism: Aquarana catesbeiana; assembly: GCF_042186555.1. NCBI lineage: Eukaryota > Metazoa > Chordata > Amphibia > Anura > Ranidae > Aquarana > Aquarana catesbeiana. The sequence goes on from NC_133326.1 coordinate 181,903,832, forward strand.
GAAAATTTTTTTGGGTAATCCACACAGGGGCTCCAGGTGATACTTGAGGTGTCTCCATCTGTGAAACTTGGCCAAAAAAGGTAAGTAATGCAGTTTGGTTAAAAGGGAATTTTAATCATGTCTTAAAATTGGATCTTTTCACAAACAGACAATTGTACACCACTTCAAAGCAAGGTTTCATATTCCTATTTCTGTACTCTAATATCAGTGTGCTAAGTATACTTTTTTTTCATTCTCATAGAGGAGAAAAGACTCAGACAACAGTCAGAGGATCCCAGGACCCCCCAAACTCACCAGCCTGATTGGGTAGTTAGCCCAAACCGAAGCCCAAGCCCACCCAAGGATCTTGAAGAAGGAGAGGTGGAGGAAGTGGGCGAGATTTGCACCCCACCAGGTGAGTGTCTGACACCCCAGCTTAAGGTAATCTATTTATGCCTGCATATTTCTAAATACATATTTTTCCTCAAATTTTAGGTGATGTTCTTCATTTCAGTTTGAAATGTGAACATTGTTATATTTTTCTAGTTGTAAAATATTAAAAGACAAATTTTGCAGATGCACATGGTGTGTCAACATGTGCTATCTGCCATCAGGGGATCTCAATGTACACGTTTTGTGTTTGCAAATCCTTCCTCATAATGCTAGTTTGTGAGAGGAAGGGATTTCACCCACAAAACACGTCCATTGATCCCCCATGATGGGAGATAGCAAATGTTGACATTACCCATTTTGACTCCCAATTTGTGTGCATCTGCAAAATTTGGCTTTTACATGGGTTACATCACCAGCACATTTTATTACATGTTGAACTTTGTAAGTTCCAGAGTTGTGTCTTTTTTTTGTGTGTGAAAAAACCCTGTTTTACCAAAAAAAATGTATAAAATAAAAATATTTAACAAATTATGCAGAAAATACCCCCAAAAAATTAGACTATAGTTACCCAAAAAAATAAATTAAAAAAAATATGAGTAAAAAAGTAAAAACAAGAAAAAAAAATTGGATATAGTTACTCAAAAAAATAAAAATAATTATATTGAGTAAAAAAGTAAAAACAAGAAAAAAAAATAAAAATTGGAATGACGTTTTTAAAAAATGCACATGTTTGAATGTGCGCACATTAAAAATTTTAAACAACAACAATGTGTATGGCTTCTTCTTTCAACACTCAGTACCAGTTTAGGAATTCATTTTGTGTTTACACTGACAAAGGGCCTTATTTACTAAAGGGAAATGCACTTGGCACTACAAGTGCACTAGGAGAACCTAGGAGACAGCCAAAAATAAAAGCAAACAAGAATAAAAACAAGAGATTTTATCGTAAATAATTTTTTTTTATTTGTTTAAAGTTTAAATATGTTCTGGCATTGCAATGGCCCCCCTACCATTAAAATGATTGACATATCTGTCCCGCACTTGACGGGCGGTTTGGGGGGCCAAGCCAGTACGGCCAGTATCCAGGCCTGCGAGTACAGATGCTGCACTAAGTCTGGCCTCAGACCCCACAGAAGTTATATAGGTTTGTGAATGTCTTTTTAAAAAATTATGTAGTACACAACAAGACATGATGATATGATTTATTTTATAGTCCGCCATATTGATGGCTGAGAGAAACAAACGAAACCGGCTGGCCATAATCCCAAAGGCATTCTCCATAACTCTTCTCGTCTGGCCAGCCGGTAGTTAAGTACCCTCCTCTCCGGGGTGAGGGTCCTTTGGGGGAACGGCCTCATGAGGTGCTCGCCAAGACCGAAGGCTTCATCTGCGATGAATACAGAGGGGAGTCCCTCAACGTTCTCGGCATCAGGTGGCAATCCCAGGCCACCAGTCTGGAGACGCTGGCACAACTCGGTCTGGCCGAAGACTCCTCCATCCGACATCCAGCCGTTTTCCCCCACGTCCACGTACATAAAATCATATTGTGCCGATACCCCTGCCATCAATACTACACTATTAAACCCCTTTTAAGTGAAGTAGTAAAACCCCGAATGGGGTGGTGGCACAATATGAACATGTTTCCCATTGATCGCCCCTACAAAGTTGGGAAAGTCCCAACGGTCAGCGAACTGGGAGGCCACTGTCTGCCATTCCTGTGGCGTGGAAGGAAACTGTGGAGTCAAAAAATAAAAAAAATAAGTACTTTTAAACATAACTTTGCAAGCAGATTACACAAAAACATTCTTGCACAACAGCAGTATAACATTTTTTAGAAGTAGTATTTTTAAAATTCAAAAATATAAGGCCCACTTATAAGATTCCTCACCCCCTCTGTTGGCCCATTGATCAAATTGTATGGGGGGTGGGGGTGGGGGAGGGTTCTAATTTAGTTGAAGAACACACATTACATTTGTAGACATTTGAGGGGGTGGGGGAGGGTTCTAATTTAGTTGAAGAACACACATTACATTTGTAGACATTTGAGGGGGTAGGGGAGGGTTCTAATTTATTTGAAGAACACACATTACATTTGTAGACATTTGAGGGGGTAGGGGAGGGTTCTAATTTAGTTGAAGAACACACATTACATTTGTAGACATTTGAGAGGGTGGGGGAGGGTTCTAATTTAGTTGAAGAACACACATTACATTTGTAGACATTTAAGGGGGTGGGGGAGGGTTCTAATTTAGTTGAAGAACACACATTATATTTGGAGACATTTGAGGGGTTGGGGGAGGGTTCTAATTTAGTTGAAGAACACACATTACATTTTAAACATTTGAGGGGGTGGGGGAGGGTTCTAATTTAGTTGAAGAACACACATTACATTTGGAGACATTTTAGGGGGTGGGGGGTGGGGGGGGGTAAAGCAGTACAATGGAGCTGACAATATACATTGTTAAAGGGACTAGGCTATAGGTGTAAAAAAAGGATTTTAAAAAATAAAAACATGCTTGCATGAAGATAAAGGGGACATTCACAGCATATTCCAATCATGGTAATTAGGTAAGGGAACCAGCAGTCACACATGTCACTATGAATTCTTTTTAAATTTATAGCGCCACACTTTTTTACACTTATATTTCTAACTACCTGGATCTAGAGGTGTGTTGGCAGCTGTTTCTTCATGTTACGCAGCGCTGTTTTATTCATATAGTTTTTTAGAGTACACAACAGTGACTGACAGTCCTGAAAACTGAGCAATCAGTAGTCTTTGATCGCTCAATTCTCAGTGTAGAGCCAGCTAGGGAAAGCTGCAGCATCTGACTGATGCTGCAGCCATCTAGGTGAATATAAATGTTTGTTTTTTCATTCCCACACTTCTCTTTTAACCCCTTCCTGCCGAGCGTACACAGATGTGCGGCCTCGGCTTTTGGGGGTTTTTGGATGATGTCCACAGCTGCAGGCATCATCCTGGTACTGTTTTTTAGAGCCGGTGATTGGCTTTCCAGGGATAACAACCAATGCAGCTTAAAGCCGCTCGACTGTTATATCGGAGGAGCGGAAGGAGACGCCCCCCCCCTCTCGTCGCCTCCCGCCGCTCCTACCAGGCCTCCCTTCCCATGGGGAGGCCCGATCAGCAATCCGCCACCCCCGGCAGCTAGTGACAGTCTGGAATGAAGCCGTAAGTGGCTTCGTTCCAGTCTCCTATTGTAAACACGTAAGCGATGTCATGACGTCACTTCCCGTTTACTCGGCTGCCAATGTCGCCGGTTTAAAAAAAATATACAGTATTCAGAATCACCGAAAACGGCGATCTGAATGCTTTGAAGTGCAAAGGAGGGATCGGGGGTCTTCTAGACCCCCAATCCCTCCATGAAGAGTACCTGTCACCACCTATTACTGTCACAAGGGATGTTTACATCCCTTTTGACAGCAATAAAAGTGATTAATTTTTTTTTTAAACACAATTTATTAATATAAAAATAAATAAAATAAATAAGAAAAAAAATTTTAAAGCGCCCCCGTCGCCGCGAGCTCGCGCAGCATAGAAAACGCATATGGAAGTCGCGCCCGTATATGTAAATGGTGTTCAAATCACACATGTGAGGTATCACCATGATCGTCAGAGCGAGAGCAATAAATCTAGCACTAGACCTCCTCTATAACTCTAACCTGGTAACCGTAAAAAAAAATTTAAAGCGTCGCCTATGGAGATTTTTAGGTAGCGTAGTTTGTCGCCATTCCACAAGTGCGTGCAATTATAAAGCATGACGTAAGTGGCTTCGTTCCAGTCTCCTAATTGTAAACACGTAAGCGACGTCATGACGTCACTTCCCGTTTACTCGGCTGCCAATGGCGCCGGTTTAAAAAAAATATACAGTATTCAGAATCACCGAAAACGGTGATCTGAATGCTTTGAAGTGCAAAGGAGGGATCGGAGGTCTTCTAGACCCCCGATTCCTCCATGAAGAGTACCTGTCACCACCTATTACTGTCACAAGGGATGTTTACATCCCTTGTGACAGCAATAAAAGTGATTAATTTTTTTTTAAACACAATTTATTAATATAAAAATAAATAAAATAAATATGAAAAACATTTTTAAAGCTCCCCCGTCGCCGCGAGCTCGCGCAGCATAGAAAATGCATATGGAAGTCGTGCCCGTATATGTAAACGGTGTTCAAATCACACATGTGAGGTATCACCATGATCGTCAGAGCGAGAGCAATAATTCTAGAACTAGACCTCCTCTATAACTCTAACCTGGTAACCGTAAAAAAAAATTTAAAGCGTCGCCTATGGAGATTTTTAGGTACCGTAGTTTGTCGCCATTCCAGTGCGTGCAATTATAAAGCATGACATGTTTGGTATCTATTTACTCGGCGTAACATCATCTTTTTCATACTATACAAAAAATTGGGCTAACTTTACTGTTTTTTTTTTTTAAATTCATGAAAGCGTCCCTTGTCCCAAAAAGCTGTGTTTAAAACACCGCTGCACAAATACCGTGTGACATAAAATATTGCAACAATCGCCATTTTATTCTCTAGATTCTCTGCTAAACAAATATATATAATGTTTGGGGGCTCTAAGTAATTTTCTAGCAAAAAATATGGATTTTAACTTGTAAACACCAAATGTCAAAAATAGGCTTAGTCATGAAAGGGTTGTCGCTAAGTTGCCATTTTTTGTATAATTCCGAACTGTCATTTGAAGAGTACAAAGAAAAATCCTCTAATAATCTTAGTATATGCATTATGCAGTACACATAGGTGTGCGCAGCCTATTGCATTAGGGTGTGCACCCCAAAGTTCAAACACACATGAACGCCACCTGCTGTCACAGGAAGGGGGCTCTGGTGGTGGGAAACAGTTGATTGGGAGCATGTTACAGTACACCCTGAATGCAGGTGTAACTTGTTCCTAAAGTTGAACCTAGACTTTAATATAATGGGGGCATTTACACTGGCCACTGGCACCCCCAACCACCCACCTGGTGCTGTTCCTGGATAATGTTAATGCACATGGGGTGATTAGGGTGTGCCCAGGCACACCCTGTGCGCACGCCTAAGGCAGCAGAATTTAGCCAATCAAGCATTCAAAGGATCAAGGATTCAAGAGTCAGATTTTATAACCATAACCAATAGGATTTTTTTAGGGCATTTGGCATGCAGTGAGGAAGCCTCCCCACTACCTGTTTTAAGCCTTGTAAACACTTGTGGTTGGGGGTGTTAAATACAAATGGTTGAACTGCATTTCTTCCACCCTCAGCCGCTCATCCTTAAGCATAACCCCCCCCCCATCCACCAATGCAATCCATTCAACTGAATGGAGCCATGCCGCAATGCAGGGGGTTAAAACAGGTGACATAAAGCCTTATTCACTGTCTCTCAAAAACTCTCTGAAAAGCGCCACAGATCTCTCTTCAGAGGTCCAAGCTTGTGTAAACGAGCCCTAAAAGCCCACACCACAGTGCATTGCACATGGTTGCGGGGCAGTTGTAGTGTGGCCCCATTCAGGTAGCATTCAGCACACAGTATCTGAGTACAACAGGAGGGGATACTTTTTACACACATGTGTACACCCCAATTCGCCTCCTTTTTAGCTTAAGGGGGAACAGTTGGAAGGGGTGGGAAAAACACAGCTCAATAGTGTGTCTTTATGGCCCCCAACTGCAAGTGTAAATGAGGCATTTATGTGTTATAAGAGTAACTTTAACCACCCCCATATTGTGTTCACATCTGAATGTGTTGGTCATCTACTGCAGAGCTATTGTTTGCTTAGATATTTTGTTTTGATTCTATAGCATCACTTATTTTACAAAAGCTGAAGTGTACAGCAAGGTAGACAGAAGAATAATCTTCCTAAAAAAAAAAAAAAAAAAAAAAAGAAGAATAATCTTCCTAGAAAACATGTCATGGCAGGATGAGAAAAATAACTAACATTAAAACACAAAGGTCTATGCAGGTGGCCTCCAGCACAAGTAGCATCTTACGGTTTTTACATTTATATAAAAATTGCTCCTGCTTTTGGAAAAATAACATGCAGAACAACATTGTTTGCAGAAGCATTCCTACTTCCGTGTCCTCCAAGCGGACAGAAAATGTCATCTGTCTTTACTTTTAAAGGACAGCTTTAAAAATGTAGAAATACACGCTCTTATTTATTTATTAAATTATTTTTTTAAATATTTTTAGTGCATCATAGAAGCAAATGTTTACTATAAAACTCATTTCTTTACACTGTGGCTGGCTTTGGATTGTTTGGATTACGTTTCTTTTGTGTGCAATCATTTTCATGTACAGTAGATGGCAGCATATTTCTTTTACTGAAACAATCAGACTAGTTTACTCAAATCCCTAAATCTGATAAAAATGCCTATATTCACAGCTAAAATCATTGCTGAAACATCTGCAGAATGTGAAAAAAAAATGTTTTGCAAATTATTGAAAAGCTTCTGCTAGAAAAAAAAAAGTTAAAAAAATAAATGCCTGCTGCTGGTATACATAATTAGTTACACTTTTTTTTTACATTTGAATGTAGTACATTAATTTGGGATCTGTGAAGTGGTTAACTGAGATATCTTACTTTGTAACACTGCATTGCAGAGAAAAGAGAGCAATGTGGCAAAATCATGCACTTCCTATAGGTCTGCATAAAAAAGAAAAAACATCCTGAGCGCAATTAAACATTTACACTGAAGTAATCAAAGGGAGTAAGGAATGTGTATCAAAATAACCCCTTATTTTATTCAACCACTAACATTGAGATTGTCTTAAAGTTTTTATTTATTTTCCTTTCTAGATATTGGTATTCTCAAGTCATCTATTAATTTTATTTTGAAAGAACTGTACGTCTACTTATATCTATGTCTTTTACATCTAAAAGTGGTTCCAAAGGCTGAATATTTTTTTACCTTCATGTATTCTATACATGTACTTTCTGTGTGTAGTGCCCCTCCAGCCCTGCCAATTCTTGCTTGAGCCCCCTCCAATCCAGCGATGTTCCCAATGGCCTTGGCTTGATGGGGATTCTCCCTCCTCATTGGGTGAGACAGCAGCGGGAGCCCATTGGCTTCCACTGCTGTCAATCACAGCCAGTGAGCCAATGAAGAAAGAGCAGGGGGCTGAGCCACGGCTTTATGTACCTTATGAACGCATAGAGCAGCGACTTGGGAGCGAGCACCCAGCGGTGCCCCCAGGGCAAGCGACTTTCTCTGGGGGCACTGCTCAAGAGTGAAGAGTTAGAAATGCTGGTGGGGACCCGAAAATGCTGGTGGGGACCCGAAAACAAGAGGACTGGGGCTACTGTGTTTAAAACCACTGCACAGAGCAGGTAGGTATGACATGTTTGTTATTTTAAAAAAATAATAAAATCTTTAGTATTACTTTAAATCTATTATTTATCTTTCATTGTAAGTAATTTAGCAGCTGATAAATTTAGTAGAAAACACCTGTTGTAATTCCAGAGGTGGTGAGCGGTCAGTGCACTGGTTTATAGTGTCCTAGCACCCGAGAAAACATATAGTTGAAAAAAGTCTGGCTGCCCGATCTTCCACAATGAAGGAGTTTATTAATCCAGGTGTAGTACAAAATAATACAGGGCTTAATTGTTTGGGTGTGTAGCCTTAACTTTAGCCATCAACTATGGCTATGATTAAGGCTATACGCCAAAACGTGTAAGCCCTGTATTATTTTGTACTACACCTGAATTAATAAACTCATTCTTTGCAGAAGATTGAGCTGCCGAGTTTCTTTCACTTATACCTTGTGAGAAAGCTTGAGAAAGAGGAACTGTCTCCAAAACATGTTGCCATGACAGCAACCTGTGTCTGACTTGGTATTCTCTTTCTGGCAATGGGAAGTCATGCGTTGTCCAGCGGTCAAAGGGAATCTCTAGTTGGCCATTCCCAGGATCTTGGTCAGATCATCTATAAAATACAGCCTTAGGAACTTTATGGACCTGGGCCACAGATAAGAAACTGTCACCTGTCATCTTTTTTACTGTGAGTGCTTTATTTGCTTTCTGCTTCATTTTAAAATTACTACACTAGCAGTGTGTTTTTTCTCTCTTTAGATTTATGTACTTAAACAATAAGTGTTTGTTTACACCAGCTTGCAGCATTTTATTATTTTATTAAGTGTCACAAAATGAAAGTTAATACACTGCAGTGTGACAGCAAGCAGTGACGTGTGCTGGGGAAAATGCTTTCTCTGCATGCTCCCCCTGATCCTGAACCTGGGGCTCTCATAGAATCTAATTCTTAAAGTGTACCTAAAGCCTAAGCTTTTTTTTTTGGTTAGTTTTGGGTAGAATAGGGAATAGTTCAAACTTTTGTCAGTTCCCGTCCTGGTGAAACAACAGGAACTAAATTTTATAAAGCATCTAAGGCATCCCAAAAGCCTTTATCTTTATTCTGTAAAATTGGGGTGATTAAACTCAAGCGGTAGGTGTGTTTACAATGAGTTGCGCCAGTCTAAAACTGTATTTTAAAGGCATGGCAGCCCGCTTTTATTGAAAAGCAAGTCAAAGTTTATACAAATATCTCTTCCCACGCAGGGGGTTCTCACCATCAATGCAAAGACATAACATTCAGCATCCTGGCTCTCTTGTGGTAGCTTTACTGCTCTGAGTACCTCTGTAGGGTCTTCCTGACCATCAAACACCCAGGGTTATGCACAGACGTTGAACTTTAGCTCTGCGTCTTTCCTTGCAGCTCCCTAGTTGCGCTTGTCCCTCCTGGACTCTCTCTACCGCTTCCTGGCTGCTCCCGTCCCACATGGACCTTCCTCTGTCCCAACCTGACCTTGATGCACTGCAGCATCTCACACGGCTCCCCCCAGACACACTGACCTCATTCAGGATGGTGGGGCCCTGAGCTCTAACTCTGGCTCTATTATGAAGCCAGTACCCACCTGAATAATCAGTGTGCTTGCTTCTCTCAAAATCTGGCGTAAACCACCAATCTACCAAGTAGCATGTGGTCACCCTGCTACAATTCATTCAAGTTCGCTAATAAAGAGTGCTACTTAAATTTCAAACTTTCTGCACCACGGGCTGCTCTTTGCAAGTAGTTACTTTAAATTAGTGATTTATGTGAATCTCTGCTTACTTCCATCATCCAACCAAGCAAAGATACTACTTTTTTTTTAATTCCCATGCATGTGATTGGGTTTCCTTTACAAAGTGGATTTTCACCACATTCACTAAGCTAAGGGAAATTTTCTTTGGAAATTGAACTGCATATTTACCTTTACTAAGTCAACCCAAAGTTGTATTTTGTGTTTAACAGTGCAATATCTACTGTCGGAATTGGCCTTCCCCCCTTCCTCAGGGGTGGTAGGCCCACAAGGTGATCTTTTCAATCATTTGTTATTTCTTTTGGTTTCTGTCTTATCGACACCTTCTGGTGCATCCCCCCAATTTCCTACCCCCTAGACCCATTCCCCTTTTCCCCCTCCCCAACTAGGCACTGAAGCATTCCCATCCCGAATCCTCATGTTTGAGCAATATTGTGGTATGATCTCTGTATGGGATTTACACTTAATAAATAATATCATTTTATATTAGGGTCCTGGTTACCATTCATAAATGTTACCACAGCTTTTTGAAACCAACCAGATGCACATATGTCTTTACTGTATGTACTGTTATACATAGCTGTACTTTGTTTAAACCCAATTAAAAATTATTGAAACAGTTTTCAAAAACAGTGCAATATCTACAAAGCCTTGCAGAAATACTTAGGAGGAGCCTGTTTCATTATATTTCATTGTGTGATATCATTTATGATGACTACAAAATATTTGTGCTAACAAATTTGCATCATTGAAACTGTAACATATTTTTCATTTACAACATCTGCCTCTACCGCTATAGGCCATCTGCACGTAGCTCAGAGCTGATGCAGGTGCAAAGGCAAACTGCTATGCAGGATGCAGAATGGGTGGCAGCACCTATCTAATAGGACCTCAAGCTTGTGATAATTTTGTTAATGTGTATGTAAAGCCAAAACTTTTTTTTGTTTTCTGATGGATTGTGAGACCCTGCCAGGTTTTTAGTGATGTCTGCGATGCTGATGTGGAGATTCACCCTCTCTATTTTTTCTCACAACCATTGTAGCTTGTAAAGAAAATTATGGGAAATCTAACATTTTACAGCTGACCCAGGCAAAGAAAATTTTTAATTGGGGATACCGACATCAAATAATCTGTCATAGAAGGAAATATACCTGGCATATTTTACTCTATTGCATTGCAGGTCAGTGACCAGGCCTTAACCTTATAGCTCTCTTACAACTTGTGTCTATCTGCCCCATATTGGCTCTATATCCACTGTAGCATGTACACTTTGCAGAGCAGAGTTGGGACTGGCCAGAGAGGTATTACTGTGATACAGTTGGCCAGCTGTATTGCAATGTATGTGCAATTAAAAATCCCTGTTTTGTTTATTGCAAAGTTTGCTTGAAAAGTTGTGCAGAAGGTTCATCCAGAATTTTTAGGGGTCTTAACCATACCGTATAATTAATTTTAGAAAAAAAATGGGCCTTGCATACACTTTAAAAAATTCAGAATGAGGCACACTACAGTGATACTATAATTATTAGATCCATAATACCTGTGTTGCAGTGTATTTGGATGGAAATATGTTCAAGAATACATTTCTTAAATTATTTTACTTTCAGAGGCTAAGCCATTTAGCTTTGTGTGGGATTTAGTCATTCAATTAAAGTTTATGTACCTATTTTGAAAGGATAACATGCATACAGTATCAAGCCTCCGACAAAGATATGTTAGGCTACATGTGTTTTTGGATTCTATGGGGTTGATTCACTGGAGCATCTCTTTTATGTTTGCATACCATATGAGGGAATACCCAAGGGGCAATCAGTGGCCATTAGTCCTGACCATCAGCAGTGGAGGAACCGGAGGGATTTCCTATGAGAACCCAGGGCAGGGCACCCTATTACAGGCTTAATTTGACTTCTCTTTAATTAGTGAGTCACATGCCATTTGGTAAGTGTGTAATCTATACATTTGGTGGTGGCCTATTTTTCACTTCACAAAGTGGACCTTATTTGTGTTTTTTTTTTGCTTTGGATTTAAAAAAAAATAGCCCAAAAAGAAACACAGAAAGTGAAATTTGTATTGGCATTGTTGGTTAATGTAGAGGCGACCTCTTACATAGTTGGTCAGTGAAGAAATGACCCTTACAGTGGTGGTCTTTGTAGAAATGACCCCTTACAGTATGCTGGTGGACAGCATGGGCAGGAAATGTATCTGCTGCTGCTCTTTTATCAAGGAACCCCTAGCAAACTATGGAGGGACCCTAAAGTTCCACAGAACACTGATTGAGAAAGGATGCTTTAGGGTGTTAGTAAACCAACAATATCCGATAGGACATTTACTGGGTGTCTGATATGTTTGTAAGAGTTGCTGAAGTAAGGCAAACTAGAACACAAATAACACTCAGCATTGATTGTTTAAATAGTCCAGGAATGTACTGCCCTGCATTTTTACCTGTTTTGCTAAAGACTTTTCTCCATGAATTCCTCTTCACCTAAACATGACATTTCGTAAAATAAATTCTCAAGGTAACTTACCACCAGCAGTTCAATTATTTTTTTTTGCTATTGAAAGCTGGTTTAAAGTGTGTGAAATTGACAAAAAATGCTTACTCTATGGCCAAATCCTTGAAAAATTATAATGTTAAAACTGCTCAACAGATCCAGTCTAGGATTTTTTTTTACCTTGCCTCCACAGAGAAAGAAACATTACAGCATTCAAATGCTGGGTAGGTGCGGAGTTGCATTGCTGTATTTTCATCTGCCATAGCTTTTTTTCCACTTTATAAAAAGGTTACTTAGTGTTCTCAAGAGGATTTGTTAACCTTCAGTGCTAACCAATATGGAATCAGTTGCCGAAAGCTAGTAAATATCATGCATATTACATTCAGTGTCAGTGCTTTGAGACGGAACTTCACATCCTTTCCTGGCAGAATGTTCAGTTTTTTATATAAATCTCTTAAAGCCTAGTTCTGTGTAAACTGTTGTGGTCTTGCTAAGATATACATTGGATGCTGCAGATTTATTTATTTAATCTTGTGCCTTTTTTGTAGCAAATAATCAGCTAGCATTTACCTCTTCTCAGATGGTTTCCTGAAATTCAGTCATATTTTAAAGCTCTGCTGACACTACCCATACAAAACAGATTTTTGTTATGATTGATACCTATAATATAGATATCTATCCCAGCATACAACATTTGCATTTATTTAAACTATTCATAAAGATACTGAGATGATAATAACTGTTTACTTAATCCATGAATAGGAACGACTTCTGTTAGCATATTAAATCAAATAATATATATCAAGGCATGGTAAGATATGGAAAGACAGCTCTGCTTCAATCATGAAATATTTTAAGTTAATATCACAGAATAGTGTTTTTTTCTGCATGATTTGAAATGCATCAACATTTCCAGAAGATTAAATAAAATTTGAAGATGTTCTCTGCTATCAGAAAAGTAATGGGTTTTACTGTTAGTAAGAGTTTTATGCTGTATACTACTAAATTATAATTCAGTCAGTCTCGCTGTAAAAGGGATCTGGCTTGGCAGGGGGAAAGGTTATATGTGTATAAATTATATAAGGAATTTAGTGTTTGGTATTGATTGTGGGTCAATAAGGTCTTATAAATACAGTTGATTTTTGTTGGCTGACTATCACCAATAAATTTTATTGCATCTACAAAATTATTGTGTCATTTTACAAAAAGCCCAGTTAACACCACTATCACACTACATTGTAATTTAGCTGCAAAATTGATGTAGTGTGCTTTGATATCATGCAAAATGCAGTATATATTGTGGGCCTTAACCAAGCTCAAAAAGTTTGTAACTGCTTTATTTTTAATAAAAAAAAATCAGAACAACAGCCTCCTACTTTGTAAAGCAACTTCAGCACCTTATCCCTATAGCTGTTTTTTTTTTGGACATTTAGAACCCCAACAGAAGATATGAGGAAATGGATTATGAACCAATCACCTGCTGACTGCAGAAGAAGAAAGGTACGTCTCTATGGTGCTGCCAGAATAGTACTAAACATACAGATGATCACCCACAAGAATGCTGGAAGTGTGGCCATTTCCCAGGAGATTTGTCCCACATCTTCTGGTCTTGTGCCACAGTCACAGGATTTTGGGAGGAAGTGCTGGTATTAGTTAACACACTGACGTCCACTACCTTAAGACCTACTATGACAATATGCTTGCTTGGTTTGGTTGAACACTTGGTCCCCACAGTAGCAGAAAGAACCATGCTTAGCCTTCTGCTCTTCTATGCCAGGAAAGCCTTTGCTTTGCATTGGAAAAAATATTGGGTCTATCCCTTTTTGGAAACAACTAATAAACACTAATCTACCACTTTATAAGACACCTATGTCTTGTGGGGGATGCCACAAGAAATATATATATATAATATATATAATAAGTGTGGACCAAATGGTTGGTGGAGCCCACAACAGCCTCCCCACTCCCCTCTGGTTGAAGTTCACAATGATTTTTTTTTGTTCTGTGTAAGCTCCTTTAAACATGGAGAAATCCCCCTTCATGAGACTTATGATCGGATATGACTGAATATATGCGACCCCTGTATGTACTAGTGTTGATAGTAAGCTGCACCATTTGTTTTATGGTGATTTCCTTGCACACCGGTTCTTTTGCTATGTATCACAATTATTTTATCCCTGCACAGGTTATCACTTGTGTGTTGTTTTATTTACTTGTTTATTGTCTTGCTGAAAAGCTTTAATAAACAGATTTGCAAAAAAACATACAGATGATAATTTCAATTGGAACTTTACCCATAACAACTTGATAAACAATTATGTTCTTTAGCAAGGAACATACATTCAATAATTATAATAATGCACCGAATTCAGTTTATGCTGTAAATTGCCTCCATTGCTGCTCCTGTTTCTTCTTGCTGGAGGCTGCCATTTTGTTGAAGCCCAGAGCAGTCACTTCCTTATTGAGAATTCTACCCCTCTCCCTAGTCTCAAAAATTTTGGGAGAGATTTACTATACTGGAGTGCTCAGAATCTGGTGCAGCTGTTCATAGTAGCCAATCAGCTTCTAACTTCAGCTCCTTCACTTAAGCTTTGGCGATAAAACCTTGAAGCTGATTGGTTGCTATGCAGAGCTGCTCCAGATTTTGCATGATACAGTTTAAATAAATAAAGAACAACCTGATATATACTTGTACTTATACTTATGCTAAAAGGTTGGTCTTCCATGGGAAATACTATTAGAAAAACCACAAGCAGGTGTGAGCTAGACCCACGTACCAAACCCACCATGACCTCAAACTTAGCTTTTATTTGACAGCTGTATAAAAACTGATAATATGAGAAATGATCGGAAGTCAGAAAAAAAATGCCAGATGTGTGACCTTATAGGGCAATGTAGACCTTTGGTGCATGGGTCTAGCGCACCTCTGCTGGTGTTTTTCTAATGATACAGTTTTAGTAAATAACCCCCTATATGTCAGTTTCTGCAATCAAAATGTGTGCATTTCCAGCCTTGATTGTATGTCTTGGCTCAGCTAAAAGAGGAAGACTGCAGTAGCTGACAGTGCTGAGGTTTACAGCTGCCAATGCGATTCGAGGGAGAAAGGTGAAAATTAGGGATGAGCCGAACACCCCTCTCTTCGGTTCTCACCAGAACATGCGAACAGGAAAAAAGTTCGTTCCAACACGCGAACACCGTTAAAGTCTATGGGACACGAACATGAATAATCAAAAGTGCTAATTTTAAAGGCTTATATGCAAGTTATTGTCATAAAAAGTGTTTGGGGACCTGGGTCCTGCCCCAGGGGACATGGATAAATGCGATAAAAAAGATTTAAAAACTGACGTTTTTTCAGGAGCAGTGATTTTAATAATGCTTAAAGTCAAACAATAAAAGTGTAATATCCCTTTAAATTATCCCTTTAAATTATCCCTTTTTGTCTATAGTATGCCTGTAAAGGGGCGCATGTTTCCCATGTTTAGAACAGTCTGACAGCAAAATGACATTTCAAAGGAAAAAAGTCATTTAAAACTACTCGCGGCTATTGCATTGCCGGTCAGACAATACACATAAGAGTTCATTGATAAAAACGGCATGGGAATTCCCCACAGGGGAACCCTGAACCAAAATAAAAAAAAAAAAATGACGTGGGGGTCCCCCTAAATTCCATACCAGGCCCTTCAGGTCTGGTATGGATATTAAGGGGAACCCCGGCCAAAATTTAAAAAACAAAATGACGTGGGGGTCCCCCTAAATTCCATACCAGACCCTTCATGTCTGGTATGGATTTAAAGGGGAACCCCGTGCCAAAATGTAAAAAAAAAACGGCGTGGGGTCCCCCCAAAAATCCATACCAGACCCTTATCCGAGCACGCAACCTGGCAGGCCGCAGGAAAAGAGGGGGGATGAAAGAGCGCCCCCGCTCCTGAACCGTACCAGGCCACATGCCCTCAACATTGGGAGGGTGCTTTGGGGTAGCCCCCCAAAACACCTTGTCCCCATGTTGATGAGGGAAGAGAAGAGAAGAAGATAAAGAGAAGAGCGGGAGCCTCCCCCCATGCCATGGGTGTGGAGCGGCCCGAGGAGAAGAAGATAGAAGACGCCGCGGAGGAGATGCTGGACGAGAACACTGGAGGAAGAGCCAGAAGAGCCAGAAGAACCAGAAGAAGAAGATAAAGGAAGATAGAAGAAAGAAGAAGCATTTAAATAAAGGAATTGTCAAAAACTTTCTCTTGTCATTTTTAACATTTTTGACAGTTTTTTATTAAATGGTAGGGGTACAAGTACCCCCTTACCATTTCACACGGGGGGGCCGGGATCTGAGGGTCCCCTTGTTAAAGGGGGCTTCCAGAGTCCGATAAGCCCCCCGCCCGCAGACCCCCACAACCACCGGCCAGGGTTGTGGGGATGAGGCCCTTGTCCTCATCAACATGGGGACAAGGTGTTTTGGGGGGCTACCCCAAAGCACCCTCCCAATGCTGAGGGCATGTGGCCTGGTACGGTTCAGGAGGGGGGGCGCTCTCTCGTCCCCCCTCTTTTCCTGCAGCCTGCCAGGTTGCGTGCTCGGATAAGGGTCTGGTATGGATTTTTTGGGGGACCCCACGCCATTTTTTTTTTGTTATTTTGGTGTGGGGTTCCCCTTAAAATCCATACCAGACCTGAAGGGTCTGGTATGGAATTTAGGGGGACCCCCAGGTCATTTTTTTTTTAAATTTTGGCCGGGGTTCCCCTTAATATCCATACCAGACCTGAAGGGCCTGGTATGGAATGGAATTTAGGGGGACCCCCACGTAATTTTTTTAAAATTTTGGTTCAGGGTTCCCCTGTGAGGAATTCCCATGCTGTTTTTATCAATGAACTTTTATGTGTATTATTTTAAATGACTTTTTTCCTTTGAAATGTCATTTTGCTGTCAGACTGTTCTAAACATGGGAAACATGCACCCCTTTACAGGCATACTATAGACATCCCCCAGCTACAAAATTTAAAGGGATATTATACTTTTATTGTTTGACTTTAAGCATTATTAAAATCACTGCTCCTGAAAAAACGGCCATTTTTAAAACTTTTTTTTGCATTGATCCATGTCCCCTGGGGCAGGACCAGGTTCCCAAACACTTTTTATGACAATAACTTGCATATAAGCCTTTAAAATTAGCACTTTTGATTTCTCCCATAGACTTTTAAAAGGTGTTCTGCGGCATTTGAATTTGCTGCGAACACCCCAAATTGTTTGCTGTTCGGCGAACTTGCGAACAGCCGATGTTCGAGTCGAACATGAGTTCGACTCGAACTCAAAGCTTATCCCTAGTGAAAATATCAGAGAGATAAAAAAAAAGACGCTATCCTTGCAAGTTTAACTCTTTTGTGTCTTTC
Organism: Aquarana catesbeiana; assembly: GCF_042186555.1. Taxonomy (NCBI): domain Eukaryota; kingdom Metazoa; phylum Chordata; class Amphibia; order Anura; family Ranidae; genus Aquarana; species Aquarana catesbeiana. The sequence continues at coordinate 181,921,154 of NC_133326.1, forward strand.
TCCGGCAGCAGAGTTTGCCCTATCACCTATTTTCCATTCGCCCTCCTTTATTTGACCTCCATCAGCACAGTCTGTGTTATTCCGATTGTTTCTTCCCTTAGTAAATCTTTGGGCTGTCAGATGATTGTCATCTAGGGACACATTGATTATCGACACAGTGCGGAGCATAGAGAGAACCTTTGCAGAGCAGGATGAAAAAATGCCTTACCAGATTTTAAACAATATAGGCACTTATGTTTAAAGGGTAACTCTACTTTCATGGGGAAAAAAAATCGCAAATAAAGAAAAAATAATATAGCACATATAAATTGCGACACTAATAATATTGTAATTGAATGTTATTAAAAATTACCTTTTCTTTTCAATCTGCAGTCAATGTAATTTTCTGAGAACACATTGCAATATGGCTACCTGGAGCTGTCCTGTACACAGAGTGTGTACTGACCACTCCCCAGAAACATCATTTCCTGCTTGTGTGATTGGCTCACCAATTTTTCCAGAAGTCTGCCTAAGATACAAATCAGATTTCAGGCATCCCCTGCAACAAAAATTTCATTTTTTGAGAGATACTTTCAATAGGAGCACATCTAAAGGGATGCAGGCCCAGCAGATTTCCTCAATAGTGCCCTTTAGCTCCATACCTGACAGTAAATTATGAAACCACTCCCATTAGACCCACTCAGTACAGAGGCACAGACACATTGATTTCTTCAGAATAACAAAAGGTAGGAATCTGCAACAAAGTTTGTTATAATCCTTGCAATGTACATAGATCACCCAGAGGGGAATGTTTTTTTCTCAACAAAAGTGGAGTTACGCTTTAATGTTTTACATAGCTATACCAGCAAAACGGCCAGCATGAAGTGATCTATCAAGACTTGATTTTCTGACTAAAGTTCCACATTAAAAAAGTAATTAAAAAAAATAATCACAAAGCTACCTCTTTCATTATTCATACTCCTACGTTGTTTTCAGTTTTCATTTGTCTTTCTCCAGGTGTCCTCTGCTATAGAGCATCTCATGCTACAATGACTAACCCAATATTAAATCAGCATAATAACTGACTATGGGGATAGTGTATAAAGATTTCTGATTCCATCTTGTTCATTTTCCCACTTCATTGGAAATAAAAAAATAAAAAATAAAACACTGTATCACATGGTCTATTTCTTCTAGAAATATTGCTTTAGTCAATTTATTTTGTAAACCAAAATAAGAATTAATATTAAAAATCAAAGATCACAGAGGATGGCAGCCTTATTAAAGATGTTGTTAAGATTCTGAAGATGTTCCAGTTTGAATTGCTGGTGGTTCTAGGGCTAGAATATGGATAGGCAATAGGAAACAACCTTATTGAGTCTCTGTCTGTAGATTTAAAAGGGTGTTAACAGGTGCTGTATCTTACTAGGTGAAAACATATAGGGATCAGGGCATATAGTCATAGCCATAGAGGTTTGGTAGCATCAAAGTGGCAGCAATATTTCTGTCAGTGTTAACCGGACAACACTTCATGGAAATCCTGGATACATTTGGGATGTACTGTACTTTGGAACTAATACAAAATCGGATTTGGTGGGGGATAAATGTACAGCTGCTTATGAAAAGTTACCATTTAAATGGCTTCTTTAGCCTTGAACTGGGTGTTCCACCACCGCCTTGAGAAGACTAATGCATATAAACCAATTTTAAGACTTTACAGGCCATCAAAAACTGCTTTTAAGGGAGTTTATTTTTTTTTTTTGCATCTAATCGTCCCCACTCCATTTTAGCTTGTGTTCATGTACACATGGTCATTTACAGGCATTTAACCACTTCAGACCCGGAAGGTTTTACCCCCTTCCTGATCAGAGCACTTTTTACAATTTGGCACTGCGTTGCTTTAACTGGTAATTGCGCAGTCATGCAATGCTGTACCCAAACAAAATTTGCGTCCTTTTTTTCCCACAAATAGAGCTTTCTTTTGGTGTTATTTGATCAAATCTGCGTTTTTTTTTTTTTTTTTTTACACTATACACAAAAAAATAGCGACAATTTTGAAACGAAAACAATATTTTTTACTTTTTGCTATTATAAATATCCCCAAAAATGTTTTTAATTTCAATATTTCTTTATTAGTTATTTACATGGTACTGATACAGAAACGGTAGACATATGCATACATGACATAGCTTTAACTTTGTATATCATATAAAGGGTTGCAACGCCATTATATATTACTGCATATTCACATATCTACTAGGAACTTGATTGGTCCTTACATGGTATCAGTATACAGCTCCAATTGTTCCCCTTCTGTACACAAGGAATTGGAGATGCATAGAGGAGAAAGCCATAAGAAAAAACATATAAATTTTGTAACAAACGTGCATTCTGGCATTTTACGCATGTAAACGTATAACAAACTATTCATCACATTTAAGGTAGACAAAATAATTGTATCCTTATTAGTCGATGGAGTTTCTTCCCCCCCCCTAGTGAATAACTCATACCAATCTGACCATGGTTTCCAGCTTTGGCTAATCTCACAGAACTTGCCTTGCGTGGAAGCGAACAGCAACTCATATGTGGCATGCGTGTTAGTAGTCTATATTACTTCTTGGATAGAGGGAGCTGCTGGATCTTTCCAGTGTCGTGCTAGCACTAGTCTTGCACTTAGTAGGACATGGGTGGCTACTATTCTGACTTCTTTTGGGAGGGATTCTGTGGTTAATGACAGGAGTGCCATACCTGGTGACAAAGTTGTTTTGATTTTTAAGAATTTTGTAAGCAATTAAAACACTGCCGTCCAGTATTTAGTTATGGCTGGGCACGACCATAAAATATGGTAGAGTGTCCCAACCTCCCCACAGTTCCTCCAGCATAGTGCAGAAGAGTGTGGGATAAATTTTGCAATTCTGAATGGGGTCAGGTACCACCAAGTAAGATTTTTTGGGTTAGTTTCCATAGATTCATGCTTTTGGTTACCACATATGTTTCTCTAAGGGCCTTTTGCCATTGGTCAGAGGTATAACTAGCCCCTATCTCCCTTTCCCATGCTATAATGTTGGATGTTTTAGTAAACACTTCTTTGTTGTTAAGCATTTTGTAGAACAAGGATATACCTTTAGTTTTAGATATAGGGTTAGAGTAGAATTGAACTATATTCCAAGGTAAAGACATTGTAGTGTTCGAGTTCGAGCGAAGGAAGTGGTAAATTTGTAGGTAAGTATAATATTCATAGGAAGTTTATAACTGCATCCCAGGCCTGTAGGGATGCTAAAACCATGGGGGATAAGGCCGTGTGCTGCAGGTTAGTAAATCTGCTTGCAATAAGAAGATGATACAGGTCATGTCTTTGAAATTGGGAGCTTTCTATTTCCGTCCATCTGTTTTTTTTTATGAAGGGAACCATGCTTTCAGTTGGGCTAATATTGTGGCAGTGTAGTAATCTTTCAGTATTGTCATTCCTACTCCACCCGCATTTCTGGACATAGCCATTTTAGAGAAGGCGCACCTTGCTTTCTTGCCTTGCCATAAGTATTTGTTGAGTAATGACTGGGCTGTTGTAAAAAAAGGAATTGGGTACTGGTATCGGGAGAGTTCTGAATAAGTATATGAAGTGGGGTAAGATACTCATTTTAAAAGCTGCTAATCTGCCTGACCATGTGAGTTCTACTTTAGCTAGGTCATGGAGCTTCGATTTTAATTTGTCTGCAAATGGGGCATAATTAAATTTGTATAGGTCTTCTGTTTTTGGTGTTGGGGTGATACCTAGGTATTTAATACCTGTACTATTCCATGAATACGGGTATGTGTTTGTGAGTTTCTTTTGCAGTATCTGAGGGACATTCAATCCTAAAATGTAGGATTTGGATTCATTCACTTTGTAGTAAGAGAGACGATTAAACATTTGCAATGTTTGGTGTACCGAAGCCAGGGATTTTTCTACATCCGTGAGCATTAAGATAACATCATCAGCGAACAGGCTGATGATGTGTGATGAATTATGAGTTATAAACCCTGTTATTTGGGTGTGGCTATGAATGTGACACACCAGGGGCTCCATCAGCAAATTAAATATCAATGGAGATAAGGGGCATCCCTGACGCGTCCCATTCGTGATATTAAATGGAGTTGAGAGGGCTCCTGAAGTATATACCTGGGCTGAAGGGCTAGTGTATAGGGCCATGATGGCTAAAAATATGTGGCCTGTGAATCCAAAAGCATTTAGTACTTTAGCCAGATAACCCCAGTGAATTCGATCGAACGCCTTCTCCGCTCCAAAGCTAGGAGCAGAGAAGGCGTTCCCCCCATTTTTGCGCTATGGATAATGTTGATAAGGCATCTAGTGGCATCCGAGGTCTGACGCCCTATAATAAACCCAGATTGGTCAGGGTGTATAAGGTCAGGGAAGATGTCTGTTAATCTTAGGGCGATAAGTTTTGCGTATAATTTCAGATAATTATTAAGGAGTGAAATAGGCCTAAAGTTTTGTGGGGTGGATGAGTCTTTCCCTGGCTTGGATAATGTTATAATTAACGCCTTAAGCATTTATGAGGGGAAAGAGGAAGAGGCAGCAGCATCGTTATACAAGCGGACCAAATGAGGTGCAAGGGTCTGCTGGAAAGATTTATTGTATTCCCCTATGAACCCGTCAGGGCCCAGGGATTTATTGGGCGGTAGTGAGGCGATAGCTGCGTTCACCTCCGGAAGACTGAAGGGTGAGTTCAGCTGTTGTAGGTGGTCTATTGTAAGCTGGGGTAGGAATAGTTTGGATAGAAATTTTGTTATCATTTCAGGATCAGGTTGGTGAGTGAAAGGGTCCTTCTCTAGATTGTATAGGGATCCATAGTAGTCACTGAAAGCATCCGCTATGTCTTTAGGGTGGTAATGTTTATCTTTAGAGACAGGATGTATTATATAAGGGATTCTAGTTTTAAATCTACAGCCTCTCAGGCGTTGGGCTTAGGTCTTTTCCACTTTATTGCCATGGGCATAGTAAATCATTTTCAATCGTCTGGAAGTCTTCTCGAAGTTCTCCAGAAGACACATTCTGAGGTCATATCTGATCTGTGATAATCTATGGGAGACAGATGGTGAAGGGTCCTGTTTATTTAAGATTTCTAATTCGCGGATGCTGTCAGTAAGTTCTTTTATGTGTTTTTGCTTCTGCCTCTTTACCCCTGCACCCGACTTGATAAAAATGCCTCTCATGAACGCTTTGTGTGCGTTCCATAGTCATTCACAGAGTTCACATTGTCATCAAAATATTAGTTTAGATGACTTTCTAGGACTTTCCTGGTGTCATCTCTCTATAAGAGAAGTGGATTGGCTCTCCATATCGGGTTAGCACCAGAGGATAAGGAGTCTTTTATGGTGAGGGGCACTGACGCGTGGTCTGACCAGGTTATTGTGTTAATCGTCGTTTTTGTTGTTCTTCATAGGAGACCTTGGCCCACAAGAAAAAGATCTATGCGGTAGTAAGATTGGTGGGGTGTAGAAAAAAAGGTATGGTCTCTTTCCCCCGCATGTTGGCAGCGCCATGCATCATACAGGTGATGTTGATGAATTATATTAAATAGAGAAGGGCCTGTACGAGTAGATGTGGAGGTTGAGTCCATGGCTTTGCCTGGAGCAGGGTTAAAATCTCCACAAATCAATAAGGTCCCTCTTTTGTGCATCTCTAGCTTCTTTAGCAATTTTTTTAAGGAGTTTAATTTGATGAGAGTTAGGGGTGTAGATATTGGCAATCGTATATGTGGAGGAGTTGATATCGCAGACTAAGATTAGGTATCTGCCCCTAATGTCTTTGATTTCCTTGTGGAGCTGATCGCTGTGAGGACTCCCCTTTTCTTTGACTCTGCATTAGAAGTGAAGACATATGGGTAGCTCTTATGTGAGCATTTAGGCTGAGCTTCGGCACAAAAGTGCGTTTCCTGTGCACACAGGATATCACTCTTAACTTACAGGGCTTCAGACCACAGTGATTTGCGCTTAGCTGGGTGGTTGAGGCCTTTTGTATTAATAGATAAAAAAGTCACCCCCATGTGGACGGATTTGAGATAAGATAAAGCTGCTCTTTTTAAAGTGAGTTGATTTTTGAGGGAAGTGTTCCCCCCAGTGGCCAAAGTGAGAATTAATCTTATTGTAAAAAGAGTGCATAGTGGTTTTAATAGTAGTACTCACATTATGAAGCTCCACCGTGGATGGGTGTATGCAGATTTTGTTTGTACTTTGGTGTTGAGCCTTGGGTTTGGTTCTGCACTCCAGCTGGCGTGGTTGATCCTATGTACTGTCCTGTATGCGGCACTTAAGGTATTTCGGTTCATTAGTTGGAACATACTGTGATGAATAGGAAAAACAAACGTTAAAAAAAAGAAACGTAACAAAAAATGTCAGAGTGCATAACTGGAATTCAAGTTCCTGAGAAAAACAAAACATTGTAAACTAAGTGGGCTAACTGCCCAGTCTGTGGTGGTCTTCTCCTGGAACTTAAAGATCCTGGGTATGCCTACCAGGTTCATGCGTGTTTATGGAATTTTTTGCAGTGACCATTCTCCATTCCATTTCCACTGGTGGTACTTTTTTAGGAAGATTGGGATTGTCGTCTGGTTCAGGGACAAATCTCCACTCCCTCAGCAAGGATAGGCCCTTCTCCAACGACATCACTATGTGTGTTTTCTCATCTTTAGTGATGGTGATGTTCGTCGGGTACCCCCATCTATAATTTATCTGGTGGTTCCTAAGTGCTTTCGTTATAGTAGCCAAGCTTTTTCTTTTTTTTTATCGTATACTGTGACAGGTCCGCATATAATTGCAGATGTTGGTATTGAGGTGGGATGTACTCCTTGGTACGCATTGCCGCCATCAGTTGTTCCTTGACGTGATAGAAATGTAATTGCATAATTACATTCCTCTGTGTCTTATCAGGAAGGTAGGATGGTTTGAGGAGGCGATGTATCCTGTCTATAGTGACGTCAAGCTTTGTTAGGTCAGGAATGATTTCTGTGAATAAAGTAGTAGCATAGGCCCTCAGATACCCCTGTTGGACGGATTCTGGAATACCTCTGATTTTCAGACTATGTTGTCTGCTTCTGTCCTCCATATCCACCATTTTGGCCCTGAAATTCTCCATTTCATCCTCCTGCTCATCATGAGCATCCACTAAATCATTAATAGTGAGCGCAAATTCCCCCATTTCACCTTCAATATGGTCCACCCTTGATTCTACCGCCTGTATGCCTTTAGTGAAGTTCTGCATACAGGACATCATGTCCGCCTGTATTGTGCTCCGCAACGAGAGCAGCATGTCCTTCAAAACAGTGTCCATAACAGGCTAGTTTGTAGTAGGGAATTTCTCTATCCTGTCAGGCAGCTCCCTAGTGTCCTCCCTGGAGTCTCCCTCATGTCCGGCCACCGGACTTCATCCTGGGCCATCCATCCTAAATCTGGCTTTAGCAGGGCTGGCAGATGGCGGTGTGTTAGGGTAGGATTGGTTGCTCACAGGGGAACTGCTATTTTTGCTGCTAGAGGTGGATGGGGGCCATGGAGAGTGTGTGCTGTGTATTGGGGTAGAGGATGAGCCGGCGCCATCTTGCCTACCTCCTTGCTGCCGATGGGTGAAGTATTCAGTCAGTTTTTGCGGCTTCCGAGTTTCCTTTCTTTTCCTGGACATAGCGATCCGGGTGTGGAGGGTGTCAGTTGCCTTGTTGGGGTGTTTATTGGGCTCCCTGGGAGGTTGATTCATGCCGCTGTGTGTACCAGTATGCAAGAGCTCCACTCTCTAGCAGCCATCACGGTCCGTGGTTAGCCACACCCCTCCCCAAAAATGTTTTTAAAAAACAAAATTCTTCATCAGTTTAGGCCAATATATATTCTTCTACATATTTTTGGTAAAAAAAAATTGCAATAAGTGTATATTGATTGGTTTGCCCTAAAGTTATAGTGTCTACAAACTATGGGAAAGATTTATGCCATTTTTATGGCATTTTTATTATTTTTATTTTTTTCTAGTAATGGTGGTGATCTGCAATTTTTAGCAGTATTGCGACGAACAGATCGGACACTTTTAAAAAAATTTTTGGGACCATTGACATTTATACAGTGATCAGTGCTATAAAATGCAATACAATTACTGTGTAAATGACACTGGTAGGCAAGGGGTTAACACTAGGGGGCGAGCAAGGGGTTAAATGTGTGTTCTCTCAGTGTGTTCTAACTGTATGGGGAAAGGACTGAGTAGGAGAGGAGACATATTGTGGTCCTACTTACTAGGAACAAATGACATGTCTCCTCTCCTCTGACAGCACAGGGATTTGTGTGTCTACACACACAAATCCCCATGATGGCGCTCATGCACACAATCACGTGTGGCCGGCAGTGATCGCGACCGCCGGCCACGTGCATCAGGTTCCCTGCCGTGCAGAACTCTGGGGGGCGCACGCGCGCGCCCTCTGGTGGCTCCCAAAGGAACCCGTACGGGGTTTTGCGCATGGGAGCCATTCTGCCCCATAAATACACGTGAGCCGGTCGGGAACTGGTTAAAGTTACACAAAAAAAAAATCACATGCATGTTCAGGAAAGGAGTGCTTTGACAGAAAAAATTAGAACGCACCTATGCAGGCTTAAAGCTAGGTGCTTGTAGCACTTAAAGGGGTTGTAAAGTGTAAATTTTTTTTACCTTAAAGCATTCCTTGCATTAAGGTAAAAAATGCATCGCCCCCTCAGCCCCCCTTTACTTACCTGAGACCTCATTCAAACCAGCGCCGTGCACGTCTGCAGATATTTCTTTCCCTCACTTCTGGGTCTCGCTGGCTTTGCTGGGGCACCAGGAGCCATTGGCTCCCAGTGAGGTCAATTAAAGCCAGTGATGAGGAAGCGGGGGGCGGGCCGAATCCTGCTGTCTGTGTCAATGGACGCAGCAGAGGGACTCGGGTGCGAGCACACATGAGTGCCCCCATGGAATGCGACCCAAAAAAGAGGAGGTTCCCACCCGCTCTGCGCGATTCCATTGCACAGAGTAGGTAAGTACAGTATAGCCATGTTTGTTGTTTATTTTTATTTTTTTTAATTACCTTTACAACCCCTTTAAGTGTTCATTCATTTCAATGGCCAGGATAAATTAATATTGTGGCCAATGGAATGAATGAGCATCCACATGCTTAACACGCCTAAACATGTTTGCAAAACACGGCTTTAGGCGTGGTTTTTATGCTGTTTTTCTCCTGCCAGTAGAAAAGATGATCAGAAAAGCTGGCAAAATGCCCAGTGTGCATAAGACCTAAAAATTATTTGAGGATAACATTTTGTATGTACTTTAGCTTCTGTATCCGATTAGTGGAGGACAGTAGTGCCTTGCTACTGTAGCTTATAATATATTCCTATCACACAAACAAGTTTTATTTCCTATTTACATAGTAAAGTACATTTTTATATGTCATAATACTGAAAACTCATGCAATTGCTGCTTTATTTCCAGTAATACTTTTTAGTACACTAGACAACAGCTCTCCCGTCCTAACATTAAAATGCTGTAATTGTTCATTTCAAGCTTTATTGGCCTTTAAAAGTGAGTTTTAGAACTGGGTTATGAGCTTCCTTCCCATATGAGATAAATAGCAATGAACTCTGAAAAACATCAGTATGTATACTATATTAGTGTATTTTATATTCTGAGATTATTTTAACATAGCAATCCAGCTTCAGGCTGCTGGGAATCCTTGCCTACATCTTGTTCCCTGTTCATATTCCTACCTTTTATGGAAGCACAAAGAGAATGTACAGAAGAGATGCTCAAGACCTCCAGCTTCTGAAAGTGACTTGTCTCAGGGTGTCCTGTGTCTTCAGTGACTTCAGATAAGTCTTTCATCTTCTCAGATCTCATTCAGATATGGAAGTGTTAAATGAAAGACATGTCATCTGCAATATGCAGAAGTCTATCAAAGAATAGGAGTGTCTGCCTTTCTATGGTTTCTCTTTAACACTACAGGATTTCCATTAAGTCATTTGCACTATATTTGGCTGTCTATAAGGCCTATGGAACTGTGCTGCTTTGAGGAACAAAGTCCATACTGTGATAATAGTCACATTTTGTTGACTTAAATAGTCTTACACATTTGAATTGAAAAAAATATATATATATTGTGGCTTAAAAAATGTTTTTACACTTTGTATGCTATTGATTACACATGACACATGCAATCATAATTACCCTACTGATCTTTACTAGGACAGTACAATAAGGAGGCAATCCCAAGAAATAGGACTTACTACTTACACTTTATTTGTTATTTAACTTTTTTTGATAATCTTTGGACACTGGTTAATTTTCAGCACTAGATCTAAATCCGAGGGAAGGTTCAGATGCAAAGAGAAATCACTCAACTGTAGCCCAGGTCATACACAGCCAAAATCTTTAAGAGTTCTCAACAAAGGAACTTACATTCAGAAGTGCTGTACACAGAAGACAAGCGTGCAGCACTTTCCAGTTAAAACAAACAATTGGAGGCTTTTTACAAAAGCGTATCACTATTCTCCTGTACCTAAGACAGCATTGATTCTAAGCATGGTTCTGTCCACAATGTCACCAGGGTTGCCAACCATCTATTTCTTTCCTTTATAAAATTTCCTTGCTTCTGTCCATAGTGCCTGTTGACAGGAGCAAGGTGTCAGAAGTATTGTTTGAATAATCAGCTTTATGAACTGTGCATGATCCTGCGACCTATGATGAAGGATCATGCTCAGTAATATGGCAGAGGGGAAGTATATTTTAAAATGCTGGACTGGCAATTCCTGCAGCATTTTGGAATCACCAGAAGAGTAGGAACAGATACAAATGGAGTGTGTTTTTTAAGTCACCACAGCAATTTAAGCCGCCCAATAAGTCAGAATCTGCTCTCCAGTTACCATTAAAATCCTTTCCTAATATGAGCTAGAAAAAAACAAACTGAGTCACCCATTTAACCCATTGCTAGGAATGCTCACTATACATTGGTTTAAATTAAAGCGGACGTAAACCCATCCATTTACCAGTTTCAAAAAACTGTTTCATTTCTGGCACATGCCAGAAATGTAACACTCCCATTGGTTGTGCTCTCAACCAAATTGTCAAACCAATGGCTGATGTCATAACTGATTACATGTGCAGCATCATGGCAGTTGTATTTTAAACAGAGGCAAAGATGGCAGCTTCCTTGGCTGAAAATGATAGGGGGGGGGGGTTACTTACACTTTAAGCAATACAGTTTATTATCTGTTTACAGCTTGCAGGAAGTTTACCCTCCTGCCCCTTACACTGATCCCCTGCCTCTTATACATGCCATACTGCTCCACTGTTTCTTAACCACTTCAGCCCCGGAAGAATTTACCCCCTTCCTGAAAGAGCACTTTTTGCGATTCGGCACTGCGTTGCTTTAACTGACAATTGCGCGGTCGTGCGCCGTTGTACCCAAACAAAATTGACGTCCTTTTTTCCGCACAAATAGAGCTTTCTTTTGGTGGTGTTTGATCACCTCTGCGGTTTTTATTTTTTGCGCTATAAATGAAAGAGCGACAATTTTGAAAAAAATTCAATATTTTTTACTTTTTGCTATAATAAATATCCCCCAAAAATATATAAAAAAATATTTTTTTCCTGTTTAGGCCGATATGTATTCTTCTACTTATTTTTGGTAAAAAAATCGCAATAAGCGCATATTGATTGGTTTGCGCAAAAGTTATAGCGTCTAAAAGTAGGGGATAGATTTATAGCATTTTTATTATTATTTTTTTTTTACTAGTAATGGCGGCGATCTGCGATTTTTATTGTGACTGCTACATTATGGCGGACACATCGGACAATTTTGACACATTTTTGGAACCATTGGCATTAATACAGTGATCAGTGTGATTAAAAATTATTATTATTATTATTATTATTCAGGATTTATATAGCGCCAACAGTTTACGCAGCGCTTTACAATATAAAAGGGAGACAATACAGTTATAATATAATACAATACAATACAATAGGATTAAGAGGGCCCTGCTCAGAAGAGCTTACAATCTAATAGGATGCACTGATTACTGTAAAAATGTCACTGGCAGTGAAGGGGTTAACACTAGGGGGCGGTGAAGGGGTTAACTGTATTCCCTGGGAGGTGATTCTAACTGAAGGGGGAGGGACTAACTACAGGAAGTGACAGATCGTGGTTCCTAGCTAATAGGAACACACAATCTGTCACTCCTGTCAGAACAGAACAGGGAAGTGTGTGTTTACACACACACTCGTCCCTGTTCTGTGTCTCCTGGTCACGATCGCTCGTGGCAGGCGATCATCACGACCATCAGCCACGAGCATCTGCAACCCCACTGTGCAGCGGGCGCGTGCGTGCCTGCTATCCGGACCCCGCGAGACCACGTACAGTAACGTGGTTTCGTGCAGGGGAGCCAGCCTGCCGCAGTAAAACTGCGGCGGCTGGTCCGGAAGCGGTTAAATGTGTCACACTCTTGCCCTGATCCTTATAGTATTCTGTGCTATAACATTACGATAAGCCTACAGTCACACTGATTTTAATATGGTTTATTAAGGAGAACTACATAAATTATTGGTCCAGATTTTTGCTTTAGAGATATATTTAATAGAACTGAGCCTTGTAAAAAAGACGAGAGAGAAGGAGGCAGCTGACCTTGCATTTCAGGAGAGTGTAAAAAAGGTGTAGCAGATTAGAATCTGCTATGGTAAAAAGGGAGGATGCAGAAGGTTTCAATCTACTATGGTATAGGGCAGTGATGGGGAACCTTGGCACCCCAGATGTTTTGGAACTACATTTCCCATGATGCTCAACTACACTGCTAAATGCATGAGCATCATGGGAAATGAGGTTCCAAAACATCTGGGGTGTCAAGGTTCGCCATCACTGGTATAGGGGGAGGGCTACAGAACATGGAAGAGTTTACAATGTACCACAGTAAAAGGAATTAATAATACAGGTCAAAAGGACAATAACATTTGAGGTGAAAATATTTTTTTGTCCAATATGTTTTTGTCTTCTGTTTGTAAAAAATATAAATTTAGTTTGGCAACCCTGCATTTTACTGTGATAATTTCACTCTCAGCCTCGCGCTGGGCAGAGATTTTCCATCTCGCGTTATAACATTCTAAGAGCCAGCAGATTGCATGTAATTATCACTGGGGTGGGTGTGCACTGTAGTTAACCCTTTACACACACAAACAATGTTTTAACTGAGACATGCATCATTCACAGCATCTGCTATAACAATGCTGACATTTAATAAATGTCTGTGACACTCACTGGCACACCAGACAGGCAGGTAACAGAGTTTAAGGTATGTTAGTGTTCTTCAAATAGGTAAGGATTTTTTAATTTATCTTTTAGAGCATTTAGAGAATCAGCTATTACAAAACAGACAATAACAACAGTAAAAATAAATAGGATTGAATGTGAAAAATACTTGCAATTTTTTCCTGAAATTTGGTTCATGTGCACAGTCCAGATTGCAGCAAAGTAGTCCAATCTAGTACCACATAGTGTTTTTCAAAACATTTTTGGCATTCATTAAAAAGTTTCTAAAATACAGAATGCGGTATTTTTCCGAAATATGCAGTATTTATCTCATGAAACTATGCAGTATTTTATCTCATGCAATATCCAACGGGATGGATGCAGAGGAGAAGAATTAGAACCCCTGCCAGTTTTTATTGCTAATAAGGTAAAATGGTTTAAGCCGTAGAAATATGTCAACTCACTAAGTCAGTGCGGTCCCTGCAGCATATGTATTAATACAAAGAAAATAGTATCAAAAATCACACACATATAAAAAATACCCTTCTTCCACCAATAAAAAATATAAGATGGTCGTGTTAAGAAAAAAAATTTTTTTTTTTTTTTTTTTTTAGTTTTGGACAGAGTGGAGAGGTTGTAGAACACCTACAGTATTAGGTTTTTACTTCTGTCTGTACTCCCATTAGGGAGATTCACCCTCTGTATTTGTCCTGTTTACCATAATCATTGAAGCGGAAATAAAAGAAAATCCCAAATTTTGGGTTGACCCTAGAAAAGTAATAGAGGGGAAATTTTCCTTTCCAATAGGGATGCTAGTTCTGATGACCTGGGGGTCCCCAAGGGATTCCCTCTCACTTCCTGTTTTAGCAATGGTATAGAAAGTGAAGTTAAATCTCCCCAATGGGACACAGATAGCAAAAAAAACCTGACAGAGGTTCTAACCCTCCATTACTCTATCCAAAATGGAAAATAACATTTTGCGTTTAGTTACACTTTCATGCAGCCTTTCTCAACCTTTTAAACACAAAGAAACCCTTGGAATATTTTTCCAGTCTCCGGAAATCCCTGCTAAAAATTACTATCTACAACTCATGATACATTTGATGGTCAGTGGGAAGATATCTCTAAAAATAATTGTAAAAAAATAAAGTATCCTCACTACATATGACATACTGTATGTTCTAACAAGGGATTAGACCATTGTGATATGCATGTACATTGTATTACGTTTGGAGTGATTGATAGTTTTTGTGCAGCAAATTAGAAATATATGATTGTATATTCACAAAAAAAGTCTCTAAACAATCTGTCAAAATGACAGGAGAAAATAAGTTAATTTAACTACATGTAATGTATGGATTTAGTAAAGGCACATAGACTGAGCACTTTGCAAGTGAAGCTGCTCTAGAGCTTAGTAAAAGAGGGAGAGCTCTGCTGACTTCCATCATCCAATCATGTGCGAGCAAAAATGCTGTTTTTTTAATGCTGTTTTTTTTTCTTGCATGTGATTGGGTATTCTTTGTAAAGTTAAGCTTTACATCATGTACTAAGCTCTGAAGCAACTCGCAAATTGCTCAGTCTATTTGCCTTAAAGTAGAACTATAGGAAAAATGTTTCTTTCATTTTGGATAGATTAATGGAGGGTTATAGCCCCTGTTAGTTTTTATTTATTTTTATTTTTTTACCATCTGTGTCCCCATTGGAAGATTTTCCCTCTAATACTTTTCTGGGGACAACCCAACATTTGGGATTTTTTTCACTTCCATTGATAATTGGTAAACAGGACAAATAGAGACTAGCTCTTTGTTTAGAAAGTTTGGAGAACCCTGGTGTAAGCAAACAGCCATATTCCCATTTATGGAATATGGTTCATAAATGGGCCAGGGTCAGTACAGGCAGCAGTCAGAGACATGGTCAGTAACAGTCAAAGCATTGACCCAGGCAGCAGGCAGGAACACAGTGCATAAACAGGCCAGGGTCAGTACAGACAGCAAGCAGAGATGTGGTTAGTAAATAGCCAAAGCATTGGTCCAGGCAGCAGGCAGGACCATGGTCCATACATAGGTCAGGGTCCATACAGGCAGCAGGCAGAAATGTGGAGAGGAAAAAGCCAAAGCATTGGCAGTAGACAGAAACATCAGGTTTCAAAGTCTCTGGTCTCCAGACCCTGATCCGTTAATCCTAGAAAAACAAAAAGCTTATTTTTATCTACCCTAAACAATACTCTTCAATCCCACTACTACAGTAACAGGGCCTCATACTGTCACAACAAGCAAAAGATCAGTGCAGGTAGCAGGGAAAAAAACATGGTCAATTAACAGGACAATGTCAGTTCATGTGGAAGGCAGACACATGGTCAATAAACAGGCCATGGTCAGTATGCAGGCAAATGGTCAGTACAGGCAGCAGGCAGAAGCTTGGTTGAGATAAAACAGGCAAATGATCATTAAACATGACATCAGATACAGGGAAATAGGTGATAGTCAAATACATGAGCAATATCTGCACCATACCTTCACTAATATCCTAGTGAGGTATGGTAGTGTCAGATGCAGTCTTCTATACAGAGGCAAAGTTGTGAGAGACTTTGGGGACAATAGTATCAGATGTCGCATCTTATTTTATTAGCAGTGCATACACTGCATTTTTGGGGGGGGTTTCAACCTGTTTCTGTAGGAGGGATAACATTGGGAGGTGTCATTCATGCAGCCTGCTCATTCTATCAGAATGAAGATGTTCGATTGCACGGTCTCCCTGATAACTCAGGGCTATTACAATCTATTCTTGATACTTTAGGTAGGATCCAAGTCTTTCTGTGGACTTTGTAGGAATTGTACAGGACTAATTGGAACAGATTTATGGACGCTTTTTGGTACCAATGTATGAATCTTCTGTTGGCTAGATAGAGATGTATCATCTGGTCATTATAATCTACACCTCCCATCAGGCCCAGACTGGGACAAAAAATAGGCCCGGGCATTTTGGAATGAGCAGCCCATGACATGTTAACCGGCCCCTTCCCCACTCTCCACCCTAATGGCTCCCCCGGGAGAGGGGAGGGGGGAACCCGGCAGAGGTGTGGGGGGCGAGGGGGACAGGGAAAGAGCACGGGGGGCAGAGAGCACAGGGAAGAACCTTGAGAATATGGGGTGGGGCGAGAGCACAGGGGAGGCGGAGAGCATGGGGGGGCAAAGAGCACAGGGGAGAGGCAGAGAACACAGGGAGGAGGAGGAGAGCACAAAGGGGCTGCAGAGCTTGGGGGGCTGGAGAGCCTAGGGGGTGGGGGGTTAGAGAGCAAAGGGGAAAGCAAAAACGTGGAGTGGGGCGGAGAGCACAGGGTGGGCAGGAGAGCATGAGGAGGGAGGAGAGCACGGGGGTGGACAGCCATAGTGGGAGGTGGAGATAGCTAGGGGCGCTGGAGTGCACTGGGGAAAGGTGGAGTACACGGGGAGCAGCGGAGAGCATGGGGGCAAGGTGGAGAACACAGGGGAGGCGGAGATCAGGGGGGTTGGTATGCACTGGGGGAGGGGCGGAGGGCACTGGGGGGCAGAGGAGAGCATGGAGGAGGTGGAGAGCACAGGGGGGGCTGGAGAGCACTGGGGGGGCTGGAGAGCACTGGGGGGCAGAGAGCACTGGGGGAGAGACGGAGGACACGGGGGCAGCGGAGAGCATGGGGGAGGTGGATAGCACAGGGGAGAGGCAGAGAGCACTGGGGGGCTGGAGAGCACTGGGGGGTGGAGAGCACGGGGGCTGGAGAGGACTGGGAGGGCTAGAGAGCACTGGAAGGGGGGCTGGAGAGCATTGGGGGAGAGGCTAGAGAGCACTGGAAGGGGGGCTGGAGAGCACTGGGGGAGAGGCAGAAGGCAAAGGCACAGGGGGGCAGTGGAGAGCATGGGGGAGGTAGAGATCACAGTGGGGTGGCAGAGAGCACTGCATGGGGGGCTGGAGAGCACAGGGTGGGGTGGAGAGCATGGGGGGAGGTGGAGAGCATTGGGGGGCTAGAGAGCACTGGGGGGGCTTGAGAGCACTGTGGGGCTAGAGAGCACTGGGTGGGGGGGGCTGGAGAACACTGGGAGGGGGGCTGGAGAGCACTGGGAGGGGGCTAGAGAGCACTGGGAGCGGGGCTGGAGAGCACTCGGAGGGGGGCTAGAGAGCACTGGGAGGGGGGCTAGAGGGGGACAGCACTGGGGGACAGCAGAAATAAGCAGGATAGGAGGAGCGGTGGGGTGGCTGCATATAGAAGAATCATTCTCTCCATCTTCCTGCCGCAGTCTCTGAAAGCCTGTGAGAGGGAGAGGAGCAGAAGCCGGAATTCAGAGACTGCAGGAGGAAGATGGAGAGAATGATTCTTCTATATGCAGCCACCCCACTGCCACTCCTATCGAGGTTACAGGGGGGGGGGGGGGGGCGCACTCACGTTCTCGCTGATCCAACATTTACTGGAACAGCCAAGTTTTTACTGGCATTTCCAAAAGTTACAACATTACAGCTTTAAGTACACATCTCAGTATTTAGCCTACAAACAAGTCCAATAAGCAATTAGCAATGTGATTTAAGGGAGATATTAGGGCAAACAATTTCTTATTATTTTTTTATATAGTAAGTAAATTGCTCAGGGACAGGACAGAATAGGCGGCACACGCACATGAAACTGATTCTCTCAGTGACACTGACAGCAGTGTGCAGCAGCACAAATGATGATGACACCTCACTGACACAACACATCCCCTATTGAGTCACAGTGACAGTCTCTCTCCACACCAGGTGGTCTCTTTAGTCCACTCCAGTCCTAACAGCACTGACAGTTCCGCTCCCGGATTGTCTTGCTCCCATCCCGCAGACCGACACATGCGGCTCCAACAGCTCTACTCAGCTTCCTTGTACCATGACATCACATGACATGCTCAGGCACTGCCTCCATCAGACCCACTCCCCGCCGGCGCCACCCGAAGACACTCCACATTTCATTACCCCAGTACCCCAATCAGTGATGCGTTGCTTCCAAGGGACACAGCTATTATAAATTGTGCCTATGCACACCTCCAGAGTGGGAGGACGTACGGGTATTCCTTCCAAGAACAATACTTGTCTTGCTTGCTTGTATATGTACAGTGGCCAGGCAAGAAGCTGTTAAATATGTCAGTGCATGTCATGATGCATATCAATGTGCACTGCAATACACAGTAAGAGTTGTGGGAATGCATATTGGGGAAAATGCACATAAAACAAAGGTGCGAGCGGGATCTTTAAAAATGAACTCGATATTACAGATACAAATCAATGCAGCTCAGTAATAACAAATACAAAATTCCATGTATTATTGAAATTCAAGCAATGTAGGTACCTTAATTTGACTTGGTATCAGCCTCTTGCAGTCCCTTTATAGCATGGTTGGAGTATAAGAGGAAGAAGCAGCACAAGGAGCCAATCAATTCATATGCTGATTAGAAGCATGATGATAGGAAAAGAAAGTGACAGTGAGATGTACTCCACTGCCCAGTCACAGGCTGGGGTGGGTCGAGGACAACCTGGACTCAGAAGAAGTAGGTTAAATGATGCTGGCCATCAGATTGAGGATATAGCAGCAGAAAAAAAGTACTGCATGGTAAATCTCTGATTGAAGCTGAATATTGCAAGAAAAGCTGGTCTTGTTGTTTTATAATTTGATAGACTATTAATGTTATCCTGTTATTTTTGGCTGGAGTTCTGCTTTAAAGTCTAGTGTGATATTGGGAAATTCAGCTTAATGGTAGAAGCATTTGTAGTGCATCCACACATTAAACTGTGGTTTTAAGGCTTTCAGGTCCACTTTTATTAAACAAAGCTAAAGAACAGTTAAAAACAGAACAGTTGACCATGCAGGGGTTTTAACCAGCTAGACAGGAACAGAATATGCCAAGTCACCCTTTTCAATGGTGTCCCTGCTTAGGACTCAAATTTGGCTACTTGCTCAGACCATATTACCCAGCTCCTGGATCTCTATGCTCTCCTGGCTCACTCAGCCTGTAGTTACAGCATTCTGCTGCATAGGCCCACTCCTGCTCTCTCAATAGGGGTACTCCTGGCACCCCAGGATCTCTCACTCCTCTCTCACTCCCTGGATTTGCCTAGTCACCTCAGCTCTATCAGTTCTCTAGACTTGCTTAGCTGTCCAGACTCTCTCAGTCCCCTGGACTCATCTAGTCACCTCAGCTCTCCCAGTCCTCCAGACCCTCTTAGCTGTCCTGACTTCCTCAGTCCTGTGGGTAAGGAATCTCTCCTCCAACGTGAAGTGCTGTTTCCTGAGTGGAGCACCTCTCCTAATGGGAGTACATTTGTCTCCTGGATAAAGCACACACCTGTCTCCTGACAGGAACACTGACCTATGGCAAGGGCTTGCTTATAACGAGTGTGTACATCTGCACCCTCGCATAGCCTGCAGGTCCTCACTCAAGACTCTTTGAAGGCTTCAGACTCTTGCCCCTTTCCTGGGATTACAAAACCCATAGAAAACTGAAACCCCTGTCTTCTCCTCTCTGACTCAATACTCCAGAGCTCTGCTTTAGTGTGAACCTTGTGTTGCTTTTCCTTATACTTACACGGCGGCAGGTCCTAGCATTGTCAAACTAGGTATAAAAATCCTTACACAAGTGACAGGTTCTAAAAGTTTACTTCAGCTGTTACCACTTCCTTTCAATGATCTTACTGAACAATGTTTTCTATGGCTCAATCCTAGTAATATAATTAACAAGAAAAGCTGATAATTAAAATTTTTGCAACATTGATTTTTTAATCTACCGGGACATCTTTTGGACAGATAATAATGCCAGTGATGTATGCTTTACTGCAGTTGTTGGGCACTCCAGAGTGTAAGGAACCAAAATATTTAGACATTTATGATGCTGAATTCTGCTGAAATAAGCTCCAGAAAAGTCCTTTTATTAAGATGTCTATATCATGGATATAAAATATGATTAAAGAAACACTTAAACAGCTTAGCAATTAATATGTAATTATGAATACTTTATCTCTCAATTACCTGAATACACAGCATTTGTTGGCATTTTACACTTTTAATTAAGCTGCCAAATGTTCTTGTGTTTTAGTCCATACCTTTCAATTATATAATTAGTTCATTGTATATTTGGTAATGCAGTTAATTTGCAATTATTATTTCAGCCACCGCAGTGATAGGATACATGCAGTTAATGAACTAAAACTACTTAAAGTGGATTTGCACTTCAGACAAGGCCCACTTATTGAATGTGGTCCACCCTACGCAGAGAGAGGGGAGGACACAGAGGCAAAGAGGGGGGTGGCAGAGAGAAAGAGGGGACAGAGAGAGAGGGAGGACACAGAGATAATGAGAGAGGGCAGAGAGAGAAAGAGAGAGAGGGCACAGAGAGAGAGAGGGAGGACACAAAGATAAAGAGTGAGGGGACAGAGAGAGAAAGAGAGAGGGGAAAGAGAGAAAGGGAGGACACAGGGATAAAGAGAGAGGGGAAAGAGAGAGAGGGAGGACACAGGGATAAAGAGAGAGAGGGCAGAGAGAGAGGACATAGAGAGAAAGAGAGGGAGGGGACAGAGAGAGAGGGAGGACACAGAGATAATGAGAGAGGGCAGAGACAGAGAGAGGACACAGAGAGAAAGAGAGAGAGGGCACAGAGAGTGAGAGGGAGGACACAAAGATAAAGAGTGAGGGGACAGAGAGAGAAAGAGAGAGGGGAAAGAGAGAGAGGGAGGACACAGGGATAAAGAGAGAGGGGGCAGAGAGAGAGAGGGGGGGAGAACACAGGGATAGAGGGAGAGAGGTGACAGAGAGAGAGAGAGAGAGAGAGAGAGAGTGACATAGAGAGAGAGGGGAGGACACAGAGAAAGAGAGAGGGGACAGAGAGAGAGAGAGAGAGAGGACACAGAGAGAGAGCGAGGACACAGAGATAAAGAGAGAGGGGGCTGAGAGAGAGGACACAGATAGGAAGAGAGAGGGGACAGAGAGAGAGGACACTGAGAGAAAGAGAGAGAGGACACAGAGAGAGAGTGGACAAAGAGAGAGAGGAAGGACACAGAGATAAAGAGAGAGGGGACAGAGAGAGAGGACACAGAGAGAAAGAGAGAGAGGACAGAGAGAGAGAGTGGACAAAGAGAGAGAGAGAGGGAGGACACAGAGAGAGAGTGGACAAAGAGAGAGAGAGAAAGGGAGGACACAGAAAGAAAGAGAGGGGACAGAGAGAGGGGGTAACGGGGGGGTGCAGAGAAAGTGATAGTGGGGACAAAGAGAGGGGACAGAGAGAGAGAGGCAGAGCACAGAGATGGGGTAACAGAGATGGGGGGCACAGAGACAAAGAGAGGGGGGCAGAGAGAGAGACAGAGGGAGAACACAGGGAGGGGGATATCAGAGATAGGAGGGTTAAAGATAAAAAGAGAGAGGAAATGAGGGGGGCAGAGAGAGAGAGAGCGAGCAGGTGTGCATGCTCCACTTGGCTCTGTACACCTCCATTGACTTTAGAGCCCTTGCACACTGGGGCGGTTTGCGGGCGCTATTGCGCTAATAATAGCGCCTGCAAACCGCCCCGAAAGTGCCGCTGCTGTCATCCCAGTGTGAAAGCCCCGAGGGCTTGCACACTGGAGCGATGCGCTGGCAGGACGGTAAAAAAAGTCCTGCCAGCAGCATCTTCTGAGCGGTGAAGGAGCGGTGTGTATACCGCTCCTTTACCGCTCCTGCCCATTGAAATCAATGGGACGGCGCGGCTATACCGCCGGCAATGCGCCTCTGCAGAGGCGCTTTGCGATGGTATTTAACCCTTTCTCGGCCGCTAGCGGGAGGTAAAACCGCCCCGCTAGCGGCCGCATACCGACGGTAAAACGCCGCTAATAATAGCGGCGTTTTACCGCCGACGCCGCCCCCCGCCCCAGTGTGCAAGGGCTCTTATACATTCCCTTCGGCTCTGTATGGACCCTTTGGCTCTGTACACTCCAATCGGCTTGCCAGCTGCATAAATAATACTGTAAAAAAATGGTGGCTGTAGCAGCGATCAGACCCCAGACACCCTGCCCCAGATGCATGGAATTCAGCCTGACAGGTTATCCTGACACCACAAAATCTCAGGAAATGCCCCCCCCCTCCAATGCACAGAAGGTGACTGAAAGCCTCAGCTGTGCATGCTTCCCTATGCAACTGTGTAGAAGGGGATGTGTTCTTTCCTTTCACTCAGGTCTCAGGTTACACTCAGCTCCCTGCTCTATGCTGTACAGTGTGTGACATTAGACCCCTTCCCCTGTCTGCTGCAACTAAGAAATAAACTTTGATCTGTGTGTTTTAGAAGGATGTAGAGAAGAGATCAACAGGTACAACTTATGCAGATGAATATGTTATATCTCTGTTTATCACCTGAGGCTAGTCACTTCAATGGGTATATGTAAGGGTTTTCAACCACTTTAAACATTTGCAGCTGCAGCACCCTCTGAAGATGGCTCTGATCTTGCGAAAGGAGCTGCAGACTGCTGTGTTGAATATCTAATTGGTAACCATACCAATCAAAATCTGGGCTTTTTTTTTTAAACCTTTCACTGCACCCGCTACAGTGGTGCTGCAAAGAACAAAAACAAACCTTCAGCTGCTAGTGACAGGTAATGTCTCCTTGCAGAGAACCTGTCACTACTATACTGAATCCTCGTCCCCACATCACATCAGCCTTTCTTGATAGTACCAATTAGGAAAAAAGTAAATAAATATTAAAAAAATAAATAAATAAATAAATAAAAATTAAACAAAAAAAACATTATCTTTGATAGATGCACATACCTACTTACATATTACATATCCATCTGTACACCAGAGGAAAAAGAAAAAATTAAAAGCAGTAGTTTCAGTTTAATTCTGAATTGATGGGGGTTTTTAACGCATCACTGGTTTACCTGTTTACAATTTTGGTTATCCTAATTTTTATATTATAAAATTATAATATATATATATATATATATATATATATATATATATATATATATATATATATATATATATATATATATATATATTGTGCAGGACACTAGGGATGGGTTCTGGATGAGTGATATATCTCCCCAGTATTTGGGTTATGGTATTTTTAAAGGACAGTAGAGGGTTAATGTACCTTTTTTTTATTATTACAGTAACTCCTGGGAGCATGTGTGGAGTAGTATGAGCTGAGAATTAGACAGGAGACTGGGAAAAGCTGTTATGAGCCGCAGAACTGCTGAGCCTCTTAAGGACTGAGTCTCTGCTAGAAAAAAAAGTTCTGGGACTGTGGTACCCCTACTGTGGTTGCAAGCCTGTAGCCAGTGACTGTACTATTATTATGCTGAAGTTTGGCAGACTTTGTTTTAATGTTGTTGAGATGAAAAAGTAAGCTATTTTTTATGCTGCTGGAAACCCTTGCTTTTTTTTTGGGGGGGGGGGGGGGCAGCTGCTTTGAGGCCTGGGGTAGGAGAGGGGCTTCATTAGAGGGGCAGTAACAGAAAACAAAACTGTGAAGCTTCCAGTATTGAAGGTGTGAAGTCAGACCTTCTAGTCACAGATCACCATCTGAGCAAAAGGAAGCATTTGCTTATCTGTCTTAAGTTGGACATACACTGATTGAAATTAAGCTAGTTCAGCAGGGATCGGCCTAATTTTGATTAGTATAATAAACAATACCTCCACACTAAAATATATAGAAGCCCAAAAAAACAAAAAAAATATGGTTTAAGCTGCCAACACATTGTGGTGTGTTAACACTACAATAGAATAAATATAAAGTGGGGGAGCTACTAAATATTATGCTAAAGTGTGTGTGCTTAAATTCAAATATAGCAATGAATAACATAGAAACATCAATAGTGAACAAAATCAATAATGAAAATAGTAAAAAATAGTGTAATATAGTGCCAATAGACAGTTCTGTGCAACCATAAATATTTATGTCAGTCCGTAATTAGTGAAAAGTTTCTCCATATGAACTTGTAGACCAACTTTCTTCTGATAGGTTAGATCTCTTCTCCTCCACCAAAATCATACATATGCACCCAGTGAGGCCATCCACCAATGTGCACTCACCAGATAAAATTGACCCCTTTCATTAAACAAAAGGTCACCTTGCATTTTATCGCCGTCCCACCGTATACGCCTCTCTTTTCACAAAGGCCCAGGTACAGACAGTCCCCGAGTTACGAACGACTCCTACTTACGAACGGCCTCAAATGCTTGTGCTCCACGCTGGTCCTGGATACCTTTTGAACACCTCCGGACACATCCCACACTGCCGTACTACGCCTCAGATAACATAACAAGCGCCCTGAACATCCCACATCCATGCACAGGCAGCAGTTACACTTACGAATGCAGTGTTCCGACCGGAAGTTACACTTACAAATGCAGTGTTGTGACTTATGAACAACTTCAACTTACGAACAAACCTACACTTCCTATTGTGTTCGTAACTCGGGGACTTCCTGTAATTTGTATAGTATCTATCTGCTCCACCATACACTCTCTTCACAAAGGTATTACAACTCCCCCCGGTTTGGTTCGCGGCAGAACATGCGAACGGGCAAAAAATTTGTGCGAACACATGAACACCGTTAAAGTCTATGGGACACGAACGTGAAAAATCAAAAGTGCTAATTTTAAAGGCTAATATGCAAGTTATTGTCATAAAAAGTGTTTGGGGACCCACGTCCTGCCCCAGGGGACATGTATCAATGCAAAATTTATTTTTTAAAACGGCAGTTTTTTTGGGAGAAGTGATTTTAATAATGCTTAAAGTGAAACAATAAAAGTGAAATATTCCTTAAAATATCATTCGGGAGGGTGACAATAGTATGCCGGTAAAGTGGCGCATTTTTCCTGTGTTTGGAACAGTCCCTACACAAAATGACATTTCTAAAGGAATAAAAGTCATTCAAAACTGCTTGCGGCTGTAATGTAATGTTGGGTCCCAGCAATATAGATGAAAATCATTGAGAAAAGCGGCATGGTCCCCCCCCCCCCAGCCCATTACCAGGCCCTTTGGGTCTGGTATGGATATTAAGGGGAACCCGCACCGAAAGTTAAAAAAAAAGGTGTGGGGCCCCCAGGCCCTATATACTCTGAACAGCAGTATACAGGCAGTCCCCGGGTTACAAACAAGATAGGGACTGTAGGTGTGTTCTTAAGTTTAATCTGTTTGTAATTTGGAACAGGTACATTTTTTTAAGTGTATCTCCAGCCAAAAAAATCTATTTTTAAGCTTTTTGGAAGGGTTATCACCCCTGTAACATTTGTTTTGCTGTCTGTACCCCTGTTCAGAAGATTTCACCTCACTTTCTGTCCCAATGACAATTGGATTTGGAAATTTTGGGTTATTAGGGAAACAAGGATTGGTGATAAAGCATCAGTGGGGGGACACCTTTTTCCCATATTAACTCTTACATGAGAGAATTTCCCTTCCTAGGGGTAGATTTCCTCTCACTTCCTGTTGTCTCCCTCCGTTTGTAAGTAGGAGTCGTTTGTAAGTCGGATGTTTGAAAATAGGGGACCGCCTGTATATACTATACGGCCTGCCCTATGCACTCTGTGGAAAATTGGGCCTTAGGTGTTGGTGGTACCACAACACTGTAAGCCCTCACAGTTATTCTTGGTGGGCCCTGGAACAGGCCCTGCTGTGAAATATTATATCAAGAACTGTAATTACATGCCCCTGTTAAACAGGGGCAGAAAAATTGGGCCTTAGGCGGTGGCACAACATTGTAAAGCCTCACAGATACTCTTGTTGAGCGCAGGAACGGGCCCTGCTGTGAAATATTAGAGCAAAAATTGTAATTACATGCCCCTGTTAAACAGGGGCAGAAAAATCAGGCTTTAGGCGGTGGTGGCACAACACTGTAAGCCCTCACAGATACTCTTGTTGAGCACAGGAACGAGCCCTGCTATTAAATATTTGATCAAAAATTGTAATTACACGCCCCTGTTAAACAGGGGCAGAAAAATTCGGCCTTAGGCAGTGGTGGTGGTGCCCTGAACCAAAAATATTCTTAGAAGCTATCATCATGAAGATTGAGGAGGAATAGGATAGTCACTCAGCATAATAGGATCGTCACTCAGCATATTCGTCACTCAGTCAGTCTTCAAGTGATCCTGCATCCATAGAAAAATCAATCGGTTACATCAGCATCAGGTGCTTGGTAGCTGGTGATCCAAGACTGATTCATTTTTATGAATGTGAGCCGATCAACAGGGTCTGTGGACAGGCGCACTCTGTTGTATGTTACAAAGCCTCCAGTAGCACTGAATGTGCGTTCAGAAAGAACGCTGGATGCAGGACAGGCCAGTTGCTCAATTGCATATTGAGCAAGCTCTGGCCAGTGGTCCATCCTCAAGACCCAGTAACCCAGTGGATGTTCTGTTGGAAAGGTCTCCAAGTCTGATCTTGCCCCTAGATATTTTTGCACCATGTAATTCAGATGCTGGCGATGGTTGCTGGAACTGATCAGACCTTGGTGCTGAGGACTGAATAATTGTCTGAAGGCATCGGTCAGCTGGCCACCTTCTCCACCTCTCTTTCTGTGACTGAATGAAGCCTCAGCAACACGTTGTCCAGCACCAGGAAGTTGTAACCTCCCAGGCTCTGGAAACACATTGCACAAACCTTTCTGCAAGGCCTCCCGAAGATGTTTCATCCTCTGCTCCCTCTGTGAAGGCTGGATAAGTTCTGCAACCTTACCCTTGTAATGTGATCAAGAAGGGTTGCCAGCCAGTAATGATCCCTCTCCTTGATACCTCGAATCCTAGGGTCCTTTCGCAGGCTTTGCAGGATCAGGGAGGCCATACAGCGTAAGTTTGCAGGGGCATTCGATCCTGAGTCCTAAGGATCACATGATCCTCAGCCACCTCCTCCCAGCCACGTACAACTCCATGGGTTTCTGAGAACTGAAAACAATTCCTTGAAGACTGCTGCTGATGCTGAGTGTTATTCTCCACATCCATGCTGACACCTCCTCCTCTTCTTCCTGTGTGATCGGCGAGCCCGCAGGAATACTATCTGGATAAAGGGGGCCTTGAGAGGTAAGGAAGTCCTCCTCTTCCTCCCGCTGTTCTGCCTCAAGTGCCCTGTCCATTATTCCACGAAGCGTGTGCTCCAACAGGAAGACAAGAGGGACAGTATCACTGATGCATGTACTGTCACTGCTCACCATTCTCATTGCCTCCTCAAATGGTGACAGGACAGTGCATGCATCCTTGATCAGTAGCCACTGGCGTGGCAACAAAAAATCCAAGCTCCCCTGACCCTGTCCTGGTGCCATACTCACACAGGTACTCATTGATGGCCCTCTGCTGCATGTGCAGCCGCTGCAGCATTGCCAACTTTGAGTTCCACCTGGTGGGCATGTCACAAATGAGGCGGTTCTTGGGCAGGTTGCATTCCCTTTGAGGGTCAGCCAGCCGAGCACTGGCATTATATGACCGGCGGAAATGACCACACACTTTCCTGGCCTGCCTCAGGAGATCCTGTAAGCCCGGGTACCTGCTCAAGATCTGCTACACTGCCAAATTCAAGAAGTGAGCCAAACAGGGAACATGGGTCAAGTGTCCCTGTCGGAGGGCGGAGAGGAGGTTGGTGCCATTGTCGCATACAACCATTCCTGGCTGAAGCCGGCATGGCGTCAACCACCTCTGAGCCTACCCCTGCAGAGCTGCCAGAATCTCTGCCCCAGTGTGGCTCCTGTCCCCTAAGCAGACCAACTCAAGCACCGCATGGCATCGAGTGCTTGCGTAGCCTCTTGAACGCCTACGGAGCACCGCTGGTTCAGAGGACAAATCTGCAGAGGAAGAGGCCATAGAGGAAGAAGAAGAGGAGGGGGTGGAGGAGAGAGCTGTGGCAGAATCACCACTAGCATTTTGGAGGCGTGGTGACGGAACAAGCTCCAACAATACTGAACCCTGTCCTGCATCCTTCCCAGCTGCCAGCAGAGTTACCCAGTGTGCCATGAAAGAAAGGTAACGTCCCTGTCCATGCCTGCTGGACCATGAGTCAGCGGTAATATACACCTTACTGCTGACCACCCTGTCCAACAAGGCCAAGACATTGCCTTCCACATGCTGGTAGAGAGCCGGAATGGCCTTCCGTGAAATGGCATTTGGGAACCTGCCATTGAGGTACTGCACATTCCACAAATTCACGAAAGGGGGCATAGTCTACCAGCTGAAAAGGCAGCAGTTACAGTGCTAGCAATTTGGCCAAGCTAGCATTCAGATGCTGAGCATGTGGATGGCTGGGACCAAATTTCTTTTGACAGTTTAACAACTGGGGTAGGGAAATTTGCCTGCTAAAATCGGATGTTGGTGTCCATGACCAGCACTGTTGTCTGTGGACACAGAGCCTGCTTGCCCTCTTTTAGTGGCCTGTGAGCATCTGCCTCTCCTTGGTGGCCTTCCAGACATGCTGTAAATTTTGTTTAGCAAAACCACACTACACCGTATTGTGTACTGTGTACACCACCAGAAAAGTAGTAGCAAGTGCACTAGGGGTGCACATACTGTGTACACCAACAGAAGTGTAATAACAACTATGGGTGTACTGTTTTGTGTACTGTGTACACCACCAGAAAAGTAGTAGCGACTGCACTATGGGTGCACGGTATTGTGTACACCACCAGAAGTCTAATAGCAACTATGGGTGCACTGTATGTATTGTGTACTGTGTACACCACTAGAAAAGTAGTAGCAACTGCACTATGGGTGCACGGTACTGTGTACACCAACAGAAGTGTAATAACAACTATGGGATCACTGTATGTATTGTGTACTGTGTACACCACCAGAAAAGTAGTAGCAACTGCACTATGGGTGCATGGTACTGTGTACACCAACAGACGTGTAATAACAACTATGGGTGCACTATATGTATTGTGTACACCACCAAAAAAGTAGTAGCAACTGCACTAGGGGTGCACGGTACTGTGTACACCAACAGAAGTGTAATAACAACTATGAGTGTACTGTATTGTGTACACCACCAGAAAAGTAGTAGCAACTGCACTATGGGTGCACGGTACTGTGTACTGTGTGCACCGCCTAAAGTATATTAGAAAACACACACCAGGAATGGCCTGCACTCAGCTATAGGCTTGGCTACACTGGATGCAGTGTATATATATATATATATATATATATATATATATATATATATACACAAGACAGACTGTATATATATTAAATACACTGCAGCTAACTGAATAACCTGCCTGCCTGAAGTATATTAGAAAAAGTACACCAGGAATGGCCTGCAGCCAGATATAGCTAAACTAGATGCAGTGTATATATATATATATATATATACACTGGCTGTATATATTGTGACAGCAGGCAGGTAAAATCACCTGGTTGCATCCAGGATGGTAAATATGTATGCCCTAGGTTCAGGCTTTATGCTGATTTATACCACTAGGGGCAGTGCTGGGAGTCCTGCAGGAGAAGAGTTAATGAGCCCAGCTGAAGTAGGTGGGCTCATTAAGACCTATACAAAAAAAACCCAGTATGCTTAGGGAGATGCTCCATCATGGAACCAGTTCTGTGTGTGTAGACTGGGGAGTGTGGTATCTGTCCAGTGCAGTGAGTTAATGCCTGCGTGGCAAACTTCTAAAATAGAGATAGGGACTGGGGCAGCACAAGGCTGCACCCAGTTGTTAGATAGGGAATCTACGTGTGTAGTAAGCGGTCAAACTGACCAGGATTTCTTTTCATGTTTCTTTTTGTTTTGCTGTTATATTTTTTCACTGCATATAGCATAAATAAACCACACCTTTGTTTTTTTTCACCTGCAACGCTGTCTGCTGTGCCTGATTTTGTGTGGTGAACCCATCCAGGGGGTCACACACACCCGTTGCCGAGCTAACCCCCTCACAATATATATTAAATACACTGCAGCTAACTGAATAACCTGCCTTCCTGAAGTATGTTAGAAAAAGTACACCAGAAATGGCCTGCAGTCAGATATAGCTAAACTGGATGCAGTGTGTGTGTGTATATATATATATATATATATATATATATATATATATATATGACTGTGTGTGTGTGTATATATATATATATATATATAATTAAATGCACTGCAGCAAACTGAATAACCTGCCTGCCTGTTCTAAATTACACTCTCTCTCTCCGTCCATGCCAACACACTACACGGGGCCACCTTATATAGTGTGGAGCAAGGACTTAGTCCCACTGAGCCATGATTGGCCAAAGGCACCCTGCCTTTGGCCAATTATGGCTCTCTTAGCTGAGGGCCCTGGGATTGGCCAAAGCATGCAGGTCATGGTGCATGCTTTGGCCAATCATCATACAGCAATGCACTGCGCTCCCACAGTGCATTATGGGGCGTTAGGCGGCGCTCAAATTTGGCGCGAATGCCCCATAATGTTCGTTTTTCGACGAACGGGCGAACACCCAATGATTTGTTTGTTTGTTCGACCCGAACATAAAGGTCATCCCTAATTACAACATGAAGACCCAAATTAAAAAAGCGCTATATAGTGCAGTAATTTTATTCATTCAAAACACAGAATAGACATAAAAAGATTTCTCACATTCTGAAGTGCTCTATCCTGACGCGAGGATTAACCAGCCTGTATCTATTAATAGGAGTGCATAAAAATTATTGCGGCGCTGAAAAGTTCAAAATGAAATTGAAAAGTGGGAGGAATCCAATCACCAAATATATTGTGCAGATGTAGAAAGAGTCACTCGTCACCACGTGGTAATGTAGTCTGCTTACCAGAAGGTGTTAAGGATTAGGCATAGATGATAAATTCTCAATAGCATCCAGCAAATCCAGTCCACTGGAACCCCTCATCAGACCACAACATCCGTGGGATTTCCTTCACATATAAACATCTCCCAATGGTCACTTCAAAATTAGGCATTCAGGCATGTAGTCATCATATATCCTAGAAAAGAAAATGAAGGACCCATAGTGAAGCCCGTAATGATAGATAAAAAAACTTTTATTGTAGTAACTTACAGTTGAAGCTTAAAACAGCGTACGGATGTCAGCCGTACGTCTTCAGAGGCATGCCTCTGAAGACATCTGTTATGATGAAACATGTCAGGCAGGCTGACATCCGTACGCTGATTGCTGCAGCCGTTTGTTCCTATCATTGATGCATTCTGTTTTAAGCTTCAACTGTAAGTTACTACAATAAAAGTTTTTTTATCTATCATTACGGGCTTCACTATGGGTCCTTCATTTTCTTTTCTCAGATATATGATAACTACATGCCTGAATGCCTAATTTAGAAGTGACCATTGGGAGATGTTTATATGTGAAGGAAATCCCACGGATGTTGTGGTCCGATGAGGGGTTCCAGTGGGCTGGATTTGCTGGATGCTATTGAGAATTTATCATCTATGCCTAATCCTTAACACCTTCTGGTAAGCAGACTACATTACCACGTGGTGACGAGTGACTCTTTCTACATCTGCACAATATATTTGGTGATTGGATTCCTCCCACTCTTCAATTTCATTTTGATCTTTTCAGCGCCGCAATAATTTTTATGCATGTGACTTTTTGTTTGTTATCTACGAACTTTGCTGGCCGCTTGCTTTTTACAGTTCAGTGCAAATTTTTACTTGTTTTTTGCTATTAATAGGAGTGCTGCTACTCTGCCAGTTCCTGGAGTCAGCAGGTGCTCCAAATTCCATATATGGTGTACTGGAAGTAACAAATGGATCTGGAACTGGATGTAGCGACTGAAAGTTGTCTTCCCTGCTTAACAGAAGTCTATTATTTGATTGACTTCTGTCAAAGGGATATGATGGCTGCAATCACCAGTGTATTCTGACATCCACCTCGCTCGTGTGGATAAGGAAGTCTTTTGGATAAAGTGTGTTGAGGGCAGGGCTACGTGTGACATCAGAAGCCTCCCTCCAACCTTGATGTGACTGATCAGTATTGTTCACAGAGGTGAATGGAATTATTTTAGAGAGGCATTTACCAAGGTTTTTAAATGTGAGTGGTTTACCCTTATATTTCAGTAAAGCATATTGAATTTTACACTATGAGAATATTCCTGTTTTTAATAAATGGCTTGTGGTGGTGAACTGTTGAATGACTATGTGAACCGAAGAGAGCTTTGAGCAGTGTTTAGCAGAGGCAGAAACCTAATACTGTACATCCTTCCTAGAGAAATGGGGTCATTTGGATCTGCCAAGCCAGTTGTAGTGAAAGCAATGTTTGGCACAGAGGTGAATGATATTATGAAGGGGGGGGGGAGCACACTGTATGACATAGTCTGGACGAAGGTCTTACTATGGAAGATGGATTTAATATGAGTTTATGTGGACTTTTGCATCACTTTTGTGAATCACTGTACACACTGGGGAAAGATGTATGTACTAAAACTGGAGCAGTCAGAATCTGGTGTAGCTGCGCATGGTAACCTATCAGCTTCTAACTTCAGCTTGTTCAATGGCACCCACTGCTGTCTCAACCAATGATGATGCAGAGTCCCGGACAGCTAAACTCTCATGCAACATCACTGGATCGAGATGGGGCTCAGGTAAGTATTAGTTGGGCTGAGGGGGGACTGCTGCACACAGAAGGCTTTTTATCTTAATGCATAGAATACATTAAGATAAAAAACCTTCTGCCTTTAGAACCACTTTAAGCTTTGACAATAATACCTGGAAGATGACTGGTTTCTATGCAGAGCTGCACCCGATTTTGCACTCTTCAGTCTTCAAATATTTGTTTGTTCCATGTTACACTTAGGTACTGTATTCATGTTTATCAATTAAGGAACTTATTTTATTTTTGCACAAAAGTAGGGGTTAGTGCTGGTTGGGTATTTAATCAACAATAAAATATATATACATACCTGTTTATAAAGCACAAAGTGCTACTATATTTATCAAAGTCTCCACATATTTGGGGTCCCTGTACTCATATTAAACATGAGGAAATCATTTAGTGAAAATACTTGGAATAGTACACCAACATAAAGTTTATTCAAAAAAAGAAAAAAAAGAAAAAGGGAGCTGTGTGATGCACTGAATTGGGCACCACACTGCAGTGAATCATTCTGGCTACTGTGCGTTGCAGTGTGAATTCGCCCTAAATGACAAAGATTTCAATCTTCCTTATTCTTTCCAAATAAAATTAATTTAAAAAAATGTTTGGCCAAGTCGATTAACCATTTGCTGGGATCACACAGTGGCGGCGATCCTGTGACCACTGTGTCTGGTTAACACAGCAGATCACGGCATTCTGCGGCCAAGGTATCATTTGATTGCTATGACTGGTCATAGTGATTACATTACTACAATGTAAGCAAAACTGTTATTAATGGCTTCCATTCATGACCGTTTTGCTTACCATTGTATTGCTGTGATTGGCCCACAGCTATCACATACCATGTGATTAGCTGTAGCCAATCACAGATCACAAGCTGTCATGAATGCTAAAACTATTGCTTATAACAGTGATCATCACTGTTATAAGCAACAATAGTATAAAAAATTGGCCATCACCCCCTTTTCCAGAGTAGTACAGTGTCATTATGATGAGAGTATGTAAAAACAATGAAAAAAAAATCTTAAAAAATAAAAAAAGTATAAAAAAATGAATAAAAAATATTTATTTATTTTTTACATACTGTTACCAGTCGGTATCCCTGATCACCACCACACCAGTCATATGATGATGCTGTACTGCACTGCTGACAGTATGTAACAAATATGATACATTTTCAAATATATGTAGCATAGTTTGTACATTGTATAACTTTCATACAAACCAAATAATATGCACTTATTGGGATTTTTTTTAACCAAGGGCATGTAGCAGAATACATTTTGGCCTAAATGTATTAAGAAGTTTCATTTTATTGGATATGTTTTATAACAAAAGGTAGAAAATATTGTCTTGTTTTTAATTTTTTCAAAAATGTTGGTATTTCTTTATTTGTACACTAACTCTATTTGTGTGAAGAAATTATAAAAATTTCAGAAGTGACTCTCCTGATAACAGAGGAACAGAGCAGCAGAAATACACGGCACTTAGAGCTTTGGAGAGAGATAAGTAAACTCTACAGATATATGTGCACAGGTCAAATTTCATGAATGGGGTTTACAACCACTTTAAGTTAGCAACATAATACATATATTATTTTTTTAAGGACAAACAAGGCTTTCTTTTCATGAATATTGTCCTGCAAGAATGTTTTTTATTTCACAATCATTTGACAATTAAATGTAATAAAACTAAACAAAAGGCACTTTTTCTTTTTTGAGCAGTGTTATTTTAAAAATAAATAGTGTTACTGCACATAAAAAGTGTGCATGTTATTCTGTAATTTGTCCTGTTTAAAACAACACTAAAATTATGATTTTGGTGCAACGCATTGGAAAGTTCTTTACAAATAAAATAAAGTAGGTTTTTCCAATGTTGTGCTTTTTTCAGTATGATATGTGTAAATATATGTAAAAGGATTAAACATTTTAATGAACAAAGCAAACAAAAACAGAAAAAAAGTTTAAAAATGATTAGTTAATCAAATAGAAAAAAAATCATCAGGGAAATACTAAGTGAATAGAGAAGGAGAATAAGGAGTTAATTAGGGCTGATTAGAGTAAACTAAGGGTTAATAAGGGGTTCAACAGTGGAACATTTTAAAGGTTGCTTTAACTGACTTCATCTGCAGATCGGAGTTCATCCCTTTGATCTGTAGAGGAATAAAAAGAAAGATACAAACTGAAACAATGTTTCTTTGTACTTTTCTGTATTAGCGGCTGTGCAATGTTGTTGATAAACATTGCCAGACTGCTTTTTTTCTACAGCTCTTGCTGCCGCGACCTTCTCTGTGTACTCGGCAATGCAGCTATGATTCATCAGAGCTGAATTGCTTTATACTGGGACAGGGGGATCCCGGCAGCAAGCCAGAAGGACTGAACGTTCTAGACATGCCCTGTGTACAATGAAGACCAGGGCTGTCTTTAATATTGATTGGAACATTTTCTTAGCAGCTAAACTCAAAATGAGTTTACTGAATAAGATTAGACAGTGATTGCAATTGGTTGACAGAGGTTACAGTGAATCGTAAATACAAGAGATAGGTCCACAAGGTGGCATACACCTCATTGGACTTTAGCCATTGTAAGCCAGCACTTTTTAAACAGTGGCTGAAATACTGCAGTTTTGCTTTAAATCAATGTTTCTCAACTCCAGTCCTCAAGTAACCCCAACAGGTCATGTTTCAGGATTTCCCTCAGATGAAACAGCTATGGTAATTACCAAGGCAGTGAAACCGATCAAATCACCTGTACAAAATAATGGAGAGCCTGGAGTTGAGAAACAGTGCTTTAAATCCTCACCCATATATTCTGAGAAGAGGCTATAGACATCATCTGTTGTTTCCATGAATTTTTCTACACCAGTAGAAATGCTTTAGCATTCATTTAAACAGTAATATGTACTGTAGTGGTAATTTAATTAAATGGTGCAGTAATATTGTTGGCTATAGCTGCTGATTCATCATGGATTGTATTACTTTGATGGCTTTCCTCATCTGACAATAGCCAATTACTGTGCCATTTTACTTTATCTTCCTAACAAAAACAAATCAAAGGTCCACACTCCTCGCCAGTTGGAAGGAAAAGAACCAGCACTTCAATTCAATTTTATTTTCTTTTAACAAGCGGTGAAATCCATAACTTAAAGTGGAGTTCCACCCACTTTTACAACTCTTCAGCATCCCTCACTAAACTGTGCACTGTAAACAAATTGGATATTTTTTTATTTTTCTTCTCAGCACCTCCTGTATATCTGCTGTATTCATTTTTCACTTCCTCCTCCCTGGCCGCGGCCCATCGCATCATTTCCTGTTTGCAATGCCTTCTTGGAAGGGGCAGCAACTTCCTCTGACACTGCCGTTGCTATGGAAACCTGACCTGAAACCTATTACACTGCTTGTGCTGCACTGAGCATGTGCGAGATCTGCAAGGATGAGATCCAGGAAGAAATACAGTCTGGCTTCAGATGCCCACACTTAAGATGGCCACGGCCTGCTGTAAATTTATAAAATAACAAACTACTGCTATAAACTAACAAAACAGACCTTAGTTTACAGACTAACTTTACTAGAATACATTAAGCTTGTGTATTATAGGGATATTTTTATTTAAAAAGTATAATTTCGGCCGGAACACCACTTTAAGTTGAAGTTTAATCTACTTATAGTTTACATTTTCTGGCCACTTTTTCCATCTTATTATCATTCTAATGACATTTTTAAATAAAACCTTTTTGTTTTCAATACATACCCTATATTTAAACCAGTTATTTCATCTCTATGTTTCTGCAATTTAGGAAGATCATGACTGATGGGAGTAGAGTTGCCACATCATCCCTTTAATCCAGGACACATATTAATTACACGGGTTCTGAGGCTGATTTAATGCAGATAAGGCACCAAGTGAGTTTAATTACCACCTTAATCAGCCCAGAACCTGTGTAATTATTGTGTGTCCTGGATTAAAGGGATGAAGTGGCAACCCTAGATGGGAGGAGCCGGCAGGATGCTGTACATACAGTCCTGAAAACATCACAGCACCCTACCAAAGTTCTCCTCTGAAGAGCACTCAGCCCTGATTCAAGCAAAGGGCTGGCTCCACTAGAAAAGCTAGCTGTATCATCCTTGACTTTACTGCATCCTGGGTCACTGACCAAGAGAAATATATATTCTGACTTAAAGCGGGGTTCCACCCAAATTTTGAACAATATCTGTATGTATTCTCTTCCTTGCCTAGATGCTGACATGCCGTTTAAAAAAATTTAAATTGCCGTAATTACCTTTTATTTTTCTATTCTTCTTTGCACTTCCTGGTTCTCCTCCCGTGGGAGTAGGCGTGTTTCTAGCCTCTCCCAGACTCCTGGGAGCTAGTCTCAGGCTTCCCAGGATGCCACTGAGCATGTGCAGGAACGAGCAGTGAATGCTGGGAGCACAGCATTCACCACATCCAGGAAATAAATGCTTGTGGGCTTCAAATGCCCACAATGAAGATGGAAACCGCCTGCAGTGAATAATATAAGATATTCTTTCTGACAAAATCTGACACAGGCAGACATATTACACACAATATGTGAGTATGTAATGCTGAGAAGAAAAGTTTGTGAATGAACTAAAAAAAAAAAAAAATGATAGATAGGTGGACCCCTGCTTTAACTTAAATTTTACTTGCCACAAACTTGTTCTGGTTTAGCAGGAGTCAGTTAGGCAACAATGTCAGCCAGCATTTGTATTTACCTCAGTACCTCACTCACATGTGTGTTTAGGAGGACTCAGCAGGATTTATGGTGTGGGAACCCTAATACAAAGCAATAAGAGCAGGGATCCTCAAACTACGGCCCCCCAGCTGTTGCAGAACTACACATCCCATGAGGCATTGTAAAACTCTGACATTTACAGACATGAATAGGCATGATGGGAATTGTAGTTCCTGAACAACTGGAGGGCCATAGTTTGAAAACCCCTGAATAAGAGGCTGAAAGAAACCACAGCCATTTGCAAGTAATCAGAAATGCAGCATTAACCTGTGAATGTTTGCCTCTGGATGCAAACATGCTTTGTATCGGGCTTACCACCTGCAGCTGCACCCATAAACCCTCCCACAGGAATTCATAGGCTGCCCAAAAATGTACATGTTATTCGGGTGGTTGTTAAGCCACTGTCATATCTTCATATAATCCTCTGTGTTCTATACCTAATTTCGGAGTGCCACTCGGCGCTCACGTGACCGGGTGCCTCTCTCGATCTGACAGGTACAATGGGAGGGGCCAAGAATCCCCTGCTGACGTCATTCAGGACGAGAGGAGGAAAAGAGGAGAGAGGCAGCCGGTCAGCTGAGCACTGAGCATCGCTCTGAAATCAGGTGGGTTTTGCTACAAAAGCTGTTTTTTTTTTTTATGTTTACTATTCTATTCATTTTCTTTTAAAGTATGCAGCTAGAATATTTTCTTTTAGTTTTAAACAGTAGACATCACCTATTCTATCCAAAGCTTAAAGCAGAACTCTGGGATCGGCAAAAAATTAAAAAAATAATAAAAAATAATATTGTAAATAAACAAAAAAGTAAAAAAAAGTAAATAACATAAAACAACAAAAATAAAAAAAAACTACTTACACCAGTGGCGGAACTACCAGGTTCCACCACGGGACTCAGAGGGAAGAGCTCCGGTGGGGGGGGGGGGTGTCGTTGGGGCCCTTAATGGTTTCTTGCACCGGGGCCCTGAAGGTTCTGGTTATGCCTCTGCTGTCGTGGGTTAATAAAAATGGCCCCTGACCTTTGATCTTTGCACTGCTTTGATGATTAAGGCCTCTTACACACTGGTGTTTGTAAGTCAAAGGGAACGGAACAAAAGCCCATGAGTGTGAAAGGGCCTTAAGCCTATACATTTTTCTTTTAGAAAAAACACAGCCATACTGTGGATGCCGAGTTGTCTCACCTAAATATTTTAATTTCATGCATAATTCTTTCTTCCTGACTCATTAATAAATTGATTCTGAAGTTTTTTTTACATAAAACCACCTAATTTTAATCATAGTCATTAAAAGCTCAATGAAAACTAATCTCTGATGTATTTATCAGATTATGCATGTTTATGTTTTCATGCTGTAATCCATTGGACTGAGCCAGATGATTTACAAAAAGAAATAGATACTGATTATAGTACAATTAGAAAGTATTTCTTTCTTCTTTTAACGCTTTAAAAAACAAAAATAATTGTTACTGCTTGAGTTAGTTAACAAGAAACTTATTTTCATCCTTTACTTGTAGGCCTCGTGCACACTTAAGCTCAAAAACACCGCTTTTACAGGCTTTTGAGCTTTTTTTTCTCTGCCTCCAAATGCCCCTCCATGTTAGCCTATGTGTCCACGCAATATAGGTGTTGACAGGAGTTTATAGACAGAAAAAACACACCAAAGTTGCGTTCAGGAGAGGAGCTTTTGAGCATAAAAAAGCCAGACGCGCCTATGTGCATGTAAATGTGTCTAAGCGTGCCTAAGCACTAGGCATGTTTAGCACCTGAGCTTTTTTTTTATTTCAATGACCAGAATAAATTAATATTCTTGACAAGGAAATAAAAACCCAAGCACTTGACGTCAAACGTCACTTCCGCCCAACGGTCTTATATTGACATTTTTTTTTTAATTGAAAATAAAAGACATTTTGTTTTACTTTTATTTATTGCATTTAAGTGTAAATGTGAGATCTGAGGTCTTTTTGACCCCAGATCTCACAATAAAGAGGACCTGTCATGCTTTTTTCTATTACAAGGTTGTTTACATTCCTTGTAATAGGACTAACAGTGAT
Organism: Aquarana catesbeiana; assembly: GCF_042186555.1. Lineage (NCBI taxonomy): Eukaryota > Metazoa > Chordata > Amphibia > Anura > Ranidae > Aquarana > Aquarana catesbeiana. The sequence goes on from NC_133326.1 coordinate 181,960,760, forward strand.
CCAAAAACTTTATTTTTAAAGGGACAGTGTAAAAATAAAAAATAAAAAGCAAAATAATTAAGAAAAAATAAGTAAAAATAAATTTAAAGCACCCGTCCCTCCATGCTCACGCACAGAAGCAAACTCATACGTAACTTGCTCCCACATATGTTAACAGTGTTCAAACCACACATGTAGGTATTGTCACGATCATTAGAGCGGGAGCAACAATTCTTACTCCTCTGTAACTCAAAACTGGTAACCTGTAGACATTTTTAAACGTCGCCTATGGAGATTTTAAGGGTCAAAGTTTGTCGCCATTCCACAAGCAGGCGCAATTTTGAAGCATGACATGTTGGTTATCAATTTACTTGACATAACATTATCTTTCACAATATAAAAAGAAAAATGTTTTCTTATTTTTTAATTAAAAAAATGTATTTTTTCCCAAAAAATTGAGTTTGTAAGACCGCTGCGCAAATTTGGTGTGACATAAAGTATTGCACGACCGCCATTTTATTCTCTAGGGTGTCTGAGAAATTATATATAATGTTTGGGGTTCTAAGTAATTTTCTAGCAAAAAAAAAAGATTTTAACTTGTAAACAACAAATTTGAAAAATAGGCCTGGTCCTTAAGTGGTCAAATAAGCCCCAGTGTGCATGAAGACTTAAATGGACACCATCGTGAATTTGTCCAAATTGCTTTTTCTGTAACATCTCATTACTTGTAAGCTTTCTGTACAGATACTGCAAGAGACCCCGAGGAACGGGACACCAACAAACAGGAGAGTAAATGTAAGAAAAACAATTCCACAGTTATTGACACCTGACACCCACACACACTTAGTGGTAACTTTGTGATTAAAAGCAAATAAAACAACGGTAATTACTCTGTGTTTTATTACGCGTCAAGGCTGATAAGGACAACAATGATTCTGCTTATCCTTTACATTCCTGGTGAAGAATGAGGATGAGCGTTAAACAACTAAGATAAAGGCTAAATGCTGCTGATTAGGTCTGAACTGCAGATTTGCAGAATGCGAAAGCTTTACATCTGCTTTGTACCTCCCGGTTGGGTTCCAGTCTTTTAAACTAGAAATTATTAGGCTACATCTACACAAAAGAGGAATCAAGGATTCAAGATTGGGAGGTTAATTTTCACATTTAGTCAAAGCTAAAGCATAGCTAAACCCAAAAATATTTTTTTTTTATAAATTGCAGCTTACCAATGCTAAGTTCACCTTATTCGGCAAAAAAAGCCTATGCAGTCAAGGGGCCCCAGAAGCTAATAAAAAAATGTGCAGTGTTTTAAAATGTTGATTCATTTTAAGACACTTCTATAGGCCACTTGGGCCTCCCTGAAAGCCTGTCTAAAAAACTCCTAGTTAGCAATCCTCATGTGCTACCTTGTTGCTAAGGCATACAAACTATTGGACGTTCACTCCCAGCATTACAGGAAAACCAATAGTTTCTGTGTCCTAGCAACAAGGCAGGACGAGTTGATTGCTAACTGAGAGTTTATTTGCTAAGCTACCAAATGGGGGGGGGGGGTAGGAAATGGCCTATGGGTATGACATAGAATTAAAGAACATTTTGCAGAGCTGCACATATTTATTACTGATTGGACTTCCTTGAGTGCATACGCTATTTCTGGAGAAGGGGATCTTTGCCATTTTTGTGATGGCTTTTAGACATGTGCAGTTCGTTTCTTTCCTAATTAAAATTAGAATAGTACCGAATTAGAATAGTACCGAATTTAAACGAATCCAAAATAACGAAATTCAAATTTGGATGAAATTCAAATTCGAATAGTTTTACAATTTCCAAAGAGAATAAAATAGAATAGAAAATAAAGGAATAGAATAGAAAAAAAAATTATGTTCTTTTCCTTTATTTTCTATTCTATTTTATTCTTTTTGGAAATTGGAAAACTATTCTAATTTGAAAACTATTCGAATTGTATTCGAATTCAAAAACTTTTCAAGTTCGAAAACTTTTCAAATTCGAAAACTATTCGAAATTGATTAGAAAACTTTTCTAATTGTTTCGAAAGCGATTGAACTAAACAAATCCCGAAAATGAATTAAACAAATGAAACAAATTTGACTAAATAAATTTATGTAAATAACGAATTGAAACGAAATGAAACTAAACTAATTTTTTCGTCCTGCACATGTCTAATAGCTTTATTAGTTTTCCCTTTTAGGCTTTTTTCCTTTATTTTCACCTGTCCAATAAGTCTGTTTTTTTTTCAATTTCCTTTAATAAACCAAGCAGTCCAGGCAAAGTGACAGTTGGAGCGTTGAAATAAACCATTTAACAATGGCCAGTTTTATTAAAGCGGAACTTTATCCATAACAACTTGATAAAAAATAATGTTCTTTAGCAAGGAACATAATGTATATTTCAGATTAATAATTATGCTACCAGCAGCTCAGCAGGTCACGAAAGGGGGGTTACCGCCCGGGGAATGATGGCGCGGGGACGTCACAAGAGATGGGGCCTTCAGATGACGTCACTCCCATATCTTTATAAGTAATGGCACACGCTGGAGCGAAGAACCAGAGGAAGAATCAGCAGAGGAAGAAGACATCAGTGCAGCGAGAAGAACCGGAGGAAGAACCAGAGGAAGAAGACATTCGCACAGCAAAAAGAACCGGAGGAAGAAGACATCGACAGAGAGAGAATAACTGGAGGGAAAAGAAATTGAGGGAGAAGACATTCTGGAGGTACTTTAATAAAGCACTTTGTCAAAAACATGTGTGCTGGTTTTATTTGTTTTTGACACTTTTTTTGGGGTGAATGGGTAGGGGTACAATATACCCCATACTCATTCACATAGAGTGGGGGTCCAGTATCTGGGGGCCCCCTTGTTAAAGGGGGCTACCAGATTCCGACAAGCCCCCCACCCGCAGACCCTGACAACCACAGCACACTGTTGTCAGGAAGAGGCCCTTGTCCCCATCAACATGGGGACAAGGTGCTTTGGGGTGGGGGGGTGCAGGTCCCCCCTGCTCCAAAGCACCCACCTCTCTCTATGTTGAGGGCAGTATGGTCCAGGAGGGGGGCTCACTGGAGCCTCCCCCTGTCCTGACCTGCTGGGCTGCATGCTCGGATAAGGGTCTGGTATGGATTTTGGGGGAGACCCAACACTGTTTTTCTTTGGCGTGTGTGTTCCCCTTAAGATTCATACCAGACTCAAAGGGCCTGGTACTGTGAGATCAAAGTCAGATCCTGTTCATTGAAGTCACATGGAAGTCGGACATGAAGTCGTAGGGCAAAGTTAGAGCGGAAGTCGTCCAACTTCCATGTGCCTTAAAACGGAAGTAAATCCATTGATTTACCAGTTTCAAAAAACAGTTATATTCCCAGCATGTACCAGAAATGTAACTGTCACATTGGTTGTGCTCTTAACCAAACTGTCAAACCATCCAATGGCTGGTGTCATAACTGATCACATGTGCAGCATCATGGCAGTTTGAGATTAAACAGAGGCCAAGATGGCAGCTTCCTAGGCTGAAAACGATAGGAGGGTTTACTTCCACTTTAAGACTGTCAGCAGATTGGCCTCTACAAATTCGGCAGTGCATAACAATGGATCATCGGCTGCCCACATTTTTATCAAATCTTATTTTGTGGAGAGTTGGTTTTTCTTTTTTTAACACCAGGGTCTGTTTTTCTTGTTTGCGTGGAGAACAAGGAGGGATAGTGTTAACATTTACTTAAAGCGGGGGTCCACCTATCTATCGTTTTTTTTTTTTTGAGTTCATTCACAAACTTTTCTTCTCAGCATTACATACTCACATATTGTGTGTAAAATGTCCGCCTGTGTCAGATTTCGTCGGAAAGAATAACTTATATTATTCACTGCAGGCGGTTTCCATCTTCATTGTGGGCATTTGAAGCCCACAAGCATTTATTTCCTGGATGTGGTGAATGCTGTGCTCCCAGCATTCACTGCTCGTTCCCGCACATGCTCAGTGGCATCCTGGGAAGCCTGAGACTAGCTCCCAGGAGTCTGGGAGAGGCTAGAAACATGCCTACTCCCACGGGAGGAGAACCAGGAAGTGCAAAGAAGAATAGAAAAATAAAAGGTAATTACGGCGATTTAAATTTTTTTAAACGGCATGTCAGCATCTAGGCAAGGAAGTGAATACATACAGATATTGTTCAAAATTTGGGTGGAACCCCGCTTTAAATGTTTGCTCTTCATTTACTTCACACAAACCTACAGTAGTCCAAAGGACTCCTTTACCAGTTTGCCTTGGCAGGGTGTAGCTAACTTACCTTCCCAAATTGGGATGTTGCTATGATTGGACAGACCTGGGGCACCCTTAGGCACACATGAATCCTTGTACAAACAAAATATGTTTGAATTACTGTGCCACAAGAGCCTCACAGGCACATACAGTCATGGCCAAAAATATTGGCACCCCTGCATTTCTGTCAGATAATGCACCTCTTCACCTAGAAAATTGTTGCAATTACAATAGTTTAGGCATTCACATGGACACAATTATAGGCACCTTCTCAAAATTGTAAACTTCTTGACAATGTTACGGACAGTGGACACAGGAACGTTAACTTCTCTGGAGATGGACTTGAGATTGTCCATGCTTTTCCACAATATTTGTTCTCAAATCCTCAGACTATTCTTTGCTGCTCTTTCTCTTCTCCATGCTCCGTGTGGCACACAGAGATAAACAACAGAGAAGTTGAGTCAATTTTTTACCATTTTAACTGGTTGCTGTTGTGATTTACATGTTGTGAGCACCTGTTAATTGATAGCACCTGTTAAGTGAGTTTAATGACAGATTACAGGAGCATCACAAACTTGGAATGCAGTTATTTCTTACAATTTTGAGAAGGTTCCAATAATTTTGTCCAGTCCATTTTTGGAGTTTTGTGTGGAATGTGTCAGATTTGGCATTTTGTTTCTCAACTTTTTTGTGTCATACCAATACAAACAAAAGAAGGAAACATGAGAATGCCTAAACATTTGCAATTGCAACAATTTTCTCTGGTCAAAGTGGTGCATTATCTGACAAAAATGCAGGGGTATCAGTATTTTTGGCCATGACTGTATAAAGTGCTAACACTTTTTTTTACAACCTAACTTAAAGAAAACTTAAGTTAAATAGTTGGGGACTACTTAGCAACCAGCTCTTTGGTCAGGAGTATATACTGTACAAGATATCATAAAAAGTGCAGGTGTCAGAAGTATGTAATGCACAGAGTGCATGGGACAGGAGTCCCAAACACACAATGTACAGGGGACAGGAGTATGTAACGGACAAAGCACATGGGTTAAGAGTACAAAACTCACAAAGTGCAGGAGTCAGAAGTATGTAAGGCTTTTGTTTGTCAGGAGTTTGTCATATATAGTAGCATTTTTTCTACCACAACCATATAGAACAGCTTTCTCTGTCAATGGTTTTTAATTACCCATTCTAAGTAACCACAGACATCACCCGACCCCATTTATCTGCCAGACATATTTTTGGCCATTTAAACAGAGAGACAGGCATAGCTCTGACATCACTGACCAAATATGGCCATATTTGATCATAGACATCACTGGGTATACCCAGCCCCTTTGTTAATATTTTGCACCAACGACCAGGACTGTCATTTGCAGCATGTGTAGTGACTAGGGATGAGCTTCAAGTTCGAGTCGAACTCATGTTCGACTTGAACAACGGCTGTTCGCCAGTTCGCCGAACAGCGAACAATTTGGGCTGTTTGTGGCAAATTCGAAAGCCACGGAAAACCTTTTAAAAGTCTATGGAAGAAATCAAAAGTGCTAATTTTAAAGGCTTATATGCATGGTATTGTCATAAAAAGTGTTTGGGGACCTGGGTACTGCCCCAGGGGACATGGATCAATGCAAAAAAAGTTTTAATAATGTTTAAAGTGAAACAATAAAAGTTTAATATTCCTTTAAATTTCGTACCTGGGGGGTGTCTATAGTATGCCTGTAAAGGAGAGCATGTTTCCCATGTTTAGAACAGTCTGACAGCAAAATAACATTTCAAAGGAAAAAAAGTCATTTAAAACTACTTGCGGCTATTAATGAATTGTCGGTCCGACAATACACATAAAAGTTCATTGATAAAAACGGCATGGGATTTCCCCACAGGGGAACCCTGAACCGAAATTTAAAAAAAAATGGCATGGGGGTCCCCCTAAATTCCATACCAGGCCCTTCAGGTCTGGTATGGATATTAAGGGGAACCCCACGCCAAAATTTTTAAAAAAATGGTTTGGGGGTCCTCCTCAAAATCCATACCAGACACTTCAGGTCTGGTATAGATTTTAAGAGGAACTCCGCGCCAAAATTTTTGAAAAAAATGGCGTGGGGTCCCCCCAAAAATCCATACCAGACCCTTATCCGAGCACACAACCTGGCAGGCCATAGCAAAAGAGGGGGGACGAGAGAGCACCCCCCCTCCTGAACCATACCAGGCCACATGCCCTCAACATTGGGAGGGTGCTTTGTGGTCCCCCCGAAAGCCCCTTGCCCCCATGTTGATTGGGACAAGGGTCTCATCCCCACAACCCTTGCCCGGTGGTTGTGGGGGTCTGTGGGTGGGGGGCTTATCGGAATCTGGAAGCCCCTTTTAACAAGGGGACCCCCAGATCCCGCCCCCCCATGTGAAATGGTAAGGGGGTACAAAAGGACCCCTACCATTTTACAAAAGTGTTAAAAATGACAAGAGACAGTTTTTGACAATACCTTTATTGAAAGTCTTCTTCTTTCCATCTTCTTTCTTCTATCTTCTTTCTTCTATCTTCCTTCGGTTTCTTCCTCCATCTTCTTCTTCCTCTGGTTCTTCCAGGAAGAAAGACCCCAAAGCACCCTCCCAATGTTGAGGGCATGTGGCCTGGTACGATTCAGGAGGGGGGTGCTCTCTCATCCCCCCCGCTTTTCCTGTGGCCTGCCAGGTTGCATGCTCAGATAAGGGTCTGGTATGGATTTTTGGGGGGGGACCCCACACCAATTTTTAAGAAAATTTTAGCACGGGGTTCCCCTTAAAATCCATACCAGACCTGAAGGGTCTGATATGGATTTTGAGGGGGACCCCCACGCCATTTTTTTTTACATTTTGGAACGGGGTTCCCCTTAATATCCATACCAGACCTGAAGGGCCTGGTATGGAATTTAGCGGGACCCCCATGCCATTTTTTTTTTTGGTTCAGGGTTCCCCTGTGGGGAAATCCCTTGCTGTTTTTATCAATGAACTTTTATGTGTATTGTCGGACTGACAATTCATTAATAGCCGCAAGTAGTTTTAAATGACTTATTTTTGTTATATAATCTGAAAAATAAAGAAAATTTTGAAAAAAAACACGTTTTCTAAAGCCTCGTACACACGCTTTGTGTCTGTTGACAGACTGTTGTCCTAAGATCTTACCGTTAGTACGCTCCTATTGACAATTGTTGTCCAATTTTCCGCCAACAAATGTTGCTTGACAGGCTAGTAAATTTTTGACGGACAACGGTTCGACATCAGATTTTCATATGGTCAGTACACAAAATCCATCACACAAAAGTCGAACGTACAAACACACATTCTCGGAATCAATGCTCACCAAACACGAAAATTAGCAGAAGGGGCCCAAAGGGTGGCGCTCAAGAGCTGAAATTCACTACGTTCGTGTTTAGGGCACAACAATTGTGTGCCGTTAGTATGCAAGACAAGATCCTGGCACACGCCCTTTTGACAAAAATCAGACGCTCGGTTGGCCAAAAATCGTACCGTGTACGAGGCTTTAGTTTCTGTTACAAAATGTTTCTTTCTAAATTGAGGCAAAACTGTAGTCTGCTAGATTTCTTTGGTAAAAATTACCCAAATCAGTGTACATTATTTAGTCTGTTTGAAAGGTTTAGCCTGGAAATCTACTAGCAGGGAAAGTTACCTGCGATACAAATTAAGGACTGTTTAACTGTGACAGCAGTTCTGAGCTCTGCAAGTCGGTGAAACTGATATTTCTTTCTGTTGTTTTTGCTGCTGTGAAGCTGTTTAAGTTTAATAAACCTTCATTTGATTGAAAAGCCTGTGTCCTGCGATCTAGCTGGTTCCCTGAACTTTACAATATATATATATATATATATATATATATATATATATATATATATATATAGTATATCTGAAAATTGATCAATCCTGATGTACTGATGACCTATCTCTTTTCTTCTTTCTTTTTCTTTTTTAAGATTTTTTTTTTTTATACTGTCATCAGAGTAGTTCAATGTCACCATGCTGTGATCAGGGTTATTTCTTTTTAAACTGTTATTGCTTATAACAGTGATGATCACTACTATAAGCAATATATTTAGTGTAACTGTCATGAATGGCTTTCATTCATGACAGCTTGCTTACTATTGTGATGCTGTGATTGGCTACAGCTAATCACATGGTACAGGGTGCCAGGCACCATGTGATAACTGTGGGCCAATCACAGCATCTTAAAAGTAAGCAAGCTGTCATGAATGAAAGCCATTCATGGCAGTTTTACTTACATTTAATCATGTGATCGCTGTGATTAATCATAGCGATCACATGATACCCCATCCGCTCACAGATGCCAGGTACCGAGCCCTGTAATTTGTTGTGTCCACCGGACACAGTGGTCATGGGACTATGCCATTGCATGACAGCACCAGTATGCATGTGCTAAGCAACGTACCAGTATGTCGCTTAACCTGGAGCTGCCTCCCTGCCACAGTAAATGTACTGTGGGTGGGCGGAAAGTAGTTAATAAATGCGGTTTTAAAGTGGTTGTAAAGGCAGAAGGTTTTTTTTATCTTAATGCATTCTATGCATTAGGATAAAAAACCTTCTGTGTGCAGCAGCCCCCCCCTCAGCCCCCCTTAACACTTACCTGAGGTCGCTCTCTGGCCAGCGATGTCCACGAGTGTCTCAGCTGTCCGAGATTCTCCCTCTTGATTGGCTGAGACACAGCAGCTGCACCATTGGCTGTCGCTGCTGTCAATCAAAGTCAGCTGGCCAATCAGGGGAGATAGGGGGCGGGACCAGGTCGGGGGTCCATGTTTGAATGGACACAGGGAGCTGTGACCAGGCTCAGGTGCCCCCATTGCAAGCTGCTTGCTGTGGGGGCACTGAACAGGAGGAAGGGGCCAGGATTACAGAAGAGGGATCCGAGAAGAGGAGGATCCGGGCTGCTCTGTACAAATCTACTGCAACAGAGTAGGAAAGTATGACATATTTGTTATTTTTATAAGAAAAAAAATGAGACTTTACAATCACTTTAAGCAGTACACACTATGTGATATATTTTTGTTTGCTTTGAGTGATGGTGGAGAAGATTGGTGCCTACAGAGCCTGGATCCCAGGAAAGGGGAAATAAAGCTTTATATGACCTCTATAATAGGCAGGTCACAAATTTAAGGTGAAAGCACATCTACACTTGCAGTGAGGAGCATTGGAGTAAATCGCTGGGGATACTGCACAGAGTGAATTGAAGTTCTGTGGAACCTGAGTTGATTTATTATTTGGACAGCACAGTAGGATTATAATGATTTATGTTGGCACATGTGAGTGTGTGTTTTAACGCTTTTAAATAAATGTGGTTTTAAGTACACATATGCGGTATATTTTTGTTTTCTTTGAGTGATGGTGAAGCAGATTGGTGCCTACAGAGCCTAGATCCCAGGAAAGGGAAAACGCTTTTTATGACCTTGGACAGCACAATTGGATTATAATGATTTAGGTTGACACATGGGATTGAACTTTCTTTGCATTACACTATTGTACTTAATTTTTTTTTTTTTTTATCTTTTTGCACAACACATTTTATTTATAATGAATCGCTTTTAAATGAAAGTAGCGCTGCGCTGTTATACTTTATTAATGAATTTAATTTAAACTATACTGATACAGCTATTTTGTTGCGTTCAGCTATCGCTTTTTAGCATGAATTTCATAGTTTTATTTCTGAAAGTTAAACTGCTGATCCACGAGAAGATTACATATTCAATTCAAAGTCTGGTCATATGGCAGCTACTGTCTTGAAATATACTTAGTCAGCCATTTTGTCATTATTTGGAAAAGTCATATGTGACTAGACCTACTGTAAAACCACAGGCTATTTTTACATGACTTTATACTTGCTGAGTATATCAGCTGCTACCATCCAATAATGTGGGGGCGATGCACACCACTTACACCTTAAAGTGATAATAAACCCTCAGTTTTTTAACCACTTCCGGACCGCCGCACGACGATGTACGTCCAAACTTTGAAGAGGTATATCGTTGTTATGGTAGAAGCTAGCTGCCATAACCCCGGTATCCCCGTTTTTGTGCGGCGGCCGGCTTTCTGCTAAAAGTGGTCTCTGCGGTGGATTCGCCGCGAGATCACTTTTATTGGTGGCGGAAGAGAGCCCCCCCTCCCGCCGCGATCCAGTGCCCTTCGTCGCTTACCAGAGCCGTCGGTAGAGGCGGAGGCAACCGCATCCATCTCCGTCCTGTGCCTGGAGACGAGTGAGGCTAAGATGGTGCCCACTCGTCTCCATGACACTGCTGGGCGGAAGTGACGTTTTGACGCCTCTTAAAGGCATTTTTTTTAAATGTCATTTTTTTAAATGACTTTTTTTTTTTTTATTGCATTTTAGTGTAAATATGAGATCTGAGGTCTTTTTGACCCCAGATCTCATATTTAAGAGGTCCTGTCATGCTTTTTTCTATTACAAGAGTTGTTTAAATTCATTGTAATAGGAATAAAAGTGACACAATTTTTTTTAAACAGAAAAAAATAAAATAATGTAAAATAAATAATAAAAATAAAAAAAAAATTTTTAAAAACCCCCCGTCCCGACGAGCTCACGCGCAGAAGCGAACGCATACACGAGTAGCGCCCGCATATGAAAACGGTGGTCAAACCAAACATGTGAAGTATTGCTGCGACCGGTAGAGCGAGAGCAATCATTCTAGCCCTAGACCTCCTCTGTAACGCAAAACATGCAACCTGTAGAATTTTTTAAACATCGCCTATGGAGATTTTTGAGGGTAAAAGTTTGACGCCATTCCACGAGCGGGCACAATTTTGAAGCGTGACATGTTGGGTATCAATTTACTTGGCGTAACATTATATTTCATAATATAAAAAAAAATTTGGCTAACTTTACTGTTGTCTTATTTTTGTTATTCAAAAAAGTGATTTTTTTCCCAAAAAAGTGCGCTTATAAGACCGCTGCGCAAATACGGTGCAAAAAAAAGTATTGCAATGACCGCCATTTTATTCTCTGGGGTGTTAGAAAAAAAACATATATAATGTTTGGGGGTTCTAAGTAATTTTCTAGCAAAAAAACCTGTTTTAAACATGTAAACATCTAAAATCCAAAACGAGACTGGTCCTTAAGTGATTAAGCAGCTGATTTAATCACTTACAGAGGAGTATCTAAGTACTCCGGTTTCCTCCCACACTCCATAGATATGCTGGTAAGTTTATTGGATCCGGTCTAAATAGGCCCTAGTATATGTAATGAATGTGAGTTAGATTGTAAGCTCCTTGAGGGCAGGGACGGATGTGAATGTACAATGTATTTATAAAGCGCTACGAAAATTGACTATGCTACATAAATACCTGAAATAAATAAATTTATGAATTAATTAAAACCATTGCTTATGTTCTAGTTTAAGCCATGATCGCTCCCATAGTAGGATGACAAGGCACTTCCCTGCTCCTCTCCCCTTCCTTTCAACAAGCTAAAAAAATAATATAAAACTGCACTGTCCACTGTTAACTTTCTTTTGGAAGTTAAGGGAAGCAGCACTGAGAGATCAAGAGCCTGCAGCATTGAAAGTTGTAAACGCCAAGTGCTTGAATAAGAATTTTAACAAATAGTTTATGAGACAATGTTTATTTTGTTGTTCTAAATGTGTTTAAATAAACAAAATTCTGAGGGTTTAATACTATTTGAAAGTGTAAATAACTCACAATGTAAAATACAATTTATGTTCTTATGCAATCACACTTGACTGCGCCGTTCCTCGTGAATCCTTGATCATGTGGTTATAATACAAGACTCTGATACTCATCATACATAAACTGGCAACTTGGCATTTTTTCCATGTTCATTCAAGCGAATAGCAAAAAACAGTGAGTTATGTAGATGTAACTCAATGCATAAAACATACAGACATAGCAAGTGATACAGTTTTTCAGTTGTTCAACCAAAAATTAGAATAGGCTGATGCATGATCAATGTATTTTAGATAATAAAATGATTGTTGGTGCCAGTTTATGGGTGCTGTATCATCTCAAAAACTGCTCCTCCTGGCATTTCCATGCACTAGTTACTATACAGAACCTTAGAAAGTAGATATTAGGCATAGGTTGTTAATATTAGTAGGCTCAAAAGAGCCTTGTAGTAAAACAATATATATCATTTTTTATTATTTCTGAGTTCCTTGTTACTTAAAGTGGCTGCATTTGATGGCACAGTGGCTTCATTTGATGGGCAAAGTGGCTGCATTTGATAGGCACAGTGAGCCTGCAATTGATGGAGTTTTTTTTAAGTATTTTTCAGAATTTTTCAGTTTGTTTGCGCCCCCCAAAAATTTTGAGCATGAGCCGCCACCGGATATAACATTTGATAATGCCATCAGAGACTTGATAAATGTTGTTCCTAGGTACCTCAAATGTTTCTTTGTTTTGAATCTTCGATTTTGGAATGAATAGGATTTCCCCAATGAAAACCACATTACCTGTAAGAATTATGTTTATTCGGGACAAATTTTGCATCCTGTTACTTTGATTTCTTTAATCACATATGGTCAAGAACTATCATGAAACTGACCCCATTACCTGTTTGAAAATGTAATCAACTGTGCAAAACTATTTTTTTTTGTTTATTCCTATAAGTGTAATTTTGGCTTTCTGCATGACTTCAATCCAGTTTGTCACAAAAATCTCTCAAATTTCACCCAAAATTCTGGGAAATTAAAGTTTTCAATTTCACTCATCCTTACTAGATACATTCAAGTAGCTAGCATGTTCAGAATGAGGTCATCATTGGTAATGTACATGTATTTCTTAATACCAATATATTTTAAAAGTTTAATAACAGTCAATGATCACTATTACTGCACTGTCAAGGAACATCTGCATGGTGTATTGCACTTGAAGTAAAATGCCTGATATATATTTCTGCTACTCTACATTTTTGTTGTATAAAGAATGTAATTCCCATCTAGCCCTGTGTATCAAAGGGAACATTCGTATCCCGATTTAAAACTTTTTTGTCTACAGCACTTATCAAATAATTATATTACATCATTGTATTATGTCCTGTCTGTAGTCTTACAAAACCAGGAAGCGTTTCCTGAAACTGGCTGTAGTCCAGGAAGAAATGTATTAGAAGCTATTATGGAACATAAAATCCTGAAGCATTTTTTGGCATAAAGCATGAATTTTCAATAAGCTGAGTAGCTTAGATATCCCTATTAATAAGATAAAATAAGATACAATTTTATGTGATATCAATACAATCAGACAACTTCAAAATCAACCCACAAAAATAGGAGTCAAAATGCTTTCATCAGATTGGTGATGATAATAAACACATCGATTTATTAATAAAATACACGTTCAGTATCTGTAATTGTAGACAAGAAATGTTCTTGTTACACTGAATATTTAAAGCTGGAACAAATCATCTTGCAATGCCTGCCCTTCCCTGCATTGCGCGGGTTTAATGCTTTTTTTTTTTGGGGGGGGGGGTAAGACTAATCCTGTGAATAAACAAACAATCATCAAATGTCCATGAAAGCATCCATAAAATAAAGTTCACAGTGCTCTTATCACATTCCAGTAATTTCCAGAATGCTTCAGTGAATACAAGTCACCCATGTGCCACCAACTTTACCACAAAAAACTCACCGGATCACCATGACCCTTTTATATATTGTGGGTCATGCAGCACTTGTTCCCCTCTTAAGGCAGGGGGATCCCTGGCCCACTACAGCTCTTTCTCCTCCAGATATATTCCTCTCAATTACTCAGATGCCACCAAAAGAAAGAAAAGCTTGCATGGTATAAAATCCTTAATTTATTAAAACTCACATTTAAAAACACAAACATGCTCACTCACATCTTTACATGCCCAGCCTTGCACCAGCTGTAATGTGCTTAATTACATTGAAGCATCGGCTCTGCAGCTACTGCTGACTCTCTACAACGCAAGCCCTGCTTCACATACAGGTAAACCTGTACTTCCGGGTTCTGACAGCGGGATGTTGTAAATTCATGTTGGCCAGCCCCAACGTGGTGCTTCATCGCACTGAAGTTTTCAGGGGGCATAACAGCATAGGGGGAACACGCACTGCATGTCCACAATATGTAAGAGGGTCATGGTAATCCGGTGAGTTTTTTGTGTGAAAGGTGGTGGCATGTGGGTGATCTGTATACACTGAAGTATTCTGAAAATTCTGGAATGTGATAAGAGCACTGTGCACTTTATTTTATGGTCTCTTATATACTACCATTTGGTCTGTTAAATATATGATTGCAAACATCTGTTGTAGAAGTGTAAAATAAATACTTGTTTAATTTGCCAGTTCTTTTTTTTTTTAAACAAAAGTGTGTTTCTGCTTTGAAGTGTAATGAGTTAACAAAGAGCTGCACCTATATATCACCCGAATACCAAAAGTTATGTAAAAACACACATATATATATATATATATATATATATATATATATATATATATATATATATATATATATATAAATAATAGTGCACTTCTGGGTACTATGTAAGAAATGAAATACTGAAAATGTATCAATATACAATCAAACAGTAAATTGAATAGTCCATAAGGTTCAATATGGAAATAAGTCCATGTGCCAATAGCAATGAAAGTATATAGTGGAATGAAGGTGTATCTAATTCTCCTCAAGATACTGATATATCCCACCGGGTGTCAAACCACCCGATTTGTTAAAGAATTCCACCATACACACGTACCCTCCATGGTAATCAAGCCTCTTACAAGATTGTTGCGATCCCCAATCCCCACAGAGATGAAACACACATGAGAAATAATGCACTCCTCTGGGTGTCTCCAAATGGGATCAGTATGGTCCACTGGGTTTCCATATGATATTCCCCAATACCAACGCCACAACTTTAGATCCAACTCAGACAGCCATCCTAGAGGAAAAACACCACAAGGTAATCACATGATTCAGGACAATAAAAATATTAATTTTGTCCTGAATCATGTACCTTTTTTTAACAATAAACGTGTACTAGCAGAATTTACGCTATATGCGGCCTATGTTCCTTTTCCTCTATGGCGGCTGTCTGAGTTGGATCCGAAGTTGTGGCGTCAGTATTGGGGAATATCAGATGTTGAAACCCAGTGTTAGGACTACAGAACACCCCCTATGCTATGGAAATGAGACACATGGGTGCTCTATAGTCCTTCAACAACATATGGTAGGACTCAGAGGTTGGATCAGGGATTGTTTGTATGAGTTGTAAGCCTTTTTTGGTAATGATTAAGCACATTTCTGTTGTGTGAAACCCATCTACCTTGACCACTGCTGGTGTACTCTGGTGATATTTTGGATATTTTGATATTCCAATAAACTTTACTTGGAGCCCAAGTGAGGTGCAGCCATTTCTTATTTTGACAATTTACCACAGAGTCGATCCGAGGCTAGCACTCAGGTGTGTTTTCCAGTGGACATATCAGTTACGCCTGGAGACGTGAGTTCTTTTCATTTAGCCTTCCTTGATGTTCCTCATCAAGATATTATTATTATTTAAGGTACTTATATAGCATTGTCAATTTATGCACAGCTTTACATATACATTGTACATTCACATCGTCCCTACCCTCAAGGAGCTTACAATCTAAGGTCCTTAACTCACATTCATATACTAGGGCCAATTTAGACAGAAGCCAATTAACCTACCAGCACGTCTTTGGTTGGATCAGAGAATAGTTGTTTGAACTGTAATGCCCCGTACACACGGTCGGACATTGATCGGACATTCCGACAACAAAATCCATGGATTTTTTCCGACGGATGCTGGCTCAAACTTGTTTTGCATACACACGGTCGAACAAAGTTGTCGGAATTTCCGAACGCCAAGAACGCGGTGACGTACACCGCGTATGACGAGGCAATAAAAGGGCAGTTCAGTACCAAGCGCTGCACCCTTTGGGCTCCTTTTGCTAATCTCGTGTTAGTAAAAGTTTGGTGAGAGACGATTTGCGTTTTTTTTTCAGTGCATTTTGTTACTTCGTTCTGAGCAGCCAACCATTTTCTAGCCATGTTGCGTGTACGTACTCATCGTAGAGTTTGTGCTGTGCTGGGGCTTGGTTTTGGGGTCCTTACTTTGACACAAGCCCAGTCCATGAAAAGGGCAGGGAGGAGTTCATGGACCAAGAATTGGTTGCTCCAGCGTGACCAGTTCTGTCACATGCCATTGCTCCATGAGATCCGTGAGAATAATCCTGACGACTTCAGGAACTTTCTCAGGATGACGGACCCCGTATTTCACCATTTGTTGGCTTTGCTGACCCCTCATATCAGCAGGCAGGATACCTGCATGAGGCAAGCCATCACTCCGGAGCAGAGGCTAGTCGCCACCCTGCGGTACTTGGCGGTGGGGAGAAGCCTGCAGGACCTCAAGATCTCGACAGGCATTTCCCCCCAGGCTCTGGGGATCATTATCCCAGAGACCTGTTCTGCCATCATCCAGGTCCTGCAGAAGGAGTATATTAAGGTAAGATTCTTATCCTTTAACATCACATTTTATTGTATTTAATGTTTGTTAATATATTGTATTTCTTTCCTCATTCCCTAATTACCATGATTCTAATATGCTGTAAATGTCCCCTTTGTCCTCATGTATGCTGGATTTTTATTTAATATTTTTTTGTCCTTCATACATATTTGCCTTCACTTACCTCCCCAGCATGCTCTCCTGGGCCTATATTCACCTTGTGTAGTCACTTAACAATGTATTTTGTCAGCTCCATAGTAGTGCTTTACCCTAAACAACCCCTAAAATGTGTAAAAATTGAGTGAGTGTGATGTGTGTGATTTGTGCTTGAAATTCTGGCAGAGTCCCAAAGGCTTTTTTTTGGGGTCCCAAAATCATTTGGAACCCTCCCTCCCCCCCAACTGCTAACTCAGCTGATACCAATCCTCTATCTATCCTCAATCCTGTATCTGCTGACTTTGCCAAACCCATACACACTATATACCCACCTCTTTTGTGGTCAGATTTATGGATGAATTCCCCAAAGCATGTAGTGCAAGGACCTGCCTGAATACTTTCAAATGGTACTGTTTAAAGTTTTAGTATCCTATTATTATCTTGATAGATAATAGCAGAATGTAAAAATGTGCTAAAATGTGTACAGTGTGTATTTATATCTTTGTATTATGACACTTCTAACCTGTCCATTGGGCTGCCAATAGTGTAAGTAAGGAGGGGCTGGCCAAAGTAATACACATTATTTAGGCATTCATCTCTCAATGAAGTGGAGAGGGTTACCTGTCCAAAACATCTCCCCCCCATAAAATTTATAAAATGGCCCATAAGGGGGGGGGGATCTGATAGGTTGACCTTATACCTTTGTCTTCAAATACTCCCTAAAATAAATGTTATACTGATGTTAGCCAAGAATGTTTGTGTCTAATCTGCTTTCCATGTTTATGTGCAAAATGATTAATTTATTTTTCTTATTTGACTCCACAGTTTACTTCCAACCCACAGGAATGGCAGACTGTGGCCTCCCACTTTGCCCAGTGGTGTGACTTTCCTAACTGCGGAGGGGCAATTGATGGGAAACACGTCCACATCATCCCACCACCCAACTCGGGGTCATACTATTACAACTACAAGGGGTTCAATAGTATTGTGATGCTGGCAGTGGTACTTACGAGTTCCTGTATGTGGACGAGGGGAAGAATGGCCGGATGTCAGATGGTGGAGTCACCGCCCACACGGAGTTCTACAGGCGTCTCCAGAATGACAGCTTGGACTTGCCACCTCCAGAAGACAATGCGGAAGGACTCCCATTCGTCTTCCTTGCGGATTAAGCACTGGGGGACCATCTTATGCTGCCATTCCCTATGAGGACCCTCACCCCGGACCAGAGGGTTTTTAATTACTTGCTGGCCAGAGCCAGAAGTGTGGTGGAGAACACGTTTGGAATAATGGCCAGCTGGTTCCGCCTATTTCTTACATCGATACACATGGCGGAATATAAACTCAATCACATCATCCTGGCTTGCTGTGTTCTCCACAACTTTTTAAGGAGAAATTCTGTGAACTATGCTGGCTCAGTTGGGCCTGAAGCCGGAATTAATCTCAATGAACCAACCCTGACGGCGCTTGAAGCTGGCCGTCCTGGCTTGCCCCCCAGAGTGCTCGCGAGGTCCGTATAAGATTCATGGAATACTTTGCGGGTAGGGGGGCCATCAATATGCCAGACAATGTCGGAGACATTTTTTAAATAAAATTTTTTTTAAACTGAACAAATATTTGCTTAGATTTACTACTTGTCTTGTCTGACTGAAATTTGGGGAGTCGTGAAAATGGCGTGATTGTGTAAAATTATAAAGCACTATTGGGTGTTATTTACTAAAGGCAAAGACACTTTGCACTACAAGTGCACTTGAGACTGCACAGAAACTGCACTTGTAGTGCAAAGTGGATTTGCCTTTAGTAAATAACCCCCATTGCCACTGAAAACACCAATTTTACAACAAAAAATGCTTTTGAGTATTGAAAGAAGAAGCCACACATTGTTGATTCTCAATCTTTTTAATCAAAGCACAATCACATGTGCATTTATAAAATGTTTTTAAAACAAACCAACATGTTTGTTGTATAACAATTTGTTAGGTCACATTAAAAGTAGAAATTTCCCTTTAAGGTAAAACAGCCATGTTTAAAACCAACAAGAAATACACAACTCTGGAACTTACAAAGTACAACTTTTGTAGAAATTTAAGGCAATATCAGACATGAGTATTTATAAACTGTGTTTGATAATGCGTTCAGCAGATGGGGTGAAGTCACCCATGGAAAAGCCAAATTTTGAAGATGCACACAAATTGCCGAATGTCAACATGTGCTAGCTGCCATCATGGGGGGATCAATGGACGTGTTTTGTGGGTGCAACCCCTTCCTCTCAGGTACTTTATTATTGAGGAAGGGGTTGCACCCCCAAAACGCATACATTGATCTCCCGTGATGGCTGATAGCACATGTTGATACACTGTGTGCATCTTCAAAATTTGGCTTTTCGAGAATATGTCAAAAAAATGTGCAAAAAGTTTTCAGGAAAAAAAAGCAGAAATAAGTAAGGGATTTCAAGGGGTTTTAAACTCTCCCTAAAACATCAATGATGTTCTTCATTTTGTTTTGAACATCATTGATGTTTTGCTTGATGTTTTCCAAGTCCCTATTACACCCCATGATCTCCCCGATCAGGATCTGGGCACTTTCACTAGTGAAATGACCTTCATCCACAACATCCCCTATGTTTTGTACAAGCTTCACAGATGGAGACACCCCTATAGTATTCACTGGAGCACCTGTGTGGGCCCCCTAATAAAAAGGGTGTTCTTGTGTCCAACACTAGTGCTCCAGCATCCAGATGTGTAAACAGCTGTGTAATTCTGTGTAAGGAGAGTGTCCTCTCCTTACACAGAATCTAGTTTGCATTTCATTCTAGTTACAAACCCATCTAGACACCAAAATTATTTTAAGAGAAGTAGGCCAGAAAAAAATGTATTGAAATGCATCTGGACAAAACATGGTGTTTTATTGGCCGAACGAACAATGTTTTCTAAGAACGAATAATGTGTCCATGACCATGAAAGTTGCCCTTTTAAACTGTACAGCAGTAAAGAAAAGCACATGGAGCAGCACGAACGTAATAAAAAGAAAGAATAGGAACACAGGACAACTACTTACTTTTTTGCAGCACTCTTTTCCTGATCCTTCTATACTGATCGTGCTCCTGTGCAGACTCTTCACAACTTTCGCCATGATCTTGGCCTTTCTCACATTGGGGTTGGGGTAAGGTCCATACTTCCCATCATATTTGGCCCTCTTCAGTATGTCGACCATCTGCACCATCTCCACAAAGGACATATTTGATGCCTTAAATCGTCTCCCCCGGGATCGTGACATTTCTGGCTCCAGGCTTTCCTCCTCCTCCTCGTTGGTGTAATTAGCATGCACCTGCTCTATCTCCGCCATGTGCTCTTCCCCACTGAGCCGAACGAGAAGGGGCGGGGAATAGACTAGAAAGAACGTCAGGGACGGGCAGAGTTTCACGCATGCGCAGTGTATATAAAGCGTAACACGCGTGCGTAGTACGTACGATCTGTGAGCGGAGGAAGGAGTATCGGAAGCACCAATCGTGATAACGAAGGTAACATTTAAACTTGGGCCTATACTGCTTAGAGATTGAGGCCTATATTGGGACAAGATTAGAAGACTTTAGCCTGACATTAGGGTTTGTCTTGTGTTGTGTCTTGCAGAGAAAATGGATATATTGAATGTTTAGGATTTTATCCCCATATTCATTGATATGTTCAGGGAGCTGCCCTGTCTGTGGCAGGTAAACTACCCACATTATAAGAATCAAACAAAGAGGAAGGCAGCGCTGGATAAATTGCTGGAATTTGTGAAGCCGGTGATCCCCATGGCAGATATCATTCATTCATTTGAAGATCCTAATTGGTGGCATGAGGAGCACTTATCTAAGGGAGTGCAAGAAGGTCCAGGATTCCCTGAGATCAGCAGCTGCAGATGCCATTTATGTCCCCAGGCTGTAGTACTATGACAGACTGCATTTTCTGGCAGGCCAGACTGAACCCAGGCCAGCACTCTCCAGTCTTCCTTCCATACTTCCTTTCCCCCCAGCTGAGGCTTCTGACGCCCAACCTGGGCCTTCCAGGTAGCAACATGTGGAGGAGCCCAGCTTGAGCCAGGTATAGCATTCTTCTAAATATTTCTGTTGGTCAAATTAATGATGTTAAATCTATGTTAGTTTGGATTACTAATTTCTGATTGTGATTGATGAACCAAAAACTAAAACGATGTCCCTTTTTCATACACAGGAAAGTCTCAGCCAGGAGGTGGCCGGGCCCAGTAGCCTGCCCGATACCCAGGTCCCTCTCCTCCACCATCAAAAAAAAAGTGGCAGGAAGAGGAGTAACCTGAAGGAGGCAGCAATTGGCCTATTTTGGAAAGCTACTGCAGCCCTCAGAACCCCCCACAGTGTTGAAGAGGACTTTGCAGACATAACAGCCTGCAAAATGATGGAAATGGAGGAGGGCCACCGCCTCTTATGTGAGTTTATCATTTACAAGCACTAAATAAGGGGTTGAGGGGCCTACTCACAAGCCAAAGCCACATTTGTGAGCTCAACCATGGTCCTCCTCCTCCTCCTACAGGTCCTCCTCCTCCTCCCCCTCCTCCTGCCACACCTCCAACACCAGAGCCACAGCCGGGAAGGAAGCGTCTAAGGAAGACCAGAGAGTGATGACCCTGGGTTCAGTCTGGTCTGGCAAAAGATGCAGGCTCTTGTATGACCACAGGCTGGGGACATACATGTCATCTGCTGTTCATGATCTTTTGGACTTCTGGACCAGATTGTACTCCCTTATATATGGACTCCTCAGGCCACCAATAATTAATTAAATAATACAAGATAATAATGGTGTTGTGGTAACTTGAGACACAACACACACACAAAACTATTCTGGAGTTAAAAAAAAATAAAGAAAATAAAACACAAGATCAGGCTTTAAAAAAATCCCCAAAAATATTTAATCTAAAAACATCAAAAAAATAATATTTTTTCAGCAGATGTGACAAATAAAAATATTATATTGATGAAATCACGATAAATAATAAAGAAAGAAGTCTGTAAGAACTCTGTGTGAATATGAGCAGCAAAACTACTTCATTCTTCAAGCATTAGAAAGAAGAAGAGAGTGTGCTGCATTAAACAATTTAAAACATTGCAGCCTGATGAAAGTGTTATATCCATTCCGAACGCTAATTTTACCAGACCGAGCAGTTCCGTCTCGGAATTTATTCTGAGCATGCGTGGCACTTTGTGCGTCGGAATTGTCCACACACGGTCGGAATTGACGCGATCGGATTTTGTTATCGGAAAATTTTATAGCCTGCTCTCAAACTTTGTGTGTCGGAAAATCCGATGGAAAAAGTCCAATGGAGCCCACACATGGTCGAAATTTCCGACAACAAGCTCCGATCGCACATTTTCCGTTGGAAAATTCGACCGTGTGTACAGGGCATAAGTCATCTCTGATGTTCCTTGGCTGAATTTTCTCCAGCAAGATTAGTCACCTGACACCTGCAGCTTTTCACCTCTCTGTTTCATAGGCACCTTAACCGCTTCAGCCCCGGAAGATTTTACCCCCTTCCTGACCAGAGCGTTTTTTGCGATTTGGCACTGCGTCGCTTTAACTGACAATTGCGCGGTCGTGCGACGTGGCTCCCGAACAAAATTGACGTCCTTTTTTTCCCACAAATAGAGCTTTCTTTTGGTGGTATTTGATCGCCTCTACGATTTTTATTTTTTGCGCTATAAACAAAATAAGAGCGACAATTTTGAAAAAAACGCATTCTTTTTTACATTTTGCTATAATAAATATCCCCCAAAAATATATTAAAAAAAACATTTTTTTTCCTCAGTTTAGACCGATCGTATTCTTCTACATATTTTTGGTAAAAAAAATCGCAATAAGCATTTATTGATTGGTTTGCGCAAAAGTTATAGCGTTTACTAAATAGGAGATAGTTTTATGGCATTTTTATTAATAATTTTTTTTTTACTAGTAATGGCGGCGATCAGAGATTTTTATTGTGACTGCAACGTTATGGCAGACATGTCGGACATTTTTTACACATTTTTGGGACCATTGTCATTTATACAGCGATCAGTGCGATTAAAAATGCACTGATTACTGTGTAAATGACACTGGCAGTGAAGGGTTTAACCACTAGGGGGCGGGGAGGGGTTAAGTGTGTCCTAGGGGAGTGATTACTAACTGTAGGGGGGATGGGCTAGCAGTGTCATTACTCTGATCACAGCTCCCGATGACAGGGAGCTGTGATTAGTGACACTTGTCACTAGGCAGAACGGGGAGATGCTGTTTACAAGCACCAGAGAATGCTCAGCAGTTTGTAGTTTGGCTAGTAAAGAGGTTTTTAAAAAGGCTGTGTCTTTCTTCCTGCGGGAGCTCACAATAATACATTGCCCTCTGAAAAAGGCCTTATGAGCCTCCCAAAGAGTGGACAGACTGGGGACAGAACCTGCGTTGAGTTGAAAGTATTCGGTTAGTGCCAAGAGAAGTTTTCCTTTGGTATCAGGGTGGTTCAATAAAGACTCGTTGAGTTTCCAATGGCATGTCTCGGAAAAAGCAGTGGAGGGAAAGATCTAGGGTTAGGTCTGACATGGTCTGACCAGGTGATAGGGTCCAGATCAGAAGACACTGTGTTAGGCAGAAGGGGGCAGTCACAAAGAAATAGTCTAATCTGGAGAACATTTTGTCGGGGGGTAGAACAAGAACTGTCTGTTGGTGGGGTGTTTTATCCTCCAGGAGTCAAAGAGATGGTGAGCCTGTATCAATAGACAGAAGGAGGAGGCTAGTGATTGCACTGGGAGGAGAAGTAGCTTAGTTTGGAATAGAGATCTCCTATCTGTAGAAGATAGGATAGCATTGAAATCACCCCCTACAACCGTAAAGGGACTAGAGAAATTTTTCAACAGATCAAATGTTTCAGTGAGGAATTTAAGCTGACCCAAATTTGGTGCGTAAACATTCATAAGGGCAAGAGGACTAGACATAGTTACATAGTTACATAGTAGGTGAGGTTGAAAAAAGACACAAGTCCATCAAGTCCAACCTATGTGTGTGATTATGTGTCAGTATTACATTACATATCCCTGTATATTGCGGTCATTCAGGTGATTATCTAATAGTTTCTTGAAGCTATCAATGCTCCCCGCTGAGACCACCGCCTGTGGAAGGGAATTCCACATCCTTGCCGCTCTTACAGTAAAGAACCCTCTACGTAGTTTAAGGTTAAACCTCTTTTCTTCTAATTGTAATGAGTGGCCACGAGTCTTATTAAACTCTCTTCTACGAAAAAGTTTTATCCCTATTGTGGGGTCACCAGTACAGTATTTGTAAATTGAAATCATATCCCCTCTCAAGCGTCTCTTCTCCAGAGAGAATAAGTTCAGTGCTCGCAACCTTTCCTCATAACTAAGATCCTCCAGACCCTTTATTAGCTTTGTTGCCCTTCTTTGTACTCGCTCCATTTCCAGTACGTCCCTCCTGAGGACTGGTGCCCAGAACTGGACAGCATACTCCAGGTGCGGGCGGACCAGAGTCTTGTAGAGCGGGAGAATTATCGTTTTATCTCTGCAGTTGATCCCCCTTTTAATGCATGCCAATATTCTGTTTGCTTTATTAGCAGCAGCTTGGCATTGCATGCCATTGCTGAGCCTATCATCCACTAGGACCCCCAGGTCCTTTTCCATCCTAGATTCCCCCAGAGGTTCTCCCCCCAGTGTGTAGATTGCATTCATATTTTTGCCACCCAAATGCATTATTTTACATTTTTCTACATTGAACCTCATTTGCCATGTAGTCGCCCACCCCATTAATTTGTTCAGGTCTTTTTGCAAGATTTCCACATCCTGCGGAGAAGTTATTGCCCTGCTTAGCTTAGTATCGTCTGCAAATACAGAGATTGAACTGTTTATCCCATCCTCCAGGTCGTTTATGAACAAATTAAATAGGATTGGTCCCAGCACAGAACCCTGGGGAACCCCACTACCCACCCCTGACCATTCTGAGTACTCCCCATTTATCACCACCCTCTGAACACGCCCTTGTAGCCAGTTTTCAATCCATGTACTCACCCTATGGTCCATGCCAACGCACCTTATTTTGTACAGTAAACGTTCATGGGGAACTGTGTCAAATGCTTTTGCAAAATCCAGATACACCACGTCTACGGGCCTTCCTTTATCTAGATGGCAACTCACCTCCTCGTAGAAGGTTAATAGATTGGTTTGGCAAGAACGATTCTTCGTGAATCCATGCTGATTACTGCTAATGATATCATTCTTATTACTAAAATCTTGTATATAGTCCCTTATCATCCCCTCCAAGAGTTTACATACTATTGATGTTAGGCTAACTGGTCTGTAATTCCCAGGGATGTTTTTTGGGCCCTTTTTAAATATTGGTGCTACATTGGCTTTTCTCCAATCAGCTGGTACCATTCCAGTCAATAGACTGTCTGTAAAAATTAGGAACAACGGTCTGGCAATCACCTGACTGAGTTCCCTAAGTACCCTCGGATGCTAGCCATCTGGTCCCGGTGATTTATTAATGTTAAGTTTCTCAAGTCTAATTTTAATTCCGTCCTCTGTTAACCATGTAGGTGCTTCCTGTGTTGTGTCATGAGGATAAACACTGCAGTTTTGGTTACTGAAGCCCCCCGATTCACTCGTGAAGACTGAGGAGAAGAATAAATTCAATACCTTTGCCATCTCCCCATCCTTTGTAACCAGATGTCCTTCCTCATTCTTTATGGGGCCAATATGGTCTGTCCTCCCTTTTTTACTGTTTACATACTTAAAGAATTTCTTGGGATTTTTTTTGCTCTCCTCCGCTATGTGTCTTTCATGTTCTATCTTAGCCAACCTAATTGCACACTTACATTTCTTATTGCATTCTTTATAAATTCTGAATGCTGTGGATGATCCCTCAACCTTGTATTTTTTGAAGGCCTTCTCCTTTGCTTTTATATGCATTTTTACATTGGAGTTAAGCCATCCAGGATGTTTGTTCGCTCTTTTAAATTTATTACCCAATGGGATACATTGGCTAATGCCCTTATTTAATATGCTCTTAAAGCAAACCCATCTCTCCTCTGTATTCTTTGTTCCTAATATTTTATCCCAATTTATGCCTTTTAGCAAGGTTTGTAGTTTAGGGAAGTTGGCTCTTTTGAAATTCAGTGTCTTTGTGTTCCCTTCATGTCTCCTATTTGTGTGATTTATACTGAAACTAATTGACCTGTGATCGCTGTTACCTAAATTGCCCCGTATTTCCACATCTGTTATCAGGTCTGTATTGTTGGTAATCAGTAGATCTAGTAATGTTTTATTTCTAGTTGGTGCGTCTACCATCTGACCCATAAAATTGTCCTGCAAGACACTAAGGAACTGGCAAGCCTTAAATGAATGAGCGGTTCCCTCCGCCCAGTCTATGTCTGGATAATTAAAATCCCCCATTATGATAACACTTCCCATCCTTGCTGCTAATCCAATTTGTAATAGGAGATCCGTCTCCACTTCCTCCCTCAGGTTAGGGGGCCTATAGCATACTCCCAGTATTATTTTCCCCTTAGCTTCATCCTTTTGGAGCTCTACCCATAAAGATTCCACCTCCTCCCTAGCCCCCTCAGTGATGTAATCTCTCACATTCACTTGTACATTATTCTTGATATATAGGCATACCCCTCCCCCTTTTTTACCCTCTCTGTCCTTGCGGTATAGGGTATACCCTTGAATGTTTGCCAGCCAATCATGAGAGCTGTTGAACCAGGTCTCTGAAATTCCCACAAAATCCAAATCCTCCTTGTACAACAGTATCTCTAGTTCACCCATCTTGTCCGCCAGGCTCCTGGCATTGGTGAACATGCCACATAGTTTAGACCGGTCGCATATTGTCCTCGTATTGGGTGTTTCAAGATTGCAACTTGGACTTGCTACTATACTCACCTTGTGTTTTTGTGCTTTGGTTAACCTACCACTAATGCCCCCAATACTACCCTCTGGAATATCTTCCGCGCTGGCTATCACTGTCTCTGGACCCTCCCCCCCATCGCCTAGTTTAAAAACCCCTCTAACTTTTTGGCCATCTTCATTCCCAGCAGATCTGCACCCTCCTCATTTAGGTGCAGTCCGTCCCTTCTATAGTACCGGTTACCGACTGAGAAGTCGGCCCAGTCCTCCAGGAACCCAAACCCCTCCTTACTACACCAGCTCTTCAGCCACTTGTTTACTTCCCTAATCTCCCTCTGCCTCTCTGGTGTGGCTCGATGTACCGGTAGTATTCCTGAGAACACTACCTTGGAGGTCCTTTTCCTCAATTTAGCTCCTAAGTCCCTAAAATCGTTCTTTAGGACACTCCATCTGCCTCTGACTTTGTCATTGGTGCCAACGTGCACCATGACAGCCGGGTCTTCCCCAGCCCCTCCCAGTAATCTGTCCACAAGATCCATGATGTGCCGAACCCGAGCGCCCGGTAGACAACATACTGTTCGGCGCTTCAGGTCTTGGTTACAGATTGCCCTCTCTGTCCTTCTAAGAATTGAGTCCCCTACCACCAGAATCTGTCTTTCCTTTCCCTTTGCTGCCCCCCCACTCTCACTGGAGGAGTTCTTCCCCTGGCAGCTAGGAGAGTCCCTCATCTCCAGCAGTGCTGGTCCCTGACTGGTTACACAAATGTCACTCAATGGAGCGTACTTATTGGGATGCTCCAGTCCTGGATCGGCCTCCCTGGCACTTCCCCCTCTACCCCTCCTGACTGTCACCCATCTACTCTTTGCTAGTGCCTGCACCTCTTTGTCACCACCCGCCTCTGTGCTGGCCCCTGCCGGCACCTGCCGTGTACGTTCCTGGCTCACCTTTAGTATGGAGGGACTTCTCAGTGCTGACAGTTGCTTCCCCAGATTCAGAACCTGGGCTTCCAGGGAAACAATGTGCTTACATTTTGCACAGCAGTATTCGCCCTCGATCGGATGATCAAGGAACGCATACATGCGGCAAGATGTACAAAGAGTCGCCTCTCCACACCCGCCGGGCATCGTACCTATTAAATTTGGTGAGGATTTGGGGATTTTACCCTGTCCAAATTACCTAACAGCTAGCTTCCTGGCACTAATACTCAAGACAATACACAGGTACACGACAATACACAGGTACACAATACACAAGTACTAATGATCCACACACACTACTCAGACAACACTCAGATACTCACACTACACAGGTACTATGACCCCTGTTATAACCTCCTGTTTTAAACACTTGTTTTTAACTCCCACTTAATCCAGCTCCACTTACACCAAGCTCCACAGCTTCAAACTGAGCACGCTCAGACTGAGTCCTACAACAAGTTAAATAGGCACCTGTGAGCAATTAACCACACCCCTTAATTGATAGACTGATGAAACAGGAAAAAAAAAAAAAAAAAAAAGCTATTTAAAAAGTGACAGCAAAAGGCAAATTAAAAACTAAAAGGAAAAGTCCCCAAAATGCAACCCAGCAAACACCAACAGACAGCAAACACACACCAACAGACAGCAAACACACACCAACAGACAGCAACACACACCAACAGACAGCAAGACTTGTATACTCTAACACTTGTTTTTAACTCCCACTTAATCCAGCTCCACTTACACCAAGCTCCACAGATTCAAACTGAGCACGCTCAGACTGAGTCCTACAACAAGTTAAATAGGCACCTGTGAGCAATTAACCACACCCCTTAATTGATAGACTGATAAAACAGGAAAAAATGAATACACATTGCAGTACTATGTATCGACCATGCGGGTCCAAGTGAGAGGACTGAATCTGGAGAAGACAGAAGCGTCTTGCAACTGCAACTCCCGCCTTGCCAGATGAGTCCGAAGCCATATATGATACCCAGAAGTGTTTGGAAGCAAATTATAATGAACCTCTGGCTCGGATGTGCGTCTCCAGAATCAGGATCACACCCGCGCCAGAGGTCCTGAATTCCTTCAGAGCCAGCCATCTTTTCTTGATGGAGTTGAAACCCTTCACGCTATAGGACAATACCTTTAGAGCCATAAGTGGGCTAAATTAGTAAGCCAGAGTACCCTTAGTGCAGTGAGTAATACCCCTATGGTGTGGAAACAGAGCAGTAGCTTGTATTTAATAAAACAGTTTACTGTAACCTGGAAGGCAAAAGATACACAATAACAATGAGAATAAAAAACAAAAAGAAAAAAATTGAAAAACAAAAAGGGTCCTCAGAAAAAAAAAACTGGGCAGAGATCAGTAGTGTGGTAACAAGCAGACTGGAATGGCCTAAAAAGGTAGAACAGGAACAACAGTTACAGGCCTGAGAAGCAATAGCATCTCAGGTGTCCCTGACTGCAGTCAAAGGACATGAGGGGGAGCAAGGCGGTATCCAGTGAGGGTGAGGCAATGTGCCCCGCCAAGCTGCTCCATCTTTAGCCTGAGCAAGCAAGAGTCTCCTTACGAACCTTCTATGAGTCATCTAAAAACAAAACCAAACAGTTCAAGGCATCTGAGTGGGAGAAAACATAAGAAAGGTGAAAAAAAAATGAGAGATCAAACCCCTAAGCGGCGGACATGTAAGCAGCGCTGAGTGAGAGCTCCAGCTGGGAAGAATTTTCCTACGGTCATCCTGAGTGTCAGAGACACAGATCCTGCACCAAACCTACACCCTACTACACCCTGGAGTGGACGGAACGGTGGGAGATGGTTAAATACGAGCCAGCACCCATGGATTCGGCCGCGGATCGTTTGTCATGCTTTGCATGGGAATCCCAAGATGGCGGCCACCACAAGGAGACGGACCGGGGCCCAGACAACACACAGCAATGCAGAGAGACTCATTCCCCCACTACCTTCAGTAAGGTAAGCCCGCTGCCCTGCAGAACCAGAGGGCTGAGAAGGGGCCTCTCATTATACAGACTGCCCCATTCAGAGCCAGGGGATCCAGCGCTATCAGAGGCAGAGGGGGAACCTTCCCTAAGGCAAATAATGGAGGCCATATTCACATGCCAAACCACCCTGAGGGCACATATAGACAAGCAAGATGTGCAAAATATCAGAGAGAGAGCCACAGAAGCTGAAAATAGAAACAGTGACCTGGAGGGACAAAGGGCCTGTTTTGTTCATGTGAAGAAAAGGATGTGGGACTTACAATTGGCATATAGCATGCTATACCCTGCAAAATTGAGAGTGGTGCATAGGGGCAAAATTTTCTTCTTTAACAACCCCCCCAGGAAGTGTCACGATGATTAGACACTAGGGGGTGCAATAGCCCTCCAGCACATGGATGAAGAATCTGTACGTCGTTTAGCCCACTGCTGGAGAGACAAACCATTCATGCACTCTCTGCCTATATGGAAGTGTAGCTTCTTATTAACTTTTTGACACTACATTCATTTCGTGTGAAGTCCCACACCGAAGCGTAAGCTGACTAGAAAAATGACTTGAGTACTAGATGTTACTGAGCCCCTCTCAGAGGCTCTACACACCAGTGGGATCCTACTGGTGGGGTACGAAAGACCTCTGACCCCCTGAGGTCGTTTACTGTTGCAGTTATGGGATATGGGCGCACAACATGTTGGGGTTGTGTGCAGGGAGGGAAGAGAAGGGATGTTATGCTTTATTAGTTAGTGCTGTGTGCTGCTGTTTCTTTCTGTTTTGATCCCCACAGATCGGATGAGCTGACCAAGGACTGGTTAGCTGCTGCTCTCCCAGGGAACGGGTACTGGTATCCTTCTTATCTAAATGGCGGGTAAGATAAGTGTACTGTACTGGAATGTACATGGTATGAACTCGAAGGTAAAGAGATCCCTTGTATTTTATATTTTTAAAGAGGTATAAACCCCATAATATCCTGTTGCAGGAGACACACCTACAAGGTTCTAACGTTATAGCATTAAAAAAAGCCAATCAAATCAGACCCCAATGGTAGATATGCTATACTAGTATGTCAAATATTTATTGTATATTTAACATTGGTCTGTGTATATATTCTACCGCCATTCTCTTTCCAAATATTAGAAGACATTCTAAAAGAAGCTGTTCTGATCGCACAGGGCCAGGGATGGACTGGCCATCGGCACTACCGGGAGTTTCCCAGTGGACCGATGGCTCAGTGGGCCGGTTTCAGCGGCCTCCTATTGCCTCGGAGGTCCGGGTGATCTACCCGTCAATCGCCGACAGCTGGCGCCTGATGGGTAGATCGAGAGCCAGAATGCAGAGTAGCGCAGGAAGCGTCTGTCTGTAGTAAGTTCTCTCTCATGTCATGCAGCGCTGCTCGCTCCCCGGTGCCCCTCCTCTCTTCTCGTCTATCCTATATGATGTCACAAGCCAATGGGGATAGACAAGATGAGAGGAGGGGCCGCCAGGGAGTGAGCAGCACTGCATGACATGAGAGAGAACATACTACAGACAGACGCTTCCTGCATGCTGGCCAGGCTAGTAAACGATCCCATAATGTGCCCCATAATGTGCCCCCTGATGTGCCCTGATGTGCTATGTGCCCCGTGCCCTGATGTGCCCGTGCCCTGATGTGCTATGTGCCCTGATGTGTCCTTATGTGCCCTGATGTGCTATGTGCCCTGATGTGCCCTGATGTGCCCCGATTTGCCCTGATGTGCTCTGTGCCCTGATGTGCCCCGATGTGCCCTGATGTGCTATGTGCTCTGGTGTGCCCCGATGTGCCCTGATGTGCTATGTGCCCTGATGTGATATGTGCCCTGATGTGCTGTGTGCCCTAATGTGTCCCGATGTACCCTGATGTGCTATGTGCCCTGATGTGCTATGTGCCCTGATGTGCCCTGTTCCCTGATGTGCCCTGCGCCCTGATGTGCCCCATTCCCTGATGTGCTATTTGCCCTGATGTATTCCGTTCCCTGATGTGCTATGTGCCCTGATGTGCTATGTGCCCTGATGTGCCCCGTGCCCTTATGTGTCCTGATGTGCTATGTGCCCCGATGTGCCATGTGCCCTGATATGCTATGTGCCCTCATGTACCCCGATGTGCCCTGATATGCCCTGTACTCTGATGTGCTGGGCTCTGTACCCTGATGTCCTGTACCCTGATGTGCTATGTCCTGATGTGCTATACCCTGATGTGCTGTGCCCTGTACCCTGATGTGTTGTGCCCTATTGTGCTGGGCTCTGGACCGTGCCCTGATGTGCACTGTACCCTGATGTGTTGTGCCCTGGGCCGGTCTGGATGAAGTCCAGGGCCACATTTTTGTCCCAGTCCAGCCCTGCACAGGGCCCACTGTTATTGATGGGTGATTTTAATGCGGTGTCAGATGGGGCTCTAGACAGGCATGGTTGTGCATCTGACTCACGCCACACCCTCTCGTCATGGCTGGAAAGCTATGCTCTTACTGATGGGTGGTGTCAAAATAATCCCAGAGTCAGAGCATACTTCTGTCACTCGGAGACTCATAGGACACTAACCAGAATTGACATGCTGCTATCCTCCATAGATGGTCTGCCGATTACATCAGGGGTCAGGTATCTTCCTAGAGCGTTATCAGATTATTCTCCGATGGAAGTCATATTAGATTTTAATGTCCCCACCGGGAGAAGACAGAGGAGTATGAAAACACAATGGCCGCAGGAGGAATAGGTGACACTGAAATGCAAATCGGCTATTGGTCATTATTGGAGAGAGAATGGCACCGAAACCACGATACACAATCAATGGGAGGTATTTAAAGCCACTATGAGGGTAGTGTTCTCTAAAAAGATGAGGGATTTCTCCAAGGCCTTAAACTCTGACATGAAGCATGCAGAACTTAATGCTGCTGCTGAACAAAAGTATATACAAGACCCATCACCTAATACCTATCAATCTTGGCAGGACCTGACGAGACAGGTTAGGATACTTCTAATTGAACAAAATACAAAGAAACACCTACAGCAAACCAGATCCCTTTTTGAATTCGGTAACAAAAGTGGCCGCTTACTAGTATTTCTAGCAAAACCTACAACCCCTGGCAAAAATTATGGAATCACCAGTCCCTGAGGATGTTCCTTCAGTTGTTTATTGTTGTAGAAAAAAAGCAGATCACAGACATGGCCAAAAACTAAAGGCATTTCAAATGGCAACTTTCTGGCTTTAAGAAACACTAAAAGAAATCAAGAAAAATAATTGTGGTGGCCAGTAACAGTTAGATTTATAGAACAAGCACAGGGAATAAATTATGGAATCACTCAACTCTGAGGAAAAAATTATGGAATCATGAAAAACAAACAAAATAAGACTCCAACACATCACTAGTACTTTGTTGCACCACCTCTGGCTTTTATAACTGCTTGCAGTCTCTGAGGCATTGACTTAATGAGTGATAAACAGTACTCTTCATCAATCTGGCTCTAGCCTTCTCTGATTGCTGTTGCCAAATCATCTTTGCAGGTTGGAGACTTGTCATGGACCATTTTCTTTAACTTCCACCGCAGATTTTCAATTGGATTGAGATCCGGACTGTTTGCAGGCCATGACATTGACCTTATGTGTCTTTCTTCATGGAATTTTTTCACAGTTTTTGCTCTATGGCAAGATGCATTATCATCTTGATAAATGATTTCATCATCCCCAAACATCCTTTCAATAGATGGGATAAGAAAAGTGTCCAAAATTTCAATGTAAACCTGTGCATTTATTGAAGATTTAATGACAGCCATCTCCCCAGTGCCTTTACCTGACATGCAGCCCCATATCATGATTGACTGTGGAAATGTGCATGTTTTCTTCAGACAGTCGTCTGCATAAATCTCATTGGAACGGCACCAAACAAAAGTTCCAGCATCATCACCTTGCCCAATGCAGATTCCAGATTCATCACTGAATATGACTTTCATCCAATCATCCACAGTCCACGATTGCCTTTCCTTAGCCCATTGTAACCTTGTTTTTTTGTGTTTAGGTGTTAGAGATGGCTTTCTTTTAGCTTTTCTGTATGTAAATCCCATTTCCTTTAGGCGGTTTCTTACAGTTTGGCAACAGATGTTGACTCCAGTTTCCTCCCATTTGTTCCTCATTTGTTTTGTTGTACATTTTCTGTTTTCAAGGCATATTGCTTTAAGTTTTCTGTCTTGACGCTTTGATGTCTTCCTTGGTCTACCAGTATGCTTGCCTTTAACCACCTTCCCATGTTGTTTGTATTTGTTCCATGTTTTAGACACAGCCGACTGTGAACAACCAACATCTTGTGCAACACTGCGTGATGATTTACCTTCTTTACCTACATACTAACAAGCAGATTTAATCTGATGCAAGTGTTAGTGTTTGTAATGAAAATTTACAGGGTGATTCCATAATTTTTTCCTCAGAATTGAGTGATTCCATAATTTATTCCCTATGCTTTTTCTATAAATCTAACTGTTACTGGCCACCACAATTATTTTTCTTGATTTCTTTTAGTGTTTCTTAAAGCCAGAAAGTTGCCATTTGAAATGCCTTTAGTTTTTGGCCATGTCTGTGATCTGCTTTTTTTCTACAACAATAAACCACTGAAGGAACATCCTCAGGGACTGGTGATTCCATAGTTTTTGCCAGGGGTTGTATACAGTATATGCTCCAACCTCTGTACTACAACTTAGGTGCCTAAGGGGAGACTTGGTGAGAGAATCTCAAGATAGCCTGAATACATTTTTGGAGTTCTATGAAACCCTCTATCAGTCCCAATCCAGACGTACAGATCAGGAGCTGTCCTCCTATTTGAAGACCCTGAATCCCCCTTCTCTGGACTCGGAGGATAGCGCCACTTTGGAGCACCCCATTTCACAAGAAGAAATATATAATGCAGGTTCCTCCTTTAAACCAGGTAAATCTCCTGGATTGGACGGTTTCCCGGTGGAATGGTACCAACTACATAGAGAGA
Organism: Aquarana catesbeiana; assembly: GCF_042186555.1. NCBI lineage: Eukaryota > Metazoa > Chordata > Amphibia > Anura > Ranidae > Aquarana > Aquarana catesbeiana. Next base: position 181,995,503 of record NC_133326.1, read on the forward strand.
ACCTAATGCCACATCTACAAAAAGTTTTTATAGCAGCAGAAAAAGAAGGTATATTACCAGAATCTATGCGTGAGGCTCTGATTGTAGTGATTCCAAAGGCCGGGAAAGATCCACAGGAATGTGAATCATATAGACCGATCTCCTTGATCAATTCCGATGTCAAAATATTGGCCAAATTTTGGCCAATAGGTTGCAATCGGTAATTCTTAAATTGATCAACTCAGATCAGACGGGATTTATACCGAGCCGTTGTACCCAAATAAACCTACAAATTCCACATATGAATATAGGCAAAAGAGTGATAGCATCACTAGATACTAAAAAAACGTTCGACTCTCTTCTCCCTATTTGTGAAACTGGGCTTTGGACCCAAATTTGTAACCTGTGTTAAGCTACTTTACAAAGACCCCCAAGCAAGTATTAGAGTGAATGGGCTCATATCGAATACTTTTAAGATCGGCAGGGGGGCGAGACAGGGATGTTCCCTGTCTCCTCTCCTATTTGCTCTAGCCATAGAACCCCTTACAGCTACAATTAGAACTCAGGATACCATCAAAGGGCTGTTGGTTGAGGTTCTGGAGGAACGAGTGTCCTTATATGCGGACGATATGCTACTATATTTGGGAGACCCGGAACTGTCACTAACTGATGCATTCTCCTTAATCCAAGAATTCTGAGATTTCTCCGGCTTTAGAATGAATTGGTCTAAATCTACGCTGTTTCCTCTAGACCCGCAGCCAAACTTAGTACCTCCCGCTCAATGCCCTCTAGCTGTGATGACCCAATTTAAATACTTAGGAATAAATATCCAATTGCCAGTGGATCAGTGGCGGCCCATCCATAGGGGGCGCTGCTCCCCCCTCCTGTAGTTACAAAAGAACAATTTTTTTTTCAAAACGGCACCTTTAAGAAAAAAAAAAATAAAAAAAAAAATATCCTTTAATTAAGTGCACTGTGTTCAGGCGCCGGACAGTGCACTATGGGAAGCGCCACGTCAATGCAATCACGAGATTGCAGATGCGGCGCTTCATTGGCGGGGTTTGGAGCTGCTTTCTGGTGCAATCAATCGCACTGAGCAGCAACTGCTCGGCGCCCGGCCGGGTGCTTTGTTCTCAGTGTGAGAACAAAGTAACTTCCGGCGGGCTACAAAAATATGACCGCCGTGAGGACTAATCCCCTTGTGTTCAGTGAAGAGGGGAGGCCCCTCCCCTCTCCACTGAACACACGGTGAAACCAGGAACTAGCACAGACACGGCTTGAAGGAGTGCTGTGCTGCCTCTGGGGACACAGATGTGAGGAGACTGAAGTGCAACCACCAAAAGCAGAAGTTCGGATTAAAGTAAAGTTTTATCTTTTATTACACTTTTTTAATCTGTTATCTATATTTATCTAGTTTTTAGTGCTGAAAACATGTAGTAGGATTTGTAGCTGGACCTTCTATTACCATCACTGGACTTCCTATTGTGCAGTGTGCTCCCTATTTTGAACCAGTATCCAACCACAGCTGCTAAAATATGTTGTACTGTGATTTGCCAGTGGAAGGTGGGGTGTGGGACATGGCTACTTTTATCCTCCCCCTAAACTCTCCTGATTTTTTTCCCTTTCTGCAGTGGAACAACCCTCACTCCTCAACATATACACACACACATATAAGAGATCACCATCCCCCTCAGCTTCCCTTTCTCTGTCCAAGTTCATGGTTTCTTTAAGGCCCACTCCTCTGTCTTTCTCTGTTGAAAGACCATGATCTACTTTTGAGATATATTCCGGACACAGATGTATGGAGGGGCTCCGCTGGGGACACAGATGTATGGAGGGGCTCCGCTGGGGACACAGATGTAAGGAGGGGCTCCGCTGGGGACACAGATGTAAGGACAGACTCCGCTTGGGACACAGATGTAAGGAGGGGCTCTGCTGGAGGTACAGATGTAAGCACGGGCTCCACTGGGGACACAGATGTATGGAGGGGCTCCGCTGGGGACACAGATGTAAGGAGAGGCTCCGCTGGGGACACAGATGTATGGAGGGGCTCTGCTGGGGACACAGATGTAAGGAGGGGCTCAGCTTGGGACACAGATGTAAGGATGGGCTCTGCTGGGGTAACAGATGTAAAGAGGGGCTCCTCTGGGGACACAGATGTATGGAGGAGCTCCGCTGGGGACACAGATGTAAGGGGGGGCTCCGCTCAACCTTTTATGATCATAGGAGATTTCAACGTGTGCATGTCCCCGACCAAGGATAGACAGGCCCTATTTCAAGATACCCCACAAAGCGCTACCCAGAAGCTTTCCACCTCCTTCCGTAAACTGACCAGATCACATAACCTCTTTGACACATGGAGAGTGAAATATCCTACTCAAAAAAGTTATACATTTTACTCTCCCTCTCACAAGTTGTATTCCAGATTGGACCATTTCTTTGTAACTGCCCCCCTTCTCCCATATATAGTTGCTTCTGAGATCAATCCCATTACTTGCGCCCATTGAACTTGATATTGTCTTGACTGCTTCTACTCTCAAAACTTGCCATTGGCGTCTTAATACTTCTACTCCTGATCAAAGATCCAGTGATTCAAACCCAATTGCAACAAAAATGATCTGAATTTTTTCAACTAAACGATGGATCAGTTCCGGAAATTTCCACCTTGTGGGAAGCCCATAAGGCTTTTTTCAGGGGTGAATGTGGGATCTCGTCTTAAGCAGGAAGTCGCAGAGATGCACCTACTTGAATCCCCCATGGTGGAACGACTCAGAGTAGTTACCTCAATTTTGGAAACGCATCAAATCATTGGCCATGAATAGGATAGCCAAATCAATGTTATGTGCCAGGCAAAAGTTCTATGAAATTGCTAACAAACCACATAGAATGCTTGTTAATAGATTGAAACCACGTCCCTTCCTTTTGATACCTGACCATTTGATGCAAGCAAATGGTTCTCCTACATACTGTCCTAAGGTTATGTCCCAGGTATTTGGTGATTTTTACAGGAAACTTTATAATTGCTTAACCACTTGAGCCCCGGACCATTATGCTGCCTAAGGACCAGAGGTCTTTTTCCAATTTGGCACTGCGTCGCTTTAACTGCTAATTGCGCGGTCATGCAATACTGTACCCAAACGAAATTTGCGTCCTTTTCTTCCCACAAATAGAGCTTTCTTTTGATGGTATTTGATCACCTCTGCAGTTTTTATTTTTTGCGCTATAAACAGAAAAAGACCGAACATTTTGAAAAAAAATGATATTTTCTACTTTTTGTTATAAAAAAAATCCAATAAACTAAATTTTAGTCATACATTTAGGCCAAAATGTATTCGGCCACATGTCTTTGTTAAAAAAAATGTCAATAAGCATATATTTATTGGTTTGCGCAAAAGTTATAGCGTCTACAAACTAGGATACATTTTCTGTAATTTACACAGCTTTTAGTTTATGACTGCCTATGTCATTTCCTGAGGTGCTAAAATGGCAGGGCAGTACAAAACCCCCCCAAATGACCCCATTTTGGAAATTAGACACCCCAAGGAAATTGCTGAGAGGCATGTTGAACCCATTGAATATTTATTTTTTTTGTCCCAAGTGATTGAATAATGACAAAAAAAAAAAAAAATATTTTCAAAAAGTTGTCACTAAATGATATATTGCTCACACAGGCCATGGGCCTATGTGGAATTGCACCCCAAAATACATTCAGCTGCTTCTCCTGAGTATGGGGATACCACATGTGTGGGACTTTTTGGGAGCTTAGCCGCGTATGGGGCCCCGAAAACCAAGCACCGCCTTCAGGATTTCTAAGGGTGTAAATTTTTGATTTCACCCTTCACTGCCTATCACAGTTTCGGAGGCTATGGAATGCCCAGGTGGCACAAAACCCCCCCCAAATGACCCCATTTTGGAAAGTAGACACCCCAAGCTATTTGCTGAGAGGCATATTGAGTCCATGGAATATTTTATATTTTGACACAAGTTGCGGGAAAGTGACACTTTTTTTTTTTTTTTTTGCACAAGGTTGTCACTAAATGATATATTGCTCACACAGGCCATGGGCATATGTGGAATTGCACCCCAAAATACATTTAGCTGCTTCTCCTGAGTATGGGGATACCACATGTGTGGGACTTTTTGGGAGCCTAGCCGCGTACGGGGCCCCGAAAACCAAGCACCGCCTTCAGGATTTCTAAGGGTGAAAATTTTTGATTTCACTCTTCACTGCCTATCACAGTTTCGGAGGCCATGGAATGCCCAGGTGGCACAAAACCCCCCCAAATGACCCCATTTTGGAAAGTAGACACCCCAAGCTATTTGCTGAGAGGCATGGTGAGTATTTTGCAGCTCTCATTTGTTTTTGAAAATGAAAAAAAGACAAGAAAAAACTTTTTTTTTTTTCTTTTTTCAATTTTCAAAACTTTGTGACAAAAAGTGAGGTCTGCAAAATACTCACTATACCTCTCAGCAAATAGCTTTGGGTGTCTACTTTCCAAAATGGGGTCATTTGGGGGGTTTTGTGCCACTTGGGCTTTCCATGGCCTCCGAAACTGTGATAGGCAGTGAAGAGTGAAATCAAAAATTCACGCTCTTAGAAAGCCTGAAGGCGGTGCTTGGTTTTCGGGGTCCCGTACGCGGCTAGGCTCCCAAAAAGTCTCACACATGTGGTATCCCCGTACTCAGGAGAAGCAGCAGAATGTATTTTGGGGTGTAATTTCACATATTCCCATGGCATGTTTGAGCAATATATCATTTAGTGACAACTTTGTGCAAAAAAAAAAAAAAAAATTTGTCTCTTTCCCGCAACTTGTGTCGCAATATAAAATATTCCATGGACTCGACATGCCTCTCAGCAAATAGCTTGGGGTGTCTACTTTCCAAAATGGGGTCATTTGGGGGGGTTTTGAACTGTCCTGGCATTTTATGCACAACATTTAGAAGCTTATGTCACACATCACCAACTCTTCTAACCACTTGAAGACAAAGCCCTTTCTGACACTCATTGTTTACATGAAAAAGTTATTTTTTTGCAAAAAAATTACTTTGAACCCCCAAACATTATATATTTTTTTAAAGCAAATGCCCTACAGATTAAAATGGTGGGTGTTTCATTTTTTTTTTTTTCACACAGTATTTGCGCAGCGATTTTTCAAACGCATTTTTTGGGGAAAAAACATATTTTTTTAAATTTTAATGCACTAAAACACACTATATTGCCCAAATGTTTGATGAAATAAAAAAGATGATCTTAGGCCGAGTACATGGATACCAAACATGACATGCTTTAAAATTGCGCACAAACGTGCAGTGGCAACAAAATAAATACATTTTTAAAAGCCTTTAAAAGCCTTTACAGGTTACCACTTTAGATTTACAGAGGAGGTCTACTGCAAAAATTACTGCCCTCGATCTGACCTTCGCGGCGATACCTCACATGCATGGTGCAATTGCTGTTTACGTTTGACGACAGACCGACGCTTGCGTTCGCCTTAGCGCGAGAGCAGGGGGCGACAGGGTGCTTTTTTTTTTTTTTTTTTTTTTTTCTTTATTTTTTTTTGCTTTTTTATCTTATTTTTAAACTGTTCCTTTCATTTTTTTTTTTTTTTAATCATTTTTATTGTTATCTCGGGAATGTAAATATCCCCTATGATAGCAATAGGTAGTGACAGGTACTCTTTTTTGAAAAAATTGGGGTCTATTAGACCCTAGATCTCTCCTCTGCCCTCAAAGCATCTGATGACACCAAGATCGGTGTGATAAAATGCTTCCCCAATTTCCCAATGGCGCTATTTACATCCGGCGAAATCTAAGTCATAAAATGCTCGTAGCTTCCGGTTTCTTAGGCCATAGAGATGTTTGGAGCCACTCTGGTCTCTGATCAGCTCTATGGTCAGCTGGCTGAATCACCGGCTGCATTCTCAGGTTCCCTGTTGAGACAGGAGAGCCAGAGAAAAACACGGAAGACGGTGGGGGGGGGCATTCCCTCCCACGGCTTGTAAAAGCAGTCTAGAGGCTAATTAGCCACTAGGATTGCTTTTACATGAAAGCCGACCGCTGGCTGAAAAGAATGATACCAAGATGATACCTAAACCTGCAGGCATCATTCTGGTATAACCATTCAAAGTCGTGAATGGCGTACCTGAAGACAAAAAAATGGTTAACAATAAAGCACAGTAAACGGTAAAGTATAAAAAATTGCATACCTGAAAAGCAAACATGATAAAACATAATAACAATAAAACATTGCAGAATAGAATACAGTAAAAAAGAGCAGAACAAGAGAGAGAGAATAGAGAGAGAGAGAGAACAATAAAACGACAACTATTTTTTTTTATTTTATATATATTTTTTTTTTTTACACTTTTTTTGTAACTAACTTTTATAACGGTAACCGGTTCCAGGTTCGGGTCTCTCAAAATGCGATGGCATCTTGGGAGACCCTGTGAAAGTGTGCCTAGTCTGTGCAATGCTGTACCCTACGCTAATACTCAACTAATGAATGGTAGCGTTCAAAACATTCACCAATGCAAAGACCAGGATTGTCAGGACAGGAGGGACAATAATAGCGGGTGTCACGCCTATATTTGCGCTTGCTGCAGACACGACATCTTTTTTGGGGGTTCGTTGGGTAGGGGTGCTCGGGAGGACATAAAGAAAATGCCTCTCATGCAGCCGACTGCATTTGGTTGGGGATGTGAATGGGGGAAGTACGGGCGCTGCAGAAGCGGTGGGTTCCCAATTAGGATTGACGAATGCAGCAGGAAGGGCATTATGGGCACGACGGGCCTGTGTTTGTCTTCTTGGTGGCAGCGGGACACTACTTGTGCTTGCCACCTCACCAGCTTGAACTGCACTTATGGGACTCGCCACGTCACCAAGTGTTACTGCAGTGCTGGTTTGACTACGACCGGGGTGTACTAGGCCGCTGGCGCTTGCCAGTTCAATAAAAAGCTACCAAAAAAACTGTTAGCGATCGCAGGGATCAGGCCTGACTCTGCGAATGCTGCAGTTATGCGTTAAGTGTTTTGTAAGTGACAGTGATCGATACTGCACTTGGGTGGGCTGGGCTGGGCCGGGCGGAGGGGCAAAACGCAGGTGCTAGCAGGTATCTGGGCTGATCCCGCTAACACTGCGTTTTTGGGAACCCTAAACTGCTGGGGATGCCAGTATAGATCTGATCGGATCAGATATTGATCCGTTCAGATACTATACCACTAAGGGAGGTGTACGGTGCGTGCGTGGGTGTTAGCGGTACTGGCGCTAATCTGACGCTGCTTGGGGCTGGTGCTTGCCAGTTCACCAAAATACTACCAAAAAAACTGTTAGCGATCGCAGGGATCAGGCCTGACTCTGCAAACGCTGCAGTTATGCATTTAGTGTTTTGTAAGTGTCAGTGATCGATCGATACTGCACTTGGGTGGGCTGGGCTGGGCCGGGCGGAGGGGCAAAACGCAGGTGCTAGCAGGTATCTGGGCTGATCCCGCTAACACTGCGTTTTTGGGAACCCTAAACTGCTGGGGACGCTAGTATAGATCTGATCGGATCAGATATTGATCCGATCAGATACTATACCACTAAGGGAGCTGTACGGTGCGTGCGTGGGTGTTAGCGCTACTGGCGCTAACCTGACGCTGCCTGGGGCTGGTGCTTGCCAGTTTACCAAAATGCTACCAAAAAAACTGTTAGCGATCGCAGGGATCAGGCCTGACTCTGCGAACGCTGCAGTTATGCGTTTAGTGTTTTGTAAGTGACAGTGATCGATCGATACTGCACTTGGGTTGGGCCGGGCGGAGGGGCAAAACGCAGGTGCTAGCAGGTATCTGGGCTGATCCCGCTAACACTGTGTTTTTGGGAACCCTAAACTGCTGGGGACGCTAGTATAGATCTGATCGGATCAGATACTATACCACTAAGGGAGGCGTATGCTGCGTGCGTGGGTGTTAGCGGTACTGGCGCTAATCTGACGCTGCCTGGGGCGACGCATATCACCACCGGGCGATCAGGGGGCTAAACCTTTATTCGGTAATAAACGGCGGGTGCCCTGACACTATAAAAAATAAACAAACTAACCAGCGTCACCCGTAACAGTTATACGGTGATCAGTGGTGAAAGGGTTAACTAGGGGGCCATCAAGGGGTTAAAACATTTATTCGGTAGTATATGGGGGTCCCTGTCGCTATAAAACGCTGACGGCGAACCTAAATATTTAGGTCCCTAACTAGCGTCACCAGCGACACTAATACAGCGATCAGAAAAATGATCGCTTAGCGACACTGGTGACAGGGGGTGATCAAGGGGTTAAAACTTTATTAGGGGGGGTTAGGGGGGAATCCTAGACCTACAGGGGGGTAATACTAACTGTCCCAACACTGTAACTGTCACAAACTGACACCAATGCAGTAATCAGAAAAAAAAAAACAAAAAACTGCTGGTGTCAGTTTGTGACGGGGGGGTGATTGGGGGGGGATCGGGGGGCGATCGGGGGGGGATCGGGGTGTTTAGTGTGCCTGGCATGTTCTACTGTGTGTGTAGTGTTGGTGCACTCACATACCTGTCTTCTCTCCTCGGGCCGGAACGGAAATTACCGAGCCGAGGAGAGATGACATCATTTCCTTTGCTGCTGTTTAGCATACAGCAGCAAAGGAATGATGTGATTGGCCGGCGGCGATCGCGAGGGGGGGGCCACGAACGGATGGCCTCCCCCTCATCTCCGATCGCCGTGGGACAAAAGACGACCGCCTCGGGCACCGGGGGGGTCCGATCGGACCCCCCACCCGCGGAAGGCAAATCACGTATATGTACGTGATTTTGCCTGTCCGTGCCACCTTGCCGACGTAAATCGGCGTGAGGCGGTCGTCAAGTGGTTAAGCTCAGATTCGATACCCCAATTTTCACAGACGAAATTTGAAGATTTTATGCCTTCCTTAGATCTACCCAAACTGTCCACTGCACAAAATTCGACGCTCAACGCCCCTGTCATTGTAGAGGAGATAGTGGCGGTGATTAAAGTCTTACCGGCTCACAAATCCCGAGGCCCGGATGGACTCCCTTATGTTTATTACAAAATCTTTTCTCCAATTCTAAACTCCTATCTGCAGACTTTATATTCCTCGTTGCTCAAGGGTTCCATCCCACATTCTCAGTTTCTACATGTCCATATAACTGTTATCCCTAAGCCGGGTAAAGACCCATCACTACCAAAGAACTACCGCCATATCGCATTATTAAATTCGGATTATAAGATCTTTACTAAAATACTGGCCAACAGACTTTCTCCATTACTAACAACGTTGATTCACAAAGACCAAGTAGGTTTTGTCCCAACAAGACTTGCGGGTGACAATACGAGAAGGGCTATAGACCCGATAGACCTTTTGGCTAAAACCAAACAACCTGCCATCGTCCTAAGCTTGGATGCACGGAAAGCTTTTGAGCTAAGTTGGCCATTCATGTTCGCGGTTCTTTCCAGATACGGATTATCTGGCCCTTTTATACAAGCCATACAGGCTCTATATTCTAAACCCTCATCTCAGGTTCAGTTGTCTTCAAACTTGTCGCAGCCATTCCCCCTAAGCAATGGCACCAGGCAGGGGTGTCCTTTGTCACCCCTGCTGTTCATTCTGAGCCTAGAAACTCTAGCATCGGCCATTAGCTCCCATCCGTATATCCGGGGGATCTCGCTGGGACAACAAGACTATAAGCTATCACTTTTCGTGGATGATATTTTATTGACACTCACCCACCCCTTGCATCTTTACCTTCTTTACATAATACTCTCTCCACCTTTGGATCTCTATCGGGGTTTAAAATTAATCAGTCAAAAACGGAGGCCCTACCCATTAACATTCCACCAGCTCTGCTTAACTATCTCCAACATACCTTCAAATACTGTTGGTGCCCTTCTTCATTGAAGTACTTGGGCGTTCATCTCACTTCCTCGTATTCTTCCCTCTATCAGGCCAACTTTCCTCCTATGTTTACAGAAATAACCCGTCTCTTAAATCTCTGGACTCCTCTTCCTATCTCTCTCCTTGGTAGAATGAACGTCCTTAAGATGTCGATACTTCCTAAATTACTGTACCTATTTGAAACACTTCCAATCCCAGTTCCAATGTCGCAATTGAAACTTCTCCAGAGAAAATGCCTCAAGTTCATATGGAAAAATGCATCTCATAGGATTGCACAAACAGCAGTTTACGCTTTAAAAAACAGAGGAGGACCGGCGGCACCAGATATTGTCAATTATTATTGTGCTTCTCACCTTCGGGTATTACCTTCCTGGATTTCTAGGAAAGCTCCAAATAGGTGGGCCGAGATTGAAATGGGGATTACTGTTCCGGTACATCCATGCTATATGCTATGGCCTTCCTCAACTAAATTTATGCCTCAACTGAGATCCCTCTGCTTGGCACCGATGCTATTTACCCTAACTGTTTGGAAGAGATTTGCGGAACAGTTCTCCCTATCCTCCAAATGCTCTCCATTTCTGAATGTACTTTGCAACCGGGACATACCTGATGAACTGTCCTATATGAGGATGCTCCCTTGGAGGTGGGAATTTTGTACGTGATTTTGCCTGTCCGTGCCACCTTGCCGACGTAAATCGGCGTGAGGCGGTCGTCAAGTGGTTAAGCTCAGATTCGATACCCCAATTTTCACAGACGAAATTTGAAGATTTTATGCCTTCCTTAGATCTACCCAAACTGTCCACTGCACAAAATTCGACGCTCAACGCCCCTGTCATTGTAGAGGAGATAGTGGCGGTGATTAAAGTCTTACCGGCTCACAAATCCCGAGGCCCGGATGGACTCCCTTATGTTTATTACAAAATCTTTTCTCCAATTCTAAACTCCTATCTGCAGACTTTATATTCCTCGTTGCTCAAGGGTTCCATCCCACATTCTCAGTTTCTACATGTCCATATAACTGTTATCCCTAAGCCGGGTAAAGACCCATCACTACCAAAGAACTACCGCCATATCGCATTATTAAATTCGGATTATAAGATCTTTACTAAAATACTGGCCAACAGACTTTCTCCATTACTAACAACGTTGATTCACAAAGACCAAGTAGGTTTTGTCCCAACAAGACTTGCGGGTGACAATACGAGAAGGGCTATAGACCCGATAGACCTTTTGGCTAAAACCAAACAACCTGCCATCGTCCTAAGCTTGGATGCACGGAAAGCTTTTGAGCTAAGTTGGCCATTCATGTTCGCGGTTCTTTCCAGATACGGATTATCTGGCCCTTTTATACAAGCCATACAGGCTCTATATTCTAAACCCTCATCTCAGGTTCAGTTGTCTTCAAACTTGTCGCAGCCATTCCCCCTAAGCAATGGCACCAGGCAGGGGTGTCCTTTGTCACCCCTGCTGTTCATTCTGAGCCTAGAAACTCTAGCATCGGCCATTAGCTCCCATCCGTATATCCGGGGGATCTCGCTGGGACAACAAGACTATAAGCTATCACTTTTCGTGGATGATATTTTATTGACACTCACCCACCCCTTGCATCTTTACCTTCTTTACATAATACTCTCTCCACCTTTGGATCTCTATCGGGGTTTAAAATTAATCAGTCAAAAACGGAGGCCCTACCCATTAACATTCCACCAGCTCTGCTTAACTATCTCCAACATACCTTCAAATACTGTTGGTGCCCTTCTTCATTGAAGTACTTGGGCGTTCATCTCACTTCCTCGTATTCTTCCCTCTATCAGGCCAACTTTCCTCCTATGTTTACAGAAATAACCCGTCTCTTAAATCTCTGGACTCCTCTTCCTATCTCTCTCCTTGGTAGAATGAACGTCCTTAAGATGTCGATACTTCCTAAATTACTGTACCTATTTGAAACACTTCCAATCCCAGTTCCAATGTCGCAATTGAAACTTCTCCAGAGAAAATGCCTCAAGTTCATATGGAAAAATGCATCTCATAGGATTGCACAAACAGCAGTTTACGCTTTAAAAAACAGAGGAGGACCGGCGGCACCAGATATTGTCAATTATTATTGTGCTTCTCACCTTCGGGTATTACCTTCCTGGATTTCTAGGAAAGCTCCAAATAGGTGGGCCGAGATTGAAATGGGGATTACTGTTCCGGTACATCCATGCTATATGCTATGGCCTTCCTCAACTAAATTTATGCCTCAACTGAGATCCCTCTGCTTGGCACCGATGCTATTTACCCTAACTGTTTGGAAGAGATTTGCGGAACAGTTCTCCCTATCCTCCAAATGCTCTCCATTTCTGAATGTACTTTGCAACCGGGACATACCTGATGAACTGTCCTATATGAGGATGCTCCCTTGGAGGTGGGAATTTTTCAATTGCGACATCTCGTACATCCGGTCACATGTAAACTTATTTCCTTTTCAGACTTGCAAGCGAAATATAAACTCCCTGCTTCCCTTCTGAACTCCTACATACAATTTAAACATTTCTTCCACTCTAACTCCACTTTACTCATTAGAAAAACCTACCGATTTTAAAATCCTGTGTGCCAACGGTCCCTATGAAACCAGATCTCTTCTATATACAAAATTTTGCATGAAACCCCACCTTTAACGGAACTCACACATAATTACATGGAAAAATGGTTTCACATACTGCAACGACCAATCTCTAGATTAGATTAGGGGAAAATTTGGGAATCTACGTCAAAATGTTCATGTTGTGTAGTACAGAGGGAAACTGCCATTAAGATCTTGATGTTCTGGCACAGGACCCCGGACTTGTTGCATGCCCTTAACCCAGCCACCTCTAATGTTTGCTGGAGATGCAGCGAGTCCATAGGTTCTCATTTTCATATATTTTGGGAATGCCCTCTCATTGGCCCTTTTTGGACTAAGATTCAGGATCTTCTACAAAAGTTATTATCTACACCCATACCTTTGAACCCCATACATCTCCTTCTAGGTCTTCCTCTGCCGGGAATATCTAAAGCGTCAAGGAAACTGATGTCCTTTATCCTTTTGGCCGTGAAGCGAGCTATCCCTAGACATTGGCTCTCCACCTCTCCCCCCACATTCCATCACTTTCTTTCCATAATGGCGCATATACGTAGGATGGAACACTTGACTATTAAATTTGAGGACACACTACCCTTCTTTTATAAAATATGGAAAACATGGGACGACTCTGAGTACTCCCTTGAATCAGATAACCTTCAAGCCCGCTGAACCTCCTGGTGCCATATCCTGATTATGTTGTACTTTGCTTCCCTTTCTCTTTTGTATTGTTATGATTCAGAACTATACATTCTTTTCTTGTTTTGTTTATCATATGATACGGTATGATAACTATGTTTGAATGACCCATTGTTAGAAGACGCTTGGATGTGAACATACCTGTATCCACGTTCAGTTCCAAAAGTTTATATATACAACTCTCTGTACTATCAAAAGTTGAAATGCTATCTCTTTGTAATGCAATGTATAATTTTTTTAAAATGTCATAAATAAACAATTAAAAAAGATCAAACCCTTGTAAGGGGTAACAGGGGGTTGGGATCCCAAGGGAAGAATCATGAAGATCATCTCACAGATGGTCAGGTTGGTTGCCGGGGGCGCTGAGGGCATTGTGACATGGAGTAGGCTTTCATTCCTCTTCCTCTCACCAGGGTCCAGATCCGAGAAGGGGCCGTGGGGGCCCAGGGAGTGGTGGGAGTTGGCTGGCCATCTTCCACTGCTAGTGGTGGCAGGCCCAGATTCTTAAGGAAGGAGTCCCCTTCTTACAGGTCTCGAACGATGTGTTGAACTCCATCCTTCGTGACAGAGAGACGGAAGGTGAAGCCCCGGTAGTAAGGAATCTTGTGTTGTTTGAGATAGAAAGTGATAGGCCGTAAAGAACGTCTTTTTGCCAGAGTAATCTGGGAGAGGTTGCTAAAGATTGGATTCTGTCCCCTTTTAATCAATGTGAGATCTGTTGCGGGCTGCCAGGGTGAGCGCTTCCTTGCTTTCATAGTAGTGGAATCTCACCACGATAGCACAAGGCCTAGCACCTGCCGGGAGTTTAGGAGCCAGGGATCTGTGGGCACGGTCCTTATGCCAGTTGATGTTAGCAATGTCTGGAGCAAGACTGTTGAACAGGCCCAGTAGAATTGATCTGATATTGTTGGACACTTTTTCTGGCACTCCACGGATCTTGAGGTTTTGGCGTCTCTCTTTGTTTTCCAGATCTTCCTGCTGGAGTTGTAGTTGAGAAACAGAGTGTGTAAGGGACGCATTTTCTTCTTCTTGCAGATAGTGAAGCTTGCAGATAGTGAATAGTCTCATCAAATTTCATCTCAAATGTGGCCTTTACTTCACCAAGCTGATCTATTTCACCCCTCAGTTCCCTGGAGATCTTCCCCACTTCCTGGGCTATGCCCCTTGTGAGCTGTTATGCAAGGGCCTGGAGTGTGATGGCCAGCAGCTTAGGGGTTAATAAAGCTTGGGTGGGTGAGGGCTGCCGCAAGGTGGGAGCTGGCTGTGGGGGAGCTGGCTGTGGGTCATCTTCCGACATTAGGGTGTGGACGTAATCTTCCGGGTCCCCTTTTGAAATTGAGACTGGGGATTGAGGCCTAGTGAGGTGGCGGTCCATAGTAATGGTAGGCCACGGCACTGGAAACGACCAGTAGTATTCCCCCTGGTCTCCGTATTTGACCATGAGGTGCCTGGGGTTCTTAGGAGCTGATATGGCTTACCGCTGAGGCGATCGGTGGCAGATGGAGCTGTGCAGGGGTGATGGATGGTAGCACGGGTCTGGAGCTCACTGGTTACACGTCTGTCATCACGGAGAGCCGTGCACACATGCGCCCCACAGGATAGATTTTAAGGGACCAGTTCAATCATACACAAACAGCCACTATCTACTGTCTGTAAGCACCTTAAAGTGGATCAAATGTAAGTTATATTTTGTCTTTTTAGGTATACAGTATGCATGCTAAGTAATGAGTAAAAGTAAGGCTGGCCATGCATTATACAATTTTCTCGTACAATTTTCCTTTAGATTTACCAAAACCATATAATATGAGGTCAAACCTAAATACTTTCAATTTGTATGCATTTAGGCAGGCCCTTGCACTACATTGTTGAAGGTAAATCTAAAGGAAATTGAACAGAAAAATGGTATACTGTACGGCCAGCTCAAATCGGTTCTAAAAGCAGAAGGATTTTTTTTATCTTAATACATTCTATCCATTAAGATAAAAAACCTTCAGTGTGCAGCAGCCCCACTAATACTTACCTAAACCCTATCTGGATCCAGCGATGTTGCAGCCTTGGCTGTCTGGGACCCTCTTTACTGATTGGCCAGGACACAGCAGCATCAACTGTCAATCAAAGTCAGTGAGCCAATGAGGAACCAATGAGGAGAGAGAGGTGGCGAGGCCTAGGCATGTCTCCATGTCTGAATGGATACACAGAGCAGCGGCTGGGCTTGAGTGCCCCCATAGCAAGTTGCTTGCTGTGGGGGCACTCAGCAGAAGGGAGGAGCCAGGAGTGCCGGCAAGGGACCCCAGAAGAGGAGAATCTGGGCTGCCCTATGCAAAATCCTTACACAGAGCAAGTAAGTATGACATGTTTGGTTTTTTAAACAGAAAAGAAAGACTTTGATATCACTTTAACACTTACAGCTATTTATTACCTCAAAGTTTACACTTTTCTCCCTGACAATGACATCAGCTGCTTTTCTGTCTAGAAGGATCGCACCAATTTTAAACAGGCATCATCCAGGATCAATATCTACTGAAATGCCAGCTTATAGATGACACGACCATATAAATTTTGATTTCTGTGTAGTTCTTGACTGTGTTCACAAATGTCTAATACATATAAACCCTTGCTGCTGCCCCCCACCTTGTTACTTGCTACAAAATAACAATGTTGCAGTCTGATGACAGGGGAAGAGAAGACTGTGGAAATGCTTCTTTCTATCTGCAGCAGACTAATGACAACATTTCAGCCTAGGTAAAGTTGCTTGTTTGGAGCACAAGGCCGGTTTTTATGCACACTGGACATTTTTGCAGCTGCTTCTAGGGGCGTCAGGTGTTTTTTTTATTTCCCGCCTCTAAACGCCCCTCTGTGTTAGCCAGTGTGTCCATACACACATAAGCTTTTAGCAGTGTTTAACTGCTTCCAGACCACCCGCTGTTGATTGACGGAGCCAGAATGGCTCCCCTGCATGAATTGCCATAGCTGTTTAAGGGGATTAGGGACAGCGGCGTCACTGAGGAGCCTGTGCGCGTGCCGGGCGGCCGCGATGTCCGCCAGCGCACTCTCAATCGCTCTTGACAGAGCACAAATGGGGATGTGTGTGTGTAAACACACACATCCATGTCCTGTCAGGGGAGAGAAGACAGATCGTATGTTGCTAGTATATAGGAACACCAATCAGTCTCCTTCTCTAGTCAGTCCCATCCCCCCTACAGTTAGAACACACACATGGAACACAGTTAACACCTAGATCGCCCCCTAGTGTTAACCTCTTCTCTACCAATGACATTTATACAGTAAACAGTGGCTATTTAAAGCACTAATCGCTTTATAAATGGCAGTGGTCCCAAAATAGTGTCAAAAGTGTCCGATCTGTCTGCAGAAATCTCGCAGTCCTGATACAGTGTCCTGAGACACTATAACTTTTGTGCAAACCAACCAATATTTGCTTATTGCGATTTTTTTTAATCAAAAATATGTAGAAGAATATATATCGGCCTAAACTGAGGAAGAAATTATTATTTTTTTTTTTTTTAATTTGGGTTATTTATTATAGCAAAAAGTAAAAAATATTGTGTTTTTTTCAAAATTGTTGCTCTTTTTTTGTTTATGACGTAAAAAATAAAAACTGCAGAGGTGATCAAATACCACCAAAAGCTCTATTTGTGGGAAAAAAGGACACAAATTTTGTTTGGGTAAAAGGTTGCACGACCGTGCAATTGTCATTGTCATTGCAAAAAATGGCCCGGTCAAGAAGGGGGCAAATCCTTCTGGGGCTGAAGTGGTTAATGGCAGGGGCTTTTACAGACAGGAAAGAATCCACTGCCAGTGCATTAAGAAGTTTTGGCAAAAAAAGAGCTTAACACGTGTAAACACATGTAAATGCGTCTAAACGCGTGTTAACGCTAGGCGCGTTTAGCACTTGAACGTTAATTCATTTCAATGACCAGACTAAATTATTATTCTGACAATTGAAATGAATTAACCGCCAAGTATTTGATGCCTGTAAACGCGCCTAAGCGCTTGTAAAAGCTTTAGACACTTTTACAAGCATCAGGCGTTTTTTCTGCCAAAACGCTGCTGCCAGGAGGAAAGGCTTCTAGCAGAGCTTGCAAAACGTCCTGTGTACATGAGGCCGAAAGGCAAAGCTTTTTTGCAAATCATACTGTTGCTGTTTATTGAAACTGTAAATGTATGGTACCGTGTTAAGGTATAAAAAAAGTTTGGGTTTTTTTTTGTCACTCTGGGGTTCATAACAAGGGGCTCCGATGTGCTTATGTCATTTTGGAGCAGGGCCTTCTGATTCCTACTGTATTAAAGTGTATTGTATTTGTACTGTCTACCCTCAAGTTATAAAGTGCTGCGTAAACTGTTGGCGCTATATAAATCCTGTATAATAATAATAATAATAATTTGGAGGAAAGTCGATTTTCCTCAGAGGTTGGTAAAACCCAATATGGGTCCTGGAGCCCACAGGCTTCGCAGAGACTTGGGAGGGATGAAACTTTCAAATCTGGTCCCAGGTTTTGCCAGCAACCAGCACAATGTTTGTGCACGTGTCCGCAGGGTTTAAGTAAGAAAGATGAGTAGAGTTCATGGATCCGCCATCCTCAGGAGTCCAAGGGTTGCATGTGTGCACAAGAGAGTCTAAATGTTGTCCAGAGGAGCAGACAAGGGCCTATATTTGAGGTCAAAGCCGCATAGCTGCAAGAGCAAGCCAAGTGAGCTGATTTGAAGTGTCGGTTTTCTGAGGAATCTAAACAACTAGCAGCGCATACTTAATGTACCAAAGCTGTAAGAAAAGAAAATATTTTAGTTATTTCAAAAATGTTGCTGTTTTTTTTTTACATAAGCATGTGGTTTTATTTCACACTGAGTATCTACATGTATTTAGATAAGCTTAATTACTCCAGCAGGTACAGGACAGCAGTTGCCTTAGAAATCAGCAGGATGGCACAGAACCCTGATGCTGTCTTGCTAATAGCAATATAAGCTTAAAGAGACTTTGTAACATATAGAAGCTTTTTTTATATTATCTCAAGTCTTTGATCTATTTCACTTGATCTCAACACATTGAATGAGTCCTGATCCCAGAATAATACTATCTCATACATTTCTGTTACTGAGGTGAACACTGGGTCAGATTTTCTAGCTTAACCAGCTTAATTTTAAAGACTTTAAATCCAGTGTAAATCTTTATTCACTGTTTGGGTTTCAGCATTTCCAGCCTGCCACATGCTAATGTAAATTTGTTCATCACCAACAGCTAGCTTGGAGTAATACAATTTAATTTAACCGCTTGCCGACCAGCCTCCACAGTTTTACTGCGGCAGAATGGCATGGCTGGCCGAAACGACATTATGTTACGTTGCTTCGCCTTTTGGCCACTAGGAGCACACGCGTGCGCCTTCGCGTGTACCCAACCCGGACACGAGTGCCTGGCGGGTGTGATGACCATCAGGGTGTTTAATTGTCAATGGTTTCAAAAATGTGTCAATGGTTTCAAAAATGTGTCAAAAGTGTCCAATGTGTCCGCCATAATGTCGCAGTCCTGATAAAAATCACAGATCGCCGCCATTACTAGTAAAAAAAATAAATAATAGAAATGCCATAAATCTATCCTCTATTTTGTAGACGCTATAACTTTTGCGCAAACCAATCAATATACGCTTATTGCGTTTTTTGGTTATTTTTTTACCAGAATTATGTAGAAAACATATCGGCCTAATCTAAGGAAAAAATGTGTTTTGTTGATAAAAAATGTGGGATATTTATTATAGCAAAAATTAAAAGATATTGGGGTTTATTTACTAAAGGCAAATCCACTTTGCACTGCAAGTGCACTTGGAAGTAAAGTCACCGTAGATCCGAAGAGGATATGCAAGGAAAATAAAAAACAGCATTTTAGCTTGCACATGATTGAATGATAAAATCAACAGAGCTTCCACTCATTTCAGATCTACCCCTTAGATTTAGAGCAACTGCACTTCCAAGTGCACTTGCAGTGCAAAGTGGATTTACCTTTTGTAAATAACCCCCATTGCGTTTTTTTAAAATTGTCGCTCTTATTTTGTTTATAGCGCAAAATAAATAAATAATAAATAATAATAAATATAATAATAATATAATAATAAATAATAAAAAAAATAAAAACCGCAGAGGCAATCAAATACCACCAAAAGAAAGCTCTGTTTGTGGTAAAAAAAAGGACGTCAATTTTATTTGGGTACAGTTTAGCACGACCGCGCAATTGTCAGTTAAAGTGACGCAGTGCCAAATCGCAAAAAATGGCCTGGTCATTAAGCAGCCAAATCTTCTGGGGCTGAAGCAGTTAAATACCAAATTTATTAAGAATGAAATCTCAGAACATATAGTTATGTTTAGTCGTGATGCTTTACTTTATGTAATTTCAGTGGATTGTTAGATTGTTTAATGTAATAGGCTTTTGTGATATAACAAATATGTTAAAACATTTAACACCTACTTTAAAATGGTTACTGCCAGACCTGTTGAATCAAGAAATCACATAGATAGAAGCTGTCTGAAAAAGTGAAGCACAGATCACAAAAAGCCACACATCATGCTACAATCTAAAAAAATCAAGAACAGATTAGAAACAAACATGTATCGGTCTAGGAAGGGTTTCAAAGCCATTTGTAAGGCTTTGGAACTCCAGTGAATCACGGGGAGAGCCATTATCCACAAATGGAGATAACTTGGAACAGTGGTGAACCTTTCCAGGAGTGGCTACAGAAAATTACTCCAAGAGCAAGACGAGGACTCATCCAGAAGGTCATAAAAGAACCCAGAACAACATCTAAATAACTGCAGGCCTCACTTGCCTCAGGTAAGATCAGTGTTCATGATTCAACAATAACAAAGAGACTGGGCATAAATGGCATCCATGGGAGAGTTCCAAGGCCACAGCCACTGCTGACCAAAAAGAACACAAAGGCGCATCTCACATTTACCAAAAAACATCTTGATTATCCCCAAGACTTTTAGGCAAATATTCTGTGGACTGATGAGACAAAAATGTAACTTTTTGGAAGGTGTGCGTCCCGTTACATCTGGCATAAAAGTAATACAGCATTTCATAACAAGAACATCATACCAACAGTCAGACATGGTGGTGGTAGCGTGATGGTCTGGGGCTGCTTTGCAGCTTCAGGACCTGAACGACTTACCATAATTGATGAAACTATAACCATCTATCTATCTACCAGAAAATCCTAAAGGAGAATGAACGGCCATCAGTTCCTGACCTCAAGCTCAAGTGCACTTGAGTTACGCAGCAAGACAATGATCCAAAACACAACAACAAGTCCACCCCAAATGGTTCAAACAAAGCAAAATTTAGGTTTTATAGTGGCCTAGACAAAGCCCGGACTTAAATCCACTTGAAATGCTGTTTCATGACCTTACACAGGCCGTTCATGCTGGAAAACCCTCCAATGTGGCTGAATTAAAACAATTCTGCAAAGGAGAGTGGGACAAAATTGATCCACAGCAATGTGAAAGACTCATTGCCAGTTATCGCAAACGCTTGATTGCAGTTGTTGCTGCCAAGGGTGGCACAACCAGTTATAAGGTTTAGGGGGCAATTACTTTTTCACATAAAGCCAGGCATGTTTGGACAGCTTTTTTGCCTAAATAAATGAAACCATAATTCAAAAACTGCATTTTGTATTCACTCGGGTTATCTTTGTGTAATAATAAAATTTGTTTGATGATCTCATGAGTCATTTAGGTGTGACAAATATGCAAGAAAAATAAAAAAATCAGAAAGGGGGCAAATACTTTTTCACAGCATTGTAAATACAGTTCCTGTCAAACAGGTGTGGAAAAATTGTTCTTTGGGTATTAATTGTGCCAATGAAACCTACACCAAAAACATTCTTCCAGATGAAATAAACACCCACAACACTTGGCAGCCTAGAAGTTCTGCAAAATCAAAAACACTTAATCTGCGACATCAGCATCAGGGGCTTCATAGCTGCTGGTAATCCAGGACTGATTCATTTTGATAAAATTTTTATGATCCAGGGAGTCTGTGGACAGACGCGTTCTATGATCAGTAACAAAACCTCCAGCAGCACTGAATGCCCATTCGGAAAGCAAGCTGGATGCAGGGCAGCCCAGCAGCTCAATAGCATACTGGGCAAGTTCTGGTCACTGGTCTATTCTCATGACCCAGTAAGCCAATGGATCGTCAACTGGAAAGCTCTCCATCTCTGTTTTCGCCCCTAGATAATCGTCTACCATGTGATGCAGATGCTGCTGATGGGATGTGGAAGCTGACAGCCCTGGGCAGTGAGGACTAAATAAATTCAGAAATGCATCACTTAGGTGGCCGCCTTCTCCACCGCTCCTCTCTTGACCAACCCAACAGAAGCCTAAAAACTACATTTTCCACGACACTGTAACCTACCAGAGTCGGGAAAAGCGGTGGATGAGGGGATGAGTTCTGAGATGTTCCCCTTATAATGGTGGTCAAGGAGGGTTGCCAGCCAATAAAGATCCTTTCCCTTTACGCCATGTATTCTTTGGTCCTTTGAAACATGGGGAGCCCATGCACCGCAAATTTGCAGAGGCATGAGAAGCAGTCTCCTCAGGGTCACTGAGGATTACAGTATCTGGAACTGCCTCCTCCCAGCCACGTACTACTCCCAAGGGTTCTGGGGATGGAAAACCATCTCTTACTGTTTGACGTATGTCTTCCTCTGCTTCATTGCCTCCGAAACTGCCAGAATCCTCCTCCATCTCCCCCTCCTCCTCTCTCTCCTCTTGTGTGTTCTGTGGCATAGGAACAATGGTGTCTGCATAAAGTGGGCCTTGAGAGGAAAGGAAGTCCTCATGTTCGTCCCTCTGCTCTGCCTCAAGTGCCCTGCCCATAATGCCACGCAGAGTCTGCTCCAGAAGGAACACAACAGGGATTGTGTCACTGATGCATGCATTGTCACGGCTCACCATCCTTGTGGCCTCCTCAAATGGTGATAGTACAGTGCATGAATCCTTTATGAGCAGCCATTGGCATGTGAAAAAAAATCAGAGCCAGCCTGAGCCTATCGTTGTGCCATACTCACACAGGTATTCATTGACGGCCCTCTGCTGCATGTGCAGCCACTGCAGCATTGCCATAGTCGAGTTCCACCTGGTGACCATGTCACAAATCAGGCAGTTTACAGGCAGGTGGAATTCCCACTGAATTTCAGCCAACCGAGCACTGGCTTTGTATGATCGCCTAAATGGCTACACATTCTTCTGGCCTGCTTTGGTGGATCTTCCAACCCTGGGTACCTATTTAGGAAATGCTGCACCACCAAATTGAAGACATGTGCCAGGCATGGTACATGTGTCAACTTTCCCTGTCTAAGAGTGGACAGGAGGTTTGTGCCATTATCACACACCACCATTCCTGGCTCCAGCTGGCGTGGCGTGAACCACCTCTGGTCAGACCATGACAATCCCACCACCATGCTTGACTGTAGGCAAGACACACATGTCTTTGTACTCCTCACCTGATTGCCACCACACATGCTTGACACCATCTGAACCAAATAAATTTATCTTGGTCTCATCAGACCACAGGGCATGGTTCCAGTAATCCATGTCCTTAGTCTGCTTGTCTTTAGCAAACTGTTTGCGGGCTTTCTTGTGCATCATCTTTAGAAGAGGCTTCCTTCTGGGATGACAGCCATATAGACCAATTTTATGCAGTGTGCGGCATATGGTCTGAGCATTGACAGGCTGATCCCCCACCCCTTCAACCTCTGCAGCAATGCCGGCAGCACTTATACATCTATTTCCCAAAGACAACATCTGGATATGACGCTGAGACATGTGCACTCAACTTCTTTGGTCGACCATGACAAGGTCTGTTCTGAGTGTAACCTGTCCTGTTAAACCACTGTATGGTCTTGGCCACCGTGCTGCAGCTCAGTTTCAGGGTCTTGGAGAAATTCTTATAGCCTAGGCCATCTTTATGTAGAGCAACAATTCTTTTTTTCAGATCCTCAGAGAGTTTTTTGCCATGAGGTGCCATGTTGAACTTCCAGTGACCAGAGTGAGAGCGATAACACCAAATGTAACACACCTGCTCCCCATTCACACCTGAGACCTTGTAACACTAATGAGTCACATAACATCGGAGAGGGAAAATGGCTAATTGGGCCCAATTTGGACATTTTCACTTAGGGTTGTACTCACTTTTGTTGCCAGCCGTTTAGACATTAATGGCTGTGTGTTGAGCTATTTTGAGGTGACAGCAAATTTACACTGTTATACAAGCTGTACACTCACTACTTTACATTGTAGCAAAGTGTCATTTCTTCAGTGTTATCACATGAAAAAATAAAATATAATATAATATATAATAAATGTGAGGGGTGTACTCACTTTTGTGAGATTATATATATATATATATATATATATATATATATATATGTAAATACACAGTGCCTTGAAAAAGTATGCATGTGAGATACCGTGTATATATATTAACAATATATCTATATTGTATTTTCAAGTAACAGAAAGAGAATCTGTAACCTTAGTAGGGTCCTCAGCATTATTCAATAAAAAACATGCAATATACTGTATAGTTTATACAAGGCACTAGATCATCATAAGTAGTTCAAAAACAGAGCAAACAGATTAAACACTCCTTCATCTGAAACAGAAACTGAGGGAAATATCATCAAAAGAGTCATAGACAGCAAAAAAAAAGGACAGAAGCTTTACATTTTTAGTGATCTTTATTTCCCTGTCATATATTGAAACTGGATCTAACTTGTTTCCCCTAAGGTTCTTGTACGTTTCACTGCATTGTTCTGTCTTGTTCTCACTCTAGTGTTGTCCATCTTAGTTGCCCTCTTTGTTTCCCACCAGTATCTGTTCTGCTGTTACCTTGCTTCTACTTGTTAGCATTTGTGTTCCCAGACTGTATGTTGTGTTTTGTTCCCAGATTGCTGGCCTCTGCTTTAGTGTCTTATACATTTACAATTTCCTTCAAGGTCTTTTCACTATTTCACACCTAAAGCGGGTTTCCACTCAAATTTTTAACTTAATCTTACCCCCTTCAGTTAATTGCATAGATGTTCAAATGCCGCACAAAATTTTTTTTCATCGCTGTACTTACCTTTATATTGTACTTTATTGTGGCACTTCCTGCCTCTCCTCCCATGGGAGTAGGCGTGTTTATTGCCTTTCCCCGGCGCCGCACTGTCTCCTGGGAGCTTAGTGTCAGGCTTCCCAAGATTCAGTGCAGAAACAATGATCATGCACGTGAACAAGCTGTGAATGAACAGCATTCACCGCACCCCGGAAATCAATGCTTGTGGGCTTCACATGCCCACAAGCAAGATGGAAACAGCCAGCATCACATTTTTTAAGTTATTCTTCAGTACGAAAACAGACAGAGGCGGAAATATTACACCCAAACTGTGAGTATTATTTTGGGAATAGCAAAGTGTCTTAATGACCTAAAAACAAAAAAAAAAGATTGGTCGCCGGACTCCCGCTTAAGACTCCAGTACCCACATCAGCCATATTGGAAGGGGCTCATACAGAAGTTTTGGGGAAGTAGAATAATGGTAAATATTTGTAGCTCATATCAAAGGACACTCCTACAGTCAAAAGCCCTGGGACCTCCCTTCTTAACCATGCTTGAGTAATAGTGTTACTAAGCCTACACAACTAAAATCAGTCTGCATATGCAGTAAAGCATGCTTGTTATAACCACTGTGGAGCCTTAGGGGTTAATCCTCTGCATTGTGTAAAAAGACTGTTTGATCCTGTCCTCTCTGATCCTCTTCTTCTTCCACAGTCCCCAATTCATTTGCCCATAGTACAGAGCCTTGGGGGCACTCTGCCCATGCTCAGTTTGGTGTGTATTGCTAGAGAGGGTTTTTTTTCTTGGGAGGGTGCACGTAATCGGCACAGGGCCAATCAGCACTGTCCAAACATAGCGTTGGGGTCCTGCAGGCTCATAGTACAGTCAGTGGTGAATGAAAACTCCTCCTACAAGCTTTAACCAGACACTGAAAATAGTCACAAGACTGCTATATATTGCTGATGAGAAAATGTATTTAGCAGTTTATATTTACTAAAATAATTGCATTTCTATGTTCTGGGTATGGTGAGAGACCAGATATAGTGAATGTAGGATCCTGGGTTTAGTAACACTTTAAGTCTATCTCTTATCACATTGTATCTGTCTCAGATATAGCTTCTGTCTCTGACCTCTGCTACGATCAATGGCCTGCTCTGGCTCCTTATGCCCTGGGCTCTTGATGTGACTACTTGTTTCTATCTTCTATTTACCCATTGTCCGTATTAGGTGTGTAATTTCCTAACTTTGACCAGCATTCCTCCCCGGTGATTGTAAGTGTATTTTTATGAATTACAGGTACTTATATATACACTGCTCTTTATTTATACAGTGTATATTAACCACTTACAGAATGGAAGATTTGTCTGCTTAATGACCAAGCCCTTTTTTGCGATACAGCACTGCATCGCTTTAACTGACAATTGCGCGGTCATGCAACGATGTACCCAAACAAAATTGACGTCCTTTTTTCCCCACAAATAGAGCTTTCTTTTAGTGGTATTTGATCACCTCTATGGTTTTTATTTTTTGCACTATAAACAAAAAAAGAGAGACAATTTTGAAAAAAAAAACAACATTTTTTACTTTTTGCTATAATAAATATCCCCAAAAATGTTTTTAAAAATCAAATTTCTTCATCAGTTTTAGCCAGTATACATTCTTCTACATATTTTTGGTAATACATATCACAATAAGCGTATATTGATTGGTTTGCACAAAAGTTATAGCGTCTACAAACTATGGGAAATATTTATGGCATTTTTATGGCATTTGTATTATTTTTTTTTTTTTTTACTAGTAATGGCAGTGACTGGCACATTGTGGCCGACAGATCTGACACTTTTGACACATTTTTGGAACCACTTACATTTGTACAGCGATCAGTGCTATAAAAATGCACTGATTACTGTGTAAATGTCATTGGCAGGGAAGGGGTTAACACTAGGGGGCGATCAAGGGGTTAACTGTGTTCCCTCAGTGTGTGTTCTAACTGTAGGGGGGAGGAACTAACTGGAGGATGAGACAGATCGTTGTTCCTAGCTAGTAGGAACACATGATCTGTCTCTCCTCTTCTCACAGAGCAGGCATTTGTGTGTTTACACACGTCCCTGTTCTGGTTCTCGTGCCCACGATCGCGCGTAATTAACAGTCATTGCAACCTCTAGCCACGTGCATCAGTTCGCACTTGATGCCTGCTATCCCTGCATAAAGGGCCGGCATACAGCTAAGATGGCTCGCGGGAATGTGCCGACCTTCCGCAGTACAATGATGGCGGCTGGTCAGCAAGCGTTTACATTCACCTCAGTCACTGCCTTCAAAGGCGCTTACAATTTAAAGTTCCTAACTCACATTCATACATACACATGGGCCAATTTAGACAGGAGCCAATTAACCTACTATCATGCCCTAGTGTTGCTAAGCAGAAGTGCTAATCATTTAGCCACTATGCTGTCCAATATGTAATATACTGTATGTATGCTTACAATGACTCTGACAGCAATCTTAATGTAAAGTAATGTACACATTGTTCTGTAGGAAGAATATAATTATAAGTTATTATTAAATACACCACTTATGATTCAATAAGCAAATTGTATAACCCTTTATATTCTTTTACTGCAAACACACAGTAAGTGGATTGAAGAATGCTGTTCTGGCACAGGTTGATTGCATTTAATAATACACTTGAGTCCTTAATTAAACACTTTAGTTAACCTACATACATTATAAAAAATGTAAAAGGACCATGTGATCAATGATAAAATTCTCCTTAATGTGCTTTATGTTCCCGAACAGAATGAAATGGAATGGAATTCTTCATTGAAATGATAACAATGTTCAGTGTGTCGCAGAGAAAGAGTTTTGCAAGATTCAAGAAAGAGTCATTAGTTCACTTTTAATCTTCTCTGGATTCTAATCTTTGAATGTTAATAAGCATGGAATATGTCTTCTCTGGCATTTATCAAAGCTCATAAAACCATTTGCTCTTTGCAAAAGAAGTTAAGACAGTATAGCATATTATAGAATTTTTAAGTCTCACCTGCCACACTCAAGTCTATGGCAGTACAATTATCTAGCAATGTCGCAAATCAAGCCCTGTAAGATTACCTCTAAGCAACTGTTTTTACAGAAACGACAGACCACTTCATATATTCAGCTGACAGACATCACTCAGACCCTTATCTACCCAACATCACTCCCTAGTCACTCCACAGACTGCCATTAAAATAAATCCTTCCCCATTTTGCCACTGTCATACCCTCCACACTCCTCTCCTCTACATACTGGAGTGGATCTAGGCTGTACTAGATAGAAGCAGGGCATTTTTTCTGCGGGAACGCGGGGGAACGCAGTTCCGGCACCTCCAGCACTGAATGTATGTAATGGCAAGGGGTGCTGGGGTGGGTTGGAGGGTCTATTGTTACTGGAGCGGATCTGTTTTTGTGTGGTGGTCTATTGTTGCTGGTGGGTCAATTATTGCTGGAACAGATCTACTATTGATGAAGTGGGTCTATTGTTGCTGGCTGCTGGATAGTCTATTGATGCTGGCTGCTGGGAGATCTGTTGTTGCTGCTGGGTGGTATTTTGTTGTGGGGGTCCATTGTTTGAGTGAATCTATTGTTGCTGGGGGGTCTATTGCTGCTGGCTGTGGGGAATCAATTTTACTACTTTTCTTGCTATCATTAACAAATTTCATACAAATTACTTAGCACCACAAAATTATACTTGGCTCTGTACGCTTTAAAAGGGGCAGTACTGAGAGATGGGTAGGGGATGAAACCAAGGAACGGTGCTCAGAGGTGGGTAGAGGGCAGAGATAAGAAGTGACTCAGAAGGGTGCAGTTCCTGCACCTATTCTCTGAGAAAAAAAGCCCTGGATAGAAGGACTACAGAGGAAGAATGCTGCGAGAGAGGACCGACATAGTGGGGAGCTGAGACTGGAGAAGGATGAGATGGGATGGAGAAGGAGGACCTAGAATGGAGGAAGAGAAAGACATGGGATGGTCAAGATGGGACTGCAAAAGGAGGATGATGTGGGATGGAGGAGATGGGACTGAAGGAGGAAGAGGACATGAGATGGGGACAAGGAACTGGAGGAGGAGCACATGGGATGGAGAAGGAGGAAGACATGGAATGGAAGATATGGGAGTGGAGGAGGAAGAGGACATGGGATGGAGGAGATGGAACTGGAGAAGGAAGAGGACATGGGATGGAGGAGATGGGACTGGAGAAGGAAGAGGACATGGGATGGAGGAGGGGGACATGGGATGGGGAAGAAGGGACTGGAAGAGGAGCACATGGAATGGAGGAGGACATGGGATGAAGGATATGGAAATGGAGGAGGAAGAGGACATGGGATGGAGGATATATTGGGCTGTAAGAGTATTAAAATAAAAGTGGGTGCACTGAAGGACTTGGTGGGATGGCCAGTGGGTGGATTCAGTGGGACAGCCAGTGGGCAGGCCTTGAGGAATGTTTGTGGTCAGGCCCAGGGGTGCCCAGACTTAAAGCTGTGTAAGGGGCCCCAAAATTTTGGATGGCTGCCCTGTCTTTGCATTACACTCTCTCAACCCTTGCAATCCAATCTGTGTGTTACCCAAAAAGACTTGTAGCTGTAATTGCAGCGAAAGGTGGTTCTACAAAGTATTTACTCAGGGGTGCTGAATAAAAATGCACGCCACACTTTTCACATCTTTATTCGTAAAAAATTTTGAAAACCATTTCCACTTCACAATTATGTGCCACTTAGTGTTGGTCTATCACATAAAATACCAATAAAATACATTTACGTTTTTGACAAAATGTGGAAAATTTCAAGGGGTATGAATACTTTTTCAAGGCACTGCGTGCGTGTGTGTGTGTGTATATATATATATATATATATATATATATATATATATATATTATCTCACAAAAGTGAGTACACCCCTCACATTTTTGAAAATATTTTATTATATCTTTTCATGTGACAACACTGAAGAAATGACATTTTGCTACAATGTAAAGTAGTAAGTGTACAGCTTGTATAACATTGTACATTTTCTGTCCCCTCAAAATAACTGAACACACAGCTAATAATGTCTAAACCGCTGGCAACTAAAGTGAGTACACCCCTAACTGAAAATTTTCAAATTGGGCCCAATTAATCATTTTCCCTCCCTGGTGTCATGTAATTAGTGTTACAAGGTCTCAAGTGTGAATGGGAAGCAGGTGTGTTAAATTTGGTGTTATCATTCTCACTCTCTCATACTGGTCACTGGAAGTTCAATATGGCACCTCTTGGCAAAGAACTTAGTGAGGATCTGAAAAAAAGAATTGTTGCTTTACATAAAGATGGCGTAGGCTATAAGAAGATAACCAAGATCCTGAAACTGAGCTGCAGCACAGTGGCCAAGACCATACAGCGGTTTAACAGGACAGGTTCCACTCAGAACAGGCATCGCCATGGTTGACCAAAGGAGTTGAGTTCATGTGCTCAGTGTCATATCCAGAGGTTGTCTTTGGGAAAGAGATGTATGAGTGCTGCCAGCATTGCTGCAGAGGTTGAAGGGATTGGAGGTCAGCCTGTCAGTGCTCAGACCATACGCCGCACACTGCATCAAATTGGTCTGCGTGGCTGTCGTTCCAAAAGGAAGCCTCTTCTAAAGATGATGCACAAGAAAGCCCGCAAACAGTTTGCTGAAGACAAGCAGACTAAGGACACGGATTGCTGGAACCATGACCTGTGGTCTGATGAGACCAAGATAAACTTATGTGGTTCAGATGTTGTCAAGCGTGTGTGGCAGCAACCAGGTGAGGAGTACAAAGACAAGTGTGTCTTACCTACAGTTAAGCATGGTGGTGGGAGTGTCATGGTCTGGGGCTGCATGAGTGCTGTTGGCACTGGAGAGCTACAGTTCATTGAGGGAACCATGAATGCCAACATGTACTGTGACATACTGAAGCAGAGCACCATCCCCTCTCTTCGGAGACTGGGCCACAGGGCAGTATTCCAACATAATAACGACCCCAAACACACCTCCAAGATGACCACTGCCTTGATAAAGAATCTGAGGGTACTGAGGGAAGGTGATGGACTGGCCAAGCATGTCTCCAGACCTAAACCCTCTTGAGCATCTGTGGGGTATCTGTGGGACATCCTCAAACGGGAGGTGGAGGAGCACAAGGTCGAGTAGAAGAGGACTCCAGAGGCAACCTGTGAAGCTCTGGTGAACTACATGCCCAAGAGGGTTACAGCAGTGCTGGAAAATAATGGTGGCCACACAAAATATTGACACTTTGGGCCAATGTTTAGACATTAATGGATGTGTGTTGAGTTATTTTAAGGGGATAGCAAATGTACACTGTTATACAAGCTTTACACTCTCTACTTTACATTGTAGCAAAGTATAATTTCTTCAGTGTTGTCACATGAAAAGATATAATAAAATATTTACAAAAACGTGAGGGGTGTACTCACTTTTGTGAGATACTTTTGTGAGATACTGTATATATATATATATATATATACAAACCTAGCCCCCTCACTGCCTTCACCTTGATCGCTACTTGCTCGCCAGGCCACCCGCCAGCCCCGCACTTACCCCATCCAGGTCGCGTCTTAGGACTCCTGGCCAATCGGGTCTCAGGACCCGCTTCCTGATTGGTCAGGAGGAGAAGCAAGAAGATTCGATAATGTCACACAAGTGGGTAGGCTCGGGCACAGTGCTCTGCTCCCCAAGCCCACCCTTTTTGAAGCCAATTAGAGCCTCAGGCTATAATTATGTGCTTAAAAAAAAACATTAATATTCATGCGTCCGTCACGCTACGTGGAGATTAGGGGCCGGGCCCATGGATTGCCCCTGCCCTTATGGGGGCTGCCTCTGATGTATATATATATATATATATATATATATACAGTGGGGACGGAAAGTATTCAGACCCCCTTAAATTTTTCACTTTTTGTTATATTGCAGCTATTTGCTAAAATCATTTAAATTCATTTTTTTCCTCATTAATGTACACACAGCACCCCATATTGACAGAAAAACACAGAATTGTTGACATTTTTGCAAATTTATTAAAAAAGAAAAACTGAAATATCACATGGTCCTAAGTATTCAGACCCTTTGCTCAGTATTTAGTAGAAGCACCCTTTTGATCTAATACAGCCATGAGTCTTTTTGGGAAAGGTGCAACAAGTTTTTCACACCTGGATTTGGAGATCCTCTGCCATTCCTCCTTGCAGATTCTCTCCAGTTCTGTCAGGTTGGATGGTAAACGTTGGTGGACAGCCATTTTTAGGTCTCTCCAGAGATGCTCAATTGGGTTTAAATCAGGGCTCTGGCTGGGCCATTCAAGAACAGTCACGGAGTTGTTGTGAAGCCACTCCTTCATTATTTTAGCTGTGTGCTTAGGGTCACTGTCTTGTTGGAAGGTAAACCTTCAGCCCAGTCTGAGGTCCTGAGCATTCTGGAGAAGGTTTTCGTCCAGGATATCCCTGTACTTGGCCGCATTCATCTTTCCCTCGATTGCAACCAGTCGTCCTGTTTCTGCAGCTGAAAAACACCCCCCACAGCATGATGCTGCCACCACCATGCTTCACTGTTGGGACTCTATTGGACAGGTGATTAGCAGTGTCTGGTTTTCTCCACACATAACGCTTAGAATTAAGGCCAAAAAGTTCTATCTTGGTCTCATCAGACCAGAGAATCTTATTTCTCACCATCTTGGAGTCCTTCAGGTGTTTTTTTAGCAAACTCCATGCGTGCTTTCATGTGTCTTGCACTGAGGAGAGGCTTCCGTCGGGCCACTCTGCCGTAAAGCCTCGACTGGTGGAGGGCTGCAGTGATGGTTGACTTTCTACGACTTTCTCCCATCTCCTGACTGCATCTCTAGAGCTCAGTCACAGTGATCTTTGGATTCTTCTTTACCTCTCTCACCAAGGCTCCTCTCCCCCGATAGCTCAGTTTGGCCGGACGGCCAGCTCTAGGAAGGGTTCTGGTCATCCCAAACGTCTTCCATTTAAGGATTATGGAGGCCACTGTGCTCTTAGGAACCTTAAGTGCAGCAGAAAATTTTTTGTAACCTTGGCCAGATCTGTGCCTTGCCACAATTCTGTCTCTGAGCTCTTCAGGCAGTTCCTTTGACCTCATGATTCTCATTTGCTCTGACATGCACTGTAAGCTGTAAGGTCTTATATAGACAGGTGTGTGGCTTTCCTAATCAAGTCCAATCAGTATAATCAAACACAGCTGTACTCAAATGAAGGTGTAGAACCATTTCAAGGATGATCAGAAGAAATGGACAGCACCCGAGTTAAATATATGAGTGTCACAGCAAAGGGTCTGAATACTTAGGACCATGTGATATTTCAGTTTTTCTTTTTTAATTAATCTGCAAAAATATCAACAATTCTGTGTTTTTCTGTCAATATGGGGTGCTGTGTGTACATTAATGATTAAGAAAATGAACTTAAATGATTTTAGCAAATGGCTGCAATATAACAAAGAGTGAAAAATTTAAGGGGGTCTGAATACTTTCCATCCCCACTGTATATATATATATATATATATATATACATATATTGTGGCAGAGCGATGAAATGTCACTATGAAATTGGAGGTAAAAGAGAAACAGAGTTTGCATATCTGCGGACTGCAAGACTACAGAGTATAGAGTTTTAAATGGAGAAAACTGCTCTGTCAGTTTTCTCCAGGTTTTGCTAGTTCCAGATGGGATTTTGTAGTTTGGAGATCCCTGAGAGTCATGGGTGGGACGGGATCTCCAACCCTGTGTCTTGAGGATAGCAAGCAAGGTATGTGCCCAGCTGCACACAGCCCATATAACGAGGGGCTGGTGAGAGCAGAAGGTGGAAGGAAGGTGGAGTTGGAGCAGTGGCTCCTAGTGAGTGTCTCTGTGTGAAGACACAAGCTGTGTGCATTGAGGGGCTTGAAGCCTGTGTGCGTTTAAGAAGCCCGAAGCTGTGTGCATCCAAGACTGTGGGCCTGGAAGAGCTAGTGGTTTGAGGGACCAGTACCTGTAGCAGCATTGCTGTTGAAGAGTAGCCAGGTGGGCTTGTATTTTCACTTGTGTCTGAATGACGTTTAAACCCCTGCATAGGATTCCTGAGTGGACTTTTGTTTTGTTTTTATCATTTAATAAACGTGGGCTACCAGGCCCTTAACTATAAACGTCTGATGTGGACTCACTGCATAAAAACGCATTCACCACTGAGCTGAACAATCCCTCATGCCGCAATATATATATATATTTTTTTTTTTTTTTTCATTTTGTATACAGGGCACAAAAGAGGATATATGAAACACCTAGGGTCACTTTGGGCTAAAGGAAGGCATACAGCTGTAATAATAAATGTAGACGTGAAAATGTATTTTAACTGCTAAATACTGAGCCAAAATTCTGTATGGCCCAATGACTGTGGAGATGCTTACCTAGGTAGGATATAACATACAGTTTAAAGTGATACTAAACACACACTGTTTCATTTACATTGTCCCTTTTATTTCTGTATACGGATGATGGCACTGTAATTATTTTAATAAAAAAAAAAATCAAAGTACCTTTTTTTCTGATCGATATACAGGGAAAGTCTGGGTCATGTGACTCAGACTTTCCCAGGCCTGTCTGTAGGGAAACATAAGCAGGTGGAGCTAGTATTCCTCAGCTGCTGGTCACATGTTAAAAAAAAAAGGTGTCTGGAATACGGAGAAGAAATAATACATTCAAATATATATTTAAAATAAAACCTTTTATTTTTTGGCAATAACATTGTGTGGTTGGATTTCTGCCAGTCACGGGCTGTGTCACACCCCTCCAGCCTGTGTCTTAGAATAACAGGGAGGTGAAGCCTCCATCAATCTGCAAGTAATATTCCGCCTTCCATTGTGTTTAGCTGGTTAGTAGGGAATGGAGGAGGAGGGAGGGAGTGGGCTGTCTTTTACCACTCTATAGACGCCCACATGTGTGATATAGTCACATGGGCTACTCAGATGTTATAGGGAGGAAATGCTCAGCATAGGAACTCACTGACAACTGAGCATGTGCAAAGTTGCCACCACAGCTGCAAAATCCCTATCTTAATTGGGGAGTTGGAAGGGGGGCTAGAAAATGGCAAGATCAACCAGGTTTTTTTTGCAGAATACAGAAAACTAATCTCATAGCGACTCAGTGAGTATGAACAGCATGTAATACACCATTTATTGTTAGTTTTTTATGATGTGGGTTTAGTGACATTTTAACCTTTTCTTTTGGGCAAAATCACCAAGCTATTTATGGGTGCACCAAAATGTCCTCTGCTAGATTACAAGGGCAAATGTGAAGTACTCTTTCTACAAATTCCAAATGCTTTATGCTCTTCTAAACTTCAAGAGAAAAGTTGAACTGCTAACCGAAGGCTTGTAAGTCTAGAAGTCCACTTATTATACTATCTTCAATTACTGTAAATGTCATGCTAAGCATTGCATAGTCTTTAAATGTTGTTTGAAAGTGTTCTCTGGCTTAGCATTTGCCCTTTAGGGAATTAAGTGGATGGCTCAGTAGTGTTACATTAAAAAGACTGTGTCATACATGGTCACCTCCTTACAAAGACTGAATACAATTTTGAAGGAGCCAGTCGTTTAAATGTAACAAAAAAGAGAAATTCAAACGTCTCTTTGCCTTTCTTGTTTCACTAAACATAATGTATAAAAGTTAGAAGTAACAGTCAGAGTGAATTTAAATGTCCCTTTCGTTATACGTTTTTAATAATAACAATAATATCACGATGAGACACATTTTAGAACTGTGTCTCATATTTTAGACAATAGAAATGTCTTTAGGTTTGCCATAAATTCATTAGTGAATTATATAAAACATTCCATTACTTCTCTTCACATGTGTCATACATATGCCATTCAATGTATGACACATCCAAACTTTATATTTTTTTTTATGTTTTCCTATAAGTCTTTTCAATTCAGCATTGAAATTTTAAATTTCTTCTATTATCTGTGTCCCTTTTATTGTTCAATTTTCAAAACAGTTTGTACTATTTACATTTTGACCCGCTAGTATTTGTACTCACACATAATTTCTTCTTTTTTTAATTACAGAAAAATAGAATGTACCTTCAAAGAGCAGGATATACAGTACATGTCACTGGCTTTTATTGCAACATAGCTGTTCTGCTCATACACATGCTTACATCATTTGTACAGTCATCTTAGAAACAAGTGGGGTTGATTTGCTAAAACAATAGAGACCGTTCACCTAACAAAAAGAATGTTTGCTCTGAAAAGTGTATAGCTTAGTGTATGGCTTAGAAGATGTGTTCATATTGAATACACAGTTATATGTAAGGTACATTTAAAAAAAACAGGATTTTTGCTTGTACTTGATTGGATGATTGAAGTGAAGGCAGCTCAATTTTATTTACAAAGATAAGTGAACATGTATTTTTCAAAGTGAATATAAACATTGTAAGTTTAACATTTTCATGTTGCTAAGTGAGCAATCTCCATTGATTTAGTAAATACACTCTAGTGGTTCCTAAGACTGTTCTGGGGCCTCTAACACAAGGCTACTATATCCAACCAAACATTGCTTGCAGCTACAAAGATCACCTTGCCAACTGGCATCCTAAAGGTGCAGTACTGGGTATACTTCATCTAATGTGACTCCTGGACATCACAATCCACTGCCTGAAGGGTTCCAAACTCAAATGCCTTTATTAAAATGAATGCAGGAATTAGGGGATTGGTATGGCTGCTTTGCTTAAAGATGTAGTGCCCCTTTCATGTCTACTAGAGGAACCCAGTGACCATGCACCATTTAAGCATTCTCACTGTTGTGGGGATATACACAGGACAACTTGGGCTATTAGTGGGAAATATGAATTGATAGATATATGTGGACTGCTGTTGTGTACCACTCCTGAAAATGCTGGTTGCCTGTCATGAAAAGTCATTGGGGGTTATTTACTAAAGGCAAATACACTGTGCACTACAAGTGCAGTCGCTGTACATCTGAAATGAGGGGAAGCTCTGCTGATTTCTATAATTCAATCATGTGCAAGCAAAAATGCTGTTTTTTATTGTCCTTGCATGACCCCCTCAGATCTACAGAAACTGCATTTCCAAGTGCACTTGCAGTGCACTTGTAGTGCACAGTGGATTTGTCTTTAGTATATCAACCCCATTGACTTTAGTACTTTGAACCACTGACCCAGAATGTAAGCAGATAGGAGTTTTCATATGCCTCTGACTTTTCCTGTTGCATACTTATTCCAGGTCAATGACTCAAGAAGCGATTAGTATGACAACTAGGCAACCAGTGTTTTCAGAAGAAGATCAGCAATGGTAACCTCCATAATCCTCTCAAAGAGGTTTTCTTTAATCTCTTCCCATTGGCTGTATGGATATATGTGGCCCTATGTAAACATCTTCTGTGCTGAGAGTGCACAGCCAATCACAGTGGTCACTTGATTGGAATCCCTGCCTCCGCCTCCCGGCATTTAAAGCCTCTTAAAGGGCTGGGAGATGGCAAAAGGAAGGGGTTAAGGACAAGTTTGAAACCACTGGCTTAAAGGCATTTCCTGACGCATCATGGCAGCACACACACTGGGTTGTGACTCCGCCCCCACAACCTGACAGGATAGGTTAACTATAAAAGTTGAAGGAGAGGCACTCCACTTCATTCTCTTTTTTTATCTTCACTAAGGATGAGCTCCGGCGTGTTTGCACACTCCACGTGCAGAGCCCGCCAGGAAGTCGGCTCTGCTCTGCGCTAATCACAGGCAGTGAGACATTTTCCCAATGTGCGGCTGCAGAGATCGGGATATTTCTCACTGCCTGTGATTAGCGCAGCGCCGTGCCGTCTTCCTGGCGGGCCCTGCATATGGAGTGTGCGAACACACCAGAGCTCATCCTTAATCTTCACCTGACAAGATGAAGGACGGATTCAGCACCCTTACCGCATTCTCCCCACCAGGTTAAGCCTCTCCTGGCTGGAAGTCTCTCCTGTACAGCCTCTAAAGGAGCTTCTATGGAGAGAACCCCAATATGGTGGTCTCGGAGGTCTCCTTCTCCACGTTGCAAAAAGAGCTATCACATCCGCCCTGCAGCAAACACTTGCTGGGTGTGCGGAGCTCCAGCTTTGCCAGACAAGTTAGTGTGGCACGCATGCTTTAATGAACTCAGGGAGAAGGAGTCGGACGCAAGAGAGGTATCTGACCTCATCAGAGAATCTGTGTGGGAATCTATTCTGGAATCATCAGCTCCGGAACCAGACATTATGGGCCCAAGCACATCTACTGTAACTCATAATACTCCCCTTGATTTGGATGCAGCTTCTAACAATGATGAATCAGAGATGCCCACAGGATTCAATTTCACCTTAGTGGAACCCTTTATAAGGTCAGTTAAGGAGGCCATAGTATGGAAGAAGCGGAAGTGGCTCCTCCTAAAATACGGAAGTACTTCCCTAATTTGAAAAGAGAACCGGAATCTTTTCCTTTTATAGATAAGCTATATCCACCGGAGGAGCTGATGGTGAATTCGCTAATTCATCCACCAGTGGTAAATGCTTCCCTAATGCGACTCGCAAGACATGTAACCCTCCCAATAGAGGCTGCAGATGGAAATGCGATCGCAGGATGGTCTGCCAATGTAGAGAAATTCATACATGAAGGAGCTGACCAAGAGAAAATAATTTGTTCTCTTCAAGAACTGAAACTAGCAGACAATTTTGTAGCGGAGATTTCAGTAGATGTCATTCGTTCTTCTGCAAGGGCTATGCTGGCTTCAGTCATGGCCAGAAGAGCTATTTGGCTAAAGCCGTGGGTGGCAGATCCAGCATCGAAGACCAATTGATGCAAGATTCCTTACGATGGAGATAATCTTTTTGGTTCAAAACTGGACTCAGCGATTTCCAAAGTGACATGGGGGGGATCCCCTCTGATAGAAGGCCTAAACCTCAGAAGGGTCCTGCTTTCAAATGCAACCTTCTGGAAAGGTATAGGGAAGTGAGATCGTATAGGTCAGGAAGAGAGTTCAAGAAAACCTGGAAGAATCCACAATACTCTTTTTTGAGGCTTCACAAATCCAAGACCACCCCATCAGGGGATAACAGAAGTCTTTTTGAGGGTACGCCCGTCCTGCCTGGGAAAGTGGGAGCAAGGCTCAGAAAATTCGAACAGGTCTGGACGGATCACATAAAGGATGATTGGACACTGTATCAGGAACCATGAATCAGAGCGAGACAGAAGTATAGGTAAATCACACTTGTTTAATAATAATAAGAAGAAAAACAAAGTAAGCGTAGTCAAAACAAGCCAGAGTTCAGTAACCAGATCGGGTGGTCGGCCAAGCAAATGTCAGACAGCCAGGGATAAATGTAGTAGTACAGCAAGCAGGATCAGGAGCCAGAAGGAACGTCAGCTGAGGAAGTCTTCAACAGGAATGCAGGAAAAATGTTTCTGTGATGTTGACAAAGGCGAAGGCAGAGATCAAGTGAGCTAGACAAATTTAAGTAGGCAGGACTGACAAGCAGAATCAATAACAGCTGGGTAACTGTGGAGAGAAATGGGAGCCGGCAATTAGCCAACATCTGAGCAGCCAGCTCAGAGAAGGAAGGGCTGAGTCCAGCCCTAACACACTGTCCACAATAAAACGGGCACAAATGGAAGTTCTTAGACGGGTGCCCGAGGGCCATTTCCAGCCAACCAGACTTCCTTCTTCGCCAGTCAAGAGGAAGCTACTTCTCAAGTATGTGGCAGATCTGGAAAACAAGGGGGCAATTCTGGAAGTTCCAATCTCTCAAAGAGGAAGGGGGTACTACTCTCCTCTGTTCTTAATAAAGAAGAAAACAGGAGACTTACACCCTGTGATGGATTTAAAAGGGCTCAACAAAGGAATTCAGATCGAAGCCTTCAAAATGGAAAGCCTCCAATCAATCCTATTAGCCATAAACTTAGGAGACTGGATGCTATCAGTAGATTTATTGGACGCCTATCTACATGTGCCTATACACCACGCATTTCAAAAATATCTGCGATTTTCAGTCAATCGACATTTTCAATTCCATCCATTCGGCATCTCCTCCGCTCCCAGAACTTTTACAAAAACTCTTCTTCCAGTGTCTGCATTTCTAAGGGAGAAAGACCTGAGACTTCATCACTATTTGGACAATATTTTACTTCTAGCAGACAGTCAAGATACGCTGATTCATCACCGGGAGATACTGATCAACACACTTCAGTTTTGGGTGACTAATCAACTGAAAAAAAGCACTCTTTAACCTACATAGAACATGATATTTCTAGGGGCAGAAATCAACACTCTGTCAAACAAAGTCAGTCTACCTCGAGAAAAGATAGATCCTTTGATTCGGAAGTTAAAAAGATTAATGACAACAGCATTTCTTACAGCAAGAGTCTGTCTCAGCACATTAGGCTCGCTGTCAGCCACTTTCCAGATGATCCAATGGTCACAGTGGCACATGAGGGAGATGCAATCCTCACTCCTCAACCAATGGAACGGCACATCGATGCTCCAGCTGATTGCCATTCACCGCAGAGTGAAACAGTCGGTTTGGTAGGGGATGAATGCAAACAACTTCAAAAGGCACAGACCTATAGTTCACCCAGAACCAGAGGTAATCACATCAGACGCCAGTCAAACAGGATGGGGAGCCCACTATCGGGACCAGGCGGTTCAGGGTCAATGGCAATTTCACGCGGTGGGCATGGTTTCGAATGTTCTCGAACTCAGAGAAGCCTTTCAAGCCCTACTAGCGTTTGGCCCGTCCGT
Source organism: Aquarana catesbeiana (assembly GCF_042186555.1). Classification (NCBI taxonomy): domain Eukaryota; kingdom Metazoa; phylum Chordata; class Amphibia; order Anura; family Ranidae; genus Aquarana; species Aquarana catesbeiana. The sequence continues at coordinate 182,035,583 of NC_133326.1, forward strand.
GAGGGGGAAAAGTGTCCTAATACAGATGGACAACAAAGTGGCTGTAACATACATTCAGAAACAGGGGGGTAACAGGAGCAGTACCTTACTACAGGAGGTTCGCCCCATCCTGGTATGGGCCAAGTTATTCCTAACGGATCTACAGGCAGTGTATGTTCCGGCAGCACAGAACTTTCTAGCCGATCGGCTGAGCAGAGAGTTCCTGTCAAACAATAAATGGTCCCTGAACCATCAATCATTCCATCTTTTGACTCAAACTTGGGGGACTCGGGTGATCAATCTGGCCGCAACTCCTACAAACACCAAGTGTCAGAGGTTCCTGTCGAGGGCAGCATATCCATCTGCCGAGGGTGTGGACTGCCTTGTCCATCCATGGAACTTTTGTCCGGGTACATATTCTCACCAACACCTCTAATTGCAAGGTTTCTGTACAGACTCAGGAGGTCCTCATCCTCAGTAATAGCAGTGATCCCTTTCTGGCCCAGGAGGCCTTGGTTCACGACTCTACTGCAGCTCAGCATGGAAGATCCACTACCTCCTTACACTGTCTCAGGATCTGCTTCACCAGGGTCAATTCCTCCATCCGGATCCAGAGAGACTCCATCTAATGGCATGGATGTTGAGAGGAATCGGTTCCTAGAACAAGGCTGTTCCCAGGAAGTCATTTCAACACTACTCCAAGCAAGGAAGTGTTCAACCAACGTTACTTACAGTAGGATATGGGAGAGATTCACTATCATGGCCCAGCAGAATGGATAGGATCCTCTACATCCACAAGCTTCGCAAATCTTGGAGATTCTTCAAACAGGCTTATCTAAGGGACTCAGTTCAAGTACCCTAAAAGTTCAGATTTCAGCCTTATCTTCAAAAACAGGGTTTAGATGGGCCTCACACCCTCTCCTAATCCAGTTTATAAAAGCTTGTGTTAAGATCAGACCTCCAAGAAGACCGACATTTCCATCATGGGATTTATCAGTAGTCCTGAATACTCTGTCAGGTTTACCCTTTCACCCAGCTGATTTGATTACATTATGGAATTTAACACTGAAATTAACATTTATTATAGCCATCACATCAGCTGAAAGAGTCTCAGAGATACAGACTTTAATGATTTCAGAACCTTATTTGATCTTTTTCCCAGATAGGGTGGTTCTGAAACCCTCAGACCACTTTACTCCAAAGGTGTCATCATCTTTCCACTACAATCAGGAAATCAACCTTCCTTCATTTACTGATGATCAAGGGCAACCACATGCCTTGGACATTATGACCACTATTAGGAACTACCTGACAGCTACTGTTTCTTTCAGGAAGACCGAAAATCTATTGGCAATTCCTCACGGAGGAAGAAGAGGCCAAATGGCTTCATCAAGAACCTTCGCATCTTGGTTGGTCAAGGTCATTCAGAATCTGCCAATACCTAGAGACATTAGGGCTCATTCAACTAGGGCAGTGGCCACTTCCTGGGCAGCATATTGCAGGGTGTCACCAGAGACAATCTGCAGGGCAGCAACCTGGTCTTCCAGGCATACATTCATGTCCCACTACAGGGTAGATTCGGCCCAGTTATCAACAGTAGAGTTCGGTAGATCAGTTTTTTCGGGCCAATTCTACTGCCATATGATGAATAAATTGTTACTTTACTTGCACCCTCCAGGTCTGGCGAGTTATTTCCCAGTGTGTGTGCTGCCATGATTCGTCAGGAAAATGGAAAATTGTATACTCACCTTTCCATAATTTTCCTTTCCTGACGCATCTCCATGGCAGCACACAGCATCCCACCCTTCTTTAGGTGATAGTTACAGAGAATGAGGTGGGCTGCCTCTCCTTCAACTTTTATAGTTAACCTATCCTGTCAGGTTGTGGGGGCGGAGTCACAACCCAGTGTGTGTGCTGCCATGGAGATGCGTCAGGAAAGGAAAATTACAGAAAGGTGAGTATACAATTTTCCGTTTTATGTAAGTTTGGGCAATCTGAGTGTGATTTTTGGTAAGGGTGAACTAGTTACCAGGCTGTCAGGGAAGAAATGAAATAGAATATTCCACCAAGTATAGTCAATTTTCTTTAACATAAAAATGTACTTTCCTTTATTTTTCTCTAAAACTAGCATGGTATAACAATTTAACAGATAGCTTATGCATTATTAGAATATTTTAAATATTAACTTCTAGGATTTTGAAACTGAAGTTAATTAACAATTAATATTAGTTAAATATTTAGTTCAGCAATGGGTTTTTTTAGCCTGTAAGTGTAGTTAGTTTCAGTACAGCCTGAAACCACATTGTCATTATCTAAAACAAGTCAGTGACATGATGTCCAATTTGATGGATGCCTTTAGTTTCACATTATTTCACTTAGTAATTTGTTAATGCCCCAGTACATTAAATCACAGCTAAAATGACATTCAATTTAAGTTATGTAATTAAATGGTTTTTCTCTTGAGATAAAAAAGAGGAATTAACAAAATAGCTGACTCCTTTTATAATCGTGAACAAGTGTACTGCAACATATTATTCCAATGTCTTATACTTTAGAAAGGAATGTTTACTGATTTTATAAAACAGTTAAGGATGAGCCAAACACCCCCCCCCCCCCGGTTCAGTTCACACCAGAACTTGCGAACAGGCAAAAAATTTGGACGAACACCATTCTATGGGACACGAACATGAAAGGTCAAAAGTGCTCATTTTAAAGGCTTATATGCAAGTGTCATAAAAAGTGTTTGGGGACCCAGGTCCTGCCCCAGGGGACATGTATCAATGCAAAAAAAAGTTTTAAAAATGTCAGTTTTTTCGGGAGCAGTGATTTTATTAATGCTTAAAGTGAAATAATAAAAATTAAATATTCCTTTAAATATTGTGCCTGGGGGGGTGTCTATAGTATGCCTGTGAAGTGGCACAGTTTTCCCATGTTTAGAACAGTACCACAGCAAAATTACATTTCTAAAGGAAAAAAAGTAATTTAAAACTCACTTGCGGCTGTAATGAATTGTCGGGTCTCGGCAATATAGATAAACCTCATTGAAAAAAAAATGTCATGGGTTCCCCCTCAGTTCATTACCAGGCCCTTTGGGTCTGGTATGAATATTATTGGGACCCTGAACCAAAATTAAAAAAAAAAATTGCGTGGGGGTCCCCCCAAAATCCATACCAGGCCCTTCAGGTCTGGTATGGATATTAAGGGAAACCCTGCGCCAAATTATAAAAATAAAATGGCGTAGGGGTCCCCCCCAAAATTCATACCAGATCGAGTCTGGTATGGATTTTAAGGGGAATCCTGCACCAAAATTTAAAAAAATGGCGTAGAGGTCCCCCCAAAATCCATGCCAGACCCTTATCCGAGAACGCAACCTGGCAGGCTGCAGGAAAAGAGGGGGGAGGAGAGAGTGCCCCCCTGAACCAAACCAGGCCATATGCTCTCAACATGGGAAGGTTGTAGATGAGTAGATGTAGATGAGGACAAGGGCCTCATCCCCATAACCATTGACTGGTGGTTGTGGGGGTCTTCAGGTGGGGGGCTTATTGGAATCTGGAAGCCCTCTTTAACAAGGGGACCCCCAGATCCTGCCTCCCCTCATGTGAATTGGTAATGGATACATTGTACCCCTAACATTTCACACAAAAATGTGTCAAAAATAGTAAAAAAGACAAGAGACACTTTGGGACAAGTCCTTTATTAAAAAATAAAAATATCCCGCGATGTAGATCCATCCCACGCCACCCGACGGACTGAAAGAAGAAAAAAAAACCTGCAACAGCTCCGCCTCCATGGGAGGCTCCCGCCGAATGGCGCTTTTTCTCAATGACAGCTGTTATATATCTGAGAGCGGGGCCCCCTGGTGATGTAAAAAGGTGACCCCGGCCCCCTCTATTGCCACATTATGTCAGGGGAAGGCGGGGTCATCCGTTTACGTCACCTAGTCTCCCTGCCTTCAGCTATATAACAGCTGTCATCAAGAAGAAGCGTCACTCGGCGGGAGCCTCCCATGGGCGGCTTTTTTTTTCTTTTTTCGGCTCGTCGGGCGGCGTGAGATGGATCTACATCGCTATACATATTTTTACTTGTCCCAAAGTGTCTCCTGTCGTTTTTCTTATTTTTGACACTTTTTTCGTGAAATGGTAGGGGTACAATGTACCCGTTACCAATTCACATGGGGGAGACTGGGATCTGGGGGCCCCCTTGTTAGAGGGGGCTTCCTGATTCCGATAAGCCTGTAGACCCCCACAACCACTGGGCAAGGGTTGTGGGGATGAGGCCCTTGTCTCCATCAACATGGGGACAAGGTGCTTTGGGGGCTACATGTTGAGGGAATGTGGCCTGGTATGGTTCAGGAGGGGGGGCGCTCTCTCCTCCCCCTTCTTTTCCTGCGGCCTGCCGGGTTGCGTGCTCAGATAAGGGTCTGGTATGGATTTTGGGGGGACCCCTACACCATTTTTTTCTCATTTTGGCGCAGGGTTCCCTTTTAATATTCATACCAGACCTGAAGGGCCTGGTATGTATTTTGGGGGGACTCCCACAAAATCTTTAAATTTTTGGTTCGGGGTTTCCCTTAATATTCATACCAGACCCAAAGGGCCTAGTAATGGACTACAGCCGCGATCAGTTTTAAATTACCCTTTTCCTTTAGAAATGTAATTTTGCTGTGGTACTGTTCTAAATGTGGGAAAAATGTGCCACTTTACAGGCATACTATAGACACCCCCAGGCACAATATTTAAAGGAATATTTCATTTTTATTGTTTCACTTTAAGCATTATTAAAATCACTGCTCCCGAAAAAAACAACCATTTTTAAAAACTTTTTTTGCATTGATACATTGATACATCCCTTGGGACAGGACCCGGGTCCCCAAACACTTTTTATGACAATAACTTGCATATAAGCCTTTAAAATGAGCACTTATTGTTTTTCATGTTAGTGTCCAATAGACTTTAACGGGGTTCCGCGGCTTTCGAATTTGCTGCAAACACCGCATAATGTTCGTTGTTCGCCGAACATCTGAACAACCAAATTTCAGCCCGAACTTATGCTTGGGCAGAATAGTTCGCCCATCCCTACTGCTAACCTAATTACTGAGAGGAAGCATGGACTGTATTAATAAATTCACCCAATTCACTGTGACAAAACATACCAATACATGTCTCAGGAGCATACCTATAAGCTTGGGGATGGTGTGGACTGGGTCACATGTTCTTCTACCCTTCAAAATACTTCATACAATAATTATGGTAATCTAAAGGCCTTGTCTAACCTACCACAGAATTGCTCCTGACCTTTTCTTTCTTGGCAGTCCCTAAACTGCATTTCTGTTGGCATTTCTGTCTTTCAACTGATGATGAACTAGTGTAGCAGAGTTCCCATTTACTCACAATAGTAAGATGGGGTGCAGGCCCCTCTAACTTCTTTCCCCACAACTCCCTGCCTCCTGTTTATGCCCAGGAGAGGCCCCAACTGATAAGGCACAGATAGCTGGGCAACTGATCTGCAGCCAGGTGGGAGGTCCTCCACCACTACAACCAGCATGTACGATTCTATACCAATTGTCATGCTATAGAGTTTTATAGAGATTATCCTACAAAGGCACACTAACCTGATTGATCCATAGAGCCATTGCTGTGAAGAGCCCGTGTTTATACAGCTTAGATAGTCTGTTTTGTATTATTCTACAGTTTACGCATTTGCCATTCCGACCCTGTTTTACATTATTGATTCCAACTTTGTACCTCTTTAGTGAACTGCAAGTTGCAATTACTCTCTGTCTGATCATTCAGCCAATTACCCAACTTGTTACACAAATGCACAGGCGGAGAGTAGAAGTGGATTACAGAGTGACCTTATCTAACCCCAGCTGCTCTTAAATTAAAGCAATGTTTTTATACTAAGAGCAGCTAAAAACATATATCGTTATAATACTCAAGCTATTTATACTTCAGTTAAGGACTCATACATACTGTATATCAACATTGGAGTGCAGTTTACTGCCCCTGTACATAGCATCTAAAAGTTCTGTTATGTACCATTACAAGCTCTGATATCTACAGGTGTATGTGGTGTGCTATGATAGTGCACTCCCAATTCATGTAGGCAGCAATTTGGATGAACTTTATTTTTTTAGAACTTCCTAGTACTGAACTAAAACTACATTTTGGAACCATTTTTTTAACTATGGTTCAATGCAGATATAAGAAGAAAATCCAAGAGCAGTCAGTCTTGGGCAAGAAATGCAGAACTCGTAGCTATTCCGGAAGGAAAGAAATGCAAAGCTGAAGCCCCGTAAAGAGAGATACATTTCCAAACAACCATTTTCATAATCAGGTATTTAGTATCTTCTTTCTAACTAACATTAGGAGGAAGAAGACTGCATAGTAGATGAGAGGAAATGGCACAAAGGAGTGTGATGTGATTTCCACAACAGAGGAAACAGCCGCCTCTTGCTGCATCTTTTTTGTATGAATGGATAGTCAATCTTCAGTCTCCCATGTGTGAAGAACTTCTAGGCCAGTCACAGATAAACTTTGTGAACCAAATCCATAACATTTAAATAATTTCTGAGTTGTGCCTAAAGTGGAGGTCCACCTTAAAAAAAAAAATTACATAAACAGGCTCTTTAAATTTTTTTAAAAAACATTTGAAAAAATAAACATTTTTTACTTACACGAAATGCCTGTTGCTAGGCAGTCTTCCTAATCTGCCACTTCCTTCTCCACGGAGCTGTTCCTTCTCTTCATCCCTCATGTGGTGTTCTGGGAAATTGGGTGCGCTGTCTTCTGGGACCTGTGTGTGTCCCAGAAGACAGCCGCCCATTCATAAAGCACCGGAACGACTCGCACATGCGCAGTAGGAAACGGGCAGTGAAGCCTCAAGGCTCCACTGCCTGTTTCCCTTAGATAGAATGGCGGTGCCGGCACCCGATCCGATGGACAGATCGGCCTCTGGGGGCCAAGTCGCGGGCTCCCTGGACAGGTAAGTGTCCTTATTAAAAGTCAGCAGCTACAGTGTTTGTAGCTGCTGACTTTAAAAAAAAAAAAAAAAAAATTTCAGCTGGAACACCGCTTTAAGTTGGGCCTTGGTTAGTTGGACGCTTGTCTGGAACTTATGGTTAGAGCAGGTTGTTAGACTGTTCCCACCATAAGTTCCAAACAGGTGTCTCACTAACCAAAGCCCACATAAGGCACAACTCAGAAACAAGTTTTAATGGTTTTAGGGTAAAACACTGCCAATAAAGCGAGGTGGAAATTTCTTGGTGTGACTGCTCCATCCCTCCCCTATAGCCATGGCAGCCAATAGCTCTTTTAGCATAATGTCCCTAATTATGCACAGGGCCACTATCGGGGGGGAAAGCCCATACACGTGGGGGGCCCAAATATCCAGAGAGGCCTGGCACTCAAGCCTTTACCTAGCTGCCTCCACCCAGTTCTCTCCCTCCAGCACATGTACAGCCTGTAACAGATGGAAAACTTTGTGCAGGCTTAGTGAATGTTTGCTATATGGGGAGTCTCTTTGCTGGATTGGGCTGTCTCTTTGCTATATGGGAATGTCTCTACTGGATTGGGCTGTCTCTTTACTTTTTGGAGATGTCTCTGTTGGATTGAGCTGTCTCTTTGCTATATGGGGATGTCTCTGCTGGATTGGGATGTCTCTTTGCTATATGGGGATGTCTCTGTTGGATTGGGATTGGGATGTCTCTTTGCTGAATATATGGGAATGTTTCTATGGTGGATTGGGCTGTCTTTTTGCTGGTTGGGGATGTCTTTTTACTGAATATATGGGGATATATCTTTGCTGAATAAATTGGGATGTCTCTTTGCTGGATGGGGATGTCTTTTTGTTGGATTGGGCTGTCTCTTTGCTGAATTGGGATGTCTCTTTGCTGGATATATAGAGACATCTCTTTTCTGAATATATGGGAAGGTCTATTGGCTGGATTGGGCTGTCTCTTTGCTGAATATATGGGGGCGTATCTTTGCTGAATTGGGTCATCTCTTTGCTAAATATATGGGGATGCCTCTTTGCTTGATTGGGTTGTCTCTTTGCTGAATATATGGGGATGGTACTTTGCTGGATTGGGATGTCCCTTTGCTTCATTGTGTTATCTCTTTGCTGAATATATGGGGCTGTGTCTTTGCTGGATTGGGCTTTCTCTGTGAAAAAGTAGTGCAGTTAGTTTTAGTGTAGGGTCCTGCTCAAGAGTTCACCTTGTTATGGTGGCAGTCTTCATAATTTTTGACCAAAATAAAATTTGTTACTGTTAAATGTGGAAAGCACTGATGACTTGGAATACACTTTTCATTTTCATATATTAAGTTGTAAGAATGTTGATATAAAAGTAGGTGCACTGAAGAACTCAGTGGGATGGCCAGTGGGCGGATTTGGTGGAACAGCCAGTGAATGGGCATTGGGAAATGTTGATGATCAGGCCTGGGGGTGGGGGGGGCAGGCCTAAAGCTGTGTAATGGTGTTTTAGACCCCAACATTTCTGATGACTGCCCTGATTATGCAACCTGAAATCTTCCTTTTATTTAATGCTCTACTTCCATCAGTAAGGCCCCTCTTTTGCCATGGAATCAGATGCCTGCCATTCCTTTATAATTATCCAGAACAGAGCCGGTAACATTTGCTTGTCAGATAGCTTAGAAACATTAGGACAGGAGTTTGTGTCCTTTGCTGTCAGCAGTTTGCTGGCTGCAGTACTGATACTAAACTGCTTTAAACAGTAATGGTAGCGTTATTGTCTCTAATCTACAGCACATCATGCTGCCCTGTTTATGCTTGCATGCTGTTCTAAGTTCCTATATTTGCAATGATCTTTAAGTTAGATGCAGATTTCATACTGACTGTCATTGGCATAGTTCTATGAACTTATCAGAACATTGGAGAATGAAATCAATGCACAATATGTCACCGATGAGAGGGTCGCTGGTGAAATAATAGTTATAAGTAGAAAGTATTATGAGCATCATTTTTGACCATCATTGCTAATCTAGAATAAAATGTCAATGTCAAAAGTTTTACAGTGCAGTTTTTATTTCTCCACAATAAAAAGATTTATCATTTCATAAAAGAGAAAATACAGCAGAAATTGAGTTTAACAATTGAATAGCACTAAATTATTGAAAGAAGACTCCGTGAGGCAATAAATATAGTAAATTCATTAGTACTAAAAAGAAATGTCATCTATTTATTCCTAACATTTCAAAATTATTTATCTTCCTACTTTATCTGTTTTAAATTGCAATTATGTTCTAACACCAACATGACTTAATGCCTAGTTAGATATTCATATTACTTAAGTAACAGTATTAACAATATTGTTTTGCCATGATTTTATTTATGTAATTACTTACTTATCCTAACCTTATACTAATAGCCAAGGTTTTCCCACACCTCCCTGAATTTCTACTGTAATGATTTAGTTTCAGCATGCATGAATGATTTATAGAAGTGGATCATAGAATAAATACTTGCACAGTATAACATTGGGAGAATGTAAGAATTTATTCAAACGTTTCTAGGATAGGACAGACAAAGCATGTGGATCTCTTGGGATTGTTAAGCAGTGGCTGACTGTGACATCTCCTGAGCAGAAAAATTGGTAACTGACCATGGCAAGTTTAGCTTGATTATTTCAGACTTCATGTTGGCAGGAAAAACATTAACTGACAGTTACTTTTTCGGTAAAGTTAGTTGTTGAATCTTTCAATATTTACAGGCGAGGCATTCAGAAAGGATTCTGCAACTGATTTACAAAACTTGGAACAAAGAAAATCTGGAGCAACGCTGAAACAGTTATGCATATCAACCAATGACATTATTTGGTAATAGGGATGGGACGAACAACCCCCCCCACACACACACTTCGGTTCGCACCAGAACACGCAAACAGGCAAAAAATTTCTTCGAACACGCGAACACCATTAAAGTCTGTGGGCCACAAACATGAAAAATCAAAAGTGCTAATTTTAAAGGCTTATATGTATGGTATTGTCTTAAAAAGTGTTTGGAGACCCAGGTCCTGCCCCAGGGGACATGTATCAATGCAAAAAAAAGTTTTTAAAATGGCCATTTTTTTCTGGAGCAGTCATTTTAATAATGCTTAAAGTGAAACAATAAACGTGTAATATTCCTTTAAATTTCATACCTGGGGGGTGTCTATAGTATGCCTGTAAAGTGGCGCATGTTTCCCGTGTTTACAACAGTCCGAGAGCAAAATGACATTTCTAAAGGAAAAAAAGTAATTTAAAAGTACTCGCGGCTATAATGAATTGTCAGTCCCGGCAATACACATAAAAGTTCATTGATAAAAACGGCATGGGATTCCCCCATAGGGGAACCCCGAACCAAAATTTTAAAAAAAATGCGTGGGAGTCCCCCCAAATTCCATACCAGGCCCTTCAGGTCTGGTATGGATATTAAGAGGAACCCTGCACCAAAATTTAAAAAAAAAATGGTGTGGGGGTCCCCCTCAAAATCCATACCAGACCCTTCAGGTCTGGTGTGGATTTTAAGGGAACCCTGCGCCAAAATTAAAAAAAAATGGCTTGGGGTCCCCCCAAAAATCCATACCAGACTCTTATCTGAGCACGTATCTGGCAGGCCACAGGAAAAGAGGGGGGGGACAAGAGAGCGCCCCCTCCTGAACCATACCAGGCCACATGCCCTCAACATTGGGAGGGTGCTTTGGGGTAGAAGGGTATCATCCCCACAACCCTTGCCCGGTGGTTGTGGGGGTCTGCGGGCAGGAGGGCTTATCGGAATCTGGAAGCCCACTTTAACAAGGGGACCCCCAGATCCCGGCCTCCCCTGTGTGAAATGGTAACGGGGTACAAATGTACCCCTACCTTTTCACAAAAAATTTTTGAAAATGGTAAAAAAAACCACAATACACGCCTTGGGACAAGTCCTTTATTAAAAAAAATTAAAAATAAAACTATCCCACGGAGTCTTCTTCTTCTTGCGCTCTGACGGACCAAAAAAGAAGAAAAAAAAAACCGCATGCCGCCTACGATCGGCCTCCATGGGAGACACCCGCCATAATGACTGGCCGCTCTCAGGTGACAGCTCTTTTATAACTGAGGGTGAGGCCACACGATGATGTTTCCGGGTGACCCCGCCTCCTCTGATGCACAGGGACATTCCTATGGCTTTCCCTTAGCATCAGAGGGGGCGGGGCCACCCGGTTATGTAAACGAGTGACCCTGCCCCCTCTGATGCTACGGGGAAGCCATAGGGATGTCCCCATGGGTCAGAGGGGGCGGGGTCACCCGGCGACATCATCGTGTGGCCCCACCCTCAGTTATAAGAGAGCAGTCACCTGAGAGCGGCCGGTCATTACGGCGGGTGCCTCCATGGAGGCAAATCGTAGGCGGCTTTTTTTTTGGTCCGCGCGAGAAGAAGAAGAAGACTCCATGGGACAGTTTTATCTTTTATTTTTTTAATAAAGGACTTGTCCCAAGGCGTGTATTGTGCTTTTTTTACCATTTTCACAAATTTTTTGTGAAATGGTAGGGGTACATTGGTACCCCATTACCATTTCACATGGGGGGTGGGATCTGGGGTCCCCTTGTTAAAGGGGGCTTCCAGATTCCGATAAGCCCCCTTCCTGCAGACCCCCACAACCACTGGGCAGAGGTTGTGGGGATGAGGCCCTTCTCCCCATCAACATGGGGACATGGTGCTTTGGGGGACTACCCCAAGGCACCCTCCCAATGTTGAGGGCATGTGGCCTGGTACGGTTGAGGAGGGGGGCAGTCTCTTGTCCCCCCTCTTTTCCTGCAGCCTGCCAGGTTGCGTGCTCGAATAAGGGTCTGGTATGGATTTTTGGAGGGACCCCATGCCATTTTTTTTTTACATTTTGGTGCGGGGTTCCCCTTAAAATCCATACCAGACCTGAAAGGTCTGGTATGGATTTTGAGGGGGACCCCCACGCCATTTTTTTTAAATTTTGGCGTGGGGGTTCCGTAGGGGAATCCCATGCTGTTTTTATTAATGAACTTTTATGTGTATTGCCGGGACCAACAATTCATTATAGCTGTGAGTACTTTTAAATGACTTTTTTTCCTTTAGAAATGTCATTTTGCTCTCGGACTGTTGTAAACGCGGGAAACATGCGCCACTTTACAGGCATACTATAGACAACCCCCAGGTACGAAATTAAAGGAATATTACACTTTTATTGTTTCACTTTAAGCATTATTAAAATCATTGCTCCCGAAAAAACTGACGTTTTTAAACATTTTTTTTGCATTGGTACATGTCCCCTGGGGCAGGACCCAGGTCCCCAAACACTTTTTATGACAATACCATACATATAAGCCTTTAAAATTAGCACTTTTGATTTCTCCCATAGACTTTTAAAGGGTGTTCCGTGGCTTTTGAATTTGCCACGAACACCCCAAATTGTTCGCTATTCGGCGAACAGGTGAACACCCGATGTTTGAGTCAAACTTACGTTCGACTCGAACATCGGGACCATCCATATCTGGTACACATAAAAGGTGAAAGATGGTTTCAACAGGCAACTGTTTTGGTTTGCTCCAGTTCCTTTTGCTACACTTTTTTTAATCTTCTGTTCTATGTGAGACTGGCTGAGACAAAATCAAATTGGAATCATTACTGACTGCAGCCTATGACAATCCCTAGAATAAAAGAATGGAAAATGTCTTGCTTGGCTGAAAAATTTCAGGTTATTACCAGCTCTTGGGACAGCTTTGATCACGGTCATACTCACCATACATTGCGCTCTCTTTGCTCATTTCATGTGTTCACATTGATTTTAATTTGTACACATCATCATTGGTGTTTGTACTTTAATTTTAAAATAAATCCACCCATTTTTTGACCTACACCATGTGGAGCATTTTTGTTTAATAAAACATTTTTATGCACACCTGTGGCTGATGAAACGTTGGCACACCATCTCCAGAGTTCCAGTGATGGTCTGTTGGAGTTACGCATTCCATGCCTGATCTGCTGCCTTGATCATTTGAGCCTGCTGTTCCCATGATGTTTCCTTGGATTCCCTATTTCTATGTGTGTTTGACTCTCTGCGGCTGGCATTTGAGTCCACACATTCTGGTAAGAGTACCTACCCACCCTTCAGGGTGGTGAATGCACAACTTCGGTGAATCTAACAACCAGCAATGATCCTTTGTCATCATATAAACATTTTATCCCAGATATCTATCATTTCTCCCTAGCTTGGTGATCCCCACATTTGGATTTAGATGAACTTTCATTATTTACTTGTTTTACATTAGTTTTTCTGCACTTTATGTCATTGGTGATTTTTAGTGTATGACCTGCACAATTATCACATTCATATCAGCACACTGGCACTTTATTGTTGCCCAGAACCATCAATGTTCACTTGCATCTTTTATTAGTACGTTGTCACTTTATTTATTGGCACTAACAAAGTCATCTTCATTGTATGACTGTTGTTATTATATTTGTTGTTTTCTATAGCGCTACACTTTTTACCTTTATTACTTATACAATTTTGTCATGTTGCACTGTCAGTAGCTACTGTATCTTCCCTTTCTTAATGATAGCGCAGTAATTACATATACTTATACTGAGTGTAAGGCAGGCCATACAAGAGTTGAATTTTGAAAGAATTTTCTTTCGAAAATCTTATCTAAGAATTTTTGCTCGAGTTTCACACCATTAGTGGGCTGCAGCAACAGCCGATTTATGTGTGGCCTTAAAGGAGGGAAGGGTTAAAAGGCAACCCTAAGAAACAATCAAGGAAGATCAGCCATGGTATATGAATTAATTATTAGAAGCTTTATTGGTGAAGTACAAAATTATTGACAGTTTCCAATCCAGGCGGAACAACCCGACCCTGATTGGATAATGTTCATGTAATTTGCAAAAAATTCATGAATCACTAATAAAATCACATTGTAATAAGACAATATTGTCACAAATTTAAAAGCGCTAATACATGAGCCCTACTGTATCAAGACTAATACCAAAGACCAGGAGGAAAAATGCACTTGAAAAGAAAATGAGTTTCCCAAGGGTGACACCAAAGGTAATTGTAGCAAAGGTGTCTTCAGCTTTCAATTAACTGCAGAGATCTGCTGTTTTCTGTAGTTGGCCAGTATATGTCATTAAATATGCATTAGTTGAAGGTCCGGATAGCAGGAGAGGAGAGGTACAGATACCAGCCGCCATGGATGAGGAATTCAGAAGGAGGTTGCAAGAGATGCAGATACAGCACAGAGGACCAGTATCGGAGCAGGTCCTGCTGGGATGGTGTGATTCTATTCGCTGCAAACTCTGGAAGGAAGTGCTAGCCCGTGAGCAGCGACACCAGGGAAAAGTTCTCCCCTCCATCGAGGAAAGGTACTGGTCGCAGTACGGACTGCGGGTGCGGTTTTTGGGAGAAAAACCACACAAGAAGTAGACAGCTGAATTAACCAGGCTGGTCTGGGCAGAGATAAAGCTGGATGAGAGCTACAGAGCCCTCCGGTAGCATGTATCCCAAGCATGTCCCTGGATAGCGGATGACAGCCCAATGGAAGGCTTAAGCTACGGCGGCTTGGGACTGTTGTATGTGAAGCTGACAGGGGACCCTAACTTTGGGAGTGATTTGGAGTGGCGGGTGGACGAAATCATGGATTTCAGAGAAGGGCTACTGAACATTTCGGAAGTGCACTGGGCACATGAAGATTTGGAGTTTCTGGCCGTTCAGGAATGGGAGCTAGAGATCGCCTACAGACGGCTGCTAGACATTGCTCAGTGCCAGGGCTGGGCTCCCTTTGCTGGGACTATCAGGAAATACCAGCTGTCCAGCAGCATGCCAGAGAATCTACAGTGGAAAATCTGGAGATTGCCATCCCCAAACCTGAAGTGCTGACAACCGGGCAGAGCTCTGCTAACCTCTGCCCAGGACTGATAGCATCTTCTGGATTCCATGGACAGGAGATGGTAAACCTCCATCCCCAGACACCAGTTGCAGAGACAGGGGATTTGATAGACTTTTCTGCTGAGGAAGAACCATCGGGTGAGCCCCCAGCAGAAGAGTTGAGATTAGGGCCAAACTTAATTGCGCTCTGCTCAGCACTGATGGCATCTTCTGAGTTCCACGGACAGGAGATGGTGAACCTCCACCAGTTATAGAGGTAGGGGATTTAATAGACTTTTCTGCTGAGGAAGAACAACCTGATGAGCCTCCAGCAGAAGAGCTGCTATTGGGGCCATACTTCACTGTGCTCTGCCCAGCACCAACAGCAGTATCTGTGGAGTTACAACAAACTTCTCCAGCTGAAGATCTGGCAACCGGACAGAGGGTCCAAGACCTCTGCCCCACACCTGTGGCAGTTTCGGAGGCCCAGGGTGAGAAGGTGGCAATCACTTCCCAGCAGCAGATACAGGGAGAGAAGGGAGAGGAGGTGTGTGTTGTCCCTCCCCAACAGTTGGTCAGGGTGGAGGAAGCGGCCTTCCCTCCCCAGCAAAGATCAGTGCACCTGGGAGACAGTACCATAGACATGTTGTCCAATGGAAAAGGGAATGGAAAAGGAAGCAGCCGCCTCACCTCCCCAATGGCAGCTACACAGTTTGGGAGTGGAGGAAGCCAGCCTCCTGCCCCAACGGTTAGCCGGAGCGGAGGATGCGGAGTCCCCAGCAGAAGTGCTGGCAACAGGGCAGAGAGTTACCAACCTCTGCCCAGCACCAGCAACAACTACAGAGTTCCAGGGAGGCGGGGCAGTCGGCCTCCCTCCCCTACAGTTAGCCGGAACAGATGGTGTGGGGTTTCCAGCAGAGGGGCTGGCAACAGGGCCCAGGACTGCTGGACTCTGCCCTCGACTAACAGAGGATGGATTTCCTGTGAAGGTGGATGGGACTTCAGTCTCCACCTCTATACCCCAGGGATGCTGGGCAGTGGGCCCCGATCCCCAACAGCATGACAGAGTGAGCCCAGACACCCTGTCTTCTCTCCAGCGGCAGAAAGGACTCCAGGGAGAAGGGCCAGTCCAGGCCTCTCCCCAGCAGCAGATATGTTCTCTGAGAGAGGCAGAGGTTGGCTGGGTGAGTAATGCTTTGTTTGGAACAACTTATTTGGGGTACTGTGTGGGTACAGGCAGTAGAGGACTGGAACTACTTACTAACTTCGGAGTCAACCCTTCTGGGGTCTCCTCCTGTGTTAGTCTTCTGCCGAAAGGGGAGAGATGTGACGGGAGGGCCCGTGGAACTCAGAATACATCTTATGTCTAAGTCACCCTGTGCCATCCTGGCACAGGGTGAGTGAGAAAATATATCTTGGACTACTTAAAATGGGACAGTAATATTTGTCCACAATATCTCCCAGGATGTATGTAGAGACTATTATTGGTTTGGTTGATTCTGAACTCAACCTGTTAATTGAGTGAGCTGATCACATTAGCCTCCAGGACTGGCTAGGAGCCGAACTTTTGATGAATAGGCTGAGGAGGGGGGAGATTGTTGTTTGTATTGTTAATTGTAATTAGCTCCAGCTATTGTGTTTATACTACTGTGTGAAGCTCGGTGCCCACAAGTCTGTCATCTGGTCTGGGTAAATTTTTTAGTTAATTAGCTCATGTTAATTATGTTAATTAGGTTACAGTTGTATGGTTAGAGGAGGTTCCAACGGCATATAAAATCTTGTAATTTTGATTCTAAATAAAACAGTTCATGGTAGCAACAAGCAAGTGTCACCTTGTTTTGTGCTCAGAGAGGTTGGAATATCTGATATCTGTATACAGACTGGGAGGAAGTGGTATATGACGGAAGCCCTCAAGCGGAGTGTGGGACGTTCCGTGACAAATGTTAAAAGTAACAATGGTTAAAACCTGTTCATAGAGATTTATTTAATATTTATATGGCTACATCTAGCTAATTAGTTCCTATTGAATGTTTTATTCATTGTAATTCTTAAAAGTCACCACAAGATGGCAACCTCTTTTTTCTTGCACGTGATGTACAGGTGATTGAGTTTAAGGCTCTATAAAAAGATTCAAATTTTTCACGTACAATGTCCACATGAAATACACATTCCAGTGTACGAAACGCGTAGACGGAGGGTAGCGCTAACATGCCTCCACATATCTCGATAACCCCCAAGTCCGAGCGATAAGGCAGAATTGCCTACTATTCACGCTGGAGGTTTGGACTGACTAAACGGCTCATTTGACATTCACTTGATATCCACCTGATATCCACCTGGAGGCTATTTGGACTATCCAAACCGTACTCCACAGACACTATCTCTGCATGCGTCCTGCACTATGCCTGGGATGATTGAATCCTCTCCCAAAAACCAGCAGTTTTAGGCATTATCTTTTTATGATACAACGGCGAACACTAACCGAATCAAAACTACAGCCCAAAATCATCAACTGATCCAAAGGACATCTCAGCAGATTGAATCTGGAAATCCATCCTGGACATGCAGAGACCTGTATCTGCAATACAATTGGGGTAAGATGCCCATACACGGGCCAATATTGTTCAATTACATTCCCGTTTTGATGTATGCAGCAGGATTAAGACTTTGTTTATCGATGGATACGATTCATACTTTGGAGCCAACAGATGAGCCAAGTGCTACATATTCTGCTATTGATGATTCCTCCGCTGTAGTGATATCAGTCTAATTGTCATCTACATGAGACCGTATACATTTTGATAAACACGTATACTATGGACATTTGACACAACACAAACGGAAATTTTTACCTTTGGGTGTTTACATTGTTTCCCTTGATCCAGCTTCAAACTTGACTGAATCAGCCAATAGGATGTTAATCATCTTCAACTAATGCATATTTAATGACATATACCGGTCAACTACAGAAAACAGCAGATCTCTGCAGTTAATTGAAATCTGGAGACACCTTTGCTACAATTACCTTTGGTGTCACCCTTGGGAAACTCATTTTCTTTTCAAGTCCATTTTTCCTCCTGGTCTTTGGTATTAGTCTTGATACAGTAGGGCTCATGTATTAGCACTTTTTAATTTGTGACAATATTGTCTTATTACAATGTGATTTTATTAGTGAATCGTGAATTTTTTGCAAATGACATAAACATTATCCAACCAGGGTTGGGTTGTTCCGCCTGGATTGGAACACTGTCAATAATTTTGTACTTCACCAATAAAGCTTCTGTTAATTCATTCATATACCTTGGCTGATCTCCCTTGATTGTTTCTTAGGGTTACCTTTTAACCCCCCCCTTTATGTCCTAGGCTGCATGCTTTCTGGGAGCTATACCGCCCTAAGGGCGAATCGGTGGGTCAGTTTACCTCTATGGTTCACTAACCAATAATGTAGGATTCCTTTTTTGCCTTTTATAGTCTGATTTATGTGTGGCATCGAATTTGAGTAATGGGGCATGTTGGAAATTTTTTGAAAATGTAACAATTTTCTAATCAATGAAGGGAGAATCGTATGAGAAATGTAATCAAAAAAGAAATGCGCATGTGCAAGAAAAGAAAACTCACAGAAAGGAAAGAAGATTCCCAGCGACAAAAATTCTTTTCTGTAGCAACATGAGCTAAAATTGAAGGCTTGGTTGGCCGAATTTCAAAATCAATGGTGGCACCATTGGATCACAAAAAGTACAAAATTTGGGATTTTCAAAAGAAAATTCTTTTGAAATTCGACCATGTATGGCCAACCTTAGTCTTGCCACAGTCAGTGAGACTTACATTTTCTAAGGTTTTTGCTTTATTTTCAAAAAGTATCACTGTGGGGGTTATTTACTAAAACTGGAGAGTGCGAAATCTGATGCAGCTCTGCATAGAAACCAATCAGCTTCCAGGTTTTATTGCCAAAACGTAATTGAACAAGCTGAAGTTAGAAGCTGATTGGTTACTATGCACAGCTGCACCAGATTCTGAGTGCACCAGTTTTAGTAAATCTCCCCTTGTGCTTCCAGTGTCCTACATGTCCAATGTAAATCTAGGCTGGCTAACACTAGCCTTAGCTAAAACCTTATTAGCTGAGGTAATATTACAGCCATTTGAGCTTTGCAAGTTTTTTTTCTTTTTTCTTTAGCATTCAGGTGGTTTATCCACTTACTGTATCAATCAATAATAAATGCTTGTATTAAACTTTTTATAGGTCAACAGCAAGATTGTAGAAACATTTTTTTTTCAAGATGAAAGTAATATAAATGATAGGTTTCACCTTCTTAACAAGGTGGTTCTAAAATACTTTCATCTAGGCTCTCACGTGTGGTAATTAGAAAATGGATGTCTTACATTAATACCATATATTTGTACCAAAAAGCATTATCATTATCATAGTAGTGCCAAAATGAACCCAGTGAAGCTTATAAATCACTGCAGAATCACAAATCGTTAGTATATTACTGTTAGGAAGCTGCAGCTACATGTTTTAAATTACTAAACTTTTCAAGGTTCTTAAAACTATACAAAGTAAGAAATAATTTACGTGTCCCTATGTTGTAAAAAAATAACATTATTAAACGCTACAGAGCACCTATATTTCTGCTCTTCAATGTTCTCTTTGGAAAGAATTTATGTTAATGACAAGTTTGAACATCTGGTAAGATAAAAATGTATTCATGTATTATGCCGTTTTCAGCTAACTGTTGCTATTTAGTTAAGTGTTCACAGACACATTATGGGGGTTTTACAAACACTGGAGTGTGCAAAATCTGGTGCAGCTCTGCATAGAAACCAATCAGCTTTCAGGTTTTATTTTCAAAGCTTAATTGGACTTGCTGACGTTTAAAGCTGATTAGCTACCATGCACAGCTGCACCAGATTCTGAGTGTTCCTGTTTTAGTAAATCTCCCCCATTGCGGCCATGATGTCATAATACACTGACTGTTAGGCCAGCTGTAGACGGTTCAAATCCATGCATGGGCAGACTGAATGTACCCAAGTTGATCAAAGGATCAACTTGTGTAGAACCAACCAGTCAGATTATGCATGTGATTATTGTTAGCGGCTATTATAGCCTCTTGCAGTAATCGGTGTGTTCTCCCAACGGGGATCACAATGACTCTGTGAAAGGGATTCCACCAGCAACACTTATGCCCCGTACACACGGTCGGATTTTCCGATGGAAAATGTCCGATCGGAGCGTGTTGTCGGAAATTCCGACCGTGTGTGGGCTCCATCGGACATTTTCCATCGGATTTTCCGACACAAAAAGTTGGAGAGCAGGAGATAAAATTTTCCGACAACAAAATCCGTTGTCGGAAATTCCGATCGTGTGTAGACAAATCCGACGGACAAAGTGCCACGCATGCTCAGAATAAATAAAGAGATGAAAGCTATTGGCCACTGCCCCGTTTATAGTCCCGACGTACGTGTTTTACGTCACCGCGTGCAGAACGATCGGATTTTCCGACAACTTTGTGTGACCATGTGTATGCAAGACAAGTTTGAGCCAACATCCGTCGGAAAAAATCCATGGATTTTGTTGTCGGAATGCCCGAACAAAGTCCGACCGTGTGTACGCCCTATAACTGTATTGATGGAGGAATCAAGTGATTTTCTTTCCTGAAACCCGTGGTTGCAGGAAAGAAAGTTGCTCTGTCTATGGCCGGTTTTAGTCCTCAGTTAGTATTGACAAACAAATAATACTCAAATGACATAAAAGTTGGCTATAGTTCCTGAAATTGAATAAACTGGTGCTTGCTGGTTTTGGATCAAGGAATCTAGATCAACAGTTAAAGTATACTGTATCTACAGCTAAAACCTTTTTTGTGTGGAAAAAGAAGGAACAGTGAAATCCCGTCAGGTTTTGTTTTGCCAACTGTGATATCTTTAACCTCCCTGGCGGTATGATTATTTCGGATTTTAGGTGCTGAAAGCGGTACCATTATTTTGCATGGAAATTTGGCGTTTTATAATGTAGGTCTGTAAATCTTAACAATAACACACTTAAATCTGTCCAAACCAGAGTCTAGTAGATATCCCGGGTATGATAAAGTTTGAAACACAAAAACATAAATTATAATATAATAAATAAAAATAAATAATTAAAAAAAAAAAAAAAAATAGTAATAAAATACATTTCCCCACAATTCACTATCGCTCAATTCTGCAAGTGTTCTAATTTACTATCGCTGTTTTCTAGCTGGTCTAAAGCCACTTTTGACGTAAAGGGACACTTTTTGGTTGCTATGGACAATCTCCAGTTTCCAGGCAGAAAGAACAGTATATATAATATAAAACTGCATGCAGGGCATGGGCCAAAGCACTGGGGACAAAAGGGATGTGAAATCATTTCATACAGTACTGTAATCTGTAAGATTACAGTACTGTATGTGTTATGATTTTTACTTTTTTTTTAATTTGCCTCCAGGCTCCGCCCCCGTGCGTCGCGCCGCTCGCAGGGAACGGAGCCTGGCACAGAGAGGCTTCGGAGGAGGACGGAGCCCTCGGACACAGCGGGGGACATCGCAGGATCCCGGGGACAAGGTAAGTAACGCCACCCCAGGATCCTGCAATGCGATCCCGAGTGTGGCACGGGGTTACCGCTAATGGTACTGAATTTTAACCCCGAGCCACACTCGGGAAAACCGCCAGGGAGGCTACAAGATTGTCTTTTACTTCCTGTCCCGTACATACAACAGGAAATGAGAAAAGTGGAGGAAATCTATTCAAAGTAAAGTAAATCCCCTCGAGTTGTCAACAATTCACCAGGACAACAAAGAAAGAGTAAATCTTCTTACCAGAGACACAAACATCAGTACAAACATGACCAGGGTTCTTGTCCTCTAATACTCTACCCAAAACTAAATAAATTAAATTGGCCTTTAAATGTACTTTGAGACTGGGTTCTCACCATTGCGAATTGGATCCTGGATCCCTGCATCCAATTCGCAATAGCAGGAGAGTTTGACCGGCTCTCTGTGGAGTCGGTTCACATATCTCCGCAGCAGGTCTGGTGTTTTGCAGAAAAACGCTGTGTCTTTTGGTCTGTTTCAGGTGCGAATTCAGCCCAAAATTCGGGCTAAAATCGAACCTGAAACAGTGAATCAGAACTCACTGGACCCCTGCTGTGAGCCGCATGTGGCTCATAAGTGAACAGAGCCTGAGTAATGTTTACTCAGTTTAGCTTGCTTGAATTTGCAATTGCCAGTTTTTGCCTGCACACAACTGGATCATGGAAGTCAACAGAGCTTCGCCTCTTTCACTAAGCTAAGAGAAAATTCCCAAAGTGAACAGCCTTCAAGGTTTTTATGGTGTAGCAAAGTCCCAGGCCTCTTTAGGCCTAATAGTGACCTCCAGAGTTAGGAAGAGCTGACATCCTTCAATGTAGAGTGGGTTACAAAGCATGGTGGGTGTAATGCAACATGAACAGGTGGGCGCCAGACACTTTTTGAAAAGATATTTATTGTCTCTTAAACAAAACTGTAGGAGAGAGGGTTAGGGCCAGGACACCTTAAGTTACAATCTTCTCAAGTTTTTATTCGATGGAGAGCCCTAATATCTTCCACTCAACCCCCATTCAATTACTCCAAGCTCATCCCCCAGTAACCCCACTCCAATCATTCAACCTCCGCAGTCATGCCCATCAAACTCACCCTACCATCCAACACCTTTCACTCTCATTTACACTACACTCCCATTTCATTATGTCACATGCTGTCCTTATTATCCTTATTCCCTCTCTATTTAGGTATTGACACTACTACCCTTTCCACCTTTTCTTCCTTCCCTAACTTTATACAGGAAATTCCTCTCTCATTTTCATCCTACATATAGGGGGGGTATCCTTTTATATCCCGCCAAGGTTTCCAAATCTTGTCGTATTTCTTTACCCACCTTGTCTAATATATACCGACTTTTCCTTCAAAATTGTCTCGTTCATGCCGCGTTCCCCTTCTCTACTGGAGGGGGGTAGAACCGATTGCCATTTCTGAGCTATCAATTTCCTTGCCTGGAATAAGCATCTAACAATTGCAACTTAAGTACTTCCAGGGTTTCCCTCTCCCTCTACCAAGCCCAGAACACATAACTTAACATCCAGGTTTGCCCCCCCCCCCCCCCCAAATACCTGGTCTATAATTCCCAGTACCTAGCTTTTGTGGGGTATAAGCTCTTTATAATAAAAACAAATGTGACATCCTCTGGGAGGGGGTGAGAGAGACCAATAGGGCGTGTTCCAGGATTCTATTCCACTGTACTTCAGTTATACTTCCCACGTCTTGTTCCCATCTTGTCCTACATGGTGGAGCTTCTATCCCCCCAGGCTCCCCTTGTGTATGTATATATATATATATATATATATATATATATATATATATATACTTGATATTAGACCTTTCAAAGTTTTTGCATTGATAATTTTCTAGAGCAGAAGGTTCTTGCTCCATTCCAGTGTCCTCTCTCTAAACTGTTCTCCTAGGGCATGCCTAATCTGTAGATACCTAAAGAAAGACTTATTCGGTATTGCATATTGTTCTCTAAGTTCCATCAAATACCGTCTTTATATAGTTGATTAATAAAATGTATTCCACACCTCTCCCATTCCTTAATTGTCCCCATCTTCTGGACTTCCCCCAAATTTCTATTTTCCCACAAGGGGGCATACTCTGTGAATCCCCTATACCCCAACAATGTCTTAACTGTGTCCCATACTCTCACCATCAATCTTAAAGTAGGAAACCCAGAGGAGAAGGAGTCCGATTCCATGGTTTCTACCATTGATCTATGCGGGGTGTTCTGTAACAGCATTTCTCTCCCCAGACCTCCTCCTTCCAGTCTACTGCACCCTCCCATATACTGAAGTTGTGATGCTAGGGAGTAACTCCAAGGGTATGGAAGTGCTACTCCTCCTTCCTGTCTTTGTAATTGTAAAATGCACAAATGGATTCTTACTGGGCCACCCTTCCAAATCAATTCTCTAAAAATAGTGTCTATTTTTTGGAACCACTTTTTATACACCCACACTGGGGAGTTATGCAGTGCATACAGAAGGTGCGGCATCCATAACATTTTAATTAGACTACATTATCCCATTACAGATAGTGGGAGCCATTTCCATATTCTAATTTTTCCCCTAAATTTAGCTAGGAGCTGGACAATGTTATCCATAATATATTGTTTAGGATCTTTTGTGATATTTATTCCCAGATATTTCATTTTATTCACTATTTTAATCTGGACGACCTCCTCAGGCAGAGGGCTTTCTAGGGGATTCACAGGTAGCAATACAGATTTTTCTCCAATTTATCGTAAGCCCAGAGAATTTGCCAAAGTTTTTAATAATATCCATGCCCTTCAATAGGGAAGTCTGCATATCTCCAAGGAATAGTAGGAGATCTTCCGCATATAATGCAAATTTTTTTTCCACTACTCCCCTTCTGAATCCTTCTACCTTGGGGGAAGACCTAAGGGCTATTGCCAGGGGTTCGATTGTGAGGGCGAAGAGCAGGGGTGACAAAGGGCACTAATTAACTAATTCCGAATTTTCAGAAGGATTCAAATTCGAATCGGTCAAAAATGTATCAACCAATCTGAGTTCTGTGTGAAAAATAGCTGGTTGTTAAAGAGGTTGTAAACCTCCATGTATACTTTAGAATAGAATAAGGCTTACCTATAGGTACTGTAAATATCTCCTAAACGTACGTCATTTAAGAGATATTTACTGTACACTGCACCGATGATGTCATCGGCGCATGCGCTCTAAAGAAACGGCCATTTGTGCCGTTTCTTCAAAATACGGTGCTGCAACCAGAGGCACCCATGCACATGCTTGGGAGTGACATCACGCGGCTCCAGCCAGTCACAGAGTCAGAGTCCATGGACGCGGGCTTCTTTTACAGGTAGTGTCACATAATGTGCTAGTATGAGATGCATAGCACATTATGCCTTTACTTTGCAGGGAAGGGAAAATAAGAATTTTTTGTTTAAGAGTGTACTTCCTCTTTAAGGAGTTGGTTGTGAAGCTGGCCACCGATGATGACTCATTAGCTGTCAGCAGGTTTTCCCACTAACAGCTGCATGTAAATAGGGGAATGTCAGCAATGAAAAATAAAGAAAAAAAAAAAAAAACCAGTGTGGGGTCCCCCCCAAAATCCATAGCAGACCCTTATCTGACCATGCAGCCTGGCAGGTCAGGAAAGGGGGGGACGAACAAGCTCCCTCCCACCGTACCAGGCCACATGCCCTCAACATGTTGATGAGAACATGCCCATGTTGATAAGGACAAGGGCCTCTTCTCCACAACCCTGGCTGGTGGTTTGAGGGTGGGCAGGCAGGGGCTTATCAGAATCTGGAAGCCCCCCCACAGATCCTGGCTCCCCCATGTGAATGAGTATGTACCCCTACTCATTCATCCAAGAAAATGTCAACAATAAGTAAAAACACAGAGACGGTTTTTGACAATTTCTTTTATAAAAAAAAAGTCCCCCAAAGTAAATCCAGTGTCAATCACTATGAACGTCACCACTGACACCCTCACCCCCCCCCCAAAAAATGAGTTACACACCTGACGAAGGCTCCCATCGTCTGAAAGCTCTGCTGTCTGACAGGTCTTAAATATCTAAGGGGCGGGGCCACAAAATGGCATCGCTGGGTGACCCCACTCCCTTTGAACATCACCCCCCATGTTGGGGGCATGTGGCCTGGTAAGGTTTAAGAGGGGGGAGCACTTACTCACCCCCCTTTTCCTGAACTACTGTGCTTTACTTTATTGCCAGGAGTCATTTGTTTACATTCAACTGTCAGTGGGGAAACTCGCTGTCAGCTGATGAGTCATCAGTTGTTAAGGACACAGCCTCCTACAAGCTATTCAACAACAAGCTATTCTTTATTCAACAACAAGCTATTCTTTACACAGAATTTTAATTGTTCTAAAAATGTGGAATGACTCAGATACATCCAATTCTCTGATTAACCAAACATTTGTCTGAATTTAGATTCGGACCGAAACAAATTGCACTAAGTCTATATATATATTAAAAATATATGAGTACTGTAATCAGGGCTTTTTTTCAGCAGGAACTAGGGGGAACTCAGTTCCACCACCTCTGGCTCAGGTCTCACCACTATCACTAACACTGAAGTTCAGCTTCTGTGTTTACAAGTGATAGCTTATCTCACAGTAGCTCCCACAGGTCAGATCTCCTGCGCAGATCCCACTGAGTGCCGGACAGGCACAAGAGAGATACAGAACAGGTGCCCAGGGTTCAGTGCAGTCATGGGCAGGAGAGGGTGTGTGGTAGGCTGCACCCTCTGTGGTCTCCATTTTTTCCCTGGTGACCAGTTGTTGATGCTCCTACTGCATGATCTCCCTTGCAAGTGACTGTAGTATAGTATAGTATGCTGGGAGGTACTACAACCGGATAGGTGCTTCAGCTTAATATTGCACAAAGGTAAGAAATATGACAGATGGTGGAGCTTTTAAGGAGGGGGGCGAAGATGAGGACAGTGGAGGGAGGGGTTGTATGCACTATTTGATGCCATTTGGCAGGTATGTGTGTGTGGCGGGCATGGTTGAGTTCCTGCACTTATTCTCTGAGAAAAAAAGCCCTGACTGTAATCAATAGTCAGCTTTCTTCAGCCAAATGTAAATCAAAAAGTGCACAGTTCAGGAACAAAAAAAGGAAGCACACCACAGGCTCATTGCCAATTTCTCAATCTCATACTGGTTTAGGGTTCCTCCGTGTATCAAAGTGCCAGACAGGCCACAGGGGTTTTGAGTGCCAGAGGGTTCACTTTGCTCACAACCTGTGAACCACTCCACTCTGTCCCATTGACACAAGTGCTGATCCCTTTCTGCTACATTTTAAGGCTCCCTTTTGCTGTGGCTTAACCCCTATAGTCCTTGTAGTCAGGGTTCTTCCCTCAAAAAACTCCAAAAAACTCCAAAGTTCCAGATCCATAATAAGAACGTATCAACTAAGAGAGCATTGACAATCAGTCCTCTCTTTCCAACTGGATTATCCCGGGACCCCTCACACTTCAGTCGTCTACCAAGTCTTAAAGGGACCACAACCCAAATATTGTGGAAATATGCATGCCGTTCAAGACACATTCCCGGTTTATCAGCATATAACACGCACTTTTTTCCCCCTTAAAATCAGGGGAAAATCACGGGTGCATGTTATACGCCGATCCCCGACGATCCCCCTCTGACTGTGAGTGGAGCGAGCGCCGGCCACCGATATACATAGATAACCGAGTGTACTCAGCTAGGTCCTGCCCTATGATGGACACAGGGACTGGGTGTGACTGTGAGCGGAGCTAGCCGAACCTAGCCGACTACCTATCTATGTATATGGGCGGCGCTCGGCTCCGCTCACAGTCAGGCCCATCCCGGGCGGGACTACGAGAGGAACCGAAAGCGGCCAAGAGCCGCCGAGATTCACAGGACCAGCTCTGTGTATGTCGGCGGCGTCATTTTCAAACTGCAGTGACACTGACAAGTCACTGCAGTTTAACTGCAGCCTAGGCAAGTCTGCAAATGGGCACTGACAAGGCTGCAAATGACACCAAGGCTGCAAATGACACCAAGGCTGCAAGGCTGCAAATGACACCAAGGCAGCAAATGACATCAAGGCTGCAAATGACACCAAGGCTGCAAGGCTGCAAATGACACCAAGGCAGCAAATGACACCAAGGCTGCAAGGCTGCAAATGACACCAAGGCTGCAAGGCTGCAAATGACACCAAGGCTGCAAATGACACTGGACAAGCATGCAGATGGACGCTGAGCAAGGCTGCAGATGGACACTGATAAGGCTGCATTGATGGGCATTTAAATGTAAGTTTTTTACCTTAAAACATTTTTTTCCTTAAAATTCCCTCCTAAACTTGGGGTGCATGTTATACGCCGGCGTGTGTTATACGCCGATAAATATGGTATATATATATATATATATATATATATATATATATATATATACATATGTGCAATATATATATACTGTATATATTTATTATACCACTGGAGGGAACCATCTGCAGAAGACTTTAAGGACCAAAAAAAGAAAAAATATGAATTTGCAAGGGTCCAGTAAGCAACATCATAGACTTTCAAATCTGGCCTGTGCAGGAAAGCTGATAATGAAGAACATGTTTCTTTTGTTCTGAGGTTCAACAGATCCAGAGCAAAGGCACTCTGTACTTTCAAACATTGTCCAAGGCTGTAAGAAAGGCTGATGATAAAAGCAAAGACTCATTTTCCTAGGATGCATGCAATACTACTGGAGAAAAGACAACATTGCCTTTCAGCCATGAACTGAGATGGAAAAGAAGATTATTTTAAAACAAATTTGTCTTCAGACTGGCACACACACAGCAAAGATGATTATTGCAGTTTGTTCATTGCAGCAGAGCTGACAGTGAAAAAACGTAATTAAAAACAATATTGTTTTTGGCTTTTATCTGATTGTCTGTCTGCTTAAGTCTGATTATATAGAGAAGATCATGATTCTGTGGGGAAGAATTAGATACTCAGAAAAGCAAAAGCACCACAACATAATCCTGATATTAGCTTGCTACTTGTGTACACAAATGATTGACTGAATCTTATTTGTAAGGGGTTAGACACTGCAGCATGACAGTGGGCTTTTTCTCACCTTTATGCGCCAAAGCTCGTTAAAAACACATCTGCGCTATTTTTGACTTTGCAATGTGCTAAAGTATAATGTGCTACAGTGCTAGTGTGTATCTTCCTAGAATATATGAGCTTTTTGGTGCCACCTAGGAATGAATGGGAATGCACAAATACATTGCATACCCATCCATTCAGTAAAGCATAATAGAAAATGCCCATGCTGTGTTTGAAAAAAAATAATAATAATTTCCCACACTACCCACTCAAAGTGATATGATCCGCTCAAAGTGGCTGGGTACTGGGAGCCGCAATATGCTGTGTCCAGTGGACACATCAGTCGTGGTAGCAGCACATTGTGCTCCCCAACCCAGAAGAGGCTGGATGACGTACATGTGTGTGATCCAGCCAGCCTGTGCCCTTCTGCCGCAGTAAATGCACTGTGGACAGCTGGCAAGCAGTAATTCTCCTAAGGTTACCATTAATAATATTTTTTTTTTTTTTAGTTCATTGTTACATGACCCTTCCCTGTGCCTCTTCCATTAGAGAAGACTGGCACTGCTGCAGTGCAGGCCCAAAAGCCAGTCTTGTTGTCGGCCCTTGTTTTGTGACCTTATGACACTTTGAGGATTAAGCACCCTCGAGGAAACATTAAAAAAAATTCTATAATTCATCTAGCATTGAAATTGAATGCATATATAGAGCACTAAATTGAATACTTTTTGGATATATTCACCAGTCCAAAAGTGACATAAAAATTAATAACTAAGAAAATAACTAAATTCATAAATGCTCCTCAAAGTAAACATGTTTCATAAAATAGTGATTAATGGAAACCTCGCGCCAATGTCTAATAATTGTGCTAATTAAGCTGCTCCCCAAAGTGCTTGTAGAATACCTACTGTGCAATGAATGTGAAGTGATAATAGGGGGCGCTGTGACTATTAATTAAATAAATTAAATTCTAAGTGTACCAGTTTGTGAACAGATGCAATAATACATGCTATATAACAACATAAACATAGTAAAATTCTGTAGTTAATAGAAAGTGACATAAAATGAAAAATGAAAATAAAAATAGTCCGTACTTCTCAATGAATGTTCCAACAAGAAATGTGATTGATTCAATCAATAAGTGTAGCTATCCTCAATCGCTTGTAAACATCCAACAACACCCAACGTGCTCTTGTAAAATAACCTGATCACCAGACAGCCATGACCTCTTAACCAAAAAGAAGGTCAGAATTTGCTTGTGGAACTACAAAATATGAAGACAAAGAGATGTCTCAAGAATGGTAAATAATCGGAGGGTCAGCTACAGTCTATGGTACAAATATATAAGACTTTATTGATGAAAAAAGGAAGGTGATCACCATCAGAGGTGACACAGCTTAGTGCCTCAACATCGATGAACCACACTCTCATGATATCAAAAAACAATCGACTGAAACACAAAAAAGATATAAAATCAGTAAAAACCACTGTGCTCGAATCACCTCCCCATACACTCCACAGACTAGATTCCCCCCTCACAGATGTGGGATACTCAATAGATGTTAAGTGTTTGAAAAATATTCATTCAGGATAACTCATTGCTGTCCAGTAATGTGGTTTCAAAATAAATACTTGATGAACATATCACACATAGCTAGTATTCCCATATAGCCATGAGTTGGCCACTAATATCTTGTGCATGGATCCTGATAGAATTATTTTACTCCCTGCATTGATCAATACAGATCATACATTTGAATGGAATGATAGCCCCACAGTCAGACCCAGTATTTCTGGGCGTGCTCCAACTTGCAGCTGAAAAGGAATTTAACCCTGTATCTTGTTATGTAGCTATGTGATATCATGAAAGACAAGTCTTATAGGGATATAAGATTCCTTTTTGTGTTTCAGTTGATTGTTTTTTGATATTGTGAGAGTGTGGTTCACCGGTGTTGAGGCACTAAGCTGTGTCACCTCTGATGAACCTCATGCTTTTAATCTTCTTTTTCATCAATAAAGTCTTATATTTGTAACATAGACTGTAGCTGACCCTCCAATTATTTACCATTCTTGCGACATCTCTTTGTCCTAATATTTTGTAGTTCCACATAACTATTGGTATTACAGGAGATATCCCGTCTACTAGACGCATCAGCCATGGTTCATTAATTTAATTATTAGTGCAGTGGATTCAGTGGGATTTTTACATTTTTCATTCAACTTCAGAATTTGCTTGTGCTGAAATCTTGCAGCCTGGGATGGAATCTTGGGCTATCCAACACTGTGCTCTACTCTCCCCCACAGTGGGGGCATGAGTTGAGAAAAAACAAGGAGGATCCAATAGTGTAATATTTCTTGGTTTATTAAAACATCAAGTAAATAACATGGTGAAGAAAAAAAAAGTCCACACTTGTACTCTGAGGTATGAATGAATGAATGATTTGTAAAGCGCTGCAAATGCGAACTGAATCGCCTCAAGGTGCTATATGCGTTTTGTGTTGACAGCTTCTTAGAAGAGGAAGGTCTTGAGTTTTTTCCTGAAGGCCAGATGGTTTTCTTCCATGCGGATGTGAGTCGGAAGAGTGTTCCATAGCCGAGGTCCCTGGACTGCAAATCTGCGTTCGCCCCTTGCTTTGTAGCAGTATTTGGGAATGAGGAGGAGGTTTTGGTTAGATGATCGCAGATTGCGATTGGGTGTGTAGTGTTTTATTTTCTCTCGGAGGTATTGAGGGGCATTACCTTGTATGCATTTGTGGGTGAGGCAGAGGGTCTTGAATGTGATCCGATTCTTTACCGTTAGCCAATGTAGGCTCTTCAGGGATGGGGAGATGGACTCCCAGGGTTTTTTTTCCTGTTAGCAGTCTTGCCGCTGCATTTTGAATGGCCTGTAGGAGCGCAAGCTGATATTGGGGTAAACCTATGTAGAGTGAGTTTGCGTAGTCGAGACGGGAATTGATGATTGTTCCAGCTACTGCTGCTTTGTCCTCTTCTGGGATAAAGGGGATGAGTCTGCATAGCAGGCAGAGGAGATTGTGAGATCCACTAACTACTGATCCTATTTGTGCATCCATTGTCATTTCCGAGTCAAAGATAACTCCGAGACTCTTGGCTTTGGTGCTCGGAGAGATGGTCTGTCCAAAGATGGTGGGAGGTGTCCATGGGGTCTTGGTTTTGGGATTTTGGTTAGCGTGTAGGAAGAGAAGTTCTGTTTTTGACCCGTTGAGTTTGAGGGAACTAATGGTCATCCAGTCATCTATCAATGTGAGGCATTTCTCTAGTTGCTGATGGTGGTCTTTTTGTCCAGTGATGCAAAAGTAGATTTGGGTATCGTCAGCGTATGAGTGGAAGCGGAGGTCTGATTTTTTGATGATTTTGAGGAGTGGGCGGATGTAGATGTTGAATAGCACTGGCGACAAGGGTGAACCCTGAGGGACTCCACAGGAGATTGTCTGG
This sequence comes from Aquarana catesbeiana, assembly GCF_042186555.1. Lineage (NCBI taxonomy): Eukaryota > Metazoa > Chordata > Amphibia > Anura > Ranidae > Aquarana > Aquarana catesbeiana. Next base: position 182,067,543 of record NC_133326.1, read on the forward strand.
GTGTCAGAGGTGAATGCTCCAAGTTTCACTGTCTGAGAGCGATTCTCTAAGAAGGATGCAAACCATTTTAGACTAGAATCTGTGGCTCCTGCAACTTCTGTGAGGCGGACAAGTAGCGTATTGTGGTCCACTGTATCAAATGCTGCACTAAGGTCTAACAGTATCAGGAGACATGATTCTCCGTCATCTGCTGCTTCAAGGGCATCATCCCATATTTTTAGAAGTGCAGTTTCTGTGCCATGGCCAGGGCGGAAGCCTGATTGTAGAGTGTCCAGGAGTTGATGTGTGTACAGGTGGCGTTGTAGCTGTTGTACTACCATAATCTTGGAGATGGTGTTAAGGCTTGTTATCGGTCTGCGGTGGTTAGGGTCCTTAGGGTCGAGATTGGGTTTCTTTAGCAGGGGTTTGACGGTGCCTTGCTTGAGGGTGGTTGGCACAATCCCTTCTTTGAACGACTGATTTATGAGGTGTGTTATAGTGGGAGCCAGGATGTCGGAGCATTCTTTCAGGAGTTTCGTGGGAATGATATCATTTGGTGATGTGCTGTCTCGAAGGCTTCTCATAATGTTTTTAGTCGTGTCAGTGGTGATTGGAGTCAAGAAGAAGTCCGGCGGTTGTGTGATGTTCGTGTTGATGTCCTCTTTTTGCTTTGGTTGGGTAAGGTTGGTTGTTTTTGGTAGCTCCCAACTTGAATGCAAATTTTAATTTTAAGTTTTAACTTTTGTTCCTATGTGCTCCTTATTTGAGACAGTTCATGACATGATTTTGTCATGATTTTTAAATAATGATTTTTAGTTTTGGATAAAAGAAAACTGAGAGATGCATCTGTCAAATTATTATTTCTGTCCATTAAACTATAGGGGAGATTTCACCTCACGTTCTGACCCACTAGGAGCAGGACAAGAATTGAGCGGAGCAGTTATCATTTGGACAAAAGATGCAGAAAATAACCTGGACTACGTCTAATGCTGTGTTCACACTACCCGATTTTTCGACTGAACTGGTCCGACAGAGCGAATGTATGTGGGCTTCATCAATCGCCTTTTCTGTTGAAAAATCTGTCCTTTGGAGTTCAGTCCGACGAAAAGTCCGGTCGTGTATACAGCATAACCCGTCTCCATTTTACAGAACAAATGTTTTGCTACAACAAGTGTCTCAACTGGAAAGATTTCCTATCACTTTCTGTTGGACTTTAAAGAAGGACATTAAAAATCCAAATGGTTGTTAGGCAAGTCAAATAAAGGATTGGTTACAGGTCATAACACAATATTTTAAGTAATAAAGTTTAAAATACTGACAAGTCTTAACTTAATATAGTATTTATATGTGTTTACAATATAATTACAGTAAAATTGTCACAATGTTGCCCAAACCAAGAATCACATATGAAAATCTTCAATTTTTAGGTCATTATTAGGAACTATAGTCATTAGGGTGCCCAGGTTATAGATTCACTTTACTTTTCTAAGAGTATCTTAAAATAGTAACTCATCTATAAAGTAACTTAAGTATCATTAACTTATTATAACATGTGTGTGCATATATTCATGAAACACAACCATGTGAATACAGACTTGCTGCTGCAAAATATATTAATACATTATTTTCATACAGCAGAGGTGTCTTTTTAGTAAACACTGCCTAGAAATTAGAAACTCAGTATGCATTTCATTGCAGTTTTTATCAGGCTTTAATTTACATGGAGATAGAAAATACAGCAATGATACAATCTCTGAAACATTTTAGATATATCACTTTGTAGATACAAAGTATGGGATAGTGAACTTCAATGGGTTGTCAGCTGCATTCAAACTATTTAATCCTAAATATCTTTCATGTATTGTGTTTTTTGCTCTTTTTTTTAATGTGATCACATTTATCGGTTAATGCTGACTATACTCCACCCAACTTTAACTAAATGTAAGCATCAAGATTATGAGCTCTAAATAGCATTTCATAGTAAAAATCTTCAGTATTAGCTTTAGAGATTTTCCACCATTACAGAAAATCCCTCTGAACAAACAACTCAGAATGATCATCTCACCATGTGTGTCCCAGAAAAACATTGCGTGAATTGGCAAAAATTTACAAAATGTTTTTGCTGTGGGCTGATTATAATAACCACAAATGGATCTTGGATATTTCAGTTTAACTAAATGTCTGACCTTTTAGAATAGTGAATCATTGAAGCATAGTATTCTCCAAAGGTAAACCATAATTCTACTCAGGAGCTTTCCTTTTATTTTCTGAGCTGAGATGCATCATGAGGCATTAACTAGAACAGTGGAAGCACAATTAAAGAGATAAAAATGAGCAAACCAGTTTGTGTGGACCCAGATTCAAACCAGATCCTATCATATCACCCAAAGCAGATATCTGTAAATTGAACAAATGCCGATATACTGTTTTCTTTCCCCATAAAATCTGACCTATCATTTATTACTCTTTTGAGTATATTCTAATGTTACCAAACTTTTTGTACATTGTGTGATAAAAAATGTCTCTGACATATATTGTATTTTTAAACCTTTATTAAAAATAGTGAAGAGAAAAAAAAATTGCCATTTTTTTTTCAACATACAGAGAGTGCATAGACCACAGTTATTCAGAACGTCAATTTCCTACCTATGCCTGTAAGCAGGAAGTTGGATGGTGCCCAATAAGTAATGGTTTTGCTTTGTTGAGTTAGCTGTACTGGGAAATGATGATCTCTAAGCCCCCTTTTATTTAGTTGTAAACATTATTAATACTTTCTACTGGCTCTAGGAGGAGACCAGCATAGGACTAATGTGTCCTTTGCCATGGGCTCTAAGTGCCTTCTTGAGAGAGTCTGTGTTACTTTTGGCACAGACTTTACATGAGTTTTTTAAGCCATTTTGGAACACAGATGTTCTATACAATGACAGAAACCTGTCTTGAGTATGGACAGATGGGGTCCAGAAGTGATCTTATTCCTTTAGCAGGGAATGGAATCAGGAAAAGGAGGTTTTAGGCAGGCCCAGGATTCCCTTGTGCATTCCAGTTAGCTAGGTGCACTGTTCTCCCCAAAGAAGCCTTTTATGAGGAACTGGGAGTAGTAACTAGAGAATTCCTGAGCTTAAGACTTGGTGATTTTATGGAAGACACCCTACAGTATTTCCCCTTGCTCGGTAAGAACTGAACATCTGTATGCTGAATCTGTTGCACCCATACTTGTTAAATTTCTTTACTGCCTGGAAAGTTAAACTGGAAAAGCTCTGTACTTTAGTGAATGAGGTGAAAATCATGCACAAGCAAAAGTGCTGTTTTTGAAATTTTCCTTGCATTCAATTGGGTATTCTTTGTAAAGTGAAATGTCGACACTAAGGATGAGTCGAACACTCCCCGGTTCGGTTCGCACCAGAACTTGCGAACAGGCAAACAATTTGGACGAACACACAAACACCGTTAAAGTCTATGGGACGCGAACATGAAAAATCAAAAGTGCTAATTTTAAAGGCTTATATGCAAGTTATTGTCATAAAAAGAGTTTGGGGACCTGCCCCAGGGGACATGTATCAATGCAAAAAAAGTTTTAAAAACAGACATTTTTGCGGGAGCGTGATTTTAATAATGCTTAACCACTTCAATACTGGGCCAATTCTGACATTTCTCTCCTACATGTAAAAATCATCATTTTTTTGCTAGAAAATTACATAGAACCCCCAAACATTATATATGTTTTTTTAGCAAAGACGCTAGAGAATACAATGGCGGTTGTTGCAACTTTTTATCTCACACAGTATTTGCGCAGGAATTTTTCTAACCTGTTTTTTTGGGGAAAAAAACTGTTTTGTGTTTAAAAAAAAAAAAAACAGTAAAGTGAGCCCAATGTTTTTGCACTTTGTGAAAGATGAAGTTATGCCGAGTAAAAAGATACCTAACATGTCACGCTTCAAAATTGCACACGCTCGTGGAATGGCGCCAATGTTTGGTACTTAAAAATCCCCATAGGCGACGCTTGAAATTTTTTTACTGGTTACATGTTTTGAGTTACAGAGGAAGTCTGGGGCCAAAATTATTGCTCTCGCTCCAACGTTCGCGGCGATACCTCACATGTATGGTTTGAACACCGTTTTCATATGTGGGCGGGACTTACGTATGCGTTCGCTTCTGCGTGAGAGCACACGGGGACAGCGGCGCTTTAAAAAAATTTTTTTTTTATTGTTAATTATATTTTTTTTTTATTTTGACACTTTTTTGAAAAAAAAAAAAAATTGATCACTTTTATTCCTATTACAAGGAATGTAAACATCCATTGTAATAGCAATATGACATGTCAGGCGCCGTTTTTTTGAATGGAGAGGCCGGGCGTGACGTCATAACATCGCGCCCGGCCTCAGACGATCATAGAGACTCAGGGGACCATCTGGTACGCCGGAAATCTCTATGATCTACATCCGGCGCCAGCGGATCCACTCTCCACCTCACCGATCGTAACGGTGAGTCGGAGCAAGCACCGGAGGGCGACGGGAGGGGGGGACGTCCCCTCTCGCCTCCCATAGGAATGATCAAGCGGCGGAACGGCCGCTATGATCATTCCTATGGTGTAGAGATTCGCCGGCTGAAACTACAGGCATCATTCAGATATACCCGCCCAAAGCCCAGGACGTCATATGACGTCCGTGGGCTGGAAGTGGTTAAAGTGAAACAAAAAAATGTAATATTCATTTAAATATTGAGCCCGGGGGGTGTCTATAGTATGCCTGTAAAGTGGTGCAGTTTTCCCGTGTTTAGATCAGTACCACAGCAAAATGGCATTTCTAAAGGAAAAAAAGTCATTTAAAACTGATCAAAACCCATAAAACCCATTGAAAAAAATGGCATGGGTCCCCCCCCCAGTCTATTACCAGGCCCTTTGGGTCTGGTATGAATATTAAAGGGAACCTCAAACCAAAATTTTTTAAAACAATTGCGTGGGGGGTCCCCCCAAAATCCATACCAGGCCCTTCAGGTCTGGTGTGGATTTTAAGGGGAACCCTGACCCAAAATAAAAAAATGGCATAGGGGTTCCCCCAAAATCCATAACAGACCTTTATCTGAGCACACAACCTGGCAGGCTGCATGAAAAGAGAAGGGGATGAGAGAGTGCCCCCCTCCTGAACCGTACCAGGCCACATGCCCTCAACATGGGAAGGGTGCTTTGGAGTAGCCCTCTAAAGCATCTTGTCCGCATGTTGATGGGGACAAGGGCCTCATCCCCACAACCCTTCCCCGGTGGCTGTGGGGGTCTGCGGGCAGGGATCTTATCGGAATCTGGAAGCCCCCTTTAACAAGGGGACCCCCAGATCCATACCAGACCCTTATCTGAGCACACAACCTGGCACGCCACAGGAAAAGAGGGGGGATGAGAGAGCCCCCCTCCTGAACCGTAACAGGCAACATGCCTTCAATATGGGGAGGGTGGGGGGAAAGGCGGGGGCGGGGGATGAAAGTACAAGCCCCTATTCTTGTTTAGATTGAGGCACTATTATATTGTGCTCGGATAAGGGTCTGGTATGCATTTGGGGGGGATACCTACGCCATTTTTTTTATTGTGGCACAGGTTTCCCCTTAACATCTATACCGGACCTGAAGGGCCTGGTATGGATTTTGGGGGACCCCCACGCACTTTTTTTTTATTTTTGGTTTGGGGTTCCCCTTAATATTCATACCAGACCCAAAGGGCCTGGTAATGGACTGGGGGAACCCATGATGTTTTTTCAATGAGTTTTATCTATATTAAATGACTTTTTTTAACTTCAGAAATGTAATTTTGCTGTGGTACTGTTCTAAACATGGGAAAACTGTGCCACTTTACAGGCATACTATAGACACCCTCCAGGCACAATATTTAAAGGAATATTTAATTTTTATTGTTTCACTTTAACCACTCCCTGCCCGTGCTATATACCAGAAAGACGGCTACAGCGTGGGGCTTAATTGCCGGGAGGGCGTCCCTGGACGTCCTCCTGTTTACTTGTTCCCCGCCACCGCGGGCGCACATCGGGAAAAATCTGCATTGGCCGTGTCCCTTGGACATGGTCAATCACAGATCGTGCTAAATGGCCAATCACAGCGGCCATTTAGTACTCGATCAGCATGTCCAATGAGGGATGATCTCAAATGTAAACATACGAGATCATCTCTCATTGCCGGCTCTCCCTCCTCACACAGAGACTTCATGTGAGGAGGAAGAGCTTCTGTGATTGTGAGTGCAAAACACAAAACAGAGTAAATACAGTGCCCACTGATGCCCACAGTACCTATCAGTGCCATCTATCAGTACCATTTGTCTGTGCCATCTGTCAGTGCCATCTGTCAGTGCCATCTGTCATCAGTGCCATCTGTCATCAGTGCAATCTCTCAGTGCCATCTGTAATCAGTGCTACCTGTCAGTGTCACGTGCCATCTGTCATCAGTGTCACGCGTCATCAGTGCCATGTATCAGTGCCATCTGTCATCAGTGGAACATCAGTGTCACATGACATCAGTGTCAATTATTAGTGCCATCTGTCATCAGTGCCACATCAATGTCACGTGTCATGAGTGCCACGTATCAGTGCCATCTGTCATCAGTGCCACATCAGTGTCACGTGTCATCAGTGCCACATCAGTGTCACGTGTAATCGGTGTCATCTGTCATCACTGTCACGTGTAATCAGTGCCATTTGTCATCAGTGTCACATGTCATCAGTGCCTTCTGTCATCAGTGCCATAAGTGCCCACCAACAATGTCTAGAAGATTATTTTCAGCCGAGGAGGTGTACTATATTCTTGCGGCCGACTAGAGCAACTGGGAGCTCTCCACTTCAGATTCCTCCTCAAATTCAGATTCTGAGTCTGACATTGACTATGAGCCTGTCCTAAGCAGTGGAACACTGACAGCCTCAGAGGAGGATGATAGTTTGACCGCCAGATGAAGGCATTCTGGTGAGGAGGCAGTGCAATCCACCAGCACCGCAGTGCCATCCACCATCACCGCAGTACCTCGGCAAGAAAGGCCACTTACCAGTGGGGTGTCACCTCAGTACCAAAGGTTTAGGTCCCAGGCCAGCCTTCCCTATTCCCTTCAGAACCCCTTGTGGCTTCCTCCTAATTCAGGAGAAGCTAACATTCCCCCTTTCACTGCCCAGCCAGGAGTTCAGGTGGACACAATAGATTTTTTTCCATTTAATTTTAACTGAGGACATGCTAGCATCAATTGTGACCCAGTGCAACCTGTATGCACAATTCATAGCAAGTAACCCAACGTCCTTTTATATTCGTCCCTATGAGTGGAGAGCCCTAACAGTGGAGGAGTTTAAGATTTTTTTGGGCCTCACATTCTGTATGGGACTAACAAAAAAAAATGAATTACGTCCATATTGGTCAACCCACCCCATCCACTACATGCCCATCTTTTCCTCAGTAAGGCCCAGAACCAGATATCTCATGATTATGAGGTTGCTACACTATAATGATATGACCCAATGATAATGATAATGACCCAAATTATGATAAGCTTTATAAAATTCGGCCACTACTAAATTATTTTTCTGAAATCTTCCCCCAGTTGTTTACCCCAGACCAACACAAATGCGTGGATGAGTCACTTATCAAATTTACTGGCAATCTGGGCTTCAAACAATTTATTCCCACCAAAAGGGCCCACTATGGGGTGAAGCTGTATAAATTGTGCGACCAAGCCACAGGGTATACATATGCCTTCATGGTATATGAAGGGAAGGACGCCCAGTTTCATCCCTCTAATTGCCCAGACTACATGGGATCAAGCGGGAAAGTCGTTTGGGAACTCATAAACCCACTCCTGGAGAAAGGCTACCATTTGTACGTAGATAACTTTTATACAAGTTTGCCCCTGTTCCGCAACCTTCACAGAAAGAACACTCCAGCATGTGGCCCCATAAGGACGAACCGGAAGGGCTTTCCTCAAAGCCTCGTCAAAAAGGAGTTAAGGAGACGCCGAGTTTGCGGAATGAGGAAATTCTGGCTGTGAAGTGGAGGGACAGAAGGGATGTCTACATGCTTTCTTCGATCCACAATAATACATTCATGCAGATCACCAGGAGGAATGGCCCAATCCAAAAGCCAACATGTATCCAAAAATACAATATGTTCATGGGGGGTGTCGACTACAACGACCGAATGCTCGAACCCTACCTTGCCACAAGACAAACATACCAGTGGTATAAAAAAGTATCAATTTATTTGTTTTATTTGGCTATATACAACAGCTGTATTATCTATCGCAACTCCACTGAAAGCCCCAAACCCTTCCTTGGCTGCCTGGACCAGTGCTATCCTCCTGTGGACAACTGCGCTACTAAAACCACAGGTAATCTTTTGTTTACCCTTTGCTCAGCAGAATGTATTTTGGGGTATAATTTGTGGTATGTGCATGCTTTTTGTTCTTAGAACACCTGACGATGTTACTTGCATGTTGGGCCTCTGTATGTGGCCAGGCTGTGCAAAAGTCTTACACTGGTATCACCATACTCAGGAGGAGTAGCAGAATGCATTTTGGGGCATCATTTGTGGTATACACATGCCACATGAGAGAAATAACGATGACGATTTTGTGGGGAAAAAAAATCTTCATTTTGCAAAGAATTGTGGCAATAAATTACAACATCAAAAATCCCACCATGCATCTTACTAAATACCTTGGAATGTCTACTTTCAAAAAAGGGGTCATTTGGGGGGTATTTGTACTTTTCTGGCTTGTTCGGGTCGCTTGTTCCTGATCATGGGGGGGCAATTATAAGAACTGACCCAGTTGTGTCTCTCTCCTTTCAGCAGCTGAAAGCTGGTGGGAGAGAGGAGGAGAAGCTGGATTTTAGCTGCTTCAGGGAGCCCCCCCCCCACACTGATCACTCCCTCTTGTGACCACATCCGACTTCCATGCTGCCGGCAAACCCCATGCACATGCCTTAGCATTATAAACCTAAAGATTAACATAGCAAAAAAAAAAGCATCTATGATACATACAGTACCTATTCAAGTTTACTGTTCTAGGAAAACAGTTTTCTATGCTTTTTGTGCATCCAACATATAATGGTGTAAATATAAACTTATCAATAAACCTAGAAGATGATAGAAAGACCTTTAGGTTGCATTAACACCACGTACGTTGCATTTAACACACTTTAATGCATGTTAATGTATGTGTCCACATGCTCTAAGCTTTTTTGGCATTACATTGCTGTATTTTTTTTCACAGCAGGTGCCAAATTATTACTTACAGTAATTAAAGCACCTTGCAGTGCCTTGAAACATGTTTCAGTGCACTGTGCTGCTTTTAAATGCATGTCTTATTTTTGCCCAGAGCTAACCAACACAGTGCCTTGGTGTAAACTGGGCCAGTTAAAAAATAATGTATTTTTACTTGTTGCATTAGGCCTGTGTTTAGCAATGCTGCTCATCGCAGCACCATGCAGCCTTAGACTCTAAAACATATCAAATTCAAATCAAACAGTGGGGGTTATTTACTAAAGGCAAATCCACTTTGCACAAGTGCAAACTACAAGTGCAAAGTGCACTTGAAATTGCCTTGAAAGTGCACTTAGAAGTGCAGTCACTGTAGATCCGAGGGGGACATGCAAGGAAGATAAAAAAACAGCTTTTTAGCTTGCACATGATTGGATAATAAAATCAGCAGAGCTTCCCCTCATTTCAGATCTACCCCTCAGATTTACAGCAACTGCACAGCCAAGTGCACTTTCAGTGCAATTTCAAGTACAGTTGCACTTGTAGTGCAAAGTGGATTTGCCTTTCATAAATAACCCCCAGTGTGTCAGACTGTTTGGAATTAATCTGAGACTACATTATGCCTACATCTACTTAATTCTAGAAAAAGATTATAATGTTTCTGTAATGCAATTTTTTTTCTTTTGTTCACCGTTTGATCCCGCAAGTAACAACGTTTCTGTCCTTAGGTGGCAACAACGCACCATACTGTATCTATAGAGAAGCAGCGTTGTCACCATATGACAGGACTACAAACATCATTCCCTCTCCTCTTCTCAGTAACATAGAGGGGAGGGGTCCTTAAGTTCTCAGACATAGCTGGGCATAATTTAAATGATAAGATTGCAGCACAGGCAGGGATCACAGGAAGTTGACAAGATTAACATATTTTTTTTACACTTACTGAACACATATTAAAAAAAAAATATTCAAAAGGAAGTTTAACAGATCAAAAGGGAGTAAATAAGAGAAGGATTAAATCAGGTTGTGAGAAGGCTATATAATGCACTGCACTCCACCACAAGTGTAAAAGAGCCCTTATTGCTGCACCGCTGCATAAAAATAAAATAAAAATATTATTTTTCGTTATTATATTAGATCAACAGAATGCCTATTCAAATTCTTGGAAAACAACTGGTGATGACTTCTGTCCCTATTTCTTTCAATCATTTTAAGATTCCACTGAAGACACAGCCGGTATGTTACCTAAATTAGTATTGATCACGCAACAGTTTCTTCTTTCAGAAATATAATTGCAGTGTAGGTAGTGGAATAAGCATTCTATTAGTGGATAAGACAATGCAGCAGTTAAGAAGAAAGATGGTAATGTGAGGGAAAGGCACCCTGCAGCAAATCATTGCCAAACTGTACTAAGCATTCCAGCCTAGATTGTTTTTTTTTATGTTAGGAGGGAAATGATTGAAACACCTTATACATTTGTAATTCTTTTTCCCAAAGTATACACATTAGCATGTGATTTCTGAGGCTTGGCACACACCTCTTGATGACAGCAAGAATTGTAAAAGGCATCTCTTCAACAAGCAGAGCATGTAGATGTGCAGTAAAGGACAAATTCATTCAATGGATATAATCAACATCACAGAAGTAGATCATCATAGGGCATCACATACAGCATTACCTTTTCTGCGGAGAAAAGGAAAAACATCTTAATTATGCAAGCACTTCATTCATTTTTTAGCTGAATCAGTAACAACATAGCAGCTGAATTTCAGCCAACTGAGCACTGGCTGTGTATGACCGTATGAAATGGCTACATACTCTTCTGGCCTGCTTTAGCAGATCTTCCAACCCTCGGTACCTATATAGGAAATTCTGCACCACCAAATCGAAGACATACGCCAGGCATGGCACATGTGTCAACTTTCCCAGTCTAAGGGCAGACAGGAGGTTTGTGCCATTATCGCACACCACCATTCCTGGCTCCAGCTGGCATGGCGTGAACCACCTCTGGTCCTGCCCCTGTAGAGCTGCAAGAATCTCTGAAGCACTGCATGGCACCTTTTAGCCTGACTCATTGAATAGCCCCTTGAATGCTTAGGGGGTACTTGGGGGCAGAGGAGGGCATGGAGGAGGAGGAGGGGGTAGGGCTGACAAATGTCGCATCATCACCACTAGCTGTATGGAGACGTGGGGTCACAACAAGCTACAGCACTGAGCCCTGTCCTGCATCCTTCCGAGTTGTAAGCAGAGTTACCCAGTGTGCTGTGAAGGAAATATATTGCCCCTGACCATGCTTGCTGGACCATGTGTCAGCAGTAACGTGGACTTTGCGGCTGACTGCCTTGCCCAACGATGCCACAATATTGCCTTCCATGTGATGGTACAGAGCTGGAATGACCTTACGTGAAAAGAAATAGCGACTAGGAACCTGCCAATTGTGGAACAGCACATTCTGCAAATTCACGGAAGGGGGCAGAATCCACCAGACGGAAAGGCAGAAGTTGTAGAGCCAGCAGCTTTGACAAGTTTGCATATAAATGCTGGGCATGTGGGTGGCAGGCACTGTATTTTTTTTTTTTTTTGCTACAGCAGATGGGGCAGAGAAATTTGCAGGCTATAGTCTACAGCTGGTGGTATGCTATTGGCAGATATTCTGCAAGGACCTGGGACACCCTGCACTATACCATCATCCCTATCAGTGGAGGCTGCTGAGAGGTCATGATGTATAGTGGGGCAGACCAAGGTGAGTAAGGAGGTAGAACAGAATTGCTTCCATTTTTTGTGGCTTTCAGGTGCTCTTGCCAAGGGGCTGAGTGGTGGGAGGTTAAATGCCTTGTCAAGCATGTGGTACCCAAATGGCTGGTGTTTTTGCCATGCTTGATGTGCTTGAGACAAAGTTTGCAAATTGCAACAGTTTGATTGGCTGCACCAGTGCTAAAAAAGGCTCAGACATTTGAGCTGTGGGAAGTGGGCTGGGAGATAACAGCTCCATAATGTGATGGAATAGGGTGGCTTCTCTCTACTCTTCCATGATGGCTGCCTCATTGGGGTTGTGCCTAGCCCTCACTTTCCTCCTCTGCTCTATCTGGCACCCAAGTCTTGTCAGTGACATTATCATAATCTCCTCCATCCTCATTAACACTGGAGACAACTTGGCAATACGCTGCGGCTGAGGGAACATGACTGCCAATTTGTGTACCAGTGGTCTCCCCTCTCTGTAGGCTCATGTTCCTGCCTTTCTCAACCCCAGAACCAACATCTGAATCAAGTAATGGCTGTGCATCGTTAAGGAGCAAGTAGCTGATGCTGTGTTCAAATAAATCAGCTGACTCCTCCATGCCTGATGCTGGGGCTATGGCAGGAATAGCTGTGGACAAGAAGGCAGGTTTAGCCACTCTGACAGCTGCAGTGGACTGTGCACTAGTTTCTGCTTCATGACAGAGGATGGTTTAGTAAGCCAGTCCACCACCTCCTCTGCATGCTGTACAGTGTAGCTGGATAGCACAGGCAACATCACTAAATAGAGGAAATGCCTGTGGACACATACACTGCTAGCCCCCTCATAGTGCCATGGGAAAGTCTGCCTTTTCTTGTTGTCCTCCCAGACATGATGTGGGGGGGTGCTTATTAACAAAATGTAATAAAGATGTGGAAATGTGTACGTGGAAGCACTTTAATCATTGGAAAGTGGTGTATGGTGCATTTTAACTTGAGTACTCACTACACACTATATTATACTGAAGTAAAACTGCACTGAAGCACTGCAATATACTGCATCAAACATGCAGTAATGCACTGAAATATACAGCATTAAACTTGCAGTAACGCACTGAAATATATAGCGTTAAACGTGCACAAATGCACAGAATTATATGGCGTTAAACAGCATGTAACACACTGAAATATTGCAGTAACACACTGAAGTATACTGTATTAAAAGTGCACGAATGCACAAAAAAATATACTGTGTTAAACGGCACGTAACACATTGAAATATTAGGCATTAAACTTTCAGTAACGCATTGAATTATACTGCGTTAAATGGAAGGTAATGCACTGAAATATATGGCGTTAAACCTGCACTAACGCACAGAAATATACTACATTAAATGGCATGTAATGCACTAAAATATATGGTATTAAACTTGCAGCAATGCACTGAATTATACTGCGCTAAACGAAAGGCAACACACTGAAATATACGGTGTTAAACTTGCAGTAATGCACTAAAGTATACTGCGTTAAATGGGCACTAACGCACAGAAATAAACTGCATTAAATGGCACGTAACGCACTGAAATATACGTTGGTAAACTTGCAGTAACGCATTGAACTATACTGCATTAAAAGGAAGGTAACGCACTGAATTATACGGCGCTAAACTTGTAGTAATGCACTGAACTATATTGCTTTAAACGAATGGTACTACACTGAAAAATACAGCATTAAATTTGCAGTAACACACTGAAGTATACTGCATTAAACATGCACTAACGCACAGAAATATATTGCGTTAAATGGCACAGAATGCACTGAGATATACTGTGTTAAACAGTCACTACACTCACACTGTCTGAACTATCACTAGATTCACACTAATGTAAAGATGATTAGTGGTCACTACACTCACACTGTCTGAACTATTACTAAATTCACACTAATGTAAAGATGAATGGTGGTCACACTACACTCACACTGTCTGAACTATTACTAGATTTACACTAATGTAAAGATGATTGGTGGTCACTACACTCACATTGATTGGACTGACTTGGAAAAGTGTATGTTCTTGTTACAAAGTAAAAAGCAAGATAAAGCAGAACTAAACTCTGTCAATCATCATTAACTATTTTTAATCTGTATACTAAAAGTCTTAATTAAAAAATAGATAGGAAGGTCTAATGTATTTACTTTCTTCAACTGATTTCTGGTTTCTGGCCCAGGCCAAAAGGATGTATCACATCCGTTAAGTTTTTCAGGTCATGGCTTTCTCAGCTTTCTTCTGCCTACATGCCTGAGCTGAGGACAAATGGATTCCATAAAGTAAATGTATGAATCATCTGCCCTTGCTCAAAATGGCTGTGGCTAGAAATACTACGGGGGTGTTTTCCAAAGGGATTTCTCAGCAAAATAAAACATGGATACTTTGATAGATAGGTGAGTTTGCTTTGAATAGTAAAAATGAATTAAATGAATTTCAGTTTGTGGTGCTCAGATACAGTTTAGTTCCACTTTAAAGGGAATGGGATTTTTTAACATAATTGAGCATTTAAAGTAAACATGGTTTGAACTTATCAACCAGCATTCTATTACCAAAATGTAAATATGCTTTCCAAAGTAAACACGATAGTTTCAAATTCAGCTGGGGTTATTTTTCCTTTCTCACTGAAAACAATCACTTATTGATCAAACTTCCTATATTGTGCAGTCAGTATCTGAGAGACTTTAAAAACGGACCACAAACAGTATTTAGTAAAAATATACAAATGTATTGAACATTGATACCAATCAACGACATCAGAGTGGAAATAAAAATAAAAACAACAAACACATATATTGGGAGCAGAAATGGAAACAACTGAAAAGAAAGCCCAAAAACTGTCAGTCAGACAGAACGTCCAATGCGTTTCGAAAAAACAAAATGCAGATCTTCTTCAGGGACAGAGGGCTTATGAGTTCCAAATCTGTAGCTTGTATCTATGATAACAAAATACATATCATCAGAAATATGCATGGATGCAGAAATATAAAGCATCTAACATTTCAGATACGAGCAGAACAATATACATATTATAACAAAAACAATAAAATCACAGCTGAGCATACTGACCCCAAATGTTAGTGCTCCACCCATACAGAGAGAGATCATAACCCCAAAAAATAGAGATATGTCCGTCAGAGCCGCGCACAGGCCTCAAACCAGGAAGATGGCAGCAGCCAGTGATCCACAAAGGACAGAGTAGTCCCACTGAAGAAAGGCCAGTAGCCTAGATGTTTGACTGGTTTATATCTATATAAGTAAATAGATAAGTCCACCAATTAGTTCAGATATAGTATCCTGAACTGTTGGCAAAAAATCATTTTCCTAAAATAAATGAACCGGAACCACATATCAGGCAACACAAACGTCATACCTACATTCACAGTGACTCCAGAGGAGATGTACAATAATTATCCCCCAAAAGCACGGATCAGGTCAGTGCAGGATGGAATCTGTGTCTTGGATCCAGGCATCCAAACCATCGCAGGCTATGAGCTAATGTAGGGATCTACCTGATGGCTGGAGAAGCCCTATTAATCTAAAAATAGCCACAGAGAAAATCTGTTAGCTACACAAAATACAAAAACTCCTCGTGGTGCCGTTAGACGTGCGGTACAGTGACCCTCAAGTTAAATAAATTAGAATGGCAAGCCCTAGCATCCCAACCGCATGATAAGCGTGCCTTCTATCTAAGATGGTCGCGGCGCTGTGCAGTACGACGGTGCAGCTTAATGTGTCATTGTCTATTGGATAAGCTATTGGATAAGCTAACGGCTTGTATATGAGAAAGCTCCATAGCAACTGGAGGACGTAGAGACATGGCACTGAGAAAGTAAATAACGTAACCGAAAGGAGAATCTTTCATTCCAGGGTGCACCCTATCCAGTATTAAGAATTTAATACGTGGAAAAATGCCACCATGGAAGTGCATTACATGCCGTCCTAGTGGTAGGTCTGGATTGCATGCTTACAAAGTGTCTGTATGCTCTATTCCAAAATTCATTTTTTGTTTTCCCTACATAGAAGCATGTGCTATGGAGCTTTCTCATAAACAAGCCGTTAGCTTATCCAATAGCTTATCCAATACCCGATGACCCATTACGCTGCGCCATCATACTGCATCTTAGATAGAAGTACGCTTATCATGTGGTTGGGATGCTAGGGCTTGCCACTCTAATTTATTTAACTTAAAGGGTCACTGTACCGCAAGTGTAACGGTGCCACGAGATCCTTGCACTAGCTCATAGGCTGCGATGGTTCGAATGCCTGTGTCCAAGACACAAATTTCATCCTACACCAACCTGATCCGTGCTTTTGGGGGATAATAATTGTACATCTCCTCCAGGGCCGGACTGGCCTACCGGGATACTGGGATATTTCCCGGTAGACTGGCTGCACTTAGTACCGCTGGGGCCGCTTTTGCCTCGGAGCTTGGCTGGCTGCCTGTGTCAGCAATATAAAGAGCAGCGGTGGCCGCCGCACTATGCAATGGCTGTGTCACTGTGTTTCCTCCTCCGATCCGGCGCCGGCGCGCTGCCCACACTCAACTAAAGAGTAATATGCCTCTGTGTGCCTGAGAGGAGGAGCAGGAGAACGCTGTGCTGCTTGATTTTTCCCTTCGTGACTCGTCCCGTGCGGCGCCAGCACCACCCACTAATCTGCACGAGGAGAATAGAAGTGAACGGCCGGCCATGCAGCTGCAGCACAAGAATTAAGGTACAAAAAAAAATATCTCTCTCTCGCCCTGCCCATCAAACGCAGCCACTGCACCCATAAATTGCTGCCACTGTGCCCCATCAAACGCAGCCACTGTACCCACTGTACCCATAAATTGCCGCCACTGTGCCCATTAAACGCTGCCACTGTACCATCAAACGCAGCCAATGTGCCCATCAAACGCTGCCACTGTACCATCAAACGCAGCCACTATACCCATCAATTGCAGCCACTGTGCCCATTAAACACAGCCACCGTGCCATCAAGCCCAGCCACTGTACCCATAAATTGCCACCACTGTGCCCATTAAACACAGCCACTGTGCCCATCAAACGCAGCCACTGTACCCATAAATTGCCACCACTGTGCCCATTAAACGCAGCCACTGTGCCCATAAATTCCCGCCACTGTGCCCATCAAACACACCCACTGTGCCATCAAACGCAGCCACTGTACCCATCAATTGCAGCCACTGTGCCCATTAAACACAGCCACTGTGCCATCAAGCGCAGCCACTGTACCCATAAATTGCCACCACTGTGCCCATTAAACGCAGCCACTGTGCCCATCAAATGCAGCCACTGTACCCATAAATTGACACCACTGTGCCCAATAAACGCAGCCACTGTGCCCATAAATTCCCACCACTGTGTCCATCAAACACAGCCACCGTGCCCATCAAACGCAGCCACTATGCCATCAAATGCAGCCACTGTAACCATCAATTGCCGCCAGTTTGCCCCATCAATTGCCACCAGTTTGCCCATCAAATCCTGCCACTGTCCCTCCCGCCCGGCACTTACCTGTCTCAGGTCAGCGCGTTGCTCCACGCTCCCTCCGATAGGCATCCAATCACAGCGCCTGTCGCTTCAGCCAATCAGGTGACAGGTAACCAGACCCAGTGCACCTAATTGGCTGACAGGCGGGTCAGTGTTAGGGAAGCGATTTATTTGATTTCCTAACACAGCACTGTGTAAGCAGCGAACGCACAGCAGTGTGCCCGCTGTTTACCAATTTGGAAGCCTTTTAGAGCCGATGGCTCTAATCAGGCACTTCTAAAAACACTCCCGCCGCTGTAATTCAGATGCCCGATGCCCGACAAGGGGCTGGACACCTGAGTAGGGGGCGGCAGCAGCGACAATAGATAGATTCATGCAATGCATGAATCTGTCTATTGAAGATTGATGGGTGCAATGGACGCACCGCCACTGCCCAGTTGTATTTCCCCTGGGTGGGGAAATCCCACCATCTTTACATTATACATTCCTATACACTGTGTGCCCTATAAAAAGGAGGTGGGCATTAAGGGATAGAGTGGTGTGCAGGCAATTTTTTTTATTTTTTGTGTGCATTACTGGGCACTTTCACTCCCTTCCTTCCCAGGCCAATTTTCAGCTTTCAGCGCTGTCACACTTTCAATGACAATTGCGCGGTCATGCAACGCTGTTCACACAAATAGAGCTTTCTTTTGGTGGTATTTATTCACGACGAAAAGAGCGGAAATTTGGAAAAAAAAACAATATTTTCTTCTTTCTATTTTACAAGAAATCCAATAAAATCTAATTTTGTCATAAATGTAAGCCAAAATGTATTCTGCTACACGTCTTTGGTAAAAAAAATCCTGTTAAGTGTATAATAGTTGGTTTGTGTGATCACAGACATATGTACGCAGATGATCATGTACAGATGTGCGCGTACAGATGTGCGCAGGTGATCACGGACATGTGTGCAGATGATCATTGGGACATATGATTTTACTGTTACATATGTGGGGGACAGGTGTTTTTACTGTGTGGGGACATGTGTGTGGGGACAGTGTTTTGGGGACTTTGTGTGTTTACAATGTGTTGGGACATGTGTGGGGACAGTAGGCTGGTGATCAGTGTGTAAAAAGCTGTAAAAAACAGCTCATACTCACTGATCACCCTTGCCGGCTGCAGAGATCCGTTCTCCTCTCCGACAACTTCCGTGTGAGGAGAGGAGAGCCGATCGCCTAGAAAACGGCACTCTATTTACATCACATGACGGCTGTGATTCGACACAGCCATCATGTGATCAGGAGGGCCAATCACAGAGCCCTCCTGCCGATCGGAGATGCGCCGTGTCCAGGTGACACAAGCGCATCAGGATCGCACCGCTGCACGGGCACGCACGCGCGCGCACGCACGCGCGCGCACGATCCCCCTCTTTCTGAGGGACGTTCCTGAATGTCCACTCAGAAGGAGGAAGCACCCACCTGGCCGTATATGTGCAGTGGCCGGGTGGGATGTGGTTAAAGAGCAACTGTCATCTCTGTCCTGCAGCGGCTCCTCCTCTGACCGCTGTTGACTCACTGACAGTCCCATTCACTTTAATGAGACAGCTGGTGATGCGGCAGTGACACAACAAGGTGAGGGACGTGGCGGCAGCAGGCGAGTGGATGCCCGCTAACAGGCGCTGCCATGAGGGATCTGAAATGACAGGTGCTCTTTAAATGTAAGGAACCATTCTTGCTGGTAGTTAGAATCTTTGATATTTGCAAACAAAATGAAAGTTTCCTATTTAGAATAATAAGCTGTCAGGTTAGTAAAACAGCAATATCAGAACCAATTCAATCATACAGTTTGTAGTGTATATAGATATGCAAAACAATGGGATAAGTAATATTCCTGAATTTTGTTCATGGTTACTGTGACATCAATGCAGTGCATGTTATCTCAACTTGCAGAGTTTTGATTCATTGAATGAGTTTACCAAAAATGAAAATATTGCAGAATATACAGCCTCTTTTTTTTTCCTATTTCATCTTAAAGCGGGATTCCGCCCCTGAAAAAAAAAATTAATAGTCAGCAGCTACTAACACTGTAGCTGCTGACTTTAAATAAGTACTTACCTGTCCTGGGTGCCCGCGATGTCGGCCGCCCGAGGCCGACCCGTCCCTCTGCTCTCGGGTCCCGGCACCGCCATCCTAGGTAAGGGAAACAGGCAATGGAGCCTTGCGGCTTCACTGCCAGTTTCCTACTGCGCATGCGCGGGCGGCGTGGAGCTTTGTGAATGGAACGCGATGTATTGTGGGACACACAGTTCCCATAACACACCATGCCCCATTCCCCAGAAGACAACGCGGGGAGCAGAAGACTGAAGATCACGGCGGTGTAGGAAGAGGCAGCTTAGGAAGACTGCCTAGCAACAGCCATTTCACATAAGTAAAAAAAATTTTTTTTTCTTTTCCTCCATTTTTTTAGGTATTTTTTGGTGCATTTTTTTTTTTCAGGGTGGACCTCCACTTTAAATAGAAAACTATCTTTTAGATTTTTACTCCAAAAGCATTTTATTAAAATAAATTTGATCAAAATCAAACAAAAATCTTTTTTTTTTAAATCATTGATTTTTATCCGCCCTAATAACCAGGGACTTACGGTAAGACTGTACAGGTGTAGTGAAGTGATGGAGGATAAACTGGGCCGGAGTGTATTCCAGGGAGTAGGTGGAGATTAGTGACGTTATTTTGTGAACCTGTGACCAGAAAGGTTGTATTAGTGAACATGACCACCAAATATGTGTAGTGATCCAGGTTCCCTGGAGCTTCTCCAGCAAGTGTTGGGGGTGTCTGGGTAGTATTTATTAAGCATATCAAGTGTGTGATAACATCTAGTGAGGGTCTTATAGTTATTCTCCTGAATCGAGACATTTAGTGATGCCTTTGTGGGCAAAAGTGAAAATGCGCTCCCACTGATCCTCTGTTTGGTCCAGTTGCAATCCCCTTTCCTTTCCCAGGCTTGGCATACTTTCCCAGATATGTGTGAGGAGTACGCGTAAAGCATATTATGAATATTTGATAGTACATGCTGCTGGGGTGAGGATTGGGAACACAGGGTTTTAAAAGGGGAGAGTGCCCAGGAAACCGTCAAATTACAGTTACTGTCATGTAGAAAGTGGCGGATTTGGAAATATGTCCAGTTAGGGAATGACTTATTAGATGTATTTGCTGTTTGCTGACAGCCTGTTTTGATCTAGGAGAGATTTAGGAAACATGTATTTTTATTTTTTTTTTAGTGATTGAAATGGATAAGAAGGGTGAAGGTAAAAGAAAACAGAAAGGAGGAGCAGAAAAACAACGTGAAAAGAAAAAAAAAAACTCTTAGAAAAAACTGCAAACCAGTATCAAAAAGTCAGTAGCTTGTTTAAGATGGTGGCAACAAAGCATGACTTACCACCTGCATCTCCACCTAAAGGCAGTGGTGCTAGCTGTAGCACAGCAATACCTAGCACTGTACAAGTGGATATGGATACTGATGCAGGTGAAGATATTCACCGCAGTATTGGACCTCCTATTGAGCTAGAAACTGATGAAGAATTGGAAGAAGAAATTGTGGATCAATCATTAGCAGCAGAAGAGATTCCAGAAGTAGTGGGCATTAATGAGGGCATACCTGGCACAGTTGATGATAAAATGTGGTTTATCAGACCAAAATCAGAAAATTTGGATTCATTCTTCCGGTTTCATCCATGTCAACCAGATTTCCATTCTTTTAATTTGAAAAAGTCATATGAGAGGAGGGATGGAAAGAAGCGTCACTGGTTGACCTATTCACATGGACATGGTGTTTTTTTCTGCATGGTGTGTCTTGCTTTCAGTAGAAAGACAGACATCAGTGCTTTTATTTTTTTATTTTTTTTTTTTTTTTGCTAGCTCAGTGATTCTTAAAAGAGACTTAATCCACCTTCTCAGTGTCATCCACGTCCCCTTAATTTTTCACATCATTGTAGCTTAGTTAGCGAGAATGCAACAACATTTATTACCAAAGAAAAAGGAAATCTAAAAAAGATTCCTGTTACCTCACCCCTATCCCATATGATCCCCAAACCCCGCCCCTCCACCATTGCCCCCCCCCCTCACCCTCTCCCCCCCCCCCATTTTCTGTGCACCCTGGGTCCACTTTGTTCCCTTTAATTAAATCTAATTGTCAATCCCTCCGAAATACTCCACTGTTTTTTAAATTCCTTCCAACACTGCCAGTTGTTCATCTCTCCCTCTGTACCCCCATCTCTCCCATAATTCCCCTCCTCCATCAAACGTATACTTTCTACTTCGTTAACCCAATCCCATGTTGATGGACTTTCTTCCTTCTGCCACTTTTTTGGTATGGTTTTTTTGGCCGCATTAAGCAGGTGTGGAACCAAGGACTCCTTATACTTTTTCACCTCCCCTCCTATTCCATGGTGTAGTACCCTCCAGGGATCCGCTTTTACTTCTACCTTTGTTATTTCCTTAATGAACCCCAATATTTTTTCCCAATATCTTTTGATTTCTGGGCAGTTCCACCATATGTGGGCCATATTGCCCACTCCTTTACATCCCCTCCAACACTCCGATGTCCTATCCCTTTGATATTTACTTGTTTTGTCGGGAGTAACGTACCATCCTGATAAGATTTTATAATTCATTTCAGCAACATTGGTGTCGATCGACGAACAGTGGGCCAGTTCTAACATTTTACTTAAGGTATTACTATCTATCTGCGATTCTAATTCCCTTTCCCATTTTATGATATATGGAGGTACCTCCTGCCTACCTGCCTTCAGCCCCATTTTATAGATTTTGGATATTATACCCTTCGTGTTGTTCGTCAAACATAGCTTCTCTAACTCAGAGAACTCTTTTCCGGACCTCATTGGCTTTGGGAGGCGCTCAACAAAATGACTTAGCTGGAGATACCTCCATCTATCTATCACCCATGCATCTCTGTTGTGTTTTAATTCGTGAAACGGAACAATCTTACCTTCTTTTATTATATCTCTTAATTGTGCCTTTTCCTTCTTAATCCAGTTACCCCCTATTTTAATCTTCCCCGGTGCAAAATAATAATTTTCCCTAAGTGAGATTAACCACTTGCCGACCGGGCCATAGCCGAAAGACGGCAACAGCGCGGTCGGCTAGTTCTGGGTGGACGTCCATGGACGTCCTCCCAGAATACTGCTCTCGCGCGCCCCCTGGGGCGCACCCGAGAACTTCCGTGACCGCCGGGTCCGGAGGACCCGGCGCATCACGGATCACGGTAAACGGCCGCTGATCGCGGCCGTTTACCATGTGATCGCTCCGTCAAATGACGGAGCGATCACATGTCAACAGACCGGCGTCATCTCATGACGCCGGTTCCTCCCTCCCCTCTCTGTACCGATCGGTACAGTGCGAGAGGAGAGGGGGAGGGATCGGATGGCAGCACCGCTGTGGGCTGTATGTGTAGTGCTCACAGCGGTGCTCAGTGACAATTGCTGTCACATCCATCCATCCCTCAATGCTCAGCCATCCCTGCATAATACCCTACAATACTCTGCATAACACCCTGCAATACTCTGCATAACACCCTGCAATACTCTGCATAACACCCTGCAATACTCTGCACTATACCCTGCAATACTCTGCATAACACCCTGCAATACTGTGCATAACACCCTGCAATACTCTGCACTATACCCTGCAATACTCTGCATAACACCCTGCAATACTCTGCATAACACCCTGCAATACTCTGCATAACACCCTGCAATACTCTGCACTATACCCTGCAATACTCTGCATAACACCCTGCAATACTCTGCATTATACCCTGCAATACTCTGCATAACACCCTGCAATACTCTGCACTATACCCTGCAATACTCTGCATAACACCCTGCAATACTCTGCACTATACCCTGCAATACTCTGCATAACACCCTGCAATACTCTGCACTATACCCTGCAATACTCTGCATAACACCCTGCAATACTCTGCATAACACCCTGCAATACTCTGCACAATACCCTGCAATACTCTGCATAACACCCTGCAATACTCTGCATAACACCCTGCAATACTCTGCACTATACCCTGCAATACTCTGCACTATACCCTGCAATACTCTGCATAACACCCTGCAATACTCTGCATAACACCCTGCAATACTCTGCATAACACCCTGCAATACTCTGCACTATACCCTGCAATACTCTGCACTATACCCTGCAATACTCTGCATAACACCCTGCAATACTCTGCATAACACCCTGCAATACTCTGCATAACACCCTGCAATACTCTGCATAACACCCTGCAATACTCTGCACTATACCCTGCAATACTCTGCATAAAACCCTGCAATACTCTGCATAATACCCGGCACTACTCTGCAATATACGTGGGCACTACTCTGCAATATACCCTGCAATACTCTGCAATATACCCCGCAATACTCTGCAATATACCCCGCAATACTCTGCAATAGCCCGCAATACTCCGCAATTTTTAACCAGTTCCCGCCCACAGTCATACGACCTCCCTGACTTTGAGCGGGTATATCTGAATGATGGGTGCAGCTACAGGCATCATTCAGATATCAGCTTTTTCAGCCAGCGATTTCCTACACCATAGGAATGATCATAGTGGCTGTTCCACTGCTTGATCATTCTTATGGGAGGCGAGAGGGGACGCCCCCCCCTTCCCGCCACCCTCCGGTGCTTCTACCGACTCACCGCTACGATCGAAGCCAAGATCGTTTTTTTTTTATTATTATTCCAGGCTTCCCAGCCTAGAGGTGAGATGTGGGGTCTTATTGACCCCATATCTCACTGTAAAGAGGACCTGTCATGCCATATTCCTATTACAAGGATGTTTACATTCCTTGTAATAGAAATAAAAGTGATCAAAAAATTTTTTGGGGGGGAAAAAGTGTCAAACTAAAATAAATAAAGTAAAATAAACAATAAAAAAAAAAAAAAAAAATTTAAAGCGCCCATGTCCGTGTGCTCGCATGCAGAAGCGAACACATACGTAAGTCCCGCCCACATATGAAAACGGTGTTCAAACCACACATGTGAGGTATCGCTGCGATCGGTAGAGCGAGAGCAATAATTTTGGCCCTAGACCTCCTCTGTAACTCAAAACATGTAACCAGGAAAAAATTTTAAAGTGTCACCTATGGAGATTTTTAAGTAGCGACGTTTGGCACCATTCCACGAGAGTGTGCAATTTTGAAGGGTGACATGTTGGGTATCTATTTACTCGGCGTAACTTCATCTTTCACATTATGCAAAAACATTGGGCTAACTTTACTGTTTTGTTTTTTTTTAAAGCACAAAACTGTTTCTTTCCCCAAAAAAACGCGTTCGAAAAATTGCTGCACAAATACCGTGCGAGATAAAAAGTTGCAACAACCGCCATTGTATTCTCTAGGGTCTTTGCTAAAAAAAATATATATATTGTTTTGGGGTTCTATGTAATTTTCTAGCAAATAAATTATGATTTTTACATGTAGGAGAGAAATGTCAGAATTGGCCTGGGCGCTCCAGAACGCCTGAAGGTGCTCCCCTGCATGTTGGGCCTCTGTATGTGGCCATGCTGTGTAAAAGTCTCACATATGTGGTATCGCCATACTCGGGAGTAATAGCAGAATGTGTTTTGGGGTGTAATTTGTGGTATGCATATGCTGTGTGTGAGAAATAACCTTCTAATATGACAATTTTGTGAAAAAAAAAAAAAGAAAAAAAAAATCTTGATTTTGCAAAGAATTGTGGGAAAAGATGACAATTTCAAAAAAACTCACCATGCATCTTTCTAAATACCTTGGAATGTCTTCTTTCCAAAAAGGGGTCATTTGAGGGGTATTTGTACTTTTCTGGCATGTTAGGGTCTCAAGAAATGAGATAGGCCGTCAGTAATTCAGGTGTGATCAATTTTCAGATATTGGCACCGTAGCTTTTGGACTCTCTAACATTCACAAAGACCAAATAATATACACCAAGTTGTACTTATTTTTACCAAAGATATGTAGCGGTATAAATTTTGGCCAAAATTTACGAAGAAAAATTACTAATTTGCTAAATTTTATAACAGAAACAAAGAAAAATTCATTTTTTTACCAAATTTTCAGTCTTTTTTCTTTTATAGCGCAAAAAATAAAAAACCCAACGGTGATTAAATACCACCAAAAGAAAGCTCTATTTGTGTGAAAAAAAGGATAAAAATTTCATATGGGTAAAGTGTTGTATGACTGAGTAATTGTCATTCAAAGTGTGAGAGCACCGAAAGCTGAAAATTGGTCTGGTTAGGAAGGGGGTTTAAGTGCCCAGTGGTCAAGTGGTTAAGGGAGAATTAAATGTTTTATTTATTTGTTTATATATTATATCCCATGCTTTAATAACTACCTTCGTCAGTGTATGTGTGTTTCTATCTAATAATCTATAATGTGGGGGGTTCCAAATTATGTGTCCTAAATGTGCCTTACTTAGTTTATTTTCTATATTCACCCATCTCTTGTGTTTGTTTTCCCTGACCCACTCGACCGCCCTCGACACCAATATTGCCTTATAATATCCCTGAATATCTGGAACTGCCAGACCTCCTTTTTTCTTTTCCTGTTTTATAATATCAAAAGAGACTCTTGCCCTTCTACCCTTCCAAACTGTTTTCATTATAATTGAATTGAGTTTATTTAGATAAAACTGAGGAATTGCTAGTGGGAGGATCTGTAGCTTATATATAATCCTAGGCAACAACGTCATTTTTATAGCATTAATGCGACCAAACCATGATAGTGGCTTACCCATTATCCTTTTACTCTCAGCTTTTATTTCATTAAGTAATGGGATGAAATTTATTTTATAAATTTTCCCTAATGAATTTGCCAGTTTTATGCCCAATTAACTTATTTCTTTTTTCCATGTAAATTGGAATTCTTTTTTCAGCTTACTTTCTTCTTTTTTGCTTATGTTAATATTCAGTATTTCGGATTTTGCCAAATTTATTTTGAAGTTGGACACCTCCACATACTGTCTAAGTACTTTCAGTACATTTGGCATTGTGACTTTAGGGTTGGCTATGAAGAGCAACACGTCGTCGGCGAAGGCCGCGACCTTATGCTCCTCATCTCCCACCCAGAATCCGCTTATATCCGGGTCCTCCCTGATCACGGAGAGCAGTGGCTCCATGGAGAGGACAAAGAGAAGGGGGGACAAAGGGCAGCCCTGCCTTGTCCCATTTTCCATTTTGAAGGTAGCCGTGGAGGACCCGTTAATTTTTATCGAGGCCGTAGGCTGGTTATACAAAGCACGGATCCAACCCATCATCTTTGGGCCCAGTCCTAGATGTTTAAGAGTTTGGAACAGGAACCCCCAGTCCACTCTGTCAAAGGCTTTTTCTGCGTCTATGGACAAGAGTAGACCTGGGGGCCCCCTATCCTTGATGTTCTGAAGAAGGAGCAGAGTACGCACCCCATTATCCCTCCCTTCTCTTTTTGGGGTAAATCCTACCTGATCTGGGTGTATCCATTCACTCATCCCTTCTTTTAACCTATTGGCTAAAACTCTATCATATAGTTTAACATCCGTGTTAAGCAAAGATATTGGCCTATATCCAGAGCAAATCATAGCGTTTTTCCCTTCTTTAGGAATAACCGTGATCTCTGCTTTCAATGCCTCTCTACTTAGCTCAAACTTCGTACCCAACCCATTCATATAATCGCAAAGTCTAGTGGTTAGTATGTCTTTAAATTTTTTATAGTAAGGGGAAGTAAATCCATCAGGACCCGGACTTTTCCCCGAAGCTGACTCACCTAATGCTATATTTATCTCTTCTATTGTTATAGGGCTCTCTAAATCTTCCTTACAATTCTCCGCGATCTTAGGGAGATTTGCTTTTTTTCAAAAATTCTGCTATCTTTATTTTATGAGATCTGTCCTGAGTTTTATTTTTCCCTACTGTATATAAATCCTTATAGTATTTCCTAAAGGATTCCCCAATGTCGTTTGTTGTATAAACCATATCTCCTCTGCTGTTCTGAATTTTTTCTATGTAGTTTCTTTCTCCTCAGAATTTTAGCTAAGAGTCTGCTGCTCTTATTCCTACTGTGGTATCTTTCTTTTGCCACTTTATTGAATACTTTTTTAGTTTCTCTATCTATCCGATTTTTCAGTTCTTCTCTTTTTAGGATTAGGTTTTGGTACACCCTCTTATCTTGGCCTAGTCCTCTCTTGTGCTCCTGCTCCAGCTCATATACTTCTTCATTAAGTTTTTTAATTTCTTCCCTTATTTCTCTTTTCCTTTTAACTCCCACTTTTATTAAGATCCCCCTGATATAGGCCTTGTGGGCCTCCCACAGGGAGGACCCGGATATCTCTCCTGTGTCATTTGTTAGAAAATATTGTTTTAATTCTTGTTCTACTATTCTTAGGTTCGTTTCATCCCGTATTAGGTCTTCGTTTAATCTCCACGCTGATGGGACTCTTTGGGCATTAGAGATATACAATCCCATATTAACTGGGGCATGGTCTGATAGTGTTATGGTCCCTATCTTAGATTCTACGGCTCTATCAAGGA
This sequence comes from Aquarana catesbeiana, assembly GCF_042186555.1. Taxonomy (NCBI): domain Eukaryota; kingdom Metazoa; phylum Chordata; class Amphibia; order Anura; family Ranidae; genus Aquarana; species Aquarana catesbeiana. The sequence continues at coordinate 182,095,563 of NC_133326.1, forward strand.
GTGAATGCTCAATCCAGATATAGTCAATCCTAGAGTACGTCCCGTGCACTGGGGAGTAGAACGAGTAATCCTTCCGATTAGGATTCATGATCCTCCATACGTCCATCAACTGACAGGAATGGAACTTCCGTTGTAACTTTCTCAGGCTCCCGTTCATCTTCCCCAGCGCACGTGACGTACTGTCAACGACTGGATCCATACAGAGGTTTAGGTCCCCCATCAGGACCAGACCCCCCTTTTTAAACTCCATTAATTTTTCCAATGTATTTATTAAAAAACCACTAGCCTCTCTGTTTGGCGCATACACATTGGCCAATGTACATTGCCATCCCTCTAAGGAGCCTTTCAAAAAGATATATCTTCCCCCTGGGTCAGTTAATCTCTCCTCTTCTTTAAAATTCACCCCTTTTGCTATTCCTATTGCCACTCCCCTCGCCCTTTTAGTAAGTGAATCCCCATAAAACCAACTTGGAAAAGCTTTTGACCACAGGTTAATATTAGAACCATACGTCAGATGGGTTTCTTGGAGAGACACCACATCTGCTCTATATCTCCCCAACTCCTCCAGAATCTTATGTCGTTTCCTAGGCGTGTTGAGACCTTTGACATTAGAGGTCACAAAATTTAACTTCCTCATCTTATTACAAATCTCTTCTGTTGGGCTTGCTTTACTGTATTGACCTTAGATTTTTTTAACCCAGTGCACAGCCTCCCTTTCCCCCCCTCCCCCCCTCCTCCCTCCCCCTCTCCCACCCCTCCCCCCGGCCACCCTTTGGCCCCCCATTCACAAAGCGCTATAGATACCATAGAGCGATGTGAATCTTCCTATTTTGAGGTGGGACTTGAGCGTGCCCCTCACCCCTTCCTGTAAGATGGTATTGACAAGAAGGGGTAAACCGGCGTCCACGTTAGCTCCTCCCCCATTCCTCTCCACCGCTGACCCCTCTCCCCGACAAGCCTTCCATAATTCCCTTTATCCCCCCGTTTCTTCCCCTTAGCACTCTACACCCTCTTATGCTTCTCCCCCCACTCCCCAACCCCCCCCCCCCGCAAGCGAGTCCAGATAAATCTTCATTCCAGCCCGGCAATTTTGGAACTTGTATATTAAGTTTATCACAAAAGTCCTTCAGTTCTTCAGGGAATCTTAATCTTGCTGACCTTCCATCCCTATATCCCATCAAACAAGCTGGGAACCCCCAGCTATATTTTATGTTCTGACCTCTCATCAGGTCCAGTAGAGGTTTCAGAAGCTTTCTCCTGGCTAGCGTTTCAGGCGCGAGATCAGTATACACCTGAATCTCGGATCCTTCAAAATTTAGGGGGGGTTTAATTCTCAATTTAGATAGAATTGCTGCTTTATCTTCAAAAAATCGAAATCTGATTATCACATCACGGGGCCTCTGGGGATCATTATTATATAGTCTTCCAACTCGATGTATCCTTTCTATCTTGGGGAATTCTCTCGCGTCTTCTCCCAGGAGTGGGCCCAGAATTGCCGAGGCTATCTTCCTAAGATCTTCTCCTTTATTTTCTGGGACAAAGCGGAGTCTTAAATTCTGCCTTCTATCGCGATTTTCCTGATCCTCGATCTTATAGAGAATTATCTTCTGATTTTGTCTAGCTATTTTTAATTGCTCTTTAAGGTTCCTCAACTCCAGATCAAGTTCATCATTTTTTTTTTCTGTTATTTCCACTCTTTCTAAGAGGCTTCCCAGGTCTGCTCTTACCAGACCTATTTCTACTTTTATGGCATTCTCCATTTTCTGGAGCATATTACTCAGTTCCTCTTTAGAAATCATCTGGGTACTTGTTCTTCTCTCTTCCCTTCGACTCATTTCCATTTCTCCTTCCATTAAGGAATTCTCTCTTGTTTGCGCCTTCCTATCTTCCCCTTTATTTGGGGTTCCCCCTTTACTCCCAGACCTTAATCCACCTTGGTCCTCTGGGTCTCCCCCTCTTGGACTGGCAGCTTGGGACATGTACTGTTGTATTGTACTGCCCATAGTTTTATCCTTCGGGGTTTTGGGTACTCCCCCTTTTCCTGCTTTAGCTGCTGATTTATTCATTATTCCCTTCTTTCTTACCCCTCCTGTTTGTTTCCCCAGTTTTAATTCAGCCTACCACCCCACCCCCCCGTGGGAGAGGCCACTGGAGGGGTGAGGGGGAAAGGTGAGTGAGGGGGGTATATTTAACCCCCGGGGGTCTCTTAAAGGCCTTGTTTCCTGCTGAGCCTGTTTCTACTCCTTATAGGGTTTACAATGGATCCGGAGGTTTCAATTTTACACCAGGAAGGGAAACAGTGCACCTCTTCTCACACCCAACCTCCTTTAATCTCCCCTTCAGATATATGGCGTTATTATGTTATTCCATACCAACCGGCCATGAAATGATGTTTCTGTGCGTTTTAATGTTCTTAACTGAAGTGTATGCCAAGAGTTCCTTATCTCTAATTTTCTTCTCCTTTTCACCTCATATCCATGCCATAAATCACTGTACAGCTTATCACACCATTCTATTTTTAGATGCATACAAATTTCCCTTTTTTACTCCGCAGGCCAGTACTGTATTTCATTACCTTCATTGCCTTCATTAACTTCTGCACAGTGTCAACAGGGTAGAAGAGACAAGAAAAAAGTTTGTTTGTACTTTACCAGAGTCTTGGGCAACGGATATTCGTTATAGAGCACACTTTGCTCTATCTGGTTTCTCGCCTGGGGGGTTACAGGTACAGGGGGGGGGGGGGGACCACAATTCAACCCGAGCACCAACGATCGCCGTCACCTCTGGGCTATCAGCCCAGTCACTTCCCTTCTTCCTCGTCGGGATCGCTCGGTGGATGTGCGGAGGCTCGTACACTCCACGGCGCCTTCAGGGGGTCTTCCTTCCTTCTCTGAGGCCGTGCATAGCCCTCTCCACGCGGCCCGTCAGTTTGGGGAGGGGTCGCATACAGCGGAGATCCTGGGAGAGCCCGCTTCCTCCTCCGGGTGACACGCTCTCCTCCCTCCCTCCGTGACGCACACTTACGTCATCACGCCGCCATCTGTGTATACTCCCCCGTGACATCAGTGCTTTTATTGATGGTTGCTTTGATGAAAAACATATGTATCAGAGAATTGAAGAGCACGAAAAAAGCAACCTCCACAATAATAGCTCTGAATCCTTCTTGATGAGATCAAAGAATATGGACATATCTAGTCATTTCTTTGAGAAACAAACAACAGCCAGAAAGGAGGAAGTAAAGAGAAAACGTGCCATCCTAGAGAGAGTGATTGACACCATCAAGCTGATTGGAAAAAGAGGTCTAAGCTATAGGGCAACAGCTGAAGCAGCATATAATTTAGAAGATAAAAATTTGGACCATGGAAACTTCCTTGAGATTTTGCTACTCCTAAGCAAGTTTGATCCCTTGCTGAAAAATCACCTTGATACAGTTATTTAAAAAAGTAAAAAGAAGCATCAAGGTGCAACGAGTAGCAAAGGATGTGGCGGCTTTGTTACACTAATTTCTAAAACTACAGTGAACAATATCATCTGTGTAATTTCAACACTTTTAAAAAAAAGTATTGCTCAAGAGATCAGAGATGCTGGCATGTTCTCAATTTAGCTAGATACAACGCAGGATATAAATGTCTCACCAGTGTTCAATTATAATTAGATATGTCACGGATGTGGTCCATGAACGTCTAGTTGCTGTGGTAAATTGCACATTCACGACAGGGAAGGCTTTGTGTGAACTGGTTTGCGATGTATTGGAATCCATGGAAATTGAAGTTACAAACTGTGTTGGGAACTCAACAGATGGAGCTTCTAATATGCAGGGGCAGTACAACGGATTCAGCACATGGCTGAGTAAAAAAGCGCCTGGCCAGATTCATGTTTGGTGTTATGCACATGTACTAAATCTGGTGATGATGGATGTCATAAAGATATCTGTTCAGGCAATATCATTGTTCGGCATTTTGAATTCATGTGCTGTGTTTATCCGTGAATCTTACCTCCGGATGAATGTATGGCGGGATAAGTCTCAGGAAGAAAGATTCCGATCACTTTCTGTGATTGGAGAAACAAGATGGTGGTCCACAGATGCAGCACTTACAAAGGTGTTTGGTTCATTTAATGATCCAAGTCGAGCCTTGTATGTAAATTTGATCCAGACCATTGCAGCGATATCATGTTCTGATCATTTTAATGCTGACATAAGATACAAGGCTGGAACTTTCTTAGACTCCCTCAAGAAATTCAAAACACGTATAACAGCACAGCTGTACTTACTTATTTTCAAGAATACCACTCCACTATCCTTGTACCTGCAAACACAGGGTATGGATATACTGCAGGCATTCCAAATGGTGTCAGAACCTGTTTACAACTTACAAGCACATTATCATGATTCTCAAATGATTATAGATGCTGCAAAGAAGTTTGCAGTCTGGGCGAATGGCAAGTTGGAGACAACTGATTGCCAAGTTATGATTGAGGAAGACTTTCCACCAACTAAAAGAATACAACGAAAGAAAAGAATGGCTGGTGAGCTTGCAGTAGACAAACCAATCTTGTTGGCAAGTGATCAGTTCAGGGTGGAGGTATACAAAGTGACCTTAGACAAGATTATTAATAGTCTGCAGAGCCGATTTACAAAACACGGTCAGCTATTTGAAGATTTGGCATGTTTGGATCCCAGAAATTTTGAAGACATTTTGTTACATCTTCCCAACAATGGATTAGAACGACTGAGCAGTCTTGTAATTAAATTTGACTCCATGGCAACTAAAGAGAAACTGCAAAGTGAGCTACTTGATTTTTCATCAAAGTGGCAAAGATTGAAAATGTCTCTTGATGAAGAATATACTCATGCTAACAATGAAGGTCAAGATGAAGACGCCATCCATTCTCATCTTATCACTGAAACTGAGGAACAACCATACTCAACTGTTGGTGATCAAAATGGAAAGTGCAAGACTTGTAAGAACTGTATAGCATGCTGCTACAATGTGTTACTGCGTTACAACTTATACAGTCTGACGTATAGTTCACTTTTTAATGCATACAAATTGACACTGACACTTTCCTCTTCTCAAGTAGCATGTGAAAGGTCATTTTCAAAACTGAAATATATCTTGAACAGACTTCGAAATTCCTTCTGGAGGCCACATTTGGAGGCCTTTATGCTCATGTCCATGGAAAAAGAGGCCTTGATTGGACTAAGCAATGAAACCATCATTGATGTTCTGGCTTCAAAAAGCAGATTGCGAGGGGGCAGGAGGCGGAGCCTAGCGGAGCAGACATGCATTGTTAGAGCTCCACACCTCTGAGGAGAGAAGAGAAGGACAAAGCAGAGCCTGCAGACTCAAAGGTATCAATTTGAACCATTTTGCCCCTGGGAACAAACTGTGAAAGTTTGGGCAGGAAATATGGTACTGGGAGGAAACCGTGGCAGAAATAAAAATCACCTCACAAAGAGCTCACAGGCACTCACTGCAGCTGAAGCAGCTCCAGTCACCTCACAAGATACAGCATCAGGGCGCTCTCACAGACAGAAAATGTCACAGCAAGACTCTCCATTTGAGTCAGATACAGAACAAATCCTCTCACAAACTTCTCCACAAGCCTCCTCAGTATCCCCAGTAATATTATTACAATTTGAAAAGATGCTTCATAAGGCTTTAAAACAAACCTCAGACCAAATAACAAAAAGCCTAACCAAAGAAATAAGAGAGCTGGGAAACCGCACCGCAGCCTTAGAAATAAAAATGGATGAAATTGAAATTACAACACAAGAAAATATAACAGAATTGGAACAATTAAAAAAAGAGAATTTAATACTTCAAACTAAGCTCGAAGATTACGAAAATAGAGCCAGACGTTCAAACTTGCGCATAAGGGGAATACCTGAAACTGTGACAGACCTGCAATCTACTATTACTGCTCTATTACAAGAACTAAAGCCAGATATCCCTATTGAACGTTTAGAACTGGACAGAGTACACAGAGCCCTCACAGCCAAAAAGAAAGATGGACCCCCACGTGATATAATCACAAAATTTCATTATTACAGAACGAAAGAACAAATACTAATTGCTGCAAGAGAAAAAAAGGAACTTAATTTTCAAGGACACAATTATCAAATTTTTGCTGACCTATCCCAACTTACTATTACTAAAAGATGATCCATGAAACCCCAACTAATGGAACTGCAACGCCACAACATTATGTATCAATGGGGCTTCCCCTTTTCAGTCAGATTTAACTACCAAGGTACAATTTACAGAAGCAGATCAGCAGATGAACTACAACAAACCCTTTTAAAATTAAATCTGACAGAACCCACAAGCAGCAACACTCCCACACGCAGAAGAATGGCATCATCTTCACCTTCAGGCAGCACCCAGAAAATTTCAGAACAAAATGGGAATCATCATTCTCACAAAAGAGGCCGTTATGCCACATCATCCATGGACCAAGAAGATTCAATGGACTGACATCCTAATTCCTGATATCTCTTCATTTATTATACTAAGAGATGGTTCTCTATAAAAAACCTGTATTTATAACTGAATGTAACTGCATTCTGATAGTCACACACTGTGTGGGATCATGTTACATTCCAGTTATATTTCTTATTACTTCTGATTCATATAGCCTTAGAATATATAAGTGAAATAAGGAAATTCTTGTTCAGTTATATATTATCAGGTAATAACAATAGATTTATTACTTTTTAGGACAAATATGTTCAATAATCCAGAAGTAATGGAAGCTTTTTCTTTCTTTTCTTAAAACAAATATATTATTACCTAACTAGTTCCTAGAATTATGTTTTTGTTTATTCTAATCTGAAGCAATACAACCTCAATTTTATGAGTTAACATATCTAAACAGTTACATATGAATAAAATATGTAATTGTTTACTCTAAAAGGGTTAAAATCCCAAAATAATTCAAACTATCTTCATCAATACCAAAGTTATTAACAGTACCTTTCTAACTGAATTATTTAGCCTAGGGCAAGACTAACCATATACAACCACCCTGGAATAAATAATTTCAACAAAAACTATATTCTGCACTCCAATTAATGAAACATCATTTTGATGTCTTTTGACATAGCACTTCTCTCCTGTAAGCGGAAGATCCGTGTACCCCCATTAGCCCTCCTCATTCTCCCAACCATATTATGTGGGAGTGCGACGAAGGCACTTATTCCCCTGAGAGAGATATTTATTCTCTTTCACGGGTAAATTGTGATTACTTGCAAAAAATAATTTATACAATGTATCATCTAATCTCATATGTTTTTTGTTTACTCTTTACTCCAGAATTCACTGGTTTCTTTTCTATCTATTCATCTCTTCAGTCCACACAGGTTGATCTGCGCAGTCAGCTCTGCATAACAAAAAGTAAGTCAAAACTATTTGATCTATTGCCATGGCACCACTGAATATACTTTCCCTGAATGCTCAGGGAATAAATGTCCCTCAAAAAAGGACCAAAGCCTTCCATACTTTCCATAACAAGAAGGCTCACATAGTATGCCTCCAAGAAACACACTTCACCAAAGATTCTACTCCAAAATATATTTCTCCTTTTTATCAACAAATTTACAAGGCTTCTGCCTGTACCAAGCAAAGGGGAACTCTAATTGCATTTCACCGATCCACACCATTCACCTTATCATCAGAAATTAAAGACCCAGAAGGTAGATACCTGATACTCATGGGTTATATAATGGATACAGCAATCACAGTGATTTCCTACTATGCTCCTAACAAACAACCTACACCATTCCTCTCACATATATTACAAGTGATTAATACACACAAAATAGGAACAGTGATAATGTGTGGGGATTCGAACCAGGTCCTCCTCCCATTTCTAGATAAATCACCTTTTACACCATCCAAAATAACCTCTAGATTACCTTTTTCTCAACCTCTTTCCAAATACAATCTGATAGATTCATGGAGAGAAAGTAACCCAATGAAAAAGAAATTCACTTATTTCTCGCACCCTCATCAAACCTTCACCAGAATAGATCATATTTTTCTAACAATAGGAATGATACCAGAAATTATTGCATCAGATATAATTCCGATTCCGTGGTCTGACCATAATGCAGTATACACTACTATAGCCTCAGCCATACCAAAAGCGCATGACCCAACGTGGTACTTACCGGACATAATGCTCAAACACCCACTACATCAGATGGCCATTGAACAAGCTTTAAAGGAATACATATCAATTAATAATACAACAGACATCTCCCCAATAACACTGTGGGAAGCTCATAAGCCTGTCTTGCGTGGTACAATACAAAGACAAATGGCACTATTTAAACGGGAACGCAAAAATCTAGCAAAAAAACTAGAACTCAATTTTAATGCAGCCTACATATCATTTCAAGATAATCCATCTCAGAGTACAAAATCTCATCTGGAAAAATCTAGATTGGAATACGATCTATTTCTCACTGAGTCAGTTGATAAATCCCTCAAACGCTCCAAACACAATTTCTACATGAATACAAACAAACCAGGTACATATTTGGCTCGGGCATTAAATTCAACTAACAAATCTTTCAAACCAATACGTTTGAAATTATCAAAAAATGTTTACACTTGTAATCCAGTTAAAATAGTCCATAAATTTCACTCACATCTCGCAACTTTATACAAGACAAACAATGAATTTAATCCTACAGAGGCTGAATCCTTCTTCTCAAAAATAACCTTACCTGAGTTATCTCAGAATCAAAAAAGCAGTTTGGATGAGCCTATAACTATAGATGAAGTTGCTAACGCCATAAAAGACCTAAAACTTAACAAAAGACCAGGCCCAGACGGCTACTCGGCTTTATACTATAAAACATTCTCAGAAATACTCTCTCCCATTCTCACTGAAACTTTTAACAAACTTCTGGATGGACATTCTTTTCGGCAAGAAACACTAATGGCAATTGTTTGTATGATCCCAAAACCCCTTTCTGATGATACTTCCTGTGTGAATTATCGGCCTATCTCTCTGTTAAACCTCGATATTAAATTATTAGCAAAAATAATAGCAAAACGCCTCAATAGCATTATAGGAAAATTAATACATAGAGATCAAGTAGGCTTCATGCCAAATAGACAGGCAGGCGATAATATACGCAGGGCAGTGTTATTGGCACATATTGCTAAAAAACGGAAAATCCCTTTATGTTTTCTATCTCTCGATATTAAGAGGGCATTTGACACAGTATCCTGGCAATATATGCAATATTCATTACAAAAATGGGGTTTTGGATCAAAGCATTATATCATAAACCCAAAGCCTATATAAAATATGCTGGATACAAATCTGAAGCCTTTAATATCGAAAGAGGTACCCGACAGGGTTGCCCATTATCTCCCTTATTATTTGCCCTTATACTCGAACCCATGGCCCAATACATCAGAACAAACCAAACTATAACTGGCATTGAAGTAGGAGGTATTACACACAAATTATGTATATTTGCAGACGATATATTACTTTTTCTATCATCACCACAGGTCTCTGGTCCTAACTTAATACCAGCTCTTGATGGATTTGCAGCCCTATCCGGCCTTATGATTAATCCTAAGAAATGCCTAGTGCTTAATATTTCACTCACAAACATGGAATTGATCCCGGCTAGGGCTGCACTCCCATTCACATGGGCAGAAAAATCAATCCCATATCTTGGAATTCATTTAACAGCATCTCATTCTGACTTATTCTCAACCAATTATCCTCCTGTATTAAGACAGATCACAAATCTAATAAAACAATGGTCGCAACTTCCTTTATCCTGGATGGGGAAGATTAATGCAATCAAAATGACTATTCTACCCAAATTGCTTTATCTATTCAGAGTCCTCCCTATTCCAATTCCTTCCTATTTTTTGAGAATAGTACAAAAAAGAGCAACTTCGTTTATATGGGGCTCTTCTAAACCATGTATACCTATACACACACTACAACTTCCCAAAAATAAAGGAGGCCTGGGATACCCTAATTTTACTAACTACTACAGAGCAGCACATTTGGCCAGTCTGTCCAAATACCATTATGGGTATTTATAGAGGCTTCAGAAAATGACCCTCTATTAATATCAAATTTATTATGGCTTGATCATAAAGACCGCTTTAAAATTCATAATCCCATAACTAAACACTTCTTATCTCTCTGGGATAAACTAAAAACCAAATATCAGTTACAATCTCCACACAATCCTCTCCTTTCTTTTATCAGAAATCCGGCCTTTTATCCGGCATGGATCTACCCAAATTCTTTTAAAGCTTGGACAACATCAGGCATTCAGACACTAAATGACTTCATAGCATCTAAATCATTCCTTTCATTCCCATCGCTTAGAGAAAAATATGATCTACCAAACTCTGAGATATTTAGATATCTCCAAATCAAAAATTTCTATACACCATTCCTAAAGGGGGATACACCATTATCCCAATTATCCATTTTTGAATCAATCTGTACAAAAGATCCATTTGCTAAAGGTACAATTTCATCACTTTATAATCAATTATATGGAGTAGCAAATCTTAATAGACCCTCTTACGTTCAGAGGTGGGAGGAGGACCTGGGACGAACTTTAGAAGACACGGACTGGTCTAACATATGGCTCACATCTAAGTCATCTTCACCCAACATCTTAGCACTGGAGGCAAATTATAAAGTCCTAACTCGCTGGTACCTTGTACCCGCTAGAGTGGCAAAATATTCACCTAATACCTCAGCTCTTTGTTTTCGAGGATGCCCAGAAATAGGCACATATATACACATATGGTGGACGTGCCCAGTAATCCAAAACTTCTGGAAGGAAGTCTTCGTGATTGCATCTAAAATATTTAAAAAAATAATACAACCAGATCCATATTTAACTTTACTTAATCTAAAACCGGAATGGTTAACACTCTCTCAATTCAAACTAATGATCCAACTAATAACGGCTGCAAAACAAACAGTGGCCAAGGCATGGAAATCTCCTACATTGGTACTAGCAGAAACAATTCACAGAATGAATAATACAATGTCCCATGCTAAGATTGTAGCCATCGATCAAAATCAAATTCCAAAATTTGAAAAACTTTGGCATCCTTGGATAAAACAACAGTTCCTGTCAAACTTCAATGACTCTGTCCTGTTGCCATGGTAACAGATTAAATGACTTACAGAGACACCCATTCTAAGGCTTCAAAGAGAACTAAAAAGAATAATAAACTGACGAGTGGGACAACCTTGTGGACTATACCTCTACCTTTCAACCCTTTTTCTTCTTTCTCTTTCCTTTTCTCCACCTTACGATTAAAGCTCATTATCAGAATTTATTTGACCTATATACACTCTACTTGTAAACAATATGTATAGTAGGTATAAATCATTTAAATACCTACAAAAGTAACTAAAGAAATTATATATATCTTTAATTTAGGTTTACGTGAACCCAATGTTTAATATTTGAAATTTCATGATATTTACCTATATAAACCCTACTGTAAAACAATGAGCTTACTTTATAGATCCTTGTAAACTTACTTTATGTATCTTTATAACATTGTATACTCAATAAACTTCTTTTGACAAGCAAAAAGCAGATTGCTACAAGGGATGTTGCTTACATAACATTACAAGCATGTCTGAGGATTACAATCCTGGTTGATCTCTATTTTTCTAAATTTTGACTAGATTAGTTTTTTTAATTTGTTTACAATGTTTACAAACAGGTTTTTGCATATTTTATCCTCTAAAACTTTAGAAGATAGTTTGCACATTGCAACCTCCTAAAAGTTAATGAGCACTTTTTTTTATCTACTGTTAAAGTCCTTTACTTGTTTTTAAAGCACTTTTTTGAGTATTGTTTGAACATTACTTTTTGAAAACTGTTTGCCATTACATTGGTACATCTGAAACGTTTTTTAATTCCTAAACTTGGACTGGAAAGCAAGTTAACAATACGTTTTCAAGGTATTCCGACTTGTCGAAATTCTAAACGTTTTTGCGCATTTTGTACTGCTACAGAATTAACAGCAACATATTTGCACTTTTTTTTTATCTCAAACGGTTTATTGTAACTGTTATGCCCCGTACACACGGTCGGATTTTCCGATGGAAAATGTCCGATCGGAGCGTGTTGTCGGAAATTCCGACCGTGTGTGGGCTCCATCGGACATTTTCCATCGGATTTTCCGACACACAAAGTTGGAGAGCAGGAGATAAAATTTTCTGACAACAAAATCCGTTGTCGGAAATTCCGATCGTGTGTACACAAATCCGACGGACAAAGTGCCACGCATGCTCAGAATAAACAAAGAGATGAAAGCTATTGGCCACTGCCCCGTTTATAGTCCCGACGTACGTGTTTTACGTCACCGCGTTCAGAACGATCAGATTTTCCCACAACTTTGTGTGACCGTGTGTATGCAAGACAAGTTTGAGCCAACACCCGTCAGAAAAAATCCTAGGATTTTGTTGTCGGAATGTCCGAACAAAGTCCGACCGTGTGTACGGGGCATTACAATATTTAATTACTGTTAAGTAAAACATTTTGCACTTTTTTTTATGTGTAGTAATTAACTACTACTATTTTTGTGTCTTTGTGAGTAATTTATTTATGTTACGTTAATAAAGTTTTGAACATGTTTACGTCTTCCATACTTTGAAGTAAAGTTCTTTGATTATTCCTTATTCTGGCAATATATATCACCATAGCAATAAGTGGACTGTTCTTGATGATTGCTCCACTTTTACCACTTTTAACTGTAATTTGCTTTTATATATATATATATATATATATATATATATATAATATATAAAGCCTCATGTGCTTGTATATGTGTCTTATCTATATATAATGCACTCTTTAAATGTGCTTTAAAATGGATGGTTTTCCATTTTATGAACAAGAAAATAATGACGTTATGCTGTTGGGCTGGTATAATAATGCTATGGGGCTGGTATGACATTTTTTCCAGGGCTGGTTTTCATTCCCAGTCCGGCCCTGATCTCCTCTAGAGTCAGTGTGAATGTAGGTATGACATTTGTGTTGCCTGATATGTGGTTCCTGTTCATTTATTTTAGGAACACGATTTTTTGCCAACAGTTCAGGATACTATATCTGAACTAATTGGTGGATTTATCTATTTACTTATATAGATACCACAGTCAAACATCCATACTACTGGCCTATCTTCAGTGGGACTACTCTGTCCTTTGTGGATCACTGGCTGTAGGCATTTTCCTAGTCTGATGCCTGTGCGAGGCCCTGACGGACATATCTCTCTTTTCATTATTGAGTTATGATCCCTCTGTGCATGGGTGGATCACTAACACTTGGGGTCAGTATGCTCAACTGTGATTTTATTGTTTTTGTTATAATATGTATGTATATTGTTCTGTTTATATATTGTGACAGTAGGAGATGCTGTCACGGTAAAATTGGTAGTTTGGGGGACACAGGGTGTGCACATTTGCTTAGTGCAAGACTGCAGAGCATAGGTGTGGACTGGAGAAGACTGCTTTCACAGCTTTCTCAAGGTTTTGGTATTCCGTCATGGGGCTCTGTAGTTTGGAGATTCCACAGTGTTTTGGGTGGGACGGGATCTCCAACCCTGTGTCCAGATTTTTCAAATGACCAGCAGGGTGTGTGCTCAGGTGAGCACAGCCCTTATAATGAGTTTATAGGAATATCTCAGTGCTCTCAGTTAGAGACTGCTCCACACTCAGAGAGACAGGAGGTCTCCAGGAGTCAGAGGGGCTGCAGGAGGCAGCCAGAATGTGTGACTGCAAGAGGCAGTGCAATGGCCTGAGGACTAAGGACAGAGTGGAGCTGTGGACGCTAAAGTGAAGCCATCCACATTGAGGAATCCTGTGGTCTGTGTGACCAGGATAAAGGGCAGTGGTACTGCTAAAGAGAGCCAGGTAGGCTAGCATTTTCTGTTGTGTTTATATGCTGGAGAAGAACCCCTGTGGAAAACCTTTATGCTACGGACTTTTATTTGCCTTTTTAATAAAAATGGGCTACCATGCCCTTAAATATAGTTCCTGACCGGCTTGAATCACTGACAAACGCATCTGCCACGAGAGCTAATGGTCCCCGATATTACAAAATATATATATATATATATATATATATATATATATATATATAAAGTGGGGCAAAAAAGTATTTGGTCAGCCACCAATTGTGCAAGTTCTCCCACTTAAAAAGATGAGAGAGGCCTGTAATTGTCATCATAGATGTACCTCAACTATGAGAGACAAAATGTGGAAACAAATTCAGACAATCACATTGTCTGATTTTTGAAAGAATTTATTTGCAAATTATGGTGGAAAATAAGTATTTTGTCACCTACAAACAAGCAAGATTTCTGGCTCTCACAGACCTGTATCTTCTTCTTTAAGAGGCTCCTCTGTCCTCCACTCATTACCTGTATTAATGGCACCTGTTTGAACTTGTTATCAGTATAAAAGACACCTGTCCGCAACCTCAAACAGTCACACTCCAAACTCCACTATGGTGAAGACCAAAGAGCTGTCGAAGGACACCAGAAACAAAATTGTAGACCTGCACCAGGCTGGGAAGACTGAATCTGCAATAGGCAAGCAGCTTGGTGTGAAGAAATCAACTGTGGGAGCAATAATTAGAAAATGGAAGACATACAAGACCACTGATAATCTCCCTCGATCTGGGGCTCCACGCAAGATCTCACCCCGTGGGGTCAAAATGATCACAAGAACGGTGAGCAAAAATCCCAGAACCACATAGGGGACCTAGTGAATGACCTGCAGAGAGCTGGGACCAACGTAACAAAGGCTATCATCAGTAACACACTACGCTGCCAGGGACTCAGATCCTGCAGTGTCAGACGTGTCCTCCTGCTTAAGCCAGTACATGTCCGGGCCCGTCTGAGGTTTGTTAGAGAGCATTTGGATGATCCAGAAGAGGATTGGGAGAATGTCGTATGGTCAGATGAAACCAAAGTAGAACTGTTTGGTAGAAACACAACTCATTGTGTTTGGAGGAGAGAGAATGCTGAGTTGCAACCAAAGAACACCATACCTACTGTGAAGCATGGGGGTGGCAACATCATGCTTTGGGGCTGTTTCTCTGCAAAGGGAACAGGACGACTGATCAGTGTACATGAAAGAATGAATGGGGCCAGGTATCGTGAGATTTTGAGTGCGAACCTCCTCCCATCAGCAAGGGTATTGAAGATGAAACGTGTCTGGGTCTTTCAGCATGACAATGATCCCAAACACACTGCCCGGACAATGAAGGAGTGGCTTCTTAAGAAGCATTTCATGGTTCTGGAGTGGCCTAGCCAGTCTCCAGATCTCAACCCCATAGAAAACCTTTGGAGGGAGTTGAAAGGCTGTGTTGCTCAGCGACAGCCCCAAAACATCACTGCTCTAGAGAAGATCTGCATGGAGGAATGGGCCAACATACCAGCAACAGTGTGTGACAACCTTGTGAAGACTTACAGAAAACGTTTGACCTCTGTAATTGCCAACAAAGGATATATAACAAAGTATATATAACAAAGTATTGAGATGAACTTTTGATATTGACCAAATACTTATTTTCCACCGTAATTAGCAAATAAATTCTTTCAAAAATCAGACAATGTGATTGTCTGGATTTGTTTCCACATTTTGTCTCTCATAGTTGAGGTATACCTATGATGACAATTACAGACCTCTCTCATCTAATTTCTGAATCCTTGCAAATTTCTGATGATATGTATTTTTTGTTATCATAGATATAAGCTACAGTTTGGAACTCGTAAGCCCTCTTTCCCTGAAGAAAATCTGCATTTTGTTTTTTTGAAACGCACTGACAGTTTTTGGGCTTTCTTTTCAGTTGTTTCCATTTCTGCTCCCAATATATGTGTTTGTTGTTTTTATTTTTATTTCCACTCTGTTGTCATTGATTAGTATCAATGTTCAATAAATTTGTATATTTTTACTAAAAACTGTTTATGGTCCGTTTTTAACCGCTTCAGCCCAAGAAGATTTTACCCCCTTCCTGAACAGAGCACTTTTTGCGATTCGGCACTGCGTCGCTTTAACTGACAATTGCGCAGGCGTTCTACGTTGCACCCAAACAAAATTAACATCCTTTTTTTCCCACAAATAGAGCTTTCTTTTGGTGGTATTTGATCACCTCTGCGATTTTTATTTTTTGCGATATAAACAAAAAAAGAACAACAATTTTGAAAAAAACACAATTTTTTTTACTTTTTGCTATAATAAATATCCCCAAAAATATAAAAAAAAAATTTTTTTCCTCAGTTTAGGCCGATATGTATTCTTCTACATATTTTTGGTAAAAAAATCGCAATAAGTGTGTACTGATTGGTTTGTGCAAAAGTTATAGCGTCTACAAAATAGGGGATAGTTTTATTGCATTGTTATTATTATTTTTTTTGTTTACTAGTAATGGCGGCGATCTGCAATTTTTATCAGGACTGCGACATTATGGCAGACACATTGGACAATTTTGACACATTTTTGGGACCATTGGCATTTTCACATCGATCAGTGCTATAAAAATGCATTGATTACTGTAAAAATGTCACTGGCAGGGAAGGGGTTAACACTGGGGGGTGATCAAGGGGTTATTTGTGTTCCCTAGTGTGTGTTCTAACTGAAGGGGAGAGGAGACTGTGTAGGGGAGATGACAGATCGCTGTTCATACTCTGTATGAACAAACAATCTCTCTCTTCTCCCCTCAGAGAACCGGAAACTGTGTGTTTACACACACAGATCCCAGTTCTCGGTGTGCCCGAGCGATCGCGGGAGCCCAGCGGTGATCGCGGCCTCTGTGGGCAAGCAGGGGGCACGCGCGCACGTCCCTAGTGGCCACAGGGCAAAGCGACTTTACATAACGTCATTTCTCCCAGCCGTGCCATTCTGTCGCAGTACAACTGCGGCAGATGATCGGCAAGTGGTTACAGTCCCAATTTGAGGAACCTGCTTTTATTCCAGGTATCAGAGATGTGGTCCACAATCGGTATAGTCAGCTAGTTGTGGCAAATATCTTTTTCATTAATATTAACAACATATTGTATGTCGTGAAACAAAAATCACTGTAATAAAGGGGATTCTTTCTACACTATACTGCTCCAAAATGTGTTACAGTACCATCCTGCAAATTACTACTAGCACATGCTGCACTTATTTGATGTGTTTTTATATGTATACCATGTTTTAAGCAATATTTATATCATACCTTCAGCTGTCTGAAAAAGCTGTCCTTTAACTTAACGTATACTTTTTCTTTAGTTTTGGACAGAATGGAGAGGGATTAGAACACTTGTCAGCTTTTATCGCTGTCTGTGCCACCCACTCTATTTGACCTGTTTATTATTAGTATTGAAAATCCCAAATTTTGGGCTGTCCCCAGAAAAGTAATAAAGATGAAATTTTCCAATGGGGATACTGGTTCTGATGGCCCGGGGGTCCCCAAGGAATTGCCTTAATTTGCAGGGATTTCCTCCCACTTCCTGTTTTGGCTATGGAACAGGAAGTGAAAGTAAATTTCCCCAAAGGAGAAAAGATGGCAAAAAATAAGCCAACAAGGGTTATAGCCCTCCCTTACTCTATACAAAAAAAAAAAAAGTTTTGCCTATAGTTCTACTTTAAAGCCAAATGCTTGAATTTTGCATTTCACTTTCTTTTCAGTGCTCTTTCTTTCAACACAGTTATTCCATTTACAATAAATATATAACAATTCAATATTTATTGTAAAAATAGTAATATCTTGGTACATTATTATCTTTCAATCACGTACTACACTTTTTAAATATGGATAACCTTGTTCTTTTGTTCTTTAGAAATTATCGAATTATTGTGCTTCTTGTTTAGAATATTACAGATATCAGGCATTCAACCAAGCACTTATGGCCATGTTTGAGTGGGTTATATGCACACGCGCATGTATGTGTGTATTTTAAACACAATTTTAATTTGTTCAGATGCCCGGTGCATCAAAATTGAGATGGTTATTGGGGATATATTTTTATTGCCCTTCTTAATGCTGACTTTAAAGGAAACAGGAAAATACATCTTGCAGGCAAAATGCTATAGGTAGCAGAGTAGAGTTGCTGGATAACTTTGCTTTTTACAATAAAAGAGATGGTAGCTGAGGATACAGACTAAATGGTCACATCATATCTAATCTGCTGTTATCGGTACATTTATAAATCATTACTGTGATGAAAAACTTGTTTTGTAAAAATTCTATGTGCCTTTTAATCATTGAAATAAACTACAAAATTATACTGATAAATACCTCTGGATGATAAAAGCACCAACACTTGAGTACGTTTTCAATGATTTATTGAACCAAGTAAAGAAGGAAGTAGCAGGAAAGAGGCAGGAGGGAAGCTGCAGGGAAGCTCAAATACCTTTCTTTAGGATTCTTGAGAATGTCCTTTAAAGTTGAATATTGTAATCGGATGCAATCCCCTTGTGGGATACAATCTTTGCCCGCCTGGATAGGCCTCTCTCACTTGCCTAGCAGCCAGTACGTAGCATGAACAAAATTCTCTGCCACAGACTTGCTTGAAATAAACCCGTACGATCCTCTGCCACAGACTTGCTTGAAATAAACCCGTACGATCCTCTGCCACAGACTTGCTTGAAATAAACCCGTACGATCCTCTGCCACAGACTTGCTTGAAATAAACCCGTACTATCCTCTGCCACAGGATGTATAGGTTTTTGCGGTGAATGTCAGACACAGTACTTGGACCTCTAAGCCAACCCGGCAGTACTATGCTGTAGAACTACCTTAGGATACATCCTCCAACCGAGATATATATATATATATATATATATATATATATATATATATATATATATATATATATATATATATATGTATAATTGTGCAGCAGTGTAGTTGCCACTAGTAACAGACAATCCACCAATTCACCCCGCTGCCAGACTTCATACATCACTTGCAGAGACAATGAACAGTCTTTTGCTGGTTTTGTTTTTGTTTTATTGGGGGGGGTGGGGTTCAACTTGGTTGGGGAAAGGGGTATATGGGATGCCCATAGGATAGTTATTTTAGAGAATATACACACTAGCACATATTTAGAGCCAGAAGGTATGATGTGCATCTGTAAATGTTATATTTCTCCTCCTGCATCTCCATGCTCCTCCTCTGCTCTACTGCTCAGACCATTTGCTTCCAAGGATTCCTCATTCAATACCGTGTAGAGAATGAGGACACCACTTCTGACCGTGTAGAAATGATGTTCCCAGAAACTTCTTTCCTCCTGCACAAAGCTTCTCCCCAAGTTCCCCTCCTGCACATTAACTTATTCTGAACTGAAACAATGTCACATCTTCTTCTATTAAGGCAAGAAGGACCCACTCTGAATAAGTCCTTTAGCAGGCTCTGGTTGCTTGCTGCTACTAGACCTGAGGCCTGCAGTACTTCTCCCCGAAGGCCTAGAAGTTTATATGCTTTCTCATGGACGGTGGACTACTGCTCCCAGCCAGCACAACTTGCAAATCCTGTGCCCTCAGGACACATTGATTTGACACAGATCACCAAAGTCTCTCCTCTGATCCAGGACTCCCCATCATTCACCTTGTAAATGATGAAGACTTTGCTAATGACCGTGTAGAAGCAAAGTTCCCTCACAGACTTCCTGGCACATCCAGCCCTCCACTGTGGTAACACTCACCGACCTTTCACTGCCCTGAGTCCTTGATGAGGAACTTGATGGACCATACGTTCCAACAGCTTCACCTGCCCCCTCTGCTTCAGGAGTTCTTTATCAATGACTGTGTGGTGACAAAGACAATGCCAATGACCGTGTAGAGGCAAAGTTCCTTCACAGATTCTCCTTGGGCCTCCTCCTGTGATCGGCGCACCCCCCCCAGATGGGGGTGCCCTCCTGCTGCTGCCTAGTATTCCATTCCTCACTTTACTCAACCGACTTCTCCCCCAGTGGCATGTTACCTCAGCTTATATAGGAGACCCGCCCCCTGCCAATTCCAGTTGGGAATTGGTCAGGGCTCCCACACAAGCTGCCTGCCACTCCAGTCCTAGGCCCTGCCCCTTTTCCAGAACATTCTCCCTGGAAGCAGGGAGGCGCCTCAGAACCAAAGCACAGGTGGTCACACCCACTGCTACTCTGACCACGCCCAGCCCCCAGATCAAAACAGACAGGCCTTGCTTGCAGCATAGCCCTGCCTAAATTTGCCTGTGCTGACAGTACCTAGTAAAAAAAACTATTACTATCACCTACCTATTGGTAGAGGGTGCTACATACATACATATATATATATATATATATATATATATATATATATATATATATATATATATATATATATTAGACTGTATGAGGGGGACCCCCACGCCATTTGTTTCTAAATTTTGGTGGAGGGGTTCCCTTAAAATCCATACTAGACCCCAAGGTCCTGGTAATGGATTGGGGGGGCACCCGTTTTTTTCAATGAATTTTTATGTATATTGTCGGGATCCAGCAATACATTACAGCTGCGAGCAATTTTGAATTACATTTTTTCCTTTAGAAATGTCATTTTGCTGCGGGACTGTTATGAACATGGGAAAAATGCGCTACTTTACAAACAGACTAAGGGGACCCCCAGGCATGATATTTAACCACTTCAGCCCCGGAAGATTTTACCCCCTTCCTGACCAAAGTACTTTTTACAATTTGGCACTGCGTCGCTTTAACTGGTAATTGCGCAGTCATGCAATGCTGTACCCAAACGAAATTTGCGTCTTTTTTTCCCACAAATAGAGCTTTCTTTTGGTGGTATTTGATCATCTGTGGTTTTTATTTTTTGCGCTATAAACTAAAAAAAGCGTACATTTTGAAAAAAAACAATATTTTTTACTTTTTACTATAAGAAATATCCCCAAAAATGTTTTTAAAAAACAAATTTCTTCATCAGTTTAGGGCAATATATATTCTTCTACTTGGTAAAAAAAAACGCAATAAGCGTATATTGATTGGTTTGCGCAAAATTTATAGTGTCTGCAAACTATGGGAAAGATTTATGCCATTTTTATGTCATTTTTATTATTACAGTGCCTTGCAAAAGTATTCACCCCCTTGGCTTTTAATCTATTTTGTTACATTACAGCCTTTAGTTCAATTTTTTTTTTAATCTGAATTATATGTAATGGATCAGAACACAATAGTCTAAGATTGTGAAGTAAAATTAGAAAAATATATACATAAAACAATTTTTAAAAACTAAAAAACTGATAATTGGCATGTGCATATGTATTCACCCCCTTTGTTATGAAGCTCATAAAAAGCTCCGGTGCAACCAATTAGCTTCAGAAGTCACATAATTAGTAAAATGATGCCCACCTGTGTGCAATCTAAGTGTCACATGATCTGTCATTACATATACACACCTTTTTGAAAGGCCCCAGAGGCTGCAACACCTAAGCAAGAGGCACCTCTAACCAAACACTGCCATGAAGACCAAGGAACTCTCCAAACAAGTAAGGGACAATGTTGTTGAGAAGTAGGGATGGGCTTTTTGTTCAGGTCGAACATGAGTTTGACTCGAACATTGGCTGTTCACCCATTCGCCAAATAGCGAACAATTTGGGGTGCTTGCGGCAAATTCGAAAGCTGTGGAACACCCTTTAAAAGTGTATGGGAGAAATCAAAAGTGCTAATTTTAAAGGTTAATATGCAAGTTATTGTCATAAAAAGTGTCTGGGGACCTGAGTCCTGCCCCAGGGGACATGTATCAATGCAAAAAAAAGTTTTAAAAATGGCCGTTTTTTCAGGAGCAGTGATTTTAATAATGCTTACATTGAAACAATAAAAGTGTAATATTCCTTTAAATTTCATACTTGGGGGTGTCTATAGTATGCCTGTAAATTGGCAAATGTTTCCCGTGTTTAGAACAGTCTGACAGCAAAATGACATTTCTAACGGAAAAAAAGCCATGTAAAACTACTTGCAGCTATAATGAATTGTCAGTCCGGCAAAACACATAAAAGTTGATTGATAAAAATGGCATGGGATTCCCCCACAGGGGAAGCCTGAACCAACATTAAAAAAAAAAAAAATGTGTGGGGTTCCCCCTAAATTCCATACTAGGCCCTTCAGGTCTGGTATGGATATTAATTGGAACCCCACGCCAAAATGTAAAAAAAAATGGGGTGGGGGTCCCTCTCAAAATCCATTTTAAGGGGAACCCCGCCACAAAATGAAAAAAAAATGGCGTGGGATCCCCCCAAAAATCCATCCCAGACCCATATCTGAGCACGCAACCTGGCAGGCCACAGGAAAAGAGGGGGGGACAAGAGAGCGCCCCCCCTCCTGCGGGCGGGGGGCTTATTGGAATCTGGAAGCCCCCTTTAACAAGGGGACCCCCAGATCCCAGCCCCCCTGTTTGATTGTACCCGTACCATTTCACAAAAAAAGTGTGTAAATGGTAAAAAAAAACACACACACTGTGGGAGAAGTCCTTTATTAAAAAATAAAAAAATAAAACTGTCCCACGTAGTCCATTCACCTCCCCCGACGGACGGAAAAAAATAAAGAAGATCTGCCGCCATGGAAGGCGCACACCATATAATGCGTCCTCGCAGGTCACAGCTCTTTTAAAACTGTGGGCGGGGCCACACGGTGTCATCGCCAAGTGACCCCGCCCCCTCTAATGCACGGGGACATCCCTATGGCTTCCCCCGTAGCGTCAGAGGGGGGCGGGGCCACTAGGTCCACCCCCCTCTGATGCACGGGGACATCCCTATGGCTTTCCCATAGCATTAGAGGGGGTGGACTGGGTGGCCCCGCCCCCCTCTGACGCTACGGGGGAAGCCACAGGGATGTCCCCGTGCATCAGAGGGGGGCGGGGTAACCTGGCAACGACACCGTGTGGCCCCGCCCACAGTTTCAAAAGAGCTGCCACCTGCGAGGACACGTCATATGGCGTGTGCCTCCCATGGAGGCAGATCTTCTTTATTTTTTTTTTTCGATCCATCGGTGGAGGTGAATGGACTACGTGGGACAGTTTTATTTTTTTATTTTTTTAATAAAGGACTTCTCCCATGGTGTGTGTTGTTTTTTTTTTTACCATTATCACACTTTTTTTGTGAAATGATATAGGTACAATGTACCCGTTACCATTTCAAACAGGGGGGGCAGAATCTGGGGGTCCCCTTGTTAAAGGGGGCTTCCAGATTCCAATAAGCCCCCCACCCGCAGACCCCCACAACCACTGGGCAAGGGTTGTGGGGATGAGGCCCTTCTCCCCATCAACATGGGGACAAGGTGCTTTGGGGGGGCCGCTACCCCAAAGCACCCTCCCAATGTTAAAGGCATGTGGCCTGGTACGGTTCAGGAGGGGGGGAGCTCTCTCGTTCCCCCCTCATTTCCTGCGGCCTGCCGGACTGGGTGTTCGGATAAGGGTATGGTATGGATTTTTGGGGGGATCCCACGTTTTTTTTTTTTTTAATTTTGGCACGGGGTTCCCCTTAAAATCCATACCAGACCTGAAGGGTCTGGTATGGATTTTGAGGGGGACCCCCACGCCATTTTTTTTTAAATGTTGGCACGGGGTTCCTCTTAATATCCATACCAGACCTGAAGGGCCTGGTATGCAATCTAGGAGGACCCCCAACGCATTTTTTTTTTTAATTCTGGTTCAGGGTTCCCCCATGGGAATCAATTAACTCTTATGTGTATACAAAATATGTGTATACAAAATTTTAAGGAATATTACACTTTAATTGTTTCATTTTAAGCATTATTAAAATCACTGCTCCCGAAAAAACTACCATTTTTAAAACTTGTTTTTGCATTGATACATGTCCCCTGAGGCAGGTCCCAGGTCCCCAAACACTTTTTAAGACAATACCATGCATATAAGCCTTTAAAATGAGCACTTTTGATTTTTCATGTTCGTGTCCCATAGACTTTAACGGTGTTCGCATGTTCTGGTGCGAACCAAACGGGGGGGTGTTCGGCCCATCCCTATTGAGAAGTAACAAGTCAGGGTTAGGTTATAAAAAAATATCCAAATCTTTGATGATCCCTAGGAGCACCATCAAATCTATGATAACCAAATGGAAAGAACATGGCACAACAGCAAACCTGCCAAGAGATGGCCGCACACCAAAAATCACGGAGAGGGCAAGGAGGTCATTAATCAGAGGCAGCACAGAGACCTAAGGTAACCCTGGAGGAGCTGCAGAGTTCCACAGCAGAGACTGGAGTATCTGTACATAGGACGACAAGAAGCCATACGCTCCATAGAGTTGGGCTTTGTGGCTAAAAGAAAGCCATTACTTTCAGCAAAAAACAAAATGGCACGTTTTGAGTTTGGGAAAAGGCATGTAGGAGACTCCCAAAATGTATGGAGTTAGGTGCTCTGGTCTGATGAGACTAAAATTTAACTTTTTGGCCATCAAAATAAACGCTATGTCTGGCGCAAACCCAACACATCAAATCACATCACCCAAAGAACACCAGTCGGGACTGGGAAACTGGTCAGAGGGAAAGATGGATGGTGCTAAATGCAGGGATATTCTTGAGCACAACCTGTACCAGTCTGTGTTTGATTTGAGGCTAGGATGGAGGTTCACCTTCCAGCAAGACAATGACCCAAAACACATTGCTAAAGCAACACTTGAGTGGTTTAAGGGCAAACATGTAAATGTGTTGGAATGGCCTAGTCAAAGCCCAGACCTCAATCCAATAGAAAATCTGTGGTCAGACTTAAAGATTGCTGTTCACAAGCGCACACCATCAAACTTTAAGGAGCTGTAGCAGTTTTACAAGGAGGAATGGGCAAAAATCCCAGTGGTAAGATGTGACAAGTCCATAGAGACTTATCCAAAGCGACTTGGAGCTGTGATAGCCCCAAAAGATGGCTCTACAAAGTTTTGACTTTAAGGGGTGAATAGTTATACACATTGACTTTTTCTGTTATTTTTGTACTATTTGTTGTTTGCTTCACAATAATAAAAAAAAAACATCTGCAAAGTTGTGGCCATGTTCTGTAAATTAATTGATACAAATCCTCAAACATCCCATGTTAATTCCAGGTTGTGAGGCAACAAAACACGAAAGATGCCAAGAGGTGAATACTTTTGCAAGGCACTGTATTTTTTTTTTTTTTTTTTACTAGTAATGGCGGCGATCTGCGATTTTTATCATGATTGCGACATTGCGGCAGACAGATTGGACACTTTTGACACATTTTTGGGACCATTGACGTTTATACAGCTATCAATGCTATTGAAATGCACTGATTACTGTGTAAATGTCACTGGTAGGGAAGGGGTTAACACTAGGGGGCGATCAAGGGGTTAAATGTGTTCCCTCAGTGTGTGTTCTAACTGTATGGGGATAGGACTGAGTAAGAGAGGAGACATATCTTTGTTCCTTTTTACTAGGAATAAACGACATGTCTCCTCTCGCCTGACAGCACAGGGATTTGTGTGTTTATACACAAATGCGCATCGGATCCCAAGCCGTGCAGCGGGACATATATCGGCATGAGCCTGTCGGCAAGTGGTTAAAGGAATATTTTATTTTTATTGTTTCACTTTAAGCATTATTAAAATCACTGCTCCTGAAAAAAAGACAGTTTTTAAAACTTTTTTTTGCATTGATACATGTTCTCCGGGGCAATACCTGGGTCCCCATACACTTTTTATGGCAATAACTTGCATATAAGCCTTTAAAATTAGCACTTTTGATTTTTCACGTTCGTGTCCCAAGGACTTTAACGGTGTTCGGACAAATTTTTTTCCTGTTCGCATGTTCTGCTGCGAACTGAACCGGGGGTGTTCGGCTCATCTCTAAATTTAATATACTAGAGTTATAATAGTACACATATACACTCTCTAAGGACAGTGCTGTCAGAGGTGAGTTCACCTATCAGTTTTGATTTTGAAAAAGACCCAATTGGAACTTACAAACATACATAGAGTATACCTTCTTGGAGCTGATCTGAGGATTCCAGCAGAACAAGCAGAGAATTTTAACCATTTAGCCATCTTGTTTCTCTTGCGTGAAGCAGTAGGAACAACCTTCCCTCGACAAAATACAGTTGTATTGATAGGACTGAGGCCATGGAAGCAGTCAATTACAAGAAAGTAGGCCAGAGAGAAGTCACATGCAAAGAGTTACCATGCATTGATATATATCTGTACATGCAAGCATTTTCTTATTTAATTATTACAGGCATTTATATACATAATGCCAACAGTTTACACAGCTCTTTATTAGGGGTGAGAGCTTCCCATTTGGCCCCCTGTTCAGCGGGAGCCTAGCATCATATATAGAAGAAGTACTTCTACTGCTTCTGTGTATGACAGCTTCCCACTGTTACTGGTTCCTAATGAAGCAGTGGGTGCTTACACCAGATGCATTACTAGGAACCACTGACATCGCTGTCACCATGGTAGCAAAGGGGCAAGGATACAGTGCCTTGAAAAAGTATTCACACCCCTTGAAATTTTCCACATGTTGTCATGTTACAACCAAAAACGTAAATGTATTTTATTGGGATTTTATGTAATAAAACAACACAAAGTGGCACATAATTGTGAAGTGGAAGGAAAATGATAAATTGTTTTCAAATTATTTTACAAATAAATATCAAAGTGTGACGTGCATTTGTATTCAGCCCCCTTTACTCTGATACCCCTAACTAAAATCTAGTGGAACCAATTGCCTTCAGAAATCACCTAATTAGTAAATAGAGTCCACCTATGTGTAATTTAATCTCAGTATAAATACAGCTGGTCTGTGAAGCCCTCAGAGGTTTGTTAGAGAACCTTAGTGAACAAATAGCATTATGAAGGCCAAGGAACACACCAGACAGGTCAGGGATAAAGATTGGGAGACATTTAAAGCAGGGTTAGGTTATAAAGAAGTATCCCAAGCTTTGAACATCTCACGGAGCATTGTTCAATCCATCATCCGAAAATGGAAAGAGTATGGCACAACTACAAAACTATTAAGACATGGCCATCCACCTAAACTGGCAGGCCAGGCAAGCAGAGCAGCCAAGAGACCCATGGTAACTCTGGAGGAGCTGCAGAGATCCACAACTCAGGTGGAAGAATCTGTCCACATGACAACTATTAGTTGTGCACTAGGGATGAGCTCGATGTTCGGGTCGAACATAAGTTCGAGTCGAACATCGGGTGTTCGCTTGTTCGCCGAACAGCGAATATTTTTTTTTTTTTTTGTTTCAAAAGATTTTTATTTTATGTTAAGAAAGTCATGTAATACAAGTGAAACAACAGTACAAAGTCAGATCTTTCATTGCGCTAGTAATTACATGAACACCAGATGAATGTTATACTTTACATCCGGAATTTGAGGTACATGCATAAGTTTATTTATTTGAACAACTTATCTTTATAGAGGAAAAGAAAAGGAAAAAAGAGACATACTGCATTAGTGTTTACTATGCTAATCATAGGTAAGTATAGCTATAATAGGTATTTAAGTATAACTTGTGAAGTAACTAAGAGATGTAACACATGTCGACCTGTATGTCAACATAAATTCTGCGGTCTACAAATTTATTTGTGTGGAGTAATTAGGATTAAAAAGAAAAACAAAAGACAAAATGGCGACGCCAGTTCCTTATTCCCGCACCCCTAAAGGG
The DNA here is from genome assembly GCF_042186555.1 of Aquarana catesbeiana. Taxonomy (NCBI): domain Eukaryota; kingdom Metazoa; phylum Chordata; class Amphibia; order Anura; family Ranidae; genus Aquarana; species Aquarana catesbeiana. The sequence continues at coordinate 182,123,235 of NC_133326.1, forward strand.
AGCATGCTGTGCGGGGAGTATGGTAATCACAAATTTGTTTATACTGGCTTTGATGTGTGTAAGGGAAGAATAGGTGGGGAGGGCGGCGTATCGGAGATGTTGTCCTAACTGTGTGGTAGTTTATTGATTGGGGTGCTGTATATCAGACAATGTCTGACTCATAACCACTAGGACGTGTAGACAGGATCAAAAGATGTTTGTGTCGCTTCATATACTTTACGGATGGAGGGTGAGAGTGTACTTATAAAAACTCTGTAAAGGGATAGTGTTCCTGTAAGTCTAAATGCTAGGACGTTTGCAACCCAATATATAGTGGTCTACCAGGTGCTTATTATTGCATGTCATTTTTACAGAGTTTGAAGATACTCTTGGTATTTTGGGGACTCCCTGAAGTGAATCCAACATGCCCATGTTCTCCCATATTTTGTAGGAGTATCTTTGGCTTGATGGATTAAGTTTTCCATCTCAGAGATTTTCTCTATACGCTTGAACCATTCTGTCATAGTAGGTGGTGTATTGCTCCTCCAGTGTATTGGAATGCATTGTTTGGCAGCATTCACTAGATGGAGTGTGAGGGATTTTTTATATGCATGGTGTGAAATCATGGAATGATGTAGTAGGTATTGTGACGGTGTAAAAGATAAGGTGTAAGTAGTGACATGTTGTATTACCTCATGAACTTTTGTCCAAAATGGTTGTATCTGAGGGCATTTCCACCAGATATGAAGCAGAGAGCCCACGTCATCGTTGAAATGAAATGGGTAATTTGATTGGAATGGTCTGAAGGATATATAGGATTCTAGGCAGGATATTCATCTTTATGATGGCTATCTTTCCAAACCATGAGAAGGGACCAGATGACCATGTACCGAGATCTTTTTGGATATTACCTAGGATTGGTAGATAATTTCTATCGTATAACTCCTCGAAGTGCTTCGGTATTTGAATCCCTAGATAGGTAAGGGCATGTGGCTCCCATTGGAAGGGGAAATTCATTTTACATTGCGTCACCAATGATTGCGGGAGGGAAATATTCAAAACTTTAGACTTTGTGAAGTTAATTTTTAGGTTTGAGAGTTTGTTGAAGGAAGCAAAGTCTTTTAATAGGTTGGGTATAGTAATCAATGGTTTTGAAAGGAAAAGTAGGATGTCGTCCGCATATGCAGCTATTTTATATTGCTTATTGTGTATGTCAATACCGTTAATGTCAGGATTTTCCCGTATCTTGCGTAGAATGGGTTCCAGTGTGAGTATAAAAATAAGGGGTGACAACGGGCATCCCTGACGTGTACCGTTCGACACGGAGAAGGCGTCCGACAGGCGTCCATTAATCCTTATTCTGGCTGTAGGATATGAGTATAAGACCATTATCATTTGGTGGAATTTCGGAGGAAGTCCCAATGCCTGTAACGTCGCTGACATGTAGTCCCAAGCCACTCTGTCGAACGCCTTCTCCGCATCGAGCGATAAAAAGAATCCCCGTCGTTTGGGATGGGAGGACGACGAAAGAAAGTGATGAATATGTAGGGCCTTTATGGTGTTATCCCTGGCTTCCCTACCAGGGACAAAACCAACTTGGTCAAGGGAGACAAGGTCGGGGATAAAAGGAAGTAATCGATTGGCAAGAATTTTAGCATATAATTTTAGATCCACATTCAGGGGAGATATGGGTCTGTAGTTGGTCACAAGGGTATCGTCTTTGCCGGGTTTCGGAATTAGGGTGATATGTGCTTCTAGTAAGTCTTTATTAATCTGTGGGGAGGCAGAGAATGTGTTGAATGCTTTAGTAAAATGGGGGATAAGAGTCTCCTGGAATGTTTTGTAGTACCCGACCGTAAGCCCATCAGGGCCAGGACTCTTACCTACGTTGAGTTGTGTTAACGCTGTTGTCGTTTCTTCAACGCTAATGGGGCACTCAAGGGTCCTGGATTCCTCCGGGGGTATGGGTGGTATACCGTATTGTGCCAGAAAGGTAGATATTGCCTCCTGTCTATTTTGTGAGGGGTCTGTCACGTCTGTCTGTGGTAGGTTGTAGAGTTTAGTGAAATAATTCACGAACTGTGTGGCAATGTCCTCTGGGGAAGTAAAGGACTTCCCACTAGGGTCTGTAATCTTGTGAATGGTCAAGGCTGCTTTTCTGCGTCGTAAAGCTTTTGCCATTAATTTCCCCGATTTATTGCCACATTCATAATACAGTTTTTGAGTAAAGATGTATTTGCGTCGTAGGGATTTATTAATTTCTTCCTTCAGTTCCTCCCTTGCCTGCAAGAGTTCTGCCAGTGAATTAGAGGCTAGGGATGCTTTATGAATCCTTTCTAATTTATGGATTTTAGAGGTTAAAGAGTTTATATACGCTTTACGTTGTTTATTTTTGGATGCTGTTATGGAAATGAGTTCCCCTCTTATGACACATTTGTGAGCAGCCCATACGATGTGTGGGCTAGGATCACCAATGGAGTTTTCTTTAAAATATTGGACGAGTCGGGTTTTAATTTTGGTTGAAGAATCTAGGTCTGTTAGAAGAGAGTTGTCTAGACGCCATATTGAATTTAAGGGACGTGACAGTGGGATTTGTAATGTCAGTGAGATTGGGTTGTGATCAGAGAGTGTCATGGGGTCTATGGTCGCACGTTTGATGTAAGATATGTCATTCTGGGAAATAAAAAAGTGATCAATTCTGGAATACTTGTTGTGGGGTGGTGAAAAGAATGTAAAGTCCCTATCATTTGGGTGGAGTGTGCGCCATGTATCATGCAAGGTCAATTCCTGTAGTTGTTTTTTGATCGCTCTTAGAGCTCTGTATGGCAAGGACGTTGTTCCAGTGGAGGAATCTTGTTGGGGGTTCAATGCTACATTAAAGTCACCACCCAATACAATGATGCCAGAAATGAATTCTGTTAGCAGCTGTAGGGTTTCTCTAAAGAAGGTGACCTGTCGTTTGTTGGGAGCATATATATTCGCAAGAGTGATGGGCTTGTTATTTAGTGTTCCTTTAAGAAATAGGTATCTACCATTGGGATCTTGTTTGGTATCTGTAATGTGTAAAGGGCAGTTTTTCGAAATCAGTATAGCAACCCCCTTTGTTTTGGAGGACGCATTGGAGGCATGGTATACTATAGGGTACCTGTAATTCCCCAGTTTGGGTAATTTATCAACACGAAAGTGAGTTTCCTGGATAAATGCAATTTGTGTTTTATTTTTGTGCAGTGTGTATAAAAGTTGGGACCTTTTTTCGGGAGTATTCAGACCTCTGATATTTATTGAGTCAATTTTTATCTGGAGGTCATTCAGTGGTGTAATAGGTACCGATGCTTTGTGTGCGTCAGGGCCGGTATCTGCCATGTCAGGGGGTGGTGTGGGATTCTAACTAGTTTGTGAGAAGGAGATACTGTGATTCCTCCGGATGAGATGTAAAGCCTGTAGTGAAGCGGAGTGTCTAGATAATCTAGGGTGGGTGTATCGGGGAGGGGATGTGGGTATTTAGCTGACTTTAGCTATAACAGGAAAGGTCAGGAAATTACAGTGCACTATTGGTGTGAAACTGTCCAGAAACCAGTCTGGACCTTCTCTCTGCACTGTGTGGGGGTTGGAATGTACCGGACCACGGAAATACTGTGAGTTATGGATAACGGTGGTACTCCGCCGTTGCATTCTAGTTAGTTTTATGCAAGGAGGGATTCTGAGCAAGGGTTTTTTCTTATAGGTTAGAATGTAGTAGTCCCTTATGTACTGCTATTCACCAAAATAGTTCCCTTAAAAAGTGGAAGAGGGCAGGGATCCCTCAGTTGCAGAAACTTAGATAGCTATCTTAGGTGGTGCATTCGTGAAACTTAACTGGACATAAGGTTTCAGTATTTGGTAAGCAGGGCGTTATGTTGAGAGGGCAGCTTGTAGTATCCTGTTCCTCATGTAAGAATGTGTGCCACGACAGTTAAATTAACATCATATCACTTTAAAACTTGGATAGCCATTCATTCGGTGTGAACAGTTGTAAAAAAAAAAAAAAAGAGAGAAAACAAGAACATTTAAACAGGTGAGAATGAAAATATCATTGTTAGGAACCTCGGCATAGGCACTTGAAAACTTGAGCTCGTGCTCCATAGCTAACTGCGACCCTTCACAATTCGGCATAACTCATCCTCTAACAGCTGTCTCCTCTGCCTGTAAACTGTTATGTTACTAAGCGTCTTCCATTTCTATGAACAAATTAGTGAACAAGTAGTAATAAACAGATATATGAAAAGGTGAGCCCCTTGTAGGTGTCAGCTGACCCAACAGACTAGGCGGTGGTATATGCACAGCATCTGTCAGCCAGTCTTGGCAGATCGTACGTCGTTAGGGAGCAGTTTAACTATGTAAGAATATGTGATATAAGGCGGTATATTCAGGGGGGTGGGTGGGTATTATATTAAGTAGTTCGTCTTTCGGGAGATGTGTTGGCATCTGGCACACTGAAGAGGTGGGGTAGTTAGGTGATCAGGCAATTAGCGGTAAGAAGATGCATTGTTAAACAGTTGCTCATTATTACTGTCTGGTCTGTGCACAGACGTGCGTTCTTTGTTGCGATGGGAGAACCCCTGAACCAGAATCCACCCATAACCTACAAAGTGAACCACCTTTCCACATAGAGCTACGTATGATTTGTGAGTACAGCAATCTGAAATACTAACGAGTGGTATTTGTTATTGTATGGTAAAGACATTAGTCGGTTGTTTTAACTCATGCTGTGTTTAGTGTGCATTAGCGTGAATGTGATAGCAATCGGGAGATTCTCACTTGAGTTCACTACTGTATGCAGTATTGCTATCCTGCATTGTGGGTTTTTGGTATAGTTATTAAAGTTGTGCCTAGTATGAATGTGGGTATTAGCGTGTCGTATAGTGTTCGTCCGATCTACTTGTTAGTGAGCACATTAACCAAGCGTGTGTCAGTGAGGGGTAATAATAGAGGATAGACCGGGTGTAATAATTGTTGTCTGAGGGACATTTTGCAGAGCTAGAAGGAAGCAGAGGCTTTATACAGAAGGTAAGGAGACAACCGAATGCAGAAACTAATTGAACTCAACAGTGTCAGGAATACCTAACTGAACCAACTATGAGATTCCGTGTTGACGACTGTCGTCTCCAACGAACAGCGAATATTATTCGTGGAAAATTTTAGCACTGCGGAACGCCCCATAATGCACTGCGAGATTGCAGTGCATTGCTGTATGATGATTGTCCAAAGCATACACCTGACCTGCATGCTTTGGCCAATCACAGCATGCTCTGCTAAGAGAGCTATGACCTTTGGCCAATCATGGCTCAGGGGGACTAAGTGAAAAGAGGAGGTGTAATGTTTGTGCAGAATCACTGTAACCCTTAACCCCTTTCTCCTGATGCATGCTGGGGGGCTGTACCAGGAAGTCAGTCACAGTGTGTGTGGGACTAGAAGCAGCAGCATGATACTTAGAGGGAGACCTGTTGTATATGACTCCTCCATGTAAGAATGTACATCGCTTTCTGAGTGAGTAATAAACCTTTCCCTGGTTAAGAAGTGCATCCAGCCTGTGTGTAACTTGCTGAGCGGATGCTGGCAGCATTGCTAGCAACACCCTGAGAGACCCTGTGTTGAAGGCACATAACATATACAACACAGTGCAGCTGTAGTACAGTTTCTAATACAGTGCGGGCGGTGTACACAGTATCTAATACAGTGTGTACAGTTTCTACTACACTTCTGGTGGTGTACGCAATACAGTGCAGCCGTAGTACAGTTTCTAATACAGTGCAGGTGGTGTACACAGTATCTAATACAGTGTGTATAGTTTTTACTACACTTCTGGTGGTGTACACAGTATACAATACAGTGCAGCCATTGTACAGTTGCTAATACAGGGCAGGCGGTGTGCACAGTATCTAACTCAGTGTGTACAGTTTCTGATACACTTCAGGTGGTGTACACAGTATCTAATACAGTGTAGTGTGGTGTTGCAAAACAAAAAATACATCATGTCCGGAAGGCCACCAAGGAGAGGCTGACGCTCACAGGCCACTACATGACTTTTAAGAGTTCCTTGGTGTGGGCCTTTTTCGACACGTATGCAGCAGATCACACCATTGCTGTTTGCAACCTATGTCTAAAGCGGATCAAGCGTGGCCAGAACAACAGCCGCTTGGGAACCACATGCTTGATCAGACATATGAGGACCTGCCATGCAGTCCGTTGGCAACAGCACTTGAAAGACCCACATCAAAGAAAAAGGCGGACTTCTCCTTGCTCCTCATCTGGGATCTCCAACCCTATTATACCTCCAGTCCTCTCAAAAACCTGCACTGAGAGGAATGAAGGTATAGCAATAGGTGTCACAAGTACTTGCAGTCAATCTGCTAGCAGTACAACCACCATCTGATTTTAGCAGGCAAATTTCCCTACCCCAGTTGCTGAACTGTAAAAATAAATTCGGTCCCAGCCATCCACATGCTCAGTGTCTAAATGCTAGCTTGGCCAAATTGCAAGCTCTGAAACTGCTGCCTTTTCAGCTGGTAGACTCTGCCCCCTTTCGTGAATTTGTGGAATGTGTTGTACCTCAGTGGCAGGTTCCAAAACGCCATTTCTTTTCACAGAAGGCCATTCTGGCTTTCTACATGTGGAAGGCAATGTTTTGGCCTTGTTGGACAGGGCGGTCAGCAGTAAGGTTCATATTACTGCTGACTGATGGTCCAGCAGACATGGGCAGGGACGTTACCTTTCCTTCATGGCGCACTGGGTAACTCTGCAGGTAGCTGGGAAGGATGCAGAACAGGGTTTAGTGTTGTTGGAGCTTGTTCCACCACCACAACTTCAAAATGCTAGTGGTGATTCTGCCACAGCTTTCTCCTCCACCCCGTTCTCTTCTTCTTCCTCTATGGCCTCTTCTGCAGATTTGTCCTCTGAACCAGTGGTGCTCCGTAAGCGTTCAAGGGGCTACGCAAGCAGTCAGGCTAAAAGATGCCATGCGGTACTTGAGTTGGTCTGCTTAGGGGACAGGAGCCACACTGGGGCAGAGATTCTGTCAGCTCTGCAGGGGCAGGTTCAGAGGTGGTTGACGCCATGCCAGCTTCAACCAGGAATGATTGTATGTGACAATGGCACCAACCTTCACTCTGCCCTCCGACAGGGACACTTGACCCATGTTCCATGTTTGACATGTGCTAAATTTGGTGGTTCAGTGGTTCTTGAGCAGGTACCCAGGCTTACAGGATCACCTGAGGCAGACTAGAAAAGTCTGTAGTCATTTCCACTGGTCATACAATGCCAGTGCTTGGCTGGCTGACATTCAAAGGAAATACAACCTGCCCACCAGCCTCATTTGCAACATGCCCACCAGGTAAAATTCAACGTTGGCAATGCTGCAGTGGCTGCACACACAGCAGAGGGGCATCAATGAGTACCTGTGCGAGTATGGCACCAGGACAGGGTCAAGGGAGCTTGGCTTCTTTTCGCCATGCCAGTGGCTACTGATCAAGGATGCATGTACTGTCCAGTCACCATTTGAGGAGGCCACAAGGATGGTGAGAAGCGACAATGCATGCATCAGTGACACTGTCCCTCTAGTCTTCTTGTTGGAGCACACACTTAGTGGAATCATGGACAGGGCACTTGAGGCAGAACAGCGGGAGGAAGAGGAGGACTCCCTTACCTCTCAAGGCCCCCTTTATCCAGATAGCATTCCTGCGAGCCCGACTAACACACAGGAAGAAGAGGAGGATTGTGTCAGCCTGGATGTAGAGGATAACACTCAGCAGCAGTCTTCAAGGGATGGTCTTCAGTCCCCAGAAACCCAAGGAGTTGGGAGGAGGTAGTTATGGATCATGTGATCCTTAGTGACCCAGAGGACTCAGAATCGAATGCCTCTGCAAACTTATGCTGCATGGCCTCCCTGATTCTGCAAAGTCTGCAAAAGGACCCTAGCATTCGTGGTATCAAGGAGAGGGATCATTACTGGCTGGCAACCATTCTTGATCCATGTTACAAGGGTAAGGTTGCAGACCTTGAAGAAAGATTTGTGCAACACATTTCCAGACCCTGGAAGGTTACAATTTCCTGTTGCTGGACAACGTGTTGCTGAAGCTTCGTTCAGTCAGAGGAGGAGTGGTGGAGAAGGTGGCTGGCTGACCGATGCAGTTAAACAATTTTTCAGTCCTCAGCGCCAAGGTCTGATCAGTTCAAGCAACCATCCTCAGCATCTTACATGGTGCAGGAATATCTAGGGGTAAGAGCAGACTTGGAGACCTTTCCAACAGAGCATCCACTGGGTTACTGGGTCTTGAGGATGGACCACTGGCCAGAACTTGCTCAATATGCAATTGAGCTACTGGCCTGTCCTGCGTCCAGCATTCTTTCTGAATGCACATTCAGTGCTGCTGGAGGGTTTGTAACGAATCAAAGAGTGCGCCTGTCCACAGACTTCGTTGATAGGCTCACATTCATTGAAATGAATCAGTCTTGGATCAGCAGCTATCAAGCACCTGATGCTGATGTAACTGATTGAATTTGCTATGGATGTGGGATCCCTTGAAGACTGCCTATGCTGACCATCCTATTCCTCAGGGGCATGTAGTTACAATTTTTACTACATTTCACAGCAGGGCCTGTTCCTGTGCCCAACAAGAGTATCTATGAGGGCTTACAGTGTTGTGGGACCACCACCCAAGACCCAATTTTTCTGCCCCTGTTTAACAGGGGCATGTAATTACAATTTTTGATATAATATTTCAATGCAGGGCCATTCCTGCGCCCAACAAGAGTAACTGTGAGGGCTTACAGTGTTGTGGCACCACCACCGCCCAAGGCCCAAGTTTTCTGCCCCTGTTTAACAGGGGCATGTAATTACAATTCTTGATATAATATTTCACAGCAGGGTTCGTTCCTGCACCCAACAAGAGTAACTGTGAGGGCTTCTAGTGTTCTGGTACCACCAACACCTAAGGCCCAATTTTCTGCTGAGTATATAGGGCAGGCTGTATAGTATTTATACTGCTGTTCAGAGTATATAGTACCTGGGGGCCTGGGGGACCCCCACGCCATTTTTAAAAAAAATTGGGTGTGGAGTTCCTCTTAATATCCATACCAGACCTGAAGGGCTTGGTATGGATTTTGAGGATGACATCCACGCTATTTTTTTGGTATTTTTGGTAGTTTTAAATTACATTTTTTCCTTTAGAAATATCATTTTGCTATGGCACTGTTATAAACATGGGAAAGATGCGCTACTTTACAGGCATACTAAGGACACCCCCAGGCATGATATTTAAAGGAATATTTCATTTTATTGTTTCACTTTAAGCATTATTAAAATCACTGCTCCCGAAAAAAACGGCTGTTTTTAAAAACTTTTTTTTGCATTGACACATATCCCCTGGGGCAGGGCCCGGGTCCCCATACACTTTTTATGGTAATAACTTGCATATAAGCCTTTAAAATGAGCACTTTTGATTTTTCACATTCGTGTCCCATAGACTTTAATGGTGTTCGCATGTTCTAACTAATTTTTTGCCTGTTCGCATGTTCTGCTGCAAACCAAACTGGGGGGTGTTCAGCTCATCCCTATTGTGCACTCCACAAATCTGGATTTTATGGAAGAGTGGCAAGAAGAAAGCCATTGTTGAAAGGAAGCCATAAGAAGTCTTGTTTTCAGTTTGCAAGAAGAAATGTGGGGAAACAGCAAACATGTGGAAGAAGGTACTCTGGTTAGATAACACCAAAACGTAACTTTTTGGCCTAAAAGCAAAACGCTATGTGTGGCAGAAAACTAACACTGAACATCACCCTGAATACACCATCCCCACTGGGAAACATGGTGGTGGCAGCATCATGTTGTGGTGGTGCTTTTCTTCAGCAGGGACAGGGAAGCTGGTCAGAGTTGTTGGGAAGATGGATGCAGGGCCGATCCTAGGGTCACAGACGCCTGGGTGCAGAAATATTTCTGGCACCCCCACATGGTCATGGTCATTTTACTAACTCCTCCCCTTTACAAATGTTTCTATGACTATGACCCAAACACAGATGCTCCCCTAAGAGGTCTTCATTACCCTGGGATCCTCCCATTATCTTTTAACAATAAAGAAAATGAGTACACTAATGGGACCTGGAGGGAGTCTCTCTAATGCACACAGAGAGGGCTTCTGTTAGAGAGTCTGTTAGAAAGAGCCCCCAGACATACTGCAGACATGATAAAGGAGATGGTCAGAGACTGCAGACATGATATATGAGATGGTCTGAGACTGCAGACATACTACAAGAGATGGTCAGAGACTGCAGACATACTACAAGAGATGGTCAGTGACTGCAGATATACTACAAGAGATGGTCAGAGACTGCAGACATACTACAAGAGATGGTCAGGATTGCAAACATACTACAGGAGATGGTCAGAGACTGCAGACATAGTACAGGAGATGATCAGAGACTGCAGACATAGTACAGGAGATGATCAGAGACTGAAGACATAGTACTGGAGAGGGTCAAAGACTGCAGACATAGTATAGGAGATAGACATGTGCGATTCGTTTTGTACAAATTGGAAATTCCTACGAATTTCCAGAAATGTGTACATTCATGAGGAATTTTTATGCATACGAATTTTGTACGAAATTTCGTTTACGAACTTCGGATCCAAATTCCGTTACAACAGAATCCGACAAAATAAGAATGTTCGTTAATTGCGATTATCCGTTATGATGAAGTTAAAAACCCCAGGAAGTCAGCACAGCACAGGAATGGTGGGAGCCCCTCATAATGATAATTTCATCATAACGAACATTCGTAATTGTTACAAAAAGTTAACGAACCCAAAAGTCAGCACAGCACAGGGATGGTGGGAGCCCCACATAATGATAAATTCATCATAAGGAGACGGTCAGAGACTGCAGACATGGTACAGGAGACGGTCAGAGACTACAGACATGGTACAGGAGATGGTTAGAGACTGCAGTCCCTAAGGATGGCAGTAGATAATGGCCGACCAGCCCTCTCACCAGACCCGGCGATACAGCAACATCAGTTCCTCTGATCAGGAGTCAGCTCACTCTGGGATGCCCGTGGCAATTCCGCTGGGTAGTGATTAGATCTGTATTCTGGCAATGACTCCATTCCTTTCTTCACCAGGGATGGCGCCAGGCTGTGCAGCTTTCCTTCTGGTGGCGCAGGGCAGCAGGGTTCTCTTTCTGATGGCGTCCCCTCAGCACTGTCCTCTCCCTGGAGTCCTGGGTGCACTTCCCCGAAAGTTTTCCCAGGCTCCTGGTGCTCTCTCTCCCCCCTCTCTTATTCAGCTGAGCATGCTGTGTGGGTTGCAGTTTCTGGGTCACAATGGGGCCGCCAGTCCTCGGGACTACATGTCCCACAATCCTCTTCTCTGCTCCCTTTTTATTGTATTTCTTCCCTGGCCAATATGAAGGAGGGAGAAGAAACATAGTGGGCAGCTGACCTGGCAAGCGCTGCTCACTAGTACAGCAGTGCGAAAAGTAGAGGGAGAGGGGGTCTGAGAGCCGGCGGCTGCTCTCTCTCCCCTCAGACACGGGCGCTCCGATCTCCGGCTGCTTCACGCTCCTCCTCTGACGGGAGGAGGGAGGAGGATGGGCAGTAAACACAGAGAGCCCTCTTCCCGTTAATAACAGGGATGGCGGTGGCACAGTGTCCCCTCCCTCCTGCATACCTCCCAACTTTTAAAGTTGAGAATGAGGGACATTCTGGGGAGAGAGTGACCTGCGGCACGTGCAGCTTATATAAAAGTCCCCATCAGAGTCCCTCCTTACATCAGGGTTCCCATCAGAGTCCCCGCACAGCAGGTGTCCACCATCAGAGTCCCCCCACAGCAGGTGTCCACCATCAGAGTCCCCCCACAGCAGGTGTCCACCATCAGAGTCCCCCCACAGCAGGTGTCCACCATCAGAGTCCCCCCCACAGCAGGTGTCCACATCAGAGTCCCCCCACAGCAGTTTTTCCACAGCAGGTGTCCCCCCACAGCAGTTTGTCCCACAGCAGGTATCCCCCATCAGAGTCCCCCCCACAGCAGGTGTCCCCATCAGAGCCCCCCCACAGCAGGTGTCCCCCCACAGCAGGTGTCCCCATCAGAGCCCCCCCTCAGCAGGTGTCCCCATTAGAGTCCCCCCACAGCAGTTTTTCCACAGCAGGTGTCCCCCCACAGCAGGTGTCCCCATCAGAGCCCCCCACAGCAGGTGTCCCCCCACAGCAGGTGTCCCCCATCAGAGCCCCCCACAGCAGGTGTTCCCCATCAGAGTCCCCCCCACAGCAGGTATCCGCATCAGAGCCCCCCCACAGCAAGTGTCCCCCATCAGAGCCCCCCACAGCAAGTGTCCCCCATCAGAGCCCCCCACAGCAGGTGTCCCCCATCAGAGCCCCCCACAGCAAGTGTCCCCCTCCAGAGCCCCCATCAGTGTCCCCCCAAAGCAGGTGTCCCCATCAGAGCCCCCCCACAGCAGGTGTCCCCCATCAGAGCCTCCCGACAGCAGGTGTCCCCCATCAGAGCCTCCCACAGCAGGTGTCCCCCATCAGAGCCCCCCCACAGCAGGTGTCCCCCATCAGAGCCCCCCACAGCCGGTGTCCCCATCAGAGCCCTCCACGGCAAGTGTCCCCCATCAGAGCCCCCCCACAGCAGGTGTCCCCATCAGAGCCCCTCCACAGCAGGTGTCCCCCATCAGAGCCCCCCATAGCAAGTGACTCCCATCAGAGCCCCCCACAGCAGGTGTCCCCATCATAGCCCCCCCCACAGCAGGTGTCCCCCATCAGAGCCCCCCCACAGAAGATGTCCTCATAGATCAGTACCTGTCCAATAGATCCCTGTAGCCCGGGCGCACTGGGAGCAAAAGCACATTGCAGGGGGGCGGGGCATATGTGGCGTCCTTGGTTACTAGGAGGGCGGCACTCGGAGAACATTTCTGGGAGTGCACTGGATGATTGGCAGCAGCTACGGCCAACCCAGAAGCCTCTCATCACACCGCTTATGGGAGAAGAGCCAACACACGCAGAGGGGGTGGGGCAGACACGAGATTGCTCCACGCGCACCAGACAGAAAGATTAGTGGAGTCTAGTACCGGAACATGTTTCGGTACTAGGCTCCACTGCAGTACTCAGCATGGATTCCGGGGACAGCGGGAGCGGTATGCGCTCTTGTCAGTTGCCGGCGGAGAGAGCAAGCGGGATGGAGAACCGCAGCACCCGCTACATGCGCTCCGCCTCTGCACTCTGTAGCTTCGGCGCCCCCACCTCTGCGACGCCCGGGTGCGGCGCACCCTGCGCACCCACCTAGGATCGGGCCCTGGATGGATGGAGCCAAATAAAGGGCAATCTTAGAAGAAAACCTGTCAGTCTGCAAAACACTTGAGACTGGGGCGGAGGTTCACCTTCCAGCAGAACAATGACCCTAAACATACAGCCAGAGCTACAATGGAATGGCTTAGATCAAAGCATATTCACATGTTAGAATGGGCCAGTCAAGGTCCAGACCTAAATACAATTGAGAATCTGTGGCAAGACTTTCCACTCTCTCCATCCAAACTGACAGAGCTTGAGCTATTTTGCAAAGAAGAATGGCCAAAAATGTCACTCTCTAGATGTGCAAAGCTTATAGAGACATACCCAAAAAGACCTGCAGCTGTAATTGCAGCGAAAGGTGGTTGTACAAAGTATTGACTCAGGGGGGCTGATTACAAATGCACGCCGCACTTTTCACATATTTATTTGTAAAAAAAAATGTAAAAATCGTTTATCATTTTCCTTCCACTTCACAATTATGTGCCACTTTGTGTTGGTCTATTACATAAAATCACAATAAAATACAATTATGTTTTAAGTTGTAACATGACAAAATGTGGAAAATGTCAAGGGGTATCAATACTTTTTCAAGGCACTGTAGCAGTGACTTCACTGCCCAAATATGGTCAGTGGCTATATTTGGGCAATGGTAGCACCACTATCCCTGTCACTTACCTTATATAGCTAATGACACTTTGGCGAGCTTTCATTTGGCTAATGGTACCATGGGGATCAGTTGGGTACACTGGTTCATAGTTATATAGTTATTCTGGTTGAAAGACAAAAGTCCATCTAGTTCAACCAATAAAAGGAAAAAAAAATAATCATACAATTTTATATACACAATCCTATTCCCACAGTTGATCCAGAGGAAGGAAAAAACTCCCAGCAAAGCATGGTTCAATTTGCTCCAGAGGGGGAAATTTTACTTTTTGATCCCCCAAGAGGCAATTGGATATTCCCTGGATCAACTTTACCCATAAATGAAAGAATGGGAAAATGGGAAAGAATCCAGTGCTTTTTTTATAGCAATCTACTGAGCTGGCCAGAACCACATCTGGAGGGAGTCTATTCCACATTTTCACAGCTCCGACTATGAAGAAACCTTTCCGTATTTGGAGATTCATTCTTTTTTCCTCCAGACATAGTGCCCCCTTGTCCTCTGTGATGACCTTAAAGTGAATAACTCAACACCAAGTTCACTATATGGGCCACTTATGTATTTATACATGTTGATTTTATGCCCCCTCCTCTTCTCAAGAGAGAATAAATTCAATTCCTCTAATTTTTCCTCATAACTGAGCTCCTCCATGCCTCTTATCAGTTTGGTTGCCTTCTCTGCACTTTCTCCAGTTCCCTAATATCCTTTTTGTGAACTGGTGCCCAAAACTGAACTGCACATTCCAGATGAGGTCTTACTAACGATTTGTACAGGGACAAAATGATATCTTTCTCTCTGGAGTCCATACCTCTCTTAAAACAAGAAAGAATTTTGGTCACTTTGGAAACCAAAGCTTTGCATTGTGTGCTATTATTAAGATTATGATCTACCAGATCACCCAGATGCTTCTCCACCATTGATTTCCCCAGTAGTACCCCCCTAGTATGTATGATGCATGCATATTCTTAGCCCCCAAGTGCATAACGTTACATTTATCAACATTAAACCACATCTGCCACACGGCTGCCAATTAAACAGAGCATTGAGGTTGGCTTGTAAATTGGAGACCTGTAAGGATGTTATTCCACAGCATAGCTTCACTATTGGTCCCCAAAAATATTCAGCAGACCATTAGAGGGGTCTGTGTGCTATTTTTTTTTTTTTTTTTAAGATGCTGGCAATGAAATGTCATACACAGATTTTTTTTTGTAAATTCTGTACATCACAGAGATGTGCACCTTCACAGGCAGGATTGGGATACACCCCAGGAATGTTATTTAAGAATTGAGCATTTTTGGTGTTTCACTTTATTTAAAAATCTTTGCTTCTTGTGGAATGGAATTTTTTTTTCATTTTTTTTTTTTTTTTTATACATTAATTAAATTTAAAGTTAATTGTTTGCAAGAGCGGTGACCACCACCACCATGCTATTTTTGACACTCCCTAGACTATTAGCCAAGAAAATTAGCATTTTCAGTTCAACAGTTTTGGCTCCCATTGATTTCAAAGAGATTTGGGTTTGACATCCAAACTTGCTAGAACCGAACCCAGGGCAGTTCACCTCATCCCTACTCTTTACATATTGTACATTCACATCAATCCTTGCCTTTGAGAAGCTTACAGTGTAAGGTCCCTACTTCACATGTGTGTGTATATATATATATATATATATATATATATATATATACAGTACATGTGCACACATACTAGGGCCAATTTATATAGGAGCCAAATAACATACCAGTTTGTCTTTGGAGTGTGAGAGGAAACTACAGTACCCAAAGAAAGCTCATGCAAGCACAGAACATGCGGTCTCCATGCAGACAGTGTTCTGCCCTGATTTTACCCGAGGACCCCAGCACTGCAAAGCAGAAGTGCTAATCACTATGCCACTGTATGCAAAGATTATGATTTGCCAGGGCTGGGCCCTCCCTTCTCTGTGATCAGGTTGCTCAGCTGTCTGTTAATTGCCAGTACTCATCGTTCCACAGTGGCTCACCTGTTGATCATCTTCTGCTCGTCAGTCAAGCCCACAGCCAGCCCCTTCTAGCTATTTAAACTGCCTGGTTCATTTCTTTAATGCCTTCGCCTTGGTCAACATATCTAGAAACTCTCTACTGTGTACCTGTTGAAGACTTGCCTGGCTGATGTCCCTTCTGGTTCCTGATTCTGTCTGCTGCCTCTGACTAAGCTGATCTCTGGCTTCCTGATTTTCTGGCTTGTTGACTACCCGATTTAGCTACCAAACCCTGGCTATGTTTTGACTACGTTTACCAGTTGTACCATATTTACCATTTTATTAAAAGATGTGATTTTTACTGCATTTTCTGTCTCTGTCTGTTTCATGGTCCCTGACATGATTTTGTTACATTTTTCATTCTTAGCCCCAGATTTCACTTGTCCATTCATGGCATAACTAAGTGCATGCAAAACACTAATGTATAATGAGATCTTTGCCAAAACAGTCAACAGCACATGAGAACATAAGTACTGTTTCATTGACTAAATTGGTACAGATCTCATAATGAATTTTGCATGCAGCATGTGCAATTTATATATGCCTCTCTTTTCTACTGCTAAAAGGAGAAGTCTACCTGTCTAAGAGTCACTCAACTCGTAGCTTACACAGGGCTGCAGACTTTTCCAATGAAACAGCTCTTGTTCTTGGTGATTGGCTGCGACATAGAGTTAGTTAAATGATAGTGTCATTCAACCCACTTCCTGCTACTAACCCAGGGTGTTAAGGGCCTACCTTCTGCCCTGGACTCACAGGAGAATGCTGCAGAGACGGTGCCACATCATTACGAGGCACTGCTCTCTGCAGCATTTGGTGTTGCCCACCACTGGAGGGTGAAGAGTACTTGTGATATCAATGGACACCTGGAAAAAAGACAAGTATACACATTTTCAAGGGCACTGGGGGTCTCCAATGGGTATGGGTAATGGGGGCATTGATACTGAGTCCAGGGCTTTAAACCAAGGCTATTGCTGTGTTTAACATGAGCAGAGTACATGTTTGCCATGAGTTATTTTCTATAAGAACTTTCTGATATTTTCAGCTGTTTAGTTTGATATATTTTTATAATTTAGTGTGCCAAAAAGTAAGATTTTTTTTTCAAATCAAGAAGAATTTTATTGAAAGAACAATAAATGAGAAACAGGATGGTTTGCAAGATCATATACATATTAGGCATAAGTCTTCAACCTTTGGTATGTAGCACTAAATCACATAAACTCATTACCACTGCATACTATTTAGATCAAACACAAAACTAATCAAACAGTAGATTTCTGTGAAGGAGGGAGATCCCAGTTGGAATACACATTCCAGTGACAATCATATCCCTTCTACAATAGTAGATGGTCCATAATTAGATCAGCCGGAGCTAGACCAGGATCCTCCAGCCAAGGCGCCCAAATTTTGTTGAATTTTTTCACACCACCCCTGTGCCGATAAATGTATTTTTTCGGCTTGATAGTACCTCCCATTTGATTCAGCCATTCTTTCACTGTGGGGGGTTCCGTTGATTTCCAATGTTTCAATTTTCTAGCCTGGAAAAGAGCCCTAGCTATCGCTAGTCTAGAGGCTTCCCCCTCAGGGACATCAATAATTCCCAACAAGCATAGTTTAGGGTTTTCCATGAGACGGACCTGAAATACTCGGTTAATAGTTCCCAACACATCCTTCCAATAGATATGCAATTTTGGGCAACACCATAACATATGGATCAGATCACCGTGGTCTCTTGTACAGGAAGTATTGTCTCGCACACCCATTCTCACCAGTTTAGCTGGCGTGTAATGGACACATAGGAGTAAATACAGCTGGGACAGTCTTTGAGCCACATTTAGGGAGCACCGGGGAACTGCGGCACGTGCCTCCTCCCATCGGCCCTCCTAAAAAGGCCCAATATCATTTTCCCACTTGGATATGACCCCTGCAGTACTCTCAGGGAGGAACTTAATAAGCAGCATGGAGTAGCTGCACGAGATAAAGCCTTTATATGAGGTTACTTCCCTCATATAATTGAAAATGGCTGTTGGACTCTGAGTCCACGCATCGATTTCCAGTTGGGCCTTGACAGCATGTTGGAAATAATAAAACAGCATGCAGACAGGGAGTTTAAATTCCATCTGTAAAGCATGGAAGGGATGTAGTTTGCCATCTCTAAATATTTGGTTCATATGAGTAATCCCGTATTGTTGCCATCTTGTGCCATAATATAATTTCTCCAACTTCAAGTAGCTCTTGTTACCCCATATGGGGCTAAACCTGGTGAATCCCTCAACTTGTTGTAGTGCTCTAACTTTGTTTCACACTTTCTGCATCAGGTTGTACGTTGGAAATGGCTTGTTTGATTTAGAGAACCGTAACGCCTCCAGGCCCTCCGCTACCTCCCCCCAGTTGCAACCCGGAGAAGGCGTGCCATAGGGTCCACCAAGTTCAACACCAGAGTACTAGCAGGGCACAGAGCCCTGGCTATGTGCTGTAGCTGGGAGGCCAGATAGTACAACCAAGGGTTTGGTATTGCTAACCCGCCTGCTTCCTTAGGGTGCTGTAACTGTTCCAATTTTACCCTTGCTGTTGAGTTAAGCCAAATAAGAGACCTAAACATGGAGTTAATAACTCGAAATTGCTTCAATGGAATAACCATAGGGGAGTTGTGGAGTATGTATAAAATCTGTGGCATCAAGATCATTTTGATCAAATTTATCCGGCCCACCAGTGACAGTTTCAATCTAGACCACACCTTCATCTGATCCCTGCAGTAATTTAGCAAAGGAGTCAGATTCAAGGTGATATACTCTAGAGGGTTAGGTGTAACCTGTATGCCCAAGTATCTAAATTCCGTGGACACAGGGATATCTAGTAGAGTCGACAACTGTGGGTCAGGCTTCTTATCTAATAGCATGAGAGATGACTTAGACCAGTTAATCACCAATCCTGAATAATGGCCAAATGTTCGGACAACCTCCATAGCCTCCCTTAGGGACGACGACGTGTCTCCCAAAAGGAGCATGGTGTCATTGGCATAAAGCATTCATTTTTCATGATGCTCTCTGTATTGAAAGTCCCTGATTGTAGAATTAGGGCGGACATGGGCTGCCAACGGCTCTATGGCCAGCGCGAACAGTAGAGGGGACAAGGGGCATCTCTGTCTAGTGCCCCTAAATAGACTAGAGTACTGAGATACCTTCCCTGCCTCTCTAATGGCTGCCTTCGGGGAGCTATACAGTAGTTGGACCCAAGCTATAAAATCCTTTCTGAATCCAAATTTATGCAAGATGGCCCATTAATAAGACCACTCAATACTGTCAAAGGCCTTGTGAGCGTTGAGAGAAAGCAACGCCCTGTCCCCCATATTATCGGAGTTAGATTGCAAATTGACAAATAGCCTGCATAAATTTATAGTCGTAGATTTTTGAGGCATGAACCCCACTTGGTCTGAATGAATTATGGAAGATATTAACTTGTTCAATCTTAGGGCCAGCACCTTAGCCAGTATTTTTATGTCCGATTGCAGAAGGGATATTGGCCTATAAGAGCTTGGGTCTAAGGGATCCTTTCCAGGTTTCAACAGCAAATCTATAATGGCTTTGGTCATAGAGGTAGGGAGGCACCCGTTTTTTTTTTTGCATCATTAAATACCCTTAACAGTTTAGGTCATAACTGTTCACGGTACTGCTTATACACCACGGCAGGAATTCCATCACCCCAGCGCTTTGGAGTTGGGGAACATTCCGGTCGCCACCTGTAGCTCCTCCAGTGTCAGAGGAGCATCCAGTAGTTGCCTGTTAGCATCTGACAGAGTAGGTAACTCTACCCCTTCTAGATATTCTTGTAGAGAACTTTCCGTATAATTCTGCCGAGATCGGTATAGGTTAGAGTAGTAAGAGCCGCCATTATAGTGTCCAGAGAATTGGTTACTGTACCGGCAGATACCCTTAAGACACCAATGGGCGGTGATGTCTGTGGCGAGTGGGCATTTTTTGCTAACAGGTGACCAGTATGTTCACCCTCCTCATAAAATGCAAGTTTGCTAAAGAAGCGTTTCCGCTCTGCCGCCGAGGAGGTGAGACGGCTAAGCGCATCTTGAGCAGATAGCCACGCATCCCTATGATCCTCTGTACCAGTCGCTCCACTCCTTCACTTTGTGCTTTGGAAGCCCTTTCAAATACATTTGTATCCCATACCACACCCTCATCTGGATGCCCCATCTGATCAAACCAAAAATCTGTTATTTTTTTGTGCTATCTGAACCTGGGATGGAAGGAGATTAAGCCAGAAGGCATTAGCTTCCAAGGGGCCCTAAGAAATGTCGAGGGGGGACTAACCTCCAGACTACAGACCAGTGGAGAGTGATCCGATATCCCCCTCAGGACATATGTTATCTCCGCTGCCGATCAGACAGCTGTATCCATACAGAGGCAGAGGTCAATGTGTGATATCGAAAAATGGGATTTTGAAAAGCATGTGAATTTTCTCTCCCCAGGGTTCCTACTTCTCCACAAATCGATCCAGCCCACCTCCTTAATCAGTTTTCTCAAGGCTGTTCGGCATACACCTTTCCCCGGCACCACGGGGGGGTTTGTTTGTCTAATTGGGGGTCCAAGTAACAATTAAAGTCACCCAAGATATATAACGGTACATCCGGGTGACCCAACTGAAACTCAAGACCAGCCTGCAACACCTGATTACTATATAGAGGTGGGATATAAACAAAGGCAAGTATACACTTAAAGAGAACAGACAGCAGTGTAGAATGACATATCTCCCCTCCACGTCCACCACACTATCAAGTTCCTGGTAATCTGTGAGCCTCTGAAAAAGGAGGTGTGAGTGGAATGATAGGCAATGCCCACCAAATGGAAATTCAGGCAAATCAGTATGTCAGGGGTAAGGTGAGTCTCCTGTAAAGCACAAATAGCAGGGAGGTATTCACGCATAGATGTAGAAACCATAGTACGCTTGAGGGGGTCACCCAGTCCCCTAACGTTCCAGGACACCACAGTCAACGTATCCCCCCCCCCCGGCCATAGTAAATACATATCAGAGCATTTGAAAAATATCACATTCCACAGTGTCCCATTTCCCGTCCTCCCACCCCACATTCGAAGTCACATTTATTTTTGTTATTGTAAAGAAAAGAGAACATTAATTATTAGGAATGTCTGCAATTTTTGGCAATTATACAGATAATCTGGGGAAGGAAAGAAAAGACTAGATGACTAGAGCTCACATTATTCTTATATATTCTGATATAGCGCTATGTATAAAGTGTGTAATGTTTGTATGTATTTTAAAGCCCTGATTAGAGGACATCAATATTGTTGACCCAAAAAAAGATGCTTTCAAAATTATAACAGATGTTAATGTACAGTACGTTTTGCCATTTCAGTTACTGTGCTCACTAAAACTAGAACATGGAAATACTATAAGCATACAACCCCTGATTAAGACTAACTATTGAACTGGTCACTTCCCAAATAGAAAATGAACACAACACTCACATTGTATGTTTGTTTAGATGATTTACTTTAATTCCATGTAGCGCTGCATGTAAACAAAGTCTCATGCGTTTCATGAAAATGCTGCATGGGTTACATTTACATTTACAGAAAAAAATGTAAAGATGAAATAACGCCATACACCCTCAACATCACTGCCCAATAGCGGCTCATAATAAAGGGAAAATCTTCCACTAGTGACCTGGGGTCTCCAAGGAATCCCCTTAATTTGAAGGGATTTCCTCTCACTTCCTGTTTGGCTATGGGACAGTAAGTGAAGGGAGATCAGAACTAGTGCCTCCATTGGAAGATTTCCCCTCTACTACTTTTCTGGGGATAACCCAAAATTTGGGATTGAGTGGACCTGCATTGTCAGGCCACACAAGACCTCCACCTTCCCTAGGGCCCTGCTATCTCCCTCTGGAGACTCCCTACACTCTGAGCTGCAGCTGGGTGCCCAGGACCTGCTCCTCTCCTTATTCTTACCTAGAAGCTTCCAGTACCATCCTTGCAGTGCCAAGTGCCCTGTCCTCCATTACATTTTGTTAAGCTTTAAAAATGATATGATATAAAATAATCAAACAACTTTATGAGTTAGTGACTGCGTTTTAAAATTCCGAGATATACTCTATTTTTATGAATTTTACTATTCATAAATAAATCATATATTACAGCCTCTTTATGTATTATTTAACAGTTCTCCACTGTTGAATGCTCATGTTACTTGCATCCTCTGAAACCCTTTCTTCCTTCTGTTCACTGTCTGGTGCCTTCAGCTTGTCCCCCAGCAAATTCATTTAAATGCACATAAGTCTGCAGCGAGTTTGTTTGCTATTGTGCTGACATTCCGGCAGTACATCCCATTTTTTATTCTATATACAACAACATTCAGTTGTAACCAATTTAGAAAGAACATGCAGTACTTTACTTTAACGATCCTGTCCCACATTATCCCTATTATACATGATTTATGTCTTTGTGTTTCCTTTTGTAAGTTCTAAAAGAAAACACTTCTAGAA
Source organism: Aquarana catesbeiana (assembly GCF_042186555.1). NCBI lineage: Eukaryota > Metazoa > Chordata > Amphibia > Anura > Ranidae > Aquarana > Aquarana catesbeiana. Next base: position 182,145,717 of record NC_133326.1, read on the forward strand.
GTTAGTCCATGTTTTGATTATGTCATTTTTTTGTACTTTTGCTATACATTTTGGAAGGCTCCGAAGATGTCACTGGAGCACGTAGGAAAACAGCATTTATCTGCTTTTTTTGCTCATTGATTAAGAATAAAAATTATACAGCTGTGCGATGTGAATACAATTTACATTTTCAATTTTTTATAAATACAAACCCACCCCACCACCAGCAAAATACTTATTATTTTAAACCATGCCTTATTTTTTAAAATTTTGCTGTATTCTTCCTCCAACTCCTCTTTTGAATGTTATCTTTACTTTTCTATCTAGGTGCTACTTACATTCCCATGACACATTCCTAGCTGATCATTTCAGTGCAGGTTAAACAGACCTAGTTAATGCTATTTCATAGGTAATCATTCATATTTTATGCGAGGCACACAAGTCAACCGCCATACACGTATTCTTTTCTGAATGTAGCACACTACAGTTAGACAACTGACATCCAGTGAGTGCTACACAATTACAGGTTGGAGTCGGACACATTACTGAAATTCATCTTTTTCATCACTTCTAGCATTTAAGGCCACTGGATGGCACAACAACATTTCCCATGTAACATGGTAATTTTGTTTCACGTGGTAAAAAAAAAAAACAAAGACAAACATACACTATATTGTCAAAAGTATTGCGACACCTACCTTTACATGCACATGAACTTTAATGTCGTCCCAGTCTTAGTTCTTAGGGTTCAATATTGAGTTGACTCACCTTTTGCAGCTATAACAGCTTCAACTCTTCTGGGAAGGCTGTCCACAAGGTTTAGGAGTATGTCTATGGGAATGTTTAACTATTATTCCAGAAGCACATTTGTGAGGTCAGGCACTGATGTTGGACGACATGGCCTTGCTCGTAGTGTCCGTTTGAACACATCCCAAAGGTGTTCTATCAGGTTGAGGTCAGGACTCTGTGCAGGCCAGTCAAGTTCCTCATCCCCAAACACGCTTATCCATGTCTTTTTTTTTATTTCAATAGTTTTTATTGATTTTTTCAAGGTAACATCAAAAAGGGAAATACACACATTTGCAGTAGTGTACATTTGATCATCATGTATATATTCAAACATTTACACTATGACAACGTTGGTGTATAATATTCATAACATTAACATTTCTAGTAACCTAGGTACTATGGACCGCAGTATTTGTCCGTCCAAATTTTCCAGTTCTTATCGTATGATGTACAGGAGAAGGCATTAATAGCTAATAACCGTTCAAGGGTGTAATTTTGATGGACTAACTTTAGCATATCTGATACATTGACAGATTGGGCATCTTTCCAATTACGGAGTGCTAGAGTATGGGCTGCTAATCGTACATGCAAAACTACCTGCCTAAAGTTGGGGGTGAATCTCTCTACTCCTATGTGAAGTATTGCCAATTTGGGGTTTGGGGGGGTTATGACTCCCGTGAGTGATAAAATTACTTGAAATACTCGTTTTCAAAAACTTGTGAGGCACTACCAGAAGGTATGTAGGAGATGTCCTGTTTGGCCACAGTTTTGCCAGCAGAGAGATGAGTTAGCGGGGAAGTATTTTGCCAGCCTATAGGGGGTATATTGCCATCTATTACTTATTCTGAGCATCATCACCCAGTAACCAACACAATGGGACGCTTTGTGGATTTCCCGGAATGTGGTTTTCCACTGGTCATCTGTGAAGGTGGTGCTCAGATCTGATTCCCATTTTATGAATGCATTTGACTTGCGGAAGGTATGCTTATCCTGGATAAGGTTGTAAAAAAACTGAGATGCCTTTGGTACTCTGGGAGGAGTAAAATTGTCATGCCTTATAGGGAATACGTAGTTCTGGAATAGGGTGTGTGCTCAGGAAGTGTAAAATGCGGGCACATGAAAAGTGCATACTTCTTGGCAACCCATATTCAGTGATTAACCATTCAATACTCTTGGGCTTGGAGTTGGTTTCGAAGTCTTGTAAATTTGTGATACCGTATGATGGGAGTGAGGCATCACATTTGCTAAACCAATACTTAAGTTGATCCAATCTGACAGCCCAAAGATAGACATCTATGTCTACCAGCCCGGCTCCCCCCCACATGCTTGTGTGGGATTAAGCTAGGTCAGGAGCATCTGGCTTTCTTGCCTCCCCATATGAACTTCCACATGAGACTCGACAGGGTTTTAAGGTAGTGGGAAGGTATAGAGATCAGTAGGGCACAGAATGCATACAGAATTTGGGGAAGGATCGACATTTAAAAGCCGCCAGTCTGCCTAGTCATTACAGTTCCTTTCTCAAAATCTCTCTCATTTGTGTTTCTAGTTTGACTATTAAGGGTTTGAAATTGGCGTTAACTAGGGATGATGTTGTGGTTGTCAATGTGACACCTAGATACGGTATGCCATGGTTACTCCAGGTGTAGGGGAGAGTTTGTTGGAGCGCGCATCTAATGGACATCTATACTCCCAGATTCAAGATGAGAGATTTAGTAAAGTTGACTTTATAATACGAGATGTTACTGAAATCCGTTATGATTTTGTGGGTTTGCGGAAATGAAGTAAGCGGTTCTGTCAAGAGGAGAATTACATTCTCCGCAAATAAGTTATTTACATGCGGGCTGGAATTTAACTTAAAACTTTTAATTAAGGGAGATGCGCGTATTGCCTCTGCAAGAGGTTCTATCATGAAGTTGAAGATGGTCGGTGATAGAGGGCAACCCTAGCGAGTCCCATTGAATATACAGGAGGGTGTAGAGATGAGGCCCAATGTGTATACTTGTGCTGTAGGACAGGAGTAGAGAGCTAGAACTGCGGACAGAATGGGTCCCTGAAAACCATACTTGGAGTGTGCCAGTGACATATATTTCCAATGAACCCTATCGAACGCCTTCTCTGCGTCTATGGAGAGCAGCAGAGAAGGCGTCCAAGTTTTTTTCTGCATGGTAAATGATATTTATTAGCCTTCTAGTGGCATCGGAGGTCTGCCTCCCCTTCACAAATCCCATCTGGTCTCGTTGTACAAGAGAGGGGATAATATCTGTCAGGCACCTGGCCAAAAGTTTAGCATAAACTTTGGCATCAGAATTTAGAAGTGAAATTGGTCTAAAGTTGGCCAGTGTATTAGAATCTTTCCCAGGTTTAGGTAGTGTGGCTATGTATACTTTCAGCATCTCCAGGGAAAGGATGAAGTTATTACAGCTTTTGTGAAGACCTACTGCATGTATGGTGAGAGAATAGTGTTAAATGGTTTAAAATATTAGTTGGAGAAGCCATCTGGGCCAGGTGGTTTACCATTCGGCAGGATGATTATGACTGACTCGATTTCGGATGTCGTGAACGAGGAATTTAATTTTTGAAAGTGGGCATCTGAGATAGTAGGAAGATTTAGCTACTGTAAAAATTGCTGTATGTCCTCAGTAGTTGGTTGGGGGGTCGAATGGTCTTTATGTAGATTATACAGTGCGCCGTAGTAATCTGCAAACTGGTTAGCTATCTCTTGTGGGTTGGTGATTTTTTGGTGAAGGGTAGGATGGATTAAGTGTGCTATTCTTGTTTTTGTGCGAACTGCTTCAATTCTGCTAGCCAAATCCTTGCCTGCTCTATTGGCATTGGCGTAAGATCCAATTTGTAAGCGTCTAATGTATTTGTCGTATTGCTGTAGGAGAAGTTCTCGTAGGTTCTCTATTAACTTGGAGAGGGTGCGGGCAAGGGTTGTGTTAGGTGAGGCCTTGATTTGGGTTTCTAATGTTTTTGATTTCAGATAGCAAGGCATTGAGTTTCGAGGTGTAGTGTTTTTTCTCTCTAGCCCCTAGTTGTATGAGTAGGCCTCTCATGAATGCTTTGTGGGCATTCCACAAGGTGTAGGGATCCTCTACAGAGGTTGCATTGTTGCGGAAAAAGTCCTGGAAATGCTGAGAGACTACTGGGGAAGTTTGAGGTTCTTGTAAAAATCTAACAATAAAACGCCAGGGGGGGGGCATCTTGTTCAGCTATTGTCATTGAGATCGCAGCATGGTCGTACCACATAATGTTGTGTATATGAGTGGAAGATATTTTCTGGAGGAGCCACTTGTATGTTAGAAACATGTCGATGTGTGAGTATGAGCAGTGTCTCTGTGAGAAAAAGGTGTAGCCTCTTTCGATAGCGTGAAGGCATCTCCACGCATCAAACAGTTCCTCAGTATTGAATAGGTTGCGTAGGGATTTGGTGTAGGATACTTTGAGGGCTGTGGTGTCCATCTTTGGATCAACGATCAAGTTAAAATCTCTATACATGAAAAGATTGCCGTATTTCAGGGAGAGTTCGGATCGTAAATTGCTACTAGCGTGTAGGGCTTAGAGTTTATGTCACCAGTGACAATGATGTATCTGCCACCATCGTCTAGAAGGGTTTCTCTGTGTTGGAAGGACAACGTGTTCTTTAGTGCTAGTAAGTAACACACCTCCTTTTTTGTGTCCGGGCGTGCAAGCCAGAAATGTATGAGGATAGTCTCTGTGCGAACATCTCGGGACTTTGGACGTTTGAGATTTTTTGTTTGCTAGCCTCTCTCCATATTCAGAATCTTTTAGCGGGATCGTTGAGTCCCCGTGCATTTATAGATAGGCAGGTAATGGTCATTGGGTTTGGGTCAGGTATCGGTGTGTGGTGTAATGGAAAGAGTGCTCACTGAGATGTTGGAGTGTGTACTTAGATGAGTCTGTTCCATCTGGTGAAGTTGTAGATGTCATGGTGTCCTCTTGCTTCGGAGATCTCAGTTGAGGTTCTGCAGGCTGGAGATTGTGAGGTACACTAGTGGTGCAGGTATCAATAGAGGTGTGTAGAACATTTCTGTGTGTATTACTCATGGTGTAAGGAGAAGAAAATAAAAGCAAAGTTAGTAATGATAACAGAAAAGGTAACCATAAAAAAGGATCCTACAACTTATCCGCGTGCAGGTAATACTGCTGATTAAATTCTGGGGGAAAAACAGGTAGAAACGTATTTGTCTCCTGTGACCGGAGAGATACGTTGAATGTGCTTTGAACAAGAGCCTTCATTGGCATGCTCTTTATTAGAACGCTTGTGTGACACCCCTTGCTAGTCGTTCTGCAGTGTTGGTGATTGTAATGCCTGTGTAGAGGGTGAAGGTTGCTCAGGGATGATACCCCATTGCTGCAGAGCTGCCTTTCCTTCCTCTAGTGTAGTGACTGACTTTGTAACCCCTTCATGGGTAATAGAAAGTGTTTCAGGGTATTTCCATTTATGTAGGACTTTATGGTTTGTCAGGGCTTTGGTGACAGTCGCCAAGTTGCGACGGTGCTGAGGGGTATACCTGGACAAATCTGGGAGAAATTTCAGTGTTGCATACGGAGGATGGGTGTTGTCTGCCCTGCGAGGTGCCTGTAGGATTTGTTCCTTTACATGGTAAAAATGTACCCTTAACAGCACATTCCTGAAAGTCTCTGCAGGAAGGAAAGAGGGTTTTGGCATCCTGTGGATCCTGTCCACTATTAGATCGTGGGCTGTTAAGGATGGCACCAGTGTGGAGAACAAAGTATTAGCGTACTGCAGTAGTTGGGTAGCTGGGACAGATTCCGGAACACCTCTTATTTTAATATTGTTCCTTCTGGATCTGTCCACCAGGTCTGCGACTTTGTCTTTCAGGCAGGATAGTTCCTCATTCTAGGGAGTGTACACATCTACTAGTGTGTTATGAGAGGATGTATATTCCTCCATTTTGTGCTCAACATGGTCTGCTCTGTTCCCAATGGCTTGGATTTTTACTTGGCATTTGTTGATCCCATTATGTCAGATTGAGGGGATGATTGCAAGGATAGCAACATTTCTTTCATCATGGTCTATCTGAGATGGGAAAGGTGGCAATGGGGTCAGTCATATGAGAAAGTGCCGTGGCAGTGGTGCTGTTGGTCCCGCTTACCTCCATATCAGAATCTGCTTGTACCCGGGCTGGAGAGTCCTTGCATTGTTTGGATTTCACCGGGCTCCTGGTGGATGGGCTGGAGATCCCAGATGATGATCCACTTTGAGTGTTTTGGGGTGGGTATTGTGTGACCCATCATGGCTTCCTGAGTGCACTGCGGCCTTGTTTACCGGCTGCTGCATACTGGCGCTGCCGCCATTTTGTTGTAGCCCATGCTGTATAGGGGGGAAGAAACCCGACAGCTTGTGAGGCTGTGGAGGGTTATTTCTGCACCGCGTAACACTTGGGAGCTGCAGCGGGCTGTGGATGGATGGGGTGAGGAGGCTCTTACAGATGCTTGTTTTCTCCAGTGGCTGAGCGGAGCTCCTAGTTGAGGCGTCCATCTCGGAGCTCAGTCGGTCGCCACCCCCCCACTTATTCATGTCTTTATGGACCTTGCTTTGTGCACTGATGCGCAGTCATGTAGGAACAGGAAGAGGCCATCCCCAAACTGTTCCCACAAAGTTGGAAGCATGAAATTGTCCAAAATTGTTACGCTGACGCCTTAAGCGTTCCCTTCACTGGAACTAAGGGGCCAAGCCCAACCCCTGGAAATCAACCCCACACCATAATCCCCTCTCCACCAAATGATTTGGACCAGTGCACAAAGCAAGGTCCATAAAGACATGGATGAGCGAGTTTGGGGTGGAGGAACTTAACTGGCCTGCACAGAGTCCTGACCTAAACTCGACAGAACACATTTGGGATGGATTCGAGCGGAGACAGGCCTTCTCGTCCAACATCAGTGCCTGACCTCGCAAATGCTCTTCAGGAAGAATGGTCAAACATTCCTATAGACACACTCCTAAACCTTGTGGATAACCTTCCTAGAAGAGTTGAAGCTGTTATAGCTTCAAAGGGTGGGCCAACTCAATATTAAACCCTATGGACTAAGACTGGGATGCCATTAAAGTTCATGTGCATGTAAAGGCAGGCATCCCCATATTTTTGACAATATAGTGTATTTAATGGTATTCAGATTAGTAGATTAAAACATGAGTTTACTATGCTTGGTCACTATATATGTTCAGTAGGATAAGAATGACATTGATGCCTAAAGTAATGTGTCTTGGCTAGGGATGAGCTTCGTGTTCGAGTCGAACCCATGTTCGACTCGAACATCGGCTGTTCGATCGTTCGCCGAATTGCGAACGATATGGGCCGTTCGCGCCAAATTCGTGTGGCGCGTCACAGCCCATAATTCACTGCGGCATTGCAGTGCATTGCTTGCTGATGATTGGCCAAGCATGCACTATGACCCGCATGCTTGGCCAATCACAGCGCCGCCTTAACAGAGAGCCATAATTGGCCAAAGCCAAGGAGGCTTTGGCCAATTATGGCTCAGGGGATTTAGTACACGCCCCACACTATATAAGGCCGCCTGCACGGCGGCCCTGTGCAGTGTGTTCCGGTGTGCTTAGAGAGAGAGAGAGACAGTGTCATTTCATTTGAGTTAGCTAGATTAGGCAGGACAGTCAGTCAGTTAGCTGCACTTAAAGTGTATTGTGTATATATATGCATCCCAGGTGTTGCATATATATATATATATACACTGTATTCAGTTTAGCTAGATCCGTTCCTGTTATCTTCTAGACTATTTACATTTAGTGCAGTGCGTCCTGCTCACAGTGTTCAGCTAGATCCGTTCCTGTTATATTCCTACTGACAGGCAGGCTTGTCTTGTTACAGTATTTTGAAGAAAATTACTGGTGTTCTTTTGATCCTATTAGTACCACAGTCAGGCAGCTAGACTATTTACATTTAGTGCAGTGCGTCCTGCTCACAGTGTTCAGCTAGATCCGTTCCTGTTATCTTCTTACTGACAGGCAGGCTTGTCTTGTTACAGTATTTTAAAGAAAATTACTGGTGTTCTTTTGATCCTATTAGTACCACAGTCAGGCAGCTAGACTATTTACAGTTAGTGCAGTGCGTCCTGCCCACAGTGTTCTGCTAAACCTACAAGTAAGTGGGGTGCGTCCTGCTCACAGTGTTCAGCTAAACCTACAAGCTAGTGGGGTGCGTCCTGCTCACAGTGTTCAGCTAGATCCGTTTCTGTTATCTTCTTACTGACAGGCAGGCTTGTCTTGTTACAGTAAATACAGCTACCTGAAGAAAATTGCTGGTGTTCTTTTGATCCTATTAGTACCACAGTCAGGCAGCTAGACTATTTACAGTTAGTGCAGTGCGTCCTGCTCACAGTGTTCTGCTAAACCTACAAGTTAGTGGGGTGCGTCCTGCTCACAGTGTTCAGCTAAACCTACAAGTTAGTGGGGTGCGTCCACCTCACAGTGTTCAGCTAAACCTACAAGCTAGTGGGGTGCGTCCTGCTCACAGTGTTCAGCTAGATCCGTTCCTGTTATCTTCTTACTGACAGGCAGGCTTGTCTTGTTACAGTAAATACAGCTACCTGAAGAAAATTGCTGGTGTTCTTTTGATCCTATTAGTACCACAGTCAGGCAGCTAGACTATTTACAGTTAGTGCAGTGCGTCCTGCTCACAGTGTTCTGCTAAACCTACAAGTTAGTGGGGTGCGTCCTGCTTACAGTGTTCAGCTAAACCTACAAGTTAGTGGGGTGCGTCCACCTCACAGTGTTCAGCTAAACCTACAAGCTAGTGGGGTGCGTCCTGCTCACAGTGTTCAGCTAGATCTGTTTCTGTTATCTTCTTACTGACAGGCAGGCTTGTCTTGTTACAGTAAATACAGCTACCTGAAGAAAATTGCTGGTGTTCTTTTGATCCTATTAGTACCACAGTCAGGCAGCTAGAATATTTACAGTTAGTGCAGTGCGTCCTGCTCACAGTGTTCTGCTAAACCTACAAGTTAGTGGGGTGCGTCCTGCTCACAGTGTTCAGCTAAACCTACAAGCTAGTGGGGTGCGTCCTGCTCACAGTGTTCAGCTATATCCGTTCCTGTTATCTTCTTACTGACAGGCAGGCTTGTCTTGTTACAGTATTTTAAAGAAAATTGCTGGTGTTCTTTTGATCCTATTAGTACCACAGTCAGGCAGCTAGACTATTTACAGTTAGTGCAGTGCGTCCTGCTCACAGTGTTCTGCTAAACCTACAAGTTAGTGGGGTGCGCCCTGCTCACAGTGTTCAGCTAAACCTACAAGTTAGTGGGGTGCGTCCACCTCACAGTGTTCAGCTAAAGCTACCTGTAGAAGGTTGGTGGTGTTCTCATACTACAGGCAGGCAGTTGATTTTGCTAGCTGCAGTATCAGTACATATATATATACATATATATATATATATATATATATATATATATATATATCCCAGCTTAGTGCAGCTACAGGCCATTAGTATGTCTGGAAGGCCAAGAAGGAGAGGCAGACAGTCACAAGGCAATAAGAGAGGGCAAGCAGGCTCTGTGTCTAATGCTGGTCGTGGAGACGGTGCATCCTCATCAGCACGTGGCCATGGGACACGCTTGGCCTTTTTTTCGGCAGCTGGCCATGTTGAGCCGCAACATGCGGAAGACTTGGTCGAGTGGATGACCAAGCCGTCCTCATCCTCCTCATCCTCTCTCACCCATGCCCAGGGTACTTTGTCTGGCAAAGCAGCGGCCTCTTCCCTTGGCTCAATGTCATCAGTGACTCCTTCCCTAGCCCCACCATGTCCTCCTGAGGAGTCCCTCGAACTGTTTGACCACAGTGTTGGGTACATGCTCCAGGAGGATGCCCAGCGTTTGGAAGGCTCTGATGATGATACTGAGCTCGATGAAGGCAGTAACACGAGCATGGACAGAGGGGGTGCCCAAGAAGGACAGCAATCTGGCAGTCATGCTCCCCCTGCTGCAGCATACTGCCAGGTTTGCTCCAGTGATGAGGAGGGAGGGGATGATGAGGTCACTGACTCAACGTGGGTGCCTGATAGGAGAGAGGAGGAGGAGGAGGAGGAGGAGGCGGCACATCACCAACGAGGCAGGATGCCCTCCAGGGGCCAGCCTAAGGGCAGCACATTGACTGCATCACACCCCAAAGCTCCACATGTGCAGGGCGCTGCAGTCTCTGCGCGTTATTCAAAAAGTTCTTTGGTGTGGGCCTTTTTTGAGACGAGTGCATCAGATCGCACCGCTGCTATTTGCAACATATGTCTCAAGCGTATCTCGCGTGGCCAAAACATCTCCCGCTTGGGTACCACATGCTTGACCAGACATATGTTGACCTGCCATGCAGTTCGTTGGCAAGCGTATCTAAAAGACCCACACCAAAGAACAAAGAGGACCTCTGCTTGCTCCTCATCAGCTGAGATTTCCAACCCCACTAGACCTTCAGTGCTCTCTGAGACCTGCACTGAGAGGAATGAAGGTGTAGAATTAGGTGTGTCACAGCCACGTACTTGTGGGCAATCTGATTTTGGTACACCGACGTCAGATTGTACCAGGCAGATTTCCCTGCCCCAGCTGCTGCACCGCCGAAAGAAGTTTGCTCCCAGCCATCCACATGCCCAACGGTTGAATGCTAGCTTGGCAAAATTGCTAGCACTTCAACTGCTGCCTTTTCAGTTGGTAGACTCTGCCCCCTTCCGTGAGTTTGTGGAATGTGCGGTTCCTCAGTGGCAGGTACCCAAACGCCACTTTTTCTCACGGAAGGCAATTCTGGCTCTCTACCAGCATGTGGAAGGCAATGTCCATGCCTCGCTGGACAGGGCGGTCAGCGGTAAGGTGCATATTACCGCTGACTCATGGTCCAGCAGGCATGGACAGGGACGTTACCTAAGTTTCACGGCGCATTGGGTGACTCTGCTGGCAGCTGGGAAGGATGCAGGACAAGGTGCAGTAGTGTTGGAGGTTGTTCCGCCACCACGCCTCCAAAATGCTAATGATTGTGACACAACTCTCTCCTCCACCCCCTCCTCTTCTTCTTCCTCCATGGCCTCTTCCTCGGAACCAGCGGTGCTCCGTAGTCGTTCAAGGGGCTACGCAAGTACGCAGGCCAAAAGATGCCATGCGGTGCTTGAGCTGGTGTGCTTGGGGGACAGGAGCCACACTGGGGCAGAGGTTCTGTCAGCTCTGCAGGGGCAGGTTCAGAGGTGGTTGACTCCACGCCAACTTAAGGCAGGAATGGTGGTTTGCGACAATGGCACCAACCTCCTCTCTGCCCTCCGACAGGGACAAATGACCCATGTGCCCTGTTTGGCTCACGTCCTTAACTTGGTGGTGCAGCGGTTCTTGGGCAGGTACCCGGGCTTACAGGATGTCCTGAGGCAGGCCAGGAAAGTCTGTGTGCATTTCCGCCGGTCATATAATGCCAGTGCTCGGCTGACGGACCTCCAAAAGGAGTTTAACCTGCCCAAGAACCGCCTAATCTGTGACATGCCCACCAGGTGGAACTCAACGTTGGCCATGCTGCAGCGGCTGCACACGCAGCAGAGGGCCATCAATGAGTACCTGTGCGACTATGGCACCAGGACAGGGTCAGGGGAGCTTGTTTTTTTTTCCCCACGCCAGTGGGCCATGATCAGGGATGCATGCACTGTCCTGTCACCATTTGAGGAGGCCACGAGGATGGTGAGCAGTGACAGTGCATGCATCAGTGACACTGTCCCCCTTGTCCACCTGTTGGAGCACACGCTGCGTGGAATAATGGACAGGGCACTTGAGGCAGAACAGAGGCAGGAAGAGGAGGACTTCCTTAGCTCTCAAGGCCCCCTTTATCCAGACAGTGTTCCTGTGTGCCCGCCGATCACACAGGAAGAGGACGAGGAGGAAGAGGAGGAGGAGGAGGAGGAAGATTGTGTCAGTATGGAGGTGGAGCCTGGCACTCAGCATCAGCAGCAGTCTTTAAGGGATCAGTCCCAAGAAACACATGGACTTGTACGTGGCTGGGAGGAGGTGGCTGCGGACCATGTCGTCCTTAGTGACCCAGAGGACTCCGGACCGAATGCCTCAGCAAACCTACGCTGCATGGCCTCCCTGATCCTGCAAAGCCTGCGTAAGGATCCTCGTATTCGTGGTATCAAGGAGAAGGACCAATACTGGCTGGCAAACCTCCTTGATCCACGTTACAAGGGTAAGGTTGCGGACCTTATCTTGCCATCGCAGAGGGAGCAGAGGATGAAACATCTTCGGGAGGCCTTGCAGAAAGGTCTGTGCAACGCGTTCCCAGAGACTGGGAGGTTACAAACTCCTGTTTCTGGACAAGGTGTTGCTGAGGCTTCGGTCAGTCAAAGAAGGAGCGGTGGAGAAGGTGGCCGTCTGACCGATGCGTTCAGACAATTATTTGGTCCGCAGCCCCAAGGTATGATCGGTTCCAGCAACCATCGCCAGCGTCTGTTTTACATGGTGCAGGAATACCTAGGGGCAAGATCAGACTTGGACACCTTTCCCACCGAAAATCCTCTGGGTTACTGGGTCTTGAGGATGGATCACTGGCCAGAGCTTGCACAGTATGCAATTGAGCTACTGGCCTGTCCTGCATCCAGCGTTCTTTCGGAACGCACATTCAGTGCTGCTGGAGGCGTGGTAACCGATCACAGGGTGCGTCTGTCCACTGACTCGGTCGATCGACTGACCTTCATAAAAATGAATGAGTCTTGGATCACCACCAGCTACCAAGCACCTGATGCTGATGTAACCGAATAATTTTTTTTGAAATCTCAGATCCCTTCAAAGATTGCCTATGCTGATGCTGAGTGACTATCCCTGAGTAATTATCCTCTTCCTCTTCAATCATCACGCTGATAGCTTGTAAGAACATTTTTGGTTCTGGGTGCCACCACCAGTGCCTAAGGCACAATTTTTCAGCCCCTGTTTAACAGGGGCGTGTAATTACGATTTTTGATGTAATACTTTGCAGCAGGGCTCGTTCCTGCATTCCAACTAGAGTGTCTGTGAGGGGTTGCAGTGTTGTGGCACCAGCACCAGTGCCTAAGGCCCAATTTTTCAGCCCTTGTTTAACAGGGGCGTGTAATTACAATTTTTGATGCAATACTTTGCAGCAGGGCTCGTTCCTGCATTCCAACTAGAGTGTCTGTGAGGGGTTGCAGTGTTGTGGCACCAGCACCAGTGCCTAAGGCCTAATTTTTCAGCTCCTGTTCAACAGGGGCATGTAATTACAATTCTTGATCTAATATTTCACAGCAGAGCCCTGTGAGGGCTTACAGTGTTGTGGCCACAGCAACACCTAAGGCCCAAATTTCTGCTGAGTATATAGGGCAGGACCCTACTTTCAAACAACTAACTTACAAACGACTCCTACTTGCAAACGGAAGGAGACAACAGGAAGTGAAATCTACCCCTAGGAAGGGAAATTCTCTCCTGTAAGAGTTAATATGGGAAAAACATTTCTCCTTTCCACTGATGCTTTCCAATCCATTGGGACAAAAAGTGAGGTGAAATCTTCTGAAGAGGAGGAAAGACAGCAAACAAATGTCACAGGGGTGATAACCCTTCACTATGTTTTCCAAAAAGCTTAAAAAAGATTTTTTGGCTGGAGCTAAACACGTTAAAAATGTACCCGTTCAAAATTACAAAGAGATTCTACTTAACAACAAACCTACAGCCTGTATACTGCTGTTCAGAGTATATAGGGCCTGGTGGCCCCACACCTTTCCTTATTTTAATTTGGGTGCGGGGTTCCCCTTAATATCCATACAAGACCCAAAGGGCCTGGTAATGGACTGGGGGGTACCCATGCCGTTTGTCTCACTGATTTTTATCCATATTGCCAGGACCCGACATTACATTAAACCCGCAAGCAGTTTTAAATGAGATTTTTTCCTTTAAAAATGACATTTGGTGCAGGGACTGTTCTAAACATGGGAAACACGCGTCACTTTACAGGCATACTATAGACACCCCTCAGGTACGATATTTAAAGGAATATTTCACTTTTTTTTTTTTACTTTAAGCATCATTAAAATCACTGCTCCCGAAAAAACGGCCGTTTTTAAATGTTTTTTTTGCATTGATACATGTCCCCTGGGGTAGGACCCGGGTCCCCAAACCCTTTTTAGGACAATACCATGCAAATTAGCCTTTAAAATGAGCACTTTTGATTTCGAACGTTCGAGTCCCATAGACGTCAATGGGGTTCTAACGTTCGTGCGAACTTTCGGTCCGTTCGCAGGTTCTGGTGCGAACCGAACCGGGGGGTGTTCGGCTCATCCCTAGTCTTGGCACATGTGTCATATTGGCAGAAAGATTAAGAGCAAACTCAGTACACACAATAAAGACTAGATCCCCATGTTGGCTGGGAACAAATTGGAATTCTTCTGTAAAAGTCTGAGTCCATTGCCAAGCAAAGAAAAGAATGGCCTGAGTTTCCACTCATCCAAATCCACCTTGAGTTCCAATTAGCATAAGTGCTTTGAAAATGATGATGATAATGATTAGAGTCTTATGACACAGAGGCTACTACATTTCAAGCAGGTATTACTGAGGTAAGTACATTGCTTTATAGGTCTAGTTTTTTAGGAAGAATTTTTTTTGTTATGCCAATGACCTTCATCACCTTCCATATTTCAATATGACAGTTTTTAACATGATATTGTATTTCTTCATACAGAGTTTTTGATATATTATCTACCAAATCACTGCTAATAGCGATAAATGAAATGATGCATTGTTGCCAGTGTGCATCCAATACACATTATTTTTAAGCTGCCACTGTCAGCACGAACATTTATTACACAATATATCAAACATCAGTTGAAGTTCCATTTGTGAAGATATTTGCAATCACATTTATACTGTCACCCATTAAGAGTTACTGAATTGTGTGTGATGCCTCCAATAAGGAAAGTCCAGAACAGAATGTGCTTTCAGTCTCGCATTTAATTTTGAAAAAAACAGCTAAAGTTACTGGTACATTTTAAAAAAATTACATATGCAACATGTCTGTCTATAAGCTTTTACTGAATAATAAATGTTACATTTACCAAGTGATAACACTGAAATAGCTGGCAGTCAGTGGCAGCAGGTGCTCAAAATTTTTGGGGGGCACAAACAAACTTAAAAATACTGAAAAAAACCCCATCAATTGTAGCCTCATTGTGCCCATCAAATGCAGCCATTGTGCCCATCAAATGCAGCCACTGTGCCCTCAATTGCAGTCATTGCGCCTCTCAAATGCAGCCACTGTGCCCATCATATTCAGCCACTGTGCCCATCATATTCAGCTACTGTGCCCATCATATGCAGCCACTTGTGCCCATCATATGCATCCACTTGTGCCCCATCAAATGCAGCCACTGTGCCCATCATATGCAGCCACTGTGCCCATCATATGCAGCCATTCTGCCCATCAAATGCAGCAACTTGTGCCCATCATATGCAGCCACTGTGCCCATCATATGTAGCCACTTGTGCCCATCAAATGCCGCAACTTGTGCCCATCATATGCAGTCACTTGTGCCCAATCAAATACAGCCACTGTGCCCGTCAAATGCCACCAGTTGTGCCCATCAAATACCGCCACTGTGACCCCCGCCCGCCCACTGTCTGCCCGGCACTTACCCCATCTTAGTGGTGGGTCAGACAAGAGATGATGGCAGCGAGCTGTGGGACAGCTCCTATTTCCTCCATGCTTCTCCCTCCTCTGTTGCTCCATTTTGTTAGGCATCCAATCGGAGCACCTCTGCCTTCAGCCAATCAGATAATGGGTAATAGACCCGCTCTACCTGATTGGTGTAGAGGCAGTTCAGTGTTAAAAAAGCACCTTTTTTGAAGCCTATTGGAGCCTATGGCTCTAATCAGGTGCTTCAAAAAAACACCAACGCCGTTGGAATTCAGGCGTCCGGCCCCCTTTCGCAGTCCGAAAAGGGGCCGGACGCCTGAATAGGAGGTGGCCATGAATAAATTCATGCAATCATGAATCTATCCATTAGTCATAGAGGGGGTGGCTGGAGAGAGGGGGCGGTGCCTGTGCACCCTTACTGGACGGGTTGCCCCTGCTGGCAGTACTTTAACATCAGTGCCTTCATTTTCCACTATTCTTATGACATCCACAATATGAAAAATATATTTTGTTGGACAGTCAATACCCTACGATTCATTTTAATAATGATAAATATGACAGGAGACGTAGTCTACTAAACATTTGAATATTTTGCCTAATATTTAGAAACCAGCATTTACAATCATTAATTTCTCCCATTCACTTCAAAAACCCAATCAGTTTTAGGGGATTGTTCTTATTTTTAGTTTTCAGCGGTTTGAGTAATTTATATTTGTTAAATTTCCCTGAACCTGACTGGGTTCATATGATGGCTTTTTCAAAGAGATCTTCATGGTTGGTAGGTTTTCATTGTTAAAAATAAATCTAAAAATTATTATATTCCACACATTGTTTGACCCAACATTTAACGTTTAAGCCACTCCTCACAGTTAACCATCCATTCACCCAAAGCCCTTTAAATAAACCTAAACCCAATACTAATCCTGCACTTACCCTTTAGTCCAACCCTAGAAATAAGCCTTAAAGTAAACCTTTGGCAGGGGGGGAAATATGAAAGGGTTTGATATTCTGTAAGTGTGCCCCAGAAGGCCCCAATCTAATATTCACTTTGCAAAGAGTACCCAATCATATGCAAGGAAAACATATTTTTGCTTGCACATGATTGGATGAAGGAAGTTGGTGGAGGTTCACGTCATTCACTAAGCTAAGGGAAAATTCCCTTGCCAAATAAGAATTTGCCTTTAGCAAATTGATCCCTATAAGTGGACTTCCCAACACACATTACGCTTTCATGGTCCATTGGTGTCACTATTAGGAAGCTGGTCCTGAGTAATTACATGTAGCCTGTGCTGGAGTTAGGGCCGGTGCTACCACTAGGCAAACTAGGCAGCTGCCTAGGGCACACTGATGCCGAGCCACAACCGCTGGTTTCCCAACTAGCCTGGCCAGGGAACATGAGGGGCTAAATGCCGCTACCCTACATTGGGCTTGGGCGCTGACTGACTCTCTTCTGGCCAATCCAGAGCAAGCAGCAGCCGCAGCGGATGCCTGGCATGGGGGCTGTGGAGGTGGTAAACAGCAGCTCTGTGTGCAAGGAGAGCGAGAAGAGCTAGCTCCCAGGAGTCCAAGGACATATGGGCAGGTGGAGGAGGAGGAGGTGGACACCGTGTTTCCTCCATGGTACACAGCCCCCCTTACATGGCAAGCACACAGCCGCCTCCTGGAAATGCTGCCCTGCCTGAGAAATCTCTTCTGGGGCAGTCTGGCCGCCTCACTGACCTCACTGGTGTGGTGCTAGGTAACTGGAGCTGTTAGTGACGTAGCGGTATGTGCTCCCCCATCTCTGGTGACATCACAGCTGAGGAGAACCCCGGGCAGTAGGTGCGCTTCACACAGGTATTGTCACGTACGTCCACCTGCTGGAGAGCTATGAGTGCCAGCATGTCCAAACATCCTCTGAATTCCCTTTGAATGTGTCATGTCTAATGTATGCTGGTTTGCATGTGGCAGATAGTATTACTATTATTGGTAGTGTATTATATTTTATATATATGTCACACTGGACACAGGGACTCATTCCTAGGGCAGGATGCCCCTACTTGTTGGGGGTGTAAGTAGCTGGTCTTGCCTAGGGCGCAAAATAGTCTAATGGACAGAAAGTGGTTAAAAAAGTGGCTGAGGAGGAAAGAAAGAATGAAAAATAGGTGAAAATAGTATTTTATAAAAAAAGTTATACACAGTGCTTTAGCAAGTTAAATGTAATCAAATTGGCATTTTCTTATTCTTTAAAGGACACATATACCTTTGGTACAAGTTGCCCTTAAAGTGGTTGTAAACCCTTTACAGCCATTTTTTGCTACAGGTAAAAGGCTTACCTGTAGTTACCCCGGATATCTCCTAAACCTGCTTAGGAGATATCCCTGTATCTGCATGTGCCGACACATGTGCACTGAAGCAACAGCACGTACGTGCCGTTGCTGCAGTTAGTGAGCCACTACCGGCGGCGCAGGAGTGACGTCATCGTGGCTCTGGCAAATCACAGCGCCAGAGCCCACGATACCCAGAAGTAGCTCTGGGAACGATGTTGCAGGCCGGAGCTGGGTACGAGGACCACTGCAAGGGCTTAGATCTAAGGTAAGTAATTCATAACGAGCTAGTATGCTATGCATACTAGCTCATTATGATTTTGTCTAGCAGGTTGTTTTTTTTTTTTTTTTTGTGTGGGTTTACAACCACTTTAAAAGCAGAAGAGCTGTACTCATGGTAGCCTCCAGCAAAAATGCAGAAAACAGCATTTCCCATAGGCACGAAATGAGCCATTGTGCACACTTCACAGAATCAACAGGACAACAGGGACACTTTTGAAGCAAGGCTGTGTATCTCGGAGCAGGGCTTGTATGTTTGCAAAGAGTGCCAAATCAAAACAATCAGGTGGATTTACCTGAGCGCAGTTGTACTCAGCTGTGCATGAGTTGCACTCAGAGCTTAGTGAATGAAGTGAAGCTTCACCGTGTAATGAATACCCAATGGGTGCAAGGAAAATTAAAATTTGCATGCACATAATGGGATGATGGAAATCAGCAGATATTCACCACATTCACAAAGCTCTGGGTTAAATTAGTGCAACATTACTTACAAAGTCTTTACTAAATCAACTCTGAGCCCAGGTTCAGCTGAACTCGCACGATTTCACTCCCGCATGTCAGTCTCGATTACGGACGCAATTTCAGAGACATCTGTGCAGGTTTCTGCACAGATGTCTATGTAAATCGCAGCCCGAAATTGCAAAAAGTAGTACAGAAACTACTTTTTGAAATTTGTGCAGTGCCGCAGATGTGGCGTCGCACCGATTAGGATGGTACCATTGACAAAGATTGTTGCCGATTTCACATGTCAAAATGCTCCAGTGTGAACCAGGGCTAAAGCCTTCTTTTTTCTAGCACCTTTTCCTCCTTGACGAAGGGTGGAAAAAACTTTCATCCATATGCCTAATAAAATAGGCATCTACCTTGCCAGAACAGAGTGCTGGAAGAAAAAAGGGGTGGGGGGAGCTGACTGAGCAGTGCTTCATTGGTGAGCTAAGAAGTAGAATGATTTTAGGTAAAAACATGGTCCTGTTTCTAGAAAACATTCAATATATATAGGCTTTTTGCTAAAATAAACCTTCCAAAAAAAAAGGTGGACAGCCTAAATCAAGCATACAATCAACAAAATGCATAAGCAAAGGTTAACCACATCCATTACTCCAATAATATGGGTAAAGCTATATGTAAATCTCAAGTTTAGACATCCCTTTTAGTCCTTTGATGCAAGTTTTTTTGACCAATATGGAAGCTAAAGAGGTGTAGAGAACAGGGCCCAAATCATAATACAGGAAAGGTTGATAACCACATATATCTTCAGCTGCCTGTATCTCTGGTATTTTTGATACTTTTGATAAACATTTTGAACAATGGCAACCCTGGCTTTATTGTCATCAAATGTTCAAATTTGTGATGGGTTTATATTAACCTCCCTGGTGGTAATCCCGAGTGTGCCTCGGGGTTAAATTTCAGTACGATTAGCGGTAACCCCAAGCCACACTCGGGATTGCATCTCAGGATTCTGGTACAGCTTACTTACATTGTCACCAGGATCCTACGATGTCCCCCTGCTGTGTCTGCAGGCTCTGTCCTCTGCCTGAAGCTCTGTGTGCCAGGCTCCGTTCCTTGCAAGCCACACGACGTATGGGGGTGGAGCCCAGTGGTAAATTCAAAAAGTACTCAAAACATAACACATACAGTACATTGTAATCTTACAGATTACATTACTGTATCAAATCATTTCACATCCCTTTTGTCCCTAGTGCTTTGTCCAGTGCCCTGCATGCACTTTTATATTATATATACTGTTCTTTCTGCCTGGAAACTTGAGATTGTCCATAGCAACCAAAAAGTGTCCCTTTACATCAAAAGTGGTTTTAGACCAGCTAGAAAACAGCGGTAGTAAATTAGAACACTTGCAGAATTGAGTGATAGTGAATAGTGAGGAAATTAATTTTATTATTATTTTTTATAATTATTTATAGTTATTTATTATATTATAATTTATGATTTCGTCTTTCAAACTTTATCATATCTGGGATGTCTACTAGACTCTTGTTTGGACAGATTTAAGTGTGTTATTACTAATAATTACAGGCTTACCATATGAAATGCCAAATTTCTATGCAAAACGATGTACCGCTTTGAGACGCAAAAATCTGACATAATCATACCGCCAGGGTGGCTACGGCAAAATATTCGAATTAATTTTATTACATGTAATTTTCAGTTTTAAGTCTAGGAGCAACTCAAAAAAGTTGGTATTTAATTTAGAAAAAAAAAATCTAATTACAGTGTTTCCTTTTTTTGATACAGTTGAATGTGCTCATACACATTTCATTGGTATATTCAAATGCAGAAATAATTAGCAGTAGAATACATTTATCCAAGAGTAAATGGTAAAGCTTCTAGCATGAATCCATTTCTGTAATCCATTTTAATATGCGTTGTTAGGAAATGAGTTTTTAAGCCATTCGGCAGATTGTTTCAAACACCATTCTAGTGATAAGAAAGCTTTGTCGCATTCAAGATTATTCACAGAATAATGCAGATAGGATCAACAGTAGTAATAAGTGAAACTTTGCTCTAACTACGGAATGGAATTGCCACAGACCAAAAGCCCTGAAAAGAAGATGCAACCTATGAACATCTAATGAGAAGAATCCTCTTTCTATGGGAGATATTTATATATTATATACAGTGTATATATATATATATATATATATATATATATATATATATAAAATACATTATATATCAGGCTTTTCCAAACAGATTTGTTTCCTTTGTATTGAAGAGAACTTATCGGGGTAGGTTAAACATGCATGCATCATACATTCTAGGAGTAGAACAACTGAGAGAGAAGTTGGGTGTTCCGGTAGATCATAGACTTAATAATAGCATGCAATGCCAAGCTGCAGTTTCTAAAGTGTACATAATTTTGCCCCTGAACAAATCATTAGTAATACCTCATCTGGAATATGCAGTTCAGTTTTTGGCACCCGCTGGCACTGACTTAGCTGTGACGCGCAAAAGCAGTCGTGACAGGATCTTTTTAATATTAACTCTTGGACCTACATGCAACATACTCAAGCAAAGTCCTGGACATGGCACAACTCTAGGCTATGGGGACATACACACTGGATGCTTTTAAGCACCCTGATCCAGTTACCCTGGGCTCTAAAAGGGTGATTTACTAAAACTGGAAAGTGCAAATTCTGCTGCAGCTGTGCATGGTAGCCATTCAGCTTCTAACTTCAGCTTGTTCAATTAAGCTTTGACAAAAAAAAAACTGGAAGCTGATTGGTTTCTATGCAGAGCTGCCCAGATTTTGCATTCTCCAGTTTTAGTAAATCAATCCCTAAGTACTTGTGTTCTATGTCTGATCAGATGTAACCATTCATGTGGAAGGGTACATGAGATTAGTGCCACTCTAGTCAAGTGTCATACATAGATTTGTACCTAACCTTTGTATCTAACCCTGACCTATCATCACCTCTTTTCAATGTGTGACCAAATGACAGGTGGGGCACTAGAGTATCTGCCCATTCTAGCGCTTCAGGAAAAAAGGCCTTTCTCTCCCTCCTCTATGCCCTGCCAGGCTGTCTGCTCCCCCTCGGAAGCCCACCTGCACCCCCAAACCCTCCACACAATGCAAGCTCTTCCCCACTTGGCTAGTGGTAGTTGATATGATTTTCTTTCCCTCTCTTCTAGGGAATCACACAACCTACAGTAATCTCTGGAACCACTCCACATCAATGCTCGTGATAGAAAAGTGGGGTGCCACTCCAACACACTCCCCAATGCCATTCGTTTTCCTGCACTGTTGATTGCTCATGAGCGAGCTCTGACCTCACCTGTCTCCCCTTTCTCCTCATTCACAGAAAAATTATCTTCATTTCCTTGCTTGCTTCCTCCATTTCTCTGTAAGATGGTTTGTAAAGAGGTACCTCAGCCTTGCAGGTGACTACCTAACATACAGCAGATATTAGGACTTAATTGTTTCTACATTGAGCTGCAGCCATAAATGACAGGCTTCCCAAATAAAATCCCCAATGTGTGCAAGGAGTGCACTGTGGACTCCCTCCCTGTTGGGATGAATGTACATTGCACACATTAGGGACATGCCAGTGTGTTAAAGTGATATTGCCATTGCAAAAAATGACAATAATAAAATTACAGTGTTGCTTTAAACAATAAAGATGGAGCCATAAAAGAGAATTTGCCGTAAAGCTAAGCAAAGTAGAGGTAAAAATAGTGGCTACCCCCAGTTTTTTAAAATAGTAATTTAAGTCTCCACAAGCTGCCCCATATGAACCCTGCCACAACTTAATCATAATCCCAAACAGAATAACATAAATCAGATGGAGACTTCTGGCTGTCCACACTGTCTCAGCCTATAGTTGATCAGCATTTACAGCCTCTGTAGTGTCGTTGTTATGTTCACTACAGAGCATACATGGTCCTTTGGCAATTTTCCATTCAGGCACTAAGCACTACATTGTGCGCAGACAGAGGGAATCTGCACTTGTACCCTAAAATACCAGGAAATCACCCCAATGGGTGTTTTCTACACCACAGGGATGGGGGGGTCATTTATTTTTAATATGTTACCTTTAAGCATGGCTTTTTTTCAGCCAGAACTCACCGGAACTGCATTCCGGAACCTTCGGCCGCCATGTTAAGTCTCAGGCCGGCCCCCTGGCGCCCTGTGATTGGGCGAAAGGGGTCATGTGAAGCAGGTGGGACTGGCCTGTGCTCAATCGCGGTGGAGCGGGGCTGGCCTTTGCTGTGAGCTGTGGCCACTGTCTCCTCCTCTCCGGGTCACCGATCATGTCCCCGTCGGGGCAGGCAGTCTGGCAGTGTGACAGGCTGCGGCGCAGAGGCAGAGCAGATGGAAGAAAAAAAGGTAAGAGACTCACTTGAGAGTTTTGATGCTGGCCCGGAGGGAGTAGATATGGTCTGGGGAGAGAGTCAGTGTAATGTATAGTGTTGTGGGTAGTGTGTAGTGGGGTTTCTCCTTCCTTCTCTACACTCTGTTGGCAAAGCAACGCCGTGCTGTGTGGAGAGAGAGAGAGGAGCTGTCAAAATTGAGGTTGGATGTCGGGGGGTGGAACCCAGAGGTGGGTGGGACCCAGATATCCAACACCAGCAGGTCCCGCCCACCTCCGACATCACGCTGAATCTGTCAGCTCCTCTCTCTCTCTCCATACAGTTTCACACACCGCGGTGCTGCAGAGAGCATTCAGTTTCACACAGTTACACTATCGGTTGTGAAACCTGCCATTGCCATCCAGTGCCACCTGCCAGAGCCACCTGCCAATGCCAACCAGTGCCACCTGCCAATGCCAATCAGTGCCACCTGCCAGTGCCAACCAGTGCCACCTGTCAGTGTCACCTGCCGAAAGGCTAGCCTCCTTTCCCTGTCAATGCCTAATACGGTGAAACGCAGCGTCGGGCGGAGCTAGAGGATTTGATGTCACCGCGCTTTAGCCGGCTGGCGTGAGCCGCGGCTGTTTTTCTTTTCCGCGCTGAAGTGC
Organism: Aquarana catesbeiana; assembly: GCF_042186555.1. NCBI lineage: Eukaryota > Metazoa > Chordata > Amphibia > Anura > Ranidae > Aquarana > Aquarana catesbeiana. The sequence goes on from NC_133326.1 coordinate 182,169,191, forward strand.
CTGCTCTTTAAATTGAATTTGCCACCTGTGACTGACCGCTCATCTCTGTTCGTGCCTATCAGACCTCTGTAATAGGGGTCCTACAGTTCTAGTAAGCGGCCACCTGGCCTCTCTTTCTTTTATTCCCTGACCATCTGGTGGGACCATATGCTGAAAAGGATCCATTGGGGCTCTTCATCAGAATAACCCCATTCCATATGAACTGTACCTAATGCACTATGGACCTTTTTTGTGTTTTTGCTAACACTGGAATTTCATTATTTGTTTTAGCACTTATTTGTTTCAGCACGTTTTTTGTTTATGCTTACATGTGTATGCGGATGGAGGCTATTTGAGATTCATCCAGACATTCACAATATTCCATTTATTCACTTGTCATAAATAGAGTATTAGGGTGCACTTATGCCCTTCGCTTTGTATGTCATGTACACATTAGTTTTTTCCTTGTGGGTTGCGCATCTATTTTCTATTTTTAGTGCATTGTGTAGTAGTATAGTGTAGTGGTCAGTATAGGAATCAGGTAGGTTAGTGTGTAGTGTAGTGGTCAGTGTAGTGTGTAGTGTAGTGGTCGGTGTTGGAATCAGGTAGGTCAGTGTAGAGGTTAGTGTAGTTGTCAGTATAGGAATCAGGTAGATTAGTGGTCAGGTAGGTCAGTTTAGGAATCAGGTAGGTCAGTACTATTGTAGGAAGGGAAGAGACTCAGGGAGTGCGAAAATTCCGCAGGTTAGGGGGCGCAAATTACTTGCCTTGCCCAGAGTGCTGACAACCCATGCTACGCCACTGCTTTCCTCTCCAGCCTGTCATTTAATACTGAAGCCAGTAGGGGAAGTTTTCTGCACAGCGCACTTCCTCTACTGGCTTCTTGTTGCTAGCGCTGCACAATCAGGGCTGCTGCCCTCGATCACTGGTTAGTGCTTCCGATCCCAACCCTCAGCTGCTGCAGTGCTTTGGGAGGAAGCTTCCATCCCTGCCTGCTACCGCTACTCAGCCTTTGTAGCACAGAGCCGAGGAGCCCTGAAACACCTCCTCAGCTCTGTGCTACAGTAGGGGGAGCTCTCCGGTCCACTGCACTGTGCAGAAAAAAAAGCCTGCCCATACCATGGAGAACAGTGACGGCAGAAGAGGTGAGGGACCTGTCACTGTGAAAATTTTGCAGAGACTGAGTTCATTCAGAGAGGAGTGCACTGTGAACGTGTGTGGGAGAGCTGGAATATGTGGAGAAAGGGAAAGTTTGTGTGTGTTTAGCAGAGGGGAGAACATTGTACACAGAGGAGAGCTTGGGGGAACTTGTGATGAAAGGTGAGCTGAGAAAGTATGTGTGTGTGGAGGAGGGGGATCAGCAGAGAGGAGAGCTGGGGGTATTTGTGATGAGAGGGGAGCTGAGAAAGTATGTGTGTGTGGAGGAGGGGGAGGTCAGCAGAGAGGAGAGCTAGGAGGGGATTTGTAATGAGAGGAGAGCAAGGAGGGGATTTGTGATGAGAGGAGAGATGGGAGGGGATTTGTGATGAGAGGAGAGATGGGAGGGGATTTGTGATGAGAGGAGAGCTGGTAGGGGATTTGTGATGAGAGGAGAGCTAGGAGGGGATTTGTGATGAGAGGAGAGCTAGGAGGGGATTTGTGGTGAGAGGAGAGCTGGGAGGAGATTTGTGATGAGAGGAGAGCTGGGAGGGGATTTGTGATGAGAGGAGAGCTGGGAGGGGATTTGTGATGAGAGGAGAGCTAGGAGGGGATTTGTGATGAGAGGAGAGCTAGAAGGGGATTTGTGATGAAAGGAGAGCTGGGAGGGAATTTGTGATGAGAGGAGAGCTGGGGGATTTGTACAGAGAGGAGAGCTGAGGGGATTTGTGATTTGAGGAGAGCTGGAGGGATTTGTGATGAGAGGAGAGCTGGGGGGATTTGTGATGAGAGGAGAGCTGGGGGGATTTGTGATGTGAGGAGAGCTGGGGGGATTTGTGAGGAGAGCTGGGGAGATTTGTGATGAGAGGGGAGGTGGGGGATTGGTGATGAGAGGGGAGCTGGGGGATTTGTGATGAGAGGGGAGCTGGGGGATTTGTGATGAGAGGAGAGCTGGGAGGGATTTTGGGGAATTTGTCTTATGTGATACACAGTTCTAAGCCTTATCTCATTACAATTTTTTGGCGCCGCTAAGGAAGGGGTGGGGTTTGGATGTGGTGGGGCGGGGTTTGGGTGTGGTTGGGGCGGAGTTTGGCCGTGATTGAGGCGGAGATTTGGACAGAGAGGGTGAGTTCCTGCACCTTTTCTCTGAGAAAAAAAGCCCTGCCTTTAACAGAAGTAACAAATTATGTATTTTAAAAACACTGGCAAAAATGGCCCCTTTACCCGTTCAGCTCAGTAAAGGAAGTAAAATACAAGAATTTTTTAATATAGTAGTCATTTGTTTAAAACAAAGGCTGCCCTTGAATTTTACTTTTGGCAGAGGTTACATAGGACAGTTTAAGGTAAAAATTTTGTTAGCAAATTTATTAAATTCCTAATCAATACAATAGTTTCTGCAGTGAGAAGCCTCTGAAACTCAAAAACTTGCATTATCATGTTAAAAAATTGCTATTTAAACTACCTTTTGCAGAAAGACAAAAATTCAGATTTTACATCATTATAAACAAGTTCTGTAATATTTATATTTAAGTCCTACTGTGCAACGGGCAATCATAACTTACGCTGTAGAGTTGGGCCAAACACCCCCTGGTTCAGTTTGCGCTAGAACTCTTGAACATCGAAAGTTCTGACATGAACTCCAAAACCCATTTTCAGCTTTCAGCGCTGTCACACACTGTACTCAAACTACATTTTTACTATTTTCTTCCAACAAATAGAGCTTCCTTTTGGTGGTATTTGATCAACACTGGGGTTTTTATTTTTTCCCAAACAAAGTTTTTCTTCGTTTCTGTTATAAAATTTTGTTTTCTCCTTCACTGACTGGAACTGATGAGGCTGCACTAATGGGCATTGATGAGGTGGAACGGATTAGGTGGCTCGGATGAGGTGGCACTGATAAAATGGCACTGATGAGGAGGCACTAATATGTAGAATTGATGGACACTGATAGGCAACACTGATATGGAGCACTGATGTGCACCAATAGGCAGCACCAATATGTACCACTGATGGGCACTGATGGGCACTAATAGGTAGCACTGATAGGCGGCACTGATGGGCACTGATAGGTGGCACTGATGGCACTGATGGGCACTAAGAGAAGGCACTGATGGGCAACACTGATGAGGAGGTATTGACAGTCATTACTGATGGGCACTGATTGGCATCTGTCAAGGGCACTTTGATGGGCACTGATTGGCACTTTGGTGTGCACTGATTGTCATTTTGGTGGGCGCTGATTGGGATTTTGTTGGGCGCTGATTGGCATTGTGGTGGGCACCTCTGATGGGGGCTGCACAGATAATCAATGTGATTATTATCAGTGCACACTCCCCTCTGACAGTAGAGCCACCGATCGGCTCTCCCTGTCAGCGCGAACTGAGCCAATTAGTCACAGCTGATCACGTGGTAAAGAGCCTACGTACCGCTCTTTACCACGATCGGAGATGCGGTGTGTCAGAGTGACACACGGCACCACCATTCTCCACTCTGCGCGCCCCCGGGGGTGCACACAATTGGCTTATCCTGCTGGACGTCATATGACGCCCAGTCAGGATAACGGAGCCACATTGCGGATGTTAATCCGCAATGAGACGGGTGGGAAGTGGTTAATGATGCTTAAAGTGAAACAATAAAATGAAAAATTCCTTTAACCACTAGCCGACCTGCTCAAGCAGATATACTGCCTTAAGTCTACAACTACAGACTACAACTCTCCACCTGGACGAACTCCACACAACGTGGCTGATCTACATATGCCTTAAACACTTCTTTTATCCTGTGAGTGTTCCTTTTATTAAACATGATCCCTTTTATGTAATGCTGCACTTAGATTGGCGCTGCTTGCTTTTACTTCTCTATACCCAAAGAGCTGCTTCTTACTCTGACAGCTGGCTGCCTATCTACCACAGTGCTTCATACTGAGACCAACACTACATATGGACTTTTATTCTTGGACTTATCAATTTATGTTTATATACCATTGGTATCTTTTATATTAATGTACCGGTCCCTTTGTATATAGCCTTGTGCTACCTACCTACAGTACATACCCATAGTCTATATGATAAGGCCACAATTTAGTGCACTCGGAACAAGATTAGAAATTTTTTGTATAAATTCTGGTGTCTCTTTGGCAGACTATGGATGGAAATAACTCATTTTTGCACCACAGTGAGCAAGCCTTATGTAAAGAAGTCAAATTATAGTACACTTAGGCCAAGATTAACATTTTTTTTTAGATAAAGTCAATGATCTCATCATCATCATCATTCCCCTCCATCCTCATCATCATTGGATCATCACTCATACGCCGCAGCTGGGGGAACATGACTACCAACTTGTTGTTTATCAGTGTTCTCCCTTCTCTGTAGGGTCATGTTACTCCCTTCCTCTACCTCACAACCAACATCAGATTCAAACAAATGCCTGTGCATAATCAAGAAGCAAGTGGCTGACGCTGTGTTCAAATAATTCTGCTGACTCCACCATGCATGATGCTTGTGCTATGGCAGGAGCAGCTGTGGACAAGGAGGTAGAATAGGCCACTCTGACATCTGTGGTGGACTGCGCACTAGTGTCATAGAATGTTAGAGAATGAGTAGGATGAGAATGGTTTAGTAAGCCAGTCCACCACCTCCTCTGCATGCTGTGGCTGCATAGCATGGGCAACATCACTAAACAAAGACAAATGTGCCGTACCTAAGGACAGACCACGTCCACCTTTGCCTGTGGACACAAACGCTGCTGGCCCCCTCATAGTGTCAAGGGAATGTCTGTCTCTCCTTGTTGGTCTCCCAGTTATGATGGAGGGGGGCTTATTGGCCATTTAGGAACATCACTACTGTACGAAAATGGGGACCATTCTTTTGGTGGCCTCTTTTACATGGACGTTCCCTCTGCTCAGCTCAGTCACATTTATTCAAAGATCAGTTTACATCAGTTTTTCATCAGTTTACATTAGTTTTTCATAAATTTTTACATCTACTAGCTGGAGTCCTTAACTATTTAAGTCCCACAGCTATTTTTTTTTCTTTAAATTTGTAGTTTACATGATTAAAAAAATATTTTAGGCCTGAAGATTACTTAAAACCCCCAAACATTATATACATGGGAGTAGTGTAAATTGCAACCCCACGTTCAGCTCCAGGGGGCCCGCAACTCCCTGATACAAGCAATCATCCTACATGCTGCATTTTACAATTACAAAATCCTGGAAACAGAGTCCAGGTCCAATCCGTCTTGTGTCTCCCAGGGTCCCAGCTGAGCTCTGCAATCCAGTCCGGGGCTTCTAGTTTGCTTTCTCCCCAGACCACATCCCTCCCCTGCTCTCATTGGCTGCAGGAGAGAAGTCTTAGTTTCCCAGAAGATCATGCATTAGCAATCCCAGGACAGGGACATGTGATGCTTTCCGCCACCCACCTCTGCACCCATCTCAAACTGCAAACTCCCAGTTCTCTCAGGCGTGCCTCACCAGCCCTCCTGGCTGTGACCAGTTGTCCTCTCTGTAGTCTCTTAGCAGTATACAAAAACATATTTGGGGGGCACACCCTAAAATGCGTTTAAATTCAAGATGGTGCTGCTATTAGACCAACAAACAGTACAAAACAGATTACAGCACACACATTCAAGAATGACATTTCCTGCAAGGCTAGTTAAAAATCCCTGAACATATTTAAAAAAATACGGGGGTTTGGTCACACTATATGGTCACATAGTGCTAAGCCCACTTACTGCGACAAAGTACCCCAAATTAGTGGGTCCTACCCTAGTAATAGAATGGAAGATCCTGCGTCTCAACCATGGGAGCTAAACTCTATGTGGGAGAACTGAAGGGGATTCCTCCTATGGACTGGTGGCCACTAAATAAGAGGTAATGAAGAGGGGGAGGGGTGCTCTAGCCCAAAAAAACCTGGTCAGGGTCTATTGCAATATACAAAAACACATTTGGGGGGCACACCCTAAAATGCGTTATATATTAAGATGGTGCTGCTATTAGACTAACAAACAGTACAAAACAGAAAAACAGTCTCTTAGCAGTGCTCTATTCCACTGATCTCCCCAGCTGGGCTGACCCTGGGTTTTTAAGGAGGCCTGCCCCCCTGCCAATCCAAATTGGGGATAGGTCAAGGCTCCTCAGAATACCCTAGGCAGCTCCACCTCTCCTCTCTTTCTAGCACCTTCTAGAAAGAAGAGGGAGGTAACAGTGATGCTACCTGTGAGTCACCCAGCCCTGCCTTGAGCCACTCCCAGCCCAGAATGAAAACAAACAGGCCTAGCCAACAGCTAGGCCTGCCTAAATTTCCCTACTCTATAGAAAAATCTAACCTCTAGCACCTACCTAACTAGAGGGTGCTACACTTGCATGTTCCTGGAGGTCAAGGGTGCTACATCTATAATTGTAGTAGAGGTGCACATTTGTTATGTTATGTTTTGTTTTCTTCAGATTGATAATTTATTCTATTACTGGTGATTTAAATGCATATCTCAAACCCTCAGTAAGAACTTCCTATGCATGTGGCTAAGATGACTTAAAGTGGTTGTAAATGATCACCTTGTAAAATAACCCATTCAGTTTAAAATAGAAATGAAAGGCAAAACAGTTTTCTATAGATATAAAAATACATTATAAATAGCCTTTTCCTCTTTTTTTATAAGTGATTTCATTCCCTCTGTTCTCAGCTGCATAAGAGCTGGGTGGGAGAAGCAGCGGCACTCTGAGATTAACAGTGAATGGCTGTGCAACAGGGTGGTGGGCTGTGCTGAAATGGTTTCTGCTTTCTGCTAACATAGGTTAGCAGTAAGTGCTTACTTCTGCATGACTTGATTTTCATTTGTTTTGCAAAAAATTACTATATTAGATAACATACAGTAGTTTGCAATGGTGGATTGGTGGATTGTGCAACATTTCCACAATATTTGTTGTATTATATCTTTTTCTTTCTAGGTATTGTAATAATTTAAAGCTAAAAGTCATCTTTGTGAATTTATTTCAAAAATCACTTGTGCAGTGTAAAGAGCTGTTAACACACAGAAAGAGTTTCTTTCTATGTAATTACAAGATCTTTTCTCCTGTAAGAATGATTGCCAGATATGAACCTGAAAACTATCTACCCTGTGTTCTCTAGCGATTATAGAAATTAAACAAAAAAGAAAGTGTTTTGCTCCTGCAGAGGGCAGCTGTTACTTGCCATTTTTTATTTTCCATCTAATGATTCTCCAAACAACATTTAACATAACCGCTGTAAATGACAGAATATGTATAATAACACAACTCAAAGAGTTTACTACCATGCTCTCTTTCAGTTTTGAAACTGAAAAAGTAGAAATTTCAATAAAATGCTACAAGGAAAGTCATGGCTTACTGTGCGTCAATTATTTTATAGTAGTCAGTCAAAGGCAAATTTTGACTGCTCTATAGTGGAAGCTTGCCCAATTACTTCTACAGCTCTAAGACCCTAGAATAGATCTTAGATATTTTGTTGACTTTGATGTAGATATGCTTATGTAAAACAATGGTTATAAAATATTGATAATATAAAATTTATTGGATAGCAAAACATACTCATTCTTTATTAATGTTAATAAAATGCTTAATAGTTGCCATCACTCTCTTCTGTTGGTCTTACTCAACAATACATTGTGCATAAATTGCATATGTATGTGTGTGTATGTACGATTGTTAGCACATATGATCTTCTCTGAATGTTAGTGATTTAATCCTAAGTGTAGTAAAAATTAAAAAACACAAACCTCAGCACAGGGGACTTTACTTGCCTTCAGTGTAATGTGTTCTTTGTGCTGCTGGCTGCTGGTTTCCTTGAACCCCCCCCCACCACCACCACCACCACCATCATAATCTTCCAGTGCAGCAGGGGCACTCAGTCCTTAGTGGGGTGAATAGGATTAGAGATCCCAAGTTGAAACTAAAGTGCACAAACAATGTCCCTTTTCCTTTAAAGGAAGACACTCAGTCCTTAGCAGGGTGAATGGGAATAGAGATCCTGAGTTAAAACTGCCACCTCCACCATGAATGCTCACAGCCTCTTATCAGAAGCAGTTGACCACCCCATCACAGAGGGTCAAACACACATTAGTGATCTCCAAATGGCTCCAACCATGAACCCCCTTCTCAGCTAACCCATCAGGTATATTTCCTTCCAGTCTCCAATACTTATGCAGAGGAGTTTCAACACTCTATCCCCGATCATCAGAGTAATATACTGTATCTCAATAAAGCAGATACAGCCTCTTCATAGCACGATATGTTACTTAAAAGGTTTATTTAGTATAAAAAAGCCAGTCACATGATTGTAGTTAAAAAACAGCATGGATACTCTCATAGAGAGGTTTCAAACCCGAAAGATGGCCGCACTCTGCTCCTTTCCAGTTGTCGCAATGACGTTATACGCCAGGCTACAATATCATTGTTAAGAATGTATATAATACTGTATTTATAGAAAATGAAATAATAAATCATAAGTAGTTACTTTTGCCATGCCATTACATTTCATTGCTATCTGTTAAGGCTTTGCAACAATTATTTTAGCCGATTGCCAAGCTCCAAACCTGGAGAACCATGGTATCATATTATGTCTAAGTCATTACCAGTGAACTTTCTGGCATGGGTGGCACTACTGGTAGTTACAGGGGGTCCTCGGGTTACAAACAAGATAGGGACTTTAGGTTTGTTCTTAAGTTGAATCTGTTTGTAAGTCGGAACAGGTACATTTTTTAAGTGTAGCTCCAGCCAAAAAATCTATTTTTAAGTTTTGTAGATAGCATAGGGAAGGGTTATCACCCCTGTAACATTTGTTTTGCTGTCTGTGCCCCTGTTCAGAAGATTTCATCTCACTTTCTGTCCCAATGACAATTGGATTTTGAAAATTTGGGGTTATTAGGGAAATAAGGATAGGTGATAAAGCATCAGTGGAGACACCTTTTTCCCATATTAACACTTACAGGAGTGAATTTCCCTTCCTAGGGGTAGATTTCCTCTCACTTCCTGTTGTCTCCCTCCGTTTGTAAGTAGGAGTCGTTTGTAAGTCGGATGTTTGTAAGTAGGGGACCCCCTGTATTTGATTTGACCCCACAAGCCCTACCACTACATCTTAGTAGGTGTATCTTAGAGGGGGTAATACCTCATAAATAGTTTAACCTGAACTCCAGATATGATCTAGGGTAAAAAAATATATATTATACTTATGAACATCATTAAAAACTGTTTCAGCTGATGGCAGGAGGCACGAATCTGCACACTTGGCACTGAAAATAATAGACTATTGCGATAGGCATCAGGGCCTATTATAAATACTAGCAAGAAGAAATGAAGAAAAGGAGTAGTTGCTTCCCACAGCATCCCATAGTTATTGTATATAATATGATATATATTCAACGCAAATCCTTATATATAAATGAATACGTTGCAAGCTGAACACTCCAAGGTCAAAACACAACACCTTACTAATAATAATCAAACAAAATAGTGCAGCGCAAACAGATAATGTAAAATGCAATAGAAATCTATAAATTCATGAGTCCATAAGATTATCCACAGCTTCAAAAGTCCACACTTTCATGACCACTGTGAGAAAGTGCTTGCAAATGAGGCATGCGGGTGTAGATGTGAACAAAATCCCTCCACCATAGACATAAGCAGCCGCTCACCTCCTTGCTAAGACCAAAGTGGTCTCAATACGCCTTTCCCTCAATGGGGACACAATTTCTCCAGTGGACGCTCAGCAACAATGGTAGAACTCCGCCCATTACATATACGTAGAAATAAAATAAAGCGACATCTAATGCTCTCTGCTTCAAATTAAAATTTATTATAAAAGGTAAAACACTTACAAGTCCTGCACTTGTGACAAGTGCATACGATGAGCTCTCATAACACAAGTAATACACCAAAAAGATGGCCCCGGGTGATGTCACACGTAGCTCCAACCCCATGGGAGGAGTCACCTGTGGCCATCTTTTTGGTGTATTACTAGATTTTACTAGATTTTACTAGATGTTTACTAGATTACTAGATGTTGCTTTATTTTATTCCTACATGTACGCCACGGACAGAGTTCTACCGTTGTTGCTGAGTGTCCACTGGAGGATTTGTGTTCCACAAAGGAAAGGCATATTGAGACCATTTTGGTCTTAGCAAGGAGGGAGGCTGCTTATGTCTATGGTGGAGTGATTTTATTCAAATCTAAACCGCATGCCTGATTTGCAAGCACTTTCTCACAGTGGTCATGAAAGTGTGGACTTTTGAAGCTGTGGATAATCTTATGGACTCATGAATTTATAGATTTCTACTGCATTTGTTTGCACTTAGTTACTGTATATAGTTGGAAAGTAAATATCAGTCCAGCTAGTTGAGGAGCATGCAGATCAGCTTTGAGTAAAGATGGCCAAAAAGTTAGAGGGGTTTTTAAACTAGGCGACGGGGGGAGGGCCTAGAGGTAGAGATAGTCAGCGCAAAACATATTGCAGAGGGTAGTATTGGGGGCATTAGTGGTAGGTTGACTAAAGCACAGAAACCCAAGATAAGTATAATAACAAGTCCTAGTTGCAATCTCAGAACACCCAATAAGAGGATAGTATGCGACCGGTCTAAACTACGTGGCATGTTCACCAATGGCAGGAGCCTGGCGGACAAGATGGGTGAACTAGAGATACTGTTGTACAAGGAGGATTTGGATTTTGTGGGAATTTAAGCTGGTTCAACAGCTCTCATAATTGGCTGACAGCCATTCAAGGGTATACCCTTTATCGCAGGGATAGAGAGGGTTAAAAAGGGGGAGGGGTATGCCTATATATCAAGAATAATGTACAAGTGAATGTGAGAGATGACATCACTAAGGGAGCTAGGGAGGAGGTGGAATCCTTATGTGTAGAGCTCCAAAGGGATGAAGCTAAGGGGAAAATATTACTGGGAGTGTGCTATAGGCCCCCTAACCTGAGGGAGGAGGGGGAGACGGATCTCCTATCACAATTTGGATTAGCAGCAAGGATGGGAAGTGTTATCATAATGGGGGATTTTAATTATCCAGCCATAGACTGGGTGGAGGGAACCACGCATTCGTCTAAAGCTCGCTAGTTCTTAAATGTCTTGCAGGACAATTTCATGGTTCAGATGGTAGACGCACCAACTAGAAATAAAGCATTACTGGATCTACTGATTACCAACAATACAGACCTGATCATGGATGTGGAATTACGGAGCAATGTAGGAAACAGCGATCACAGGTCAATTGGCTTCAGTATAAATCACACAAATAGGAAACATAAGGGGAATACAAAGACACTGAATTTCAAAAGAGCCGACTTCCCTAAACTATGAACCTTGTTAGAAGGCATGAATTGGGATAAAATCTTAGGAACAAAGAACACAGAGGAGAGATGGGTTTGCTTTAAGAGCATAATAAATAAGGGCATTAGCCTAATAAATTTAAAAGAGCGAACAAAAGTCCTGGATGGCTTAACTCCAATGTAAAAATGCATATAAAAGCAAAGGAGAAGGCCTTCAAAAATACAAGGTTGAGGGATCATCATCAGCATTCAGATTTTATAAAGAATGCAAGAAGAAATGTAAGGGTACAATTAGGGCGGCTAAGATAGAACACGAAAGACACATAGCGGAGGAGAGCAAAAAAAATCCCAAGAAAGTATGTAAACAGTAAAAAAGGGAGGACAGACCATATTGGCCCCATAAAGAATGAGGAAGGACATCTGGTTACAAAGGATGGGGAGATGACGAAGGTATTGAATTTATTCTTCTCCTCAGTCTTCACAAGGGAATCAGAGGGCTTCAGTAACCAAAACTGCAGTGTTTATCCTTATGACACATCACAGGAAGCACCTCCATGGTTAACAGAGGACAGAATTAAAATTAGACTTGGGAAACTTAACATTAATAAATCACCAGGACTAGATGGCTTGCATCAGAGGGTACTTAGGGAACTCAGTCAAGTGATTGCCAGACCATTGTTCCTAATTTTTACTGACAGTCTTCCAGTCTACTGACTGGAATGGTACCAGCTGATTGGAGAAAAGCCAATGTAGCACTAATATTTAAAAAGGGCCCAAAATATATCCCTGGGAAATGCAGACCAGTTAGCCTAACATCAATAGTATGCAAGCTCTTGGAGGGGATGATAAGGGACTATATTCAAGATTTTAGTAACGAGAACGGTATCATTAGCCGTAATCAGCATGGATTCATGAAGAATCGTTCTTGCCAAACCAATCTATTAACCTTCTATGAGGAGGTGAGTTGCCTTCTAGATAAAGGAAGGTCTGTAGACATGGTGTATCTGGATTTTTCAAAAGCATTTGACACAGTTCCCCATAAACGTTTACTGTACAAAATAAGGTCCGTTGGCATGGACCATAGGGTAAGTACATGGATTGAAAACTGGCTACAAGGGTGAGTGCAGAGGGTGGTGATAAATGGGGAATACTCAGAATGGTCAGGGGTGGGTAGTGGGGTCTGGGACCAATCCTATTTATTTTGTTCATAAACGACCTGGAGGATGGGGTAAACAGTTCAATATCTGTATTTGCGGACGATACTAAGCTAAGCAGTTGAATAACTTCTCCGCAGGATGTGGAAACCTTGCAAAAAGATCTGAACAAATTAATGGGGTGGGAAACTACATGGCAAATGAGGTTTAATGTAGAAAAATGTAAAATAATGCATTTGGGTGGCAAACATACAAATGCAATCTATACACTGGGGAGAGAACCTCTGGCGGAATCTAGGATGAAAAATTACCTGGGGTTCCTAGTAGATGATAGGCTCTGCAATGGCATGCAATGCCAAGCTGCTGCTAACAAAGCAAAATGATAATTCTCCCGCTCTACAAGACTCTGGTCCGGCTGCACCTAGAGTATGCTATCCAGTTCTGGGCACCAGTCCTCAGGAAGAATGTACTGGAAATGGAGTGAGTACAAAGATGGGCAACTAAGCTAATAAAGGGTCTGGAGGATATTAGTTATGAGGAAAGGTTGTGAGCACTGAACTTATTCTCTCTGGAGAAGAGACGCTTGAGATATGATTTCAATTTATAACTACCGTACTGGTGACCCCACAATAGCGATAAAACTTTTTTGCGGAAGGGAGTTTAACAAGAAACGTGGCCACTCATTAAAATTAGAAGAAAACAAGTTTAACCTTAAACTACGTAGAGGGTTCTTTACTGTAAGAGCGGCAAGGATGTGGAATTCCCTTCCACAGGCAGTGGTCTCAGCGGGGAGCATTGATAGTTTCAAAAAACTATTAGATAAGCACCACAACGACCACAACATACAGGGATAAACAATGTAATACTGACATATAATCACACACATAGGTTGGACTTGATGGACTTGTGTCTTTTTTCAACCTCATCTACTATGTAATACTATGTAGTTAAACATATAAAAAATATAACATATAAAAATACGGAAAAGGGAAAAAAAAATTAAGCCTGCTCATCCAAAAAAAAAAAACAATCCCTATATAGCATATGGCGCCATCTTTTATTCTTTTGTTAAAATAAATGAAAAAAAGGAATCTCAGTGGTCACTTTGGTCAACAGATTTAGTTCTCCGTTTTCTATTGTGCAGTTTTAATAAACAGGCCACATAGTAAATTGCATGGACCCGAGAAACTGTGCGCCTTGCAAAATGATTTTTCTTCAATAAACATCTGCATCTGCTGACTGACAGGGGAACTGTCTACTCTAGTAAATTAGGGCAATTGCATAACACATAATATGATTAGCTTATCCATCTTACATGCATGTTGTGTCTTTTGCCCATGTTTTACTAAAGTTCAATGTATGTATACTCAAATACCACTAGAGGGAGTATAAGGTATTGTTACAGAATGCAAAGCTAGAAAGCTTAGCTAAATTGATCCCAAATGTAAATACGTTTTTCAATTAGTTTTGCCTTCAAATATTTTATAACTGAGCTATTAATATGCATGCCACACTCTGCTTCAGTGGAATAATTAAATTACTCCAAAGAACAGTGGTCATTAACTGTAAGTAAATAAGTTGCAGTGTTCTACAAATAAGTGAATTCTTTACAAAAAAGCAGATCACAGCCTTCTCAGTGGAACTTAATGTCACCTTTAATAGGGATGGAAATTCAGTCTGAGTAACCACAGAGACTAGTTGGGGTTAATGCAATATAAATAATTATGCCTAGTTCCTTTGTTTGCAGACTACCAATTATGTAAATGATCCTGAAATCACTGCAAAGTAAAGATAAAGTTAGTGTAGCTCACCTATTAGTGAATCATCTAGAAGGCATTAGTGGGGAAGTGATGAGAAAATACACTGAATATTTAATGGTTCTTGTTAATAGAAATGAACAGAAAGACAGAACATAATGTAACATTACAAGAAAAAAAAACATGCATTTCCTAAATGCTATTTTAGGTGTTAAAATATAAAAACCTTAATTTAATGATATAAAAAATAAAAAAAATAAGTTACCATTGGCAGCTGGTCAGAAATCAGCTTTCATGAGATTGCTGCTAGCAGGCTAATGAAGAGTCTATTCTGATTGGTTTCTATGGGTTTATATATTGTATCATTGCTGTTAACCTTAATAATTAAACCTGAGACTGTATTTTGTTCTGTGTTTTCTTGCATGTAGAAAAAAACAACATTCCACACATATCTCATACATGCCTTGTATTATTACCTATACAGTATATACACTGTACAGTACAAATACTGTATATTGATATGCGCGGGTTTCCTCCGGGCACTACAGTTTCCGCCCACACTCCAAAGACACGCTGGTAGTTTAATTGACTCGTGTCTAAATTAGCCCTAGTATGTATTTGTATGAATGTGTGTTAGGGACCTTACATTGTAAGCTCACCGAGGGCAGGGACTAATGTGAATGCACAATATATATGTAAAGTGCTGCATAAATTGTCAGCGTTATATATGTACCTGTAATAAAAAAATAAATGTTACTACCACTTAATCATCTTTGAGAAAGACAAATTTAAAATAAAAATGCTCAATTATTAGGGATGATCCTTGATCCAGTTCCCTTCCTCAATCCATTTCCATTTTTACCATACATTACCCCTGGTCAGGGCTTTTTTTCTCAAACAATAGGTGCTGGAACTCAACCACGACCCCCCAAAACCCCTCCCCCCACACACACCCTCCAAATCACATCAAATAGTGGGTGTGGTCATATTTCACAAACAGTAGAAGGGTCTTAAAGGGGTATTATATCAGGATTGCATAACATACAGAGTGCAAAGTTCATGGAGGTTACACACAGAGTGCAGAGCTAACACTTGTAAACACAGAAACCAGACTTCTGTGTTTACAAGTGATTGTGGTGAGCAGGCACCAAAGGGTCTGAGCTAGAGGTGGTGGAACTGAGTTCCACCAAGTTCCCCCTGAAAAAAAGCCCTGCCCCTGGTCCTAAATCTAATCAGTGTTAAGACTTTATGCATGAATGGATCTGACTATATTCTCAGCAAGCCTAAACATAACCCTGTCTTTGGACCTTCAAAAGGAAGCAAAGGTTGCAGTCTGCAAATTTCTGCTTATCCACATGCCTTCTTCACTGTTACATGACACTAATTACCAACATTCCATTCAAAAACCTGTATCATTGGGCTGTACAGGATTTGATGGATTGTCTAAGGAAAATGTTTCCATATTGTATATTATCTTTACACCTCTATTCCAGAAACACATCCTGTAGACAAATATTAGGAATTAAAATGAAAAGTTATTCCTTCCAAATTTTGGTGCAAATTGGGAGATTTGCGGAAGGTGGAATTAGGCTTGTTTTGCTGGTTTCTAAGGGTTCATTGGCCTTTAAATGGTTACAGAAGCTCTTTAACTATCTTGGGAAAAAAAATACCCCTCAATTGCCTAATTTTTTTCTACATTTTTTTCATGGAAAGAGAAAAATGGACAGTGGAAAAACAAAAATAATGCTCCCGCGCTATCACTTTAAAGCTAAATGGACAAGGGGTGACTGCTGCAAGCGCTGATTAGGTGATGCGTAGCTGATAAGGTGTAATAACTAGTGCAATTATGGTGCTGCGCTGTCAGATAATAATGCAATAAAAGTGTAATACAACATAAATAGTATAAAAAGATTGTAAAGAAAATTGTGATATATATACAAAAGTGCTTCTCATAAATAAACTGTACAAAAATAGTTCTCAATAAGTGTGCAAATGAACAAACAATAATAATAAGTTCACACCATGAGTAGTGCCAAAGAGTATGTGCTGGTCATACATAAACAACGACTGGACAACTTCATAACAGTACAACAATTGATGTGGTATTAGACCAAAGATATAGTGCAATTGAATAAAAATGTATAATATAGTGACAAGTCCAAAGCAACAGACACTAAGGGTCTGATAAATTAAAGTGCAATGCGATGATAAGTGCCTCTCTTAGTTCATCATGAAAAAAAAGTGACTGGTGCTTTATCTTTCCAGTATGTGACACCTCTGTTCTTTCAAGCCTCTCATCTTACTGCTGTAAAGTAACAGCATTGAATAGATAGTTCTATTTGAGGATCTGTGTGTTTCCACCTGTCTCCAAGGGTCCTGCTAGGATTGGCCCAGCTTATGGATCTCTATTGTGGATAATGCTTCCAGGGGGTCCCCCCCCCCCCCCCAATGACCTCCGTAATGATGATGTGTAAGAAAAAGAAGTCTCTGATAGTGTGATACTGTTTAGGATATTTATTTATAAAAAATAATGGTAAGGTACTCACTTAACAATACTGATGCAAACAAAACAGCCACAAGCAGCAAGCTCATCCCCCCGTGTTACTTCCGGTATGCCTGACACAGTCCCGACGCGTATTGTCACGCCCACGTGACTTCATCAAGGGATCAGGGATCCTAGCAGGACCCTTTCTTTGGAGACAGGTGGAAACACACAGATCCTAAAAGCGCAGCACAGACAATGGAAAAAGTTGCAAAAAATAATGAAGTTGCCTCGTCACCACAGGATCACTTACAAGAAAAAGCGTTAATTCACTTAATTATTTGTCAGTGGATCCGCGCTTCAGGGTATTTTTGCAACTGCTGACCTCCTATATAGGCAGGGAACACCTCCGTGTAACCCCAAAGGAATAAAGTCAGAAAGTAGGGAGTGGCGCTGTGCATAAAAGAGGGAATATCGGTATATAGTAATCCTACTAGTTAAAGTGACTGGCGTGTCTATATAATATTCTCAAGGATATAAATTAACAATGTGATATTGGATACAATGGTGTATACCATACATGTAAAGTGATAAATGCTAGTTGGTGTAAAAAATTAATTAAATACTATATAATAGTGCAACTATAATCCCATATGCTCAAAAAGAAAGAAATTATAAACTAAATATTTTTGTTAGTGTAATCATGATCCCATATTAAAAAAAACAGAGAGAGGTCATGAAATATAAGCACTAATGGCCTATACAGTGATCCGTTTTGTATTAATCGGTCTGTTATATAAAAAGCAAACAAAACAAAAGTGACAGGTGCAAAGTGACAGGTGCAAACCAATTATTGGTATTTCAACCCCTAAATGGTAATGTGCAAATAAACTTCAAATATTATGTAATATTCCTATAATAAATCCTCAGTATAAAAGAAAACCAAAAATGACAATTGCAAAATTAACTAAATATTGGTATTCCCACCCCTAAGTGGTAATGTGCAAGTAAACTTCAAATAATATATAATATTTCTGTAATAAATCTTCTATACACTCAAATAATATATAATATGTATTTTTGTGTTGAATCTTCAACCAAAGAAAAAAGTCCTATATAATATGCAATATCAAATGTTCATAAAGTGACATAATATGTCTTCCAGCCGAATTCTTCCTGATCTTAACAGACTCCCCCTGATGTGATTGCACTCACCGGAGCGCTATACCCCTGCAGGGGTATAAGCGTAAGATGTTTGTTTCCCAGGTTCCGATGTCCTTCTGAATCCTCAGGTGTTGATATCCTTTCAATTTCAAATCCCTCAATCTGGGCCATCCACTCATGCAAAGGGAGGAGGTAGGGGGAAAGGTACGCTATCCCCTATTCCAATCCTATTCCCAGCCGAACATCCGCTTCAGCATAAAAAATAAAAAATGATCCACATAGCGTAACTCCGTTTGGATAGGTTTATTAATACTGCTGATAAAAATCCAAGGAGTACAGCCAATTCCAAGGAATATTGTTTAAAAAATAGAGGAGGGAGCATGCAGGCTCTCTAACTCTCCTCTCGATCCGGGGACGCAGCGCTACTCACAGCCACCGCTTGCGTTCCACCGGTCTAGTAACAGAAACCACGGTCTCAGGAAATTACGTTGTGCGTGCCAAGATAGTCCCGCCTTACGCGTTTCATCACATGGATGCCATCGGAGGCGCTGCCATCTTGGCCCTCCCAACGTCTTATATCTTGGGTGTATTCCATGCTGCGGCCAATCCTCCGCTAGATGCTATACAACGAGCGTCATGCGGATCCAATCAGGAAGTCCCTCATCAGGGAGATACGGACCCAGAAACCAATTTTACTATCAACCTCATTAATTCAGAGGGATATTAGTATGTGGGCAAATAGGATCTCCTTAAGCGCCATCTAGTGGTATATTGTAAATAATACTATTATTTACGTGGAATGGCAGCGATGAGAAAAACCCTTTGCAAACCAGATATTATCTAGTAAAACCTTATACAAAATATTAAAAACCTATTAAAATAACAATCGGATATCCTTAAAACCCATACATATAAGAAGAGGTATAAATAGATTTGTTCTCATTTTCCCAAGAGGTATTAATTTTAAAAGTTTATATAAAGCAAAAAAAGGAAAAAAATATATATATATAAAAATGGAGAAATGAAAAAATAAATTGAAAAAATAAAATAAAAAATTATAAAAATAAAAAATAAACAATAAAAAACGGAAACAACACAATAAAAAATTCCCAAAGGAGAAATTAAAAATAATAAATATGACAATAAAAATCTATATAAAGGTATACGTAAAACAAATGATAGCGGGTGTATGTCATGTAATCAGAGCAAGTGTAAACGGAGGGATTAAGTTCATTTACAGTTAATATGAGAGATTAAAAATTCCCGTCTAGACTATTATATAGTTTTTATGCATTGTGTTGGAGCCATCACTAAAGGAAAGATTAATTAAATGCTATATGTTATATAAAAAATCTCCAAATATCCACAGAGATCCAGAAACAAGCTCAATGTGGGAACCTGAAATAATATAACAAATGTAAAATCCACTTAGTTAAAAATTGGATAAGAAACAATTCAGATCGATGTCTACGTTCAACCCCCTAGGAACCAAACTCCCTAGGCGGTATATCCACTTAGTTTCATTCTGAGACACCTTTATTCTTTTATTACCGCCCCTCCAGTGATCTTTAATCAAATCAATACCGTAAATAATTAGTCCCGTGGGATCTCTATTGTGGACCTCATCAAAGTGCCTAGAGAGGTTATGTTTTGAAAAGCCTTTTTTAATATTATTAATATGTTCTCTAATCCTGACACGGAGAGGCCTAGTGGTTCTTCCCACATACTGTAACCGACAGGGACATTCAATCACATATGTAACGTGAGTGCTTTCACAGGTGATCAATTCCCTGATTTTCTACTCCATCCCTGATCTAGATTTAAAGGATGATTTTTTCTTTGGCTGTTTTTTACTCACCCGACAGGGCAGGCACTTTTGACATCTATAGAAGCCTTTCATCTCAGGGAACAATCTGACCGTTTTGGGTGGGTCGATCACATTGTGTACCAGCTGGTTCCTCAAATTAGGGGCCTTTTTATAGATGAATCTTGGCTTTTTTGAAAGTATCTCTGCCAAAATTCTGTCGGATTTTAAAACTGGCCAATATTTCCTAATTATGTGTTCGACCGAACGGTATTGGTTATTAAAACCGGTAATAAAGGCCATATCCATCCCGGAGTAGTTGTCATCTTTCTCCTTTTTTCTCAATAGGAAATCACGATCCAAACCTCCTATCTCCATCATCTGCCTAATTAAGGGTTCTTTTTGGTATCCTTTATCAATAAATTTCTTGATCAGAGTGTCAACTTGTGTGTAATAGTCATCTATCTTGTAGCAATTTCTTCGTAACCTCATCAGTTGACCTTTCGGAATATTCTCCTTCCACCAGCCATTGCGATCCGTTGTTTTAAAAAAAGTTCTAGTGTGTAATTCATTGTTCTCTTTGAAGATCTGTACATCTAGATAATCTATCTCTTGAGGATCGCATTTCCCACTGAAAGAGATGCCATATTGATTTTGATTCATTATTCTCAAGAAATCCTGGAAAGAGTCTGCCGTGCCTCTCCACACGATGATCACGTCATCAATATAACGACAGTAGAATTCAATCTCTGGGCGTAATTTCTTGTATATGAATTCTTCTTCCCACATGTCCATAAATAAATTCGCCACGCTCGAGGCATATCTTGCCCCCATGGCGACGCCCTTAGTCTGAACATAATAATCCTTCTGGTACCAAAAATAATTGCTTTCCATCGCTAGTTTTAAGGCTTCCAAAATAAAGTTGATCTGTTCTTGTTTAAGGTTGGCATCTCCATGGAGTGCTTTCTCTACCCCCTTTATACCATGTTTTTGTATAATACTAGTATATAAGGAGTTTACATCTATTGTCACAAGGAGGCAGTCATCAACCTCAGTCACATACTTCAATTCATTGATCAATTGCGTACTATCCCTTAGATATGACCTTCCTTTTACTACCAATGGTTTCAGGAAACAATCGATATATTCCCCCAATCTGGAGAACAAGGAATTCATTCCGCTTATAATCGGTCTTCCTGGGGGCTTCTCTAATCGCTTATGCACTTTCGGTAAATAGTATATAACTGGTGTCTTTGTGGACTTACATATCAAATATTTTGCTTCTTTTTTATTCAAAATCCCTTTATCTTTCCCTTTTTTCACGAGAGCTCTCAATTTCTTGCCGTAAAGTTGTTTTGGATTTCCTTTAAGTTTCTTATAGGTATTTTCTACTCTAAGGAGGTTCTTCATCTCTTCCTCGTAGTCTTCTTTCCTTAATATGACCAGTCCGCCCCCTTTGTCTGCGGGGCGTATGACTACTTCTTTTCTTTTTCCAATTTCTTTAATTGCTTTCCACACGTTCCTATCTTTAGAGTTCTTACTTTCGAGTTTCGCAAGATCGCTTTCCACCATCTTCTTGAAAGCATTCATACATTGGTCACCAGGGACCTTTGGATTAAAAATAGAATTATTCCTAAGATTAGTGTGTGTAAAACTGGATGGTTCTTCTGCTGGTTTCTTATCCTTATTTAAAGCGTAGTGTTTTCTTATTCTTAGTTCACGCATAAATTTCTGCAAATCAGTGAAAACCTCAAACTTATCAATATTCCTGTCCGGTGCAAATTTTAATCCTAGGTCCAAAATCTTTAGTTCCTCATCAGAAAAAATGGCATTGCTCAAGTTAAAAATCCCTTCTCCTAATACTCTCTTCTCCTTTTTCTTCTTCTTTCCTCCTCGTTTTCCCCTTGCCTGTAACCTCTTTCTATATCTCTTATGCCCCATACACACGGTCGGACTTTGTTCGGACATTCCGACAACAAAATCCTAGGATTTTTTCCGACGGATGTTGGCTCAAACTTGTTTTGCTTACACACGGTCGCACAAAGTTGTCGGAATTTCCGATCGACAACCACGCGGTCACGTACACCACGTACGTCGAGACTAGAAAAGGCCGGTTCAGAATCAAGCGCGGCACCCTTTGGGCTCCTTTTCCTAATCTCGTGTTAGTAAAAGTTTGGTGAGAGACGATTCGCGCTTTTTCAGACTCGTGGCTTTCAGATCGTTTTCTGCTGTTCAGTTTGTGCTTGTGGGTTTGTATCTGCTCTTCAGTGCGTGCAGTCAGTTCGTATCAGAGTTTTCTGTGTGATCTTGCCTGCTCGTTGCTGTTTTTCAGGTCGCTCTTCACAGGCCTTGCTGTTCTTCAGTGCGTTCTGTTACTTCGTTCTGAGCAGCCGACCGTTTTCTAGCCATGTTTCGTATGCGTACTCCTCTACAGTTCGTGCTGTGCGGGGGCTTGGTGTTGGGGTCCTGACCTTGACACAAGTCCAGTCCATGAACAGGGTGGGGAGGAGTTCATGGACCAAGAATTGGTTGCTTCAGTGTCACCAGTTCTCTCATATGCCTTTGCTCCGTGAGATCCGTGAGAATAATCCCGATGATTTCAGGAACTTTCTCAGGATGACGGACCCCGTGTTTCACCGTTTGTTGGCTTTGCTGACCCCTTATATTAGCAGGCAGGATACCTGCATGAGGCAAGCCATCACTCCGGAGCAGAGGCTGGTCGCTACCTTGCGGTATTTGGCCACAGGGAGAAGCCTGCAGGACCTCAAGTTCTCGACAGGCATCTCCCCCCAGGCTCTTCTTTGTGGACATTTACTGCTTGTGTTTGTTTGAGCTGACCCTGACAGAAATGTGTGGAGTGCAGAAAATGTCGTGATTGTGTAACCTTATACAAAGCAATGTTGGCTGTTATTTACTAAATGCAAAGACACTTTTCACTACAAGTGCACTTGCAACTGCACTGAAACTGCACTTGTAGTGCAAAGTGGATTTCCCCTTAGGAAATAACCCCCATTTTCTCATAAAACAACAATTACATCACCCCAAAAGTGTTGTAGCGTGAGACAATAATCCACACATTCTTGATGAACAATCTTTTTAATACCTGCACAATCACATGTGCATTTACCAAAGGTTTTTCTGACAAACCAACATGTTTGTTGTATAACAATTTTTGTGGTGTCATTATCCAAAATCAAAATGTCCATTTTATAGAAAACAGGCCTGTGTAAAACCAACAAGAAAGACACAAATCTTGATCTTACAAAGTTCACATTTGGTAGAACTGGAAGGCTATATCAGACATGAGTATTTAGGAACTGTGTTTGATATAGCGTTCAGATGGGGGGAAATCACCCCTGGAAAAGCCAAATTTGGAAGATGCACACAAATTTCCCAATGTCAACATGTGCTAGCTGCCATCACGGGGGATCAAGGGATGTGTTTTGGGGGAGAAAGCCCTTCCTCACAGCTACTTTATAATTGAGGAAGGGGTTGCACCCCCAAAACGCGTCCATTGATCTCCCGTGATGGCAGATAGCACATGTTGACACACTGTGTGCATCCTCCAAATTTGGCTTTGGGAAAAATCACAAAAACATTTCGCACATTGTAGCACACAAAAGAAGAAAGTGATTTGGAGGGGTTTTAAACTCGCCCCAAAACATCAATGATGTTTTTATATTTTGGAATAACATCATTGATGTTTTGCTTGATGTTTTCCAATTGTAAATTACACCCCATGATCTCCCCGATCAGGATCTGGGCACTTTCGGATGTGAAAGGATCTGGATCCACAACCTCACGATCACCTAAAAAGAGAGGAAACCCAAAATAAATTAGGTTTCAAAAAAATGCCGCAATCCATCTCTTATCTGAGCCTGTGGTCGCAGACACTCACCTGTTGTGGTAACTACTTCCACCACGTCTTCATCCTCCTGCTCATCTTGTGTTGGGGGGATTTCTCCTTCTTCCAGAGGGGGGGGGCTCTGGTCTCCTCGGATGAGGGGTGTCCTCCGAGTCTTTTCTCCCCTATGTAAAACAAAAATGGTATAATTAGCACATAGATATTTAATGTCAGAACTATAAAGATGAAACATTGCTTGGAAGTGGGGTACAATTGTCTATTTTAGCCGAGTTCCAAGATGTAGCTTTTTTAGTGCCCTTTGTCAAGCTGCAATACTTTACCTGTTTGGTAAAAGCTTCACAGATGTAGCCCCCCCTATAGTATACACTGGAGCACCTGTGTGGCCCCCCTAATAAAAATGGTGTTCTTGTGTCCCACACTAGTGCTCCAGTGTCCAGATGTGAAAACAGCTGCTCAGTGTCCTCTCCTTACACAGAATCTAGTTTGCATTTCATTCTAGTAACAAAGCCATCTACACAACCCAATTCTTTGAAGACAAGTATAGGGCGTCAAAATGGTGGCCAAATGCATATGGCCTAAACAATGGTATTTTATCGTCCGAAATAACAATGTAACAATGTGTGATCCGAACGAATAATGTGCCCATGAACATGAAAGTTGCCATTTTAAACTGTACAACAGTTCCTAAAAGCACATGGAGCAGCACGAACGTAATAAACATAAAGAATAGGAACACAGCACAACTACTTACTTTTTTGCAGCAATCTCCGGATCTTTCTGTACTGCTCGTGTTCTCGTAATTTCAGGTCCGACCACCGCTTCCTGAGCTGATCTTTCGATCGTCGTACCCCGAATTTCCGGTGCAGACTCCTGACCACTTTCGCCATGATCTTGGCCTTTCTGACATTGGGGTTGGGGTAAGACCCATACTTTCCATCATAGTCGGCCTTCTTCAGGATGTCCACCATCTCCAACATCTCCTCAAAGGACATATTTGAGTCCTTTAATCTCCTTCTGGATCGGGACGTTTCAGGCTCCAGCCTTTCCTCCTCCTCCTCCTCGTTGCTACAATTAGCACGATCCTGCTGTCTATCCGCCATGTGCTCTTCCCCCACTGCGCCGAACGAAAAGGGGCAGGGAATAGACTAGAAAGAACGTCAGGGGCGGGCGGAGTTATACGCATGCGCAGTGTGTATAAATCGTAACGCGCGCGTATTACGTACGATCTGTGAGCGGAGGAAGGAGCATCAGAGACGCCGATCGTGCTAACGAAGGTAGGATCTAAACTTGGGCCTATACTGCTTCGAAATGGAAGCCTATATTGTAACAAGATTAGGGGAGTTTGGCCTGACATTAGGCTTTGTCTTGTGTTGTGTCTTACAGAGAAAATGGATGGGTTCAACGACCACAATTTCCTGCCCCTGTTCATAGACAAGTACAGGGAGCTGCCCTGTCTGTGGCAAGTGAGACAGCCCCACTATAATCACAAACAGAAGAGGCAGGCAGCGCTGGAGAAACTGCTGGAGTTGGTGAAGCCGGTGGTCCCCACAGCAACCATCCCTTATTTGAAAGCTAAAATTGGTGGCCTGAGGAGCACTTATCTTAGGGAGCGCAAGAAGGTCACAGATTCCCAGAGGTCCGGAGCTGCAGCAGATGACGTTTATGTCCCCAGGCTGTGGTACTATGAGAGACTGCGATTTCTGTCAGACCACACTGAAGTCAGGGAATCCCTCTCTACTCTTCCTTCCACGCTTCCTTCCACCCCAGCTGAGGCTTCCGATGTCCAACCTGGGCCTTCCAGCCAGGAAGAAATGGAGGAGCCCAGCTGGAGTCAGGTATAGCATTCTTCTACAGATTTCTGGACAATAAATAAATGATGTTTATTAGATGTTATTATTGATCACTAATTGCTGATTAAAAAAAGTGCTTTACATATCAATAGACAGTAGTGGGCACCCAAAATTGGGAAAAGAATGAAAACTGCTGGGCTCAGAAGGATAGTCTGTTATATTTGTTAACATTCAATTTGCAGCAGTCAGGAGGTGAAAATTGTGTGTGATTGATGAATAAAAAACTAAAACTATGTCCCTTTTTCATACACAGGAAGACCTCAGCCAGGAGGAGGCTGTGGAATGTGGCAGTCAGGAGGAGGCGGGGGTTAGTGGCAGTCAGGAGGAGGCGGGGATTAGTGGCAGCCAGGAGGAGGCGGGGCTAAGTGGCAGCCAAGAGAAGCCTGGGACAAGTCGCAGCCTGACTGAGTCTCAGGTCCCTCCCCTCCGCCTGCCATATAAACGAGCCAGGAAGGCCACTCCGAGTCCCGTGCAGGATTCAGCATACAGGCTGATCCAGGAGGCTTCGGCGTCCCTCCGAGCCTTCCCCAGTCCTGAAGAGGCCTTTGCCTGCATGGCTGCCACAAAATTGCAGGGCATGCAGGAGGGTCAACGCAAGATCTCTGAGGACCTGATTTATAAAGTCCTTCGTAAGGGGGAGAGTGGGGAACTGACACACAAGACGGATGTCATTGAGAGGGACGATCCTCCTCCTCCTCCTCCTCCTGCTGCCACAACTCCACCACCACAGCCAAAGCCTGTAAGGAAGCGTGGAAGGAAGACCTGAGAGTGATGACCCTGGGTTCAGTCTGGTCTGACAGAAGATGCAGTCTCTCGTATGACCACAGCCTGGGGACACAGATGTCATCTGCTGCTTTCCGGATCTCTGGGACTTCTGGACCAGACTGCCCTCCCTTATGATATGGACTCCTCAGACCACCAATTTTGCTTTTAAATAGTTGATGTCTGCCCCAGGGGTCCAAGGCTTTGCCCACTTCTGCAGTTTCTCCAGCATTGCCTCCCTCTTTGTTTAGTTGTGAGCCCTTAATAAAAATTTTTTGGGTAAATTCTACTCTCCTGTGTGTGTTTTCATCCAAAAAGGACAGTTTGTTGGTGACGATTCAGGTACATTTCTAAAGTACAATGTGAAATTAACAAGGGACAACAACACCAAACAATCTCCTACAGATTAAATAGAACAACATATTAGTGGTGTTGTGGGAACTTGTCACCAAAAACACACACAAACATTTTCGGGAATACAAATCAAAATCACCAAAAAAAAAATAAAAAAGAGAAACACAAAAAAAGAATCTACATTAAAGTCCAAAAAAAAAAAAAAATTTTGTTGTCAGATGTGAGAAATCAAAATATATTGAGGGAATCCCGATAAATAGTAACGAAATAAGTTTGTGAGAAGTGTGTGTGAATATGAGCAGCAAAACTACTTAATTCTTGTCACATTATAAAGAAGAAGAGAGTGCGCTGTATTAAACCATTTTGAACATTGCAGCGTGACGAAAGTGCTGTATCCATTCCGAACGCTACGTTTACCAGAACGAGCTGTCCCGTGTCGGAATTTCTTCTGAGCATGCGTGGCACTTTGTGCGTCGGAACAGGCCACACACGGTCGGAATTGACGCGATCGGATTTTGTTGTCGGAAAATTTTATCTCCTGCTGTCCAACTTTGTGTGTCGGAAAATCCGATGGAAAATGTCCGATGGCGCCCACACACGGTCGGAATTTCCGACAACACGCTCCGATCGGACATTGTCCATCGGAAAATCCGACCGTGTGTACGGGGCATTAGGGTTTGATCTGATCCTCTGCCTTGGTTCCTGTTCGATCCATTTCTTGCCTGTTGTGGATATCTGTAGGTCCCAGTGTCCCTTTGTTGTGGATGTCCGTAAGTTCCTGTATCCCTCGGTTCTCTGTGCATGGGTGGGCCTCCTTGTCTCTGGAAGTCCCTGCTGATCTCTGATCGATCTTTCCATCCCTGTCTTCTGTAGGGAGGTTGTGCTTTCCATCTTCCAGGCGGGCCACCCCTGTGAAAATCCCTATTTTCCCTGGGGGATTCCCTATATTGGGGATTGTTATAGGTACCATAATATCTCCTTTCTCTTAAGGGTGAATACCTATTTTGAGTAGGGATATTATATCTTGGAGTGCCCGGGGATCTCCCATTCATAGGTTCTAGGGGATATTCTTCCCTACCCCTCACCCAGGGTCCACTTGTTCGATAATTGGGTGTACGTGGCATCTCGGTACGTCTGATAATAGGGGTATGTTCAAATCTAGTTTGTCTCATATTATCCGATGTTTCTTCTTCCTCTACTGGACTCTCATCCATAGAGTTTTCATCTACTTCATTACTCAATTCATCTACTTCTTCTTGCCACTTGTAGACCCTTTTATTAGCATAATCCAAAACATCTCTCTTAAATTTTTTCTGTTTCTTTGTTTGTATCTCCACATCATATTTCTTTATAATCTCTTGTAATTCTTTATCCTTATCTTTATATTCTTGTTGACCGATGAAGGGGAGTAACAAGTTTTTAATCTCAGTGATCCGTTCTTCTACTTTTCTTAATTTAAAAAGGCTCCTTGCTAGTATTTTATGTAGAAGCTCATTCTCGCACCCTGAGAAGAAAGAATACCATTCTTCATTCAGGGAGGCATCATCAATGCTATCGTTTAGGCTCAAATCCCACCTTAGCCTCCTAGGTGTCATTTTTTCTTTTACATACATCTCAAGGGTAACAATATCCCACCACACCCTTAGCTCTTTTTCCAGGGTGTGTCTCAGCTGTTTCAACAGCCCATTCATATCCTGCCTGTTATTAACCTGCTCTTGGTTGAAAATCCCTCCTACATCAATCTTCCTGCTTGATATATATCCAAATATGTCCATAGCTGCAGATCTATATTTAGCGCCCGCAGGAGCCAAGAAGTAATTATTTGTCAGTGGATCCGCGCTTCAGGGTATTTTTGCAACTGCTGCCCCCCTATATAGGCAGGGAACACCTCCGTGTAACCCCAAAGGAATAAAGTCAGAAAGTAGGGAGAGTTAAAGTGTTACTAAACCAACAACAGTAAAATCAGTCTGTATATGCAGTAAAGCATGCTTGTTATACTCACTGTAGATCCTAAGGCGTAAATCCTCTGCATTGTGAAAAAAGGCTATTTGATCTTCTCTTCTCTGATACTCCCCTTCTTCCACTGTCTCCAACCCATCTCCTAATAGAACAGAGGCTAGGGGACTAGCTGCACATGCTCAGTTTGGTGTGTATTGCTAAAGAGTTTTTTTTTCTGTGGGAGAGTGCATGTGATCAGCACAGAGCCAATTGGCAATGTCCAGACAGAGGGTCAGGAGTCCTCCTACATGTTTTAACCAGATACTGATAGAAGTCACAAGACTGCTGTAACTGCTGATGAGAAAAGGTATTTAGCAGTTTATATTTACTAAAATAATTGCATTTTCATGTTCTGTGTACTGTGGGAGACCTGATATAGTAAATGTGGGGTCCTGGGTTTAGTAACACTTTAATTTGCTGGTGGTCCATGTAAGAAAAGCCACCCCTTTCCCAATCCCCAGCTGTGGTATGCATCCAACTGTTTGATGAGTCGAATATATACTCCCCCCGCTAACAACTGTGATTACTCCCCCTGAACTACAGTGGCCAGCAGGGGGAGCAAGCATTCAACTCACCTAACAGAAGAATACTCACAGCACCTAGGAGCATAAAAGTGATGGCTTTTCCTTACATGGACCATCTAAAAGGTAAGTGAATAAATGCTTCTTTTACAGGTGGGCTTTTTTTTTGTAAAAGTGAGCAAGTAGTGACAAGGTCACTTTAGAAAAAAGTGACAGTTCACAAGTTGCAAATACAAAAAAAGGAAAGTGAACAAAAACTAACTAAAAGACACCAAATCTAGAGAATATCAATAAGACCCCTTTCACACTGAGACGCGCTGGGTAGTAGTGGTTACCAAAGTTTAAGCAGCGCTTTTTGGCCACTATCGGGGTGGGGCACCGCTAGAGGGACGCTTTTAACCCCCGCTAGCGGCCAAAGAAAGGGTTAAATGCGCCCGAAAAGCAATGCTTTATATTTAGCTTTATAGGCGCTTAGGCTACGCTGCCAATTCATTTCAATGAGCAGGGGTCGTGGAGAAACCGTCCTACTTGCAGGACTTTTAATAACGTCCTGCAAGCGCACCGCTCCAGTGTGAAAGCACTCAGGATCTCACACTGGGGCTGCAGGGGAGGCGTTTTTCAGATACTTTACAGGCTCTATTTTAAGCCCAAAAGCTCCTGAAAAATGCCTCAGTGTGAACAGGGTCTAAGGGCTCATGCACATGGCTGATTAGGGCCATACAGGGCCCAAATCAGCATAATTATGTGGCAGGCATGTTCAGGTGTTTTTAATTAGCTATGGATAGGCAGCTTGTACAAATCGAAGACAAGTTAATGTTGTCTGCAGGTGTTTGCATGTAATCATAGATGGACGGCAGCTTTTTAATTTTTTTTCAATGGGTCAATGGGTTTCATCATTAATGTGGATTTACATCACCGGATGGTGTTATTGATGGTGGATGTTCATTGTAGGACGATTTTTTTTTTTTAATTGAATTGTGAAAAACTTTGTGTTTTGTTTTACACACTACATTTTTTGAATGAGTAGGGGTATGAATTGGGGGGAACCCCACCATTTTTTTGAGACTATTCCCAGGTCCTTTGTTTACAAGGCCAGGGATTCTTTTAATTGATACTAGCTCCTTATCTTAGATGAAGGTCCCTGTTGCTCTGAAATGGCCATTTGCAGATGGGACCAGAGGATGTCACATGCTTTTATTCACCTAACGATGCAAGTACGTTTTATTTGTTTTTTTTTCTTTTGTGTGATACAAAGCTTTCCACATGCTTTCCTTCCTACATTTTGTTAGCTTCAAGGACAACACATGAATCTTGTTGGTGCTGCTGCATGCAATGTTATGTCTAATTAAAAATATCTACTATGTCCTTCAGCTGCCAATTGTTCACATCTTGTTTAATTTTTGTTCCATTCAGATGTTTCCACCACTCTCCACCATTTACATCAGCTATTTGAGGTGATTTTTTTTTAACTCATCTATACTTTTCCCCAAGCTTCCCATCCAATCCTAAATCATTCACTGATGTTTTTTCATAAAACATTTTTTTTGTTGTTTTTTTTTTTTTTTATTAAAAATATTTCAACTTCTTCTAGAAATGCATTGAACATTCTGTTGATAAAGCATATTATAATTATTTATAGTGCCTAATCTCATGAAGTACTTAAAGTGGTTCTAAAGCCTAAATATTGTTTACCTTAATTTATTATGTGCATTAAAGTGTCACTTTTGTTGGGAAAAAAAAACATTCCTCTCTGGGTGATCTATGTACATTACAAGGATTTTAACAAACATTGTTGCAGATTCCTACCCATTGTTATTCTGAAGAAATCCCTGTGTGTTTGTCTATATGCACGTGGAGAAGTGAGTCTAAGGCCCCTTTCACACTGAGGCGCTTCTAAACTGCCAGTAAAACACTGAGTGCTTTGGAAGAGCTTTTCAAGCATTTTTGGAGAGCTTTCCATTCATTTCAATGGAGAGGTGCGTTTTTTTCAGAGCAATACCCCAGTGTGAAAGCATTCATTGTTTTTAATGGAAATAGGTTTTCATGAGCTTTTCAGGCGCTTTCTTGCTAAAAAAAGTGCCTCAGTGTGAAAGGGGTCTAATAGAAGTTGTTTCATAATTATCAATCAGCTGTGCATCTGCAGGGCTCTAATGAGAAAATCTACTTGTCAGTCTTTATTTGTTTATAGCGCAAAAAATGAAAACCGCAGAGGTGATCAAATACCACCAAAAAAAAGCTCTATTTGTGGGACAAAAGAGACATCAATTTTGTTTGGGTACAACGTCGCATGACCCCGCAATTGTCAGTTAAAGCGACGCAGTGCCGTATCACAAAAAATGGCCTGGTCATTTAAGGGGTAAACCCTTCCAAGGCTGAAGTGGTTAAGGTAAAATATGTTTAGGCATCAGTTTACCCCCTCACCCCCCCTTTGCTTAACTCCTCTCATTCGATCCAGCACTTGGTACATCTACAGCTCTTCTCTCCCCTCACTTCCTGGTCTTACATGTTTTGCTGTCAATCAAAGTCAGTGATGGAGGAGGGGGAGCCAAGTCCCTTTGTGTGTGTCTGTAGATGCAGAGAGTAAGGTTCAGGAGCCTGTAGCTCTCTATAGGGGCTATAGTTTGCTGTTTTTAAAAAATTGACGCTTTACAAACTCTTTAAAAGATGTTCAAAAAGAATCAACTCCTCTCTGTCTGTTCCTGAATGAGTTTATTTGAAGCTCTTTTCTGCTACCAAAACCTATAGGCTTAAGGATTTAGTTGTATTTAAAGTGGTTCTAAAGCCTCAAGGTTTTTACCTTAATGCATTTTATGCATTAAGGTAATAAACCTTTTGTGCTGCAGAATCCCCCCATCCCCCTTATTCTTACCTGAGCCCAATCCGATCCAGCCATGCCCATCACGCACCACTGTCTCCCTCCTCACTGGGCAGATTGATAGCAGCAGTTCCCACTGCTGTCAATCAATTGATGTGATGAGGGAGAGGGGGCAGGGCCAAGCCACCCATTCTGTGTCAATAGATGCAGACAAGGCAGCTCAGGAGCGAGCCTGCATGGGTGCCCCCATAGAAAGTGGCTTTCCATGGAAGGCACTTGCAGAAGAGGAGGAGTCTGGAGTGTTGGCGGGGGACCCCAGAAGAAGAGGATTGGGGTAGGTAAGTATTACATGTTTGTTATTTAATTTTTTTTTTTAATGAAGGTTTAATGTCACTTTAACAATAATCAACCCCCCTATTAGGTTCCCTTCACTTTATCATTTGTATGATTTATGTTATTTATTATTCTGAAAATATCTATTAAAGCCTAACCATAACCTGGTAGCTCCCTTTTTAGAAAAACAGCCCTCATACTGGACTCAAATAAATGTTAATCCCATCACTGGCTCAATAAGGGTATCCTACAAATTACCAACTATAACACCAACAAAGGACAATCATTTGATAAAACTATTAGTAGTCACATTTAACTGGACTTGTTCTATAATGTTGATGATGTTTCCTAGCTTCTAAAAGCCACTTCTTCTGAAGAGACTTGGAGAGTCTATGAAACACATCTAATGATATTACTAGAGCTTCTGCAAATAGAAGTGTCTCAAAAATCCTGGAACATTTTCCTTGGTTATTCTGAATTGAACTCTACTTCTAAAAAACTTCCTTATATACGTAGAAGACAGGGGCATAGATCTGAATCAGAATATCAGTAGTCAAGATAGCAAAACAAATGGCCTGCCAAAATATTGATAAGCAACTTTTCATGGAAACTCGTCTGTATTACCAATTGCTTTTCTCAGATGTCATACTACAATCCAGAAATATATTGCTGAGTAGAGAAAATGAGGCACATGAGATTTTTTCTTTCCTTTTTATCTTTTATTTGACATACTTTCATCATACAAAAAAATCCTACTCCCCATAAAACATCAAACACAATTAATAAAATTGCTGAAATTGAGGAGCTCATAACCATCTCTCAAGATAACATCTCCAAACATAACACCCTTTGGGCCTGTTGGTCCCTCTTCAAAACTACCTCTGTTTATACCCAAATCATGAGTTTGCATACCAATTACCCATTTGACAACCCTACAACACCTCGTTCAGCATCAAGTTGTCGGGATGACCGGGGATGGATGGGCCGAAGTTTAGGGTCAGGTTGAAGGCTCACGCCCCCCCCCGTCTCAGTCTATCTCACCCTCCCATCTCACCCCTCTTTTTCTCTCCCGTTTCTATACCCGTTACCTTAAGCTACCCCCTTCCTTACCCTTCTACCTCCCTCTCACCTATCACCATCTCTCCTTTGCCCTACCACACTCGCTTACATACACCCAATGTAACTAACCAAAGTGTTAGGACTGTCAGCCTTGAAATCACCCCCAACCATAAGCAACCCTCACCCTCTGACACCTGTCACACCAAAAACCTAACCACCATATCACCTTAAAGAAACATAAATATTCAACACATCATGTCTCAAGAAGCCAGCTCAAATCCCAACACAGTTAATTCCAACATGAATTTGGCTTCTCCAAAGATCCAGTATTTCCTGGCTTCAGAGAAACAAAACTCACACTTTCCTTGTAACCTGTACAACTGGCTAATATATTCAACTCTTTACCATTATGTGCTATACTATCCTTATATGTGGTAAACACGACATATCCTTGCTATGGTTATAGGATTTAGGTATACCTTTAGGCCGTTGGGCCTATGTAACTCTTGTTCTTTATATATTTCTAAATTTCTTTAATAAAATACTATGGAAAAGAAAACATCAAACACTTACGGTAGTTCATAGTACTTTAATAGCATCCTACTATTTGCTGAAGTGGATATTTCTGCAGGAACTTACACCAAAACCCCAAAATGTTCTAATATTACATCATTCATATATTATGTGATTTAAATTAGCATATATTACACTCTCAAATAGAGCTTATTGTGAATTTAAAGATATATACTGTAACCTTTAACACTAAATGTCCTGTTTCCATTGTATGTGGGAAGAATTTTCTATTTTGCATCATAGCAATGAGCCACCCTATTAATATCTGACTCCAAAAAAATGCCATTAATACATCTTAGTGGAAACTTACTAAATATTAATTCTTAAAGTGGTGTTCCGGCCAAAATTATACTTTTTAAATAAAAATACCCATATAATACACAAGCTTAATGTATTCTAGTAAAGTTAGTCTGTAAACTAAGGTCTGTTTTGTTCGTTTATAGTAGTAGTTTGTTATGTTATAAACTTACAGCAGGCCGTGGCCATCTTAAGTGTGGGCATCTGAAGCCAGACTGTATTTCTTCCTGGATCTCATCCTTGCAGATCTCGCACATGCTCAGTGCAGCACAAGCAGTGTAATAGGTTTCAGGTCAGGTTTCCATAGCAACGGCAGTGTCAGAGGAAGTTGCCACCCCTTCCCAGAAGGCATTGCAAACAGGAAATGATGCGATGAGCCACGGCTAGGGAGGAGGAAGTGAAAAATGAATACAGCAGATATACAGTAGGTGCTGAGAAAAAATAAATAAAAATATCCAATTCGTTTGCAGTGCACAGTTTAGTGTGGGATGCTGAAGAGTTGAAAAAGTGGGTGGAACTCCACTTTAAGTTCCCAGAATTGCAATAATGTACTGAGTTTCATCTCCCAGTTGCATGCTTTTCTTAAAATAATCCCTAATCTGCCTGTAAGAAAAAGCTATTTTATCTAGCAGGCCAAACTTCTCTTTCAGTTCATTACAGGAGATCAGCTCTCCCTTACACTTCACAAATGATTCAATCTTTGGGAAACCCCTGTCCTTCCAATATTGCTAGGCTCTGCAGATTAAACCCAGCTCAAACTTGGGGTTTCGCATTAAAGGGAGACAGGCACAAGGTAGATAATGATCGCATGTGATGGCATGGCTCTAAAGTTAAAAGATTTTGGATATGATTTTTAATTCAGTCATACAAATTAATGTCCCTAGATTCCCTGTTATAGTTTTCTCCAATGGACTAAGCATAGATATCCATAACAGTACACGAATGTTGACATCTCAAATCATTCAGGAATACTACAATGGCTTGCTTTTCTTTAGACAAATATAAATATTCATGGATAATAACAAATTAAAAATGTACAATTATCCTTCTAGGCCAGTGGTCTCCAAACTGTGGCCCAGGGGCTGGATTGCCGCCCTTTGCTTGCTTTTATCTGGCTCTTGGGGTATTATTTCCCCCACTGACAGCAATAATGGCACACTGTTCCTCCCATTGACACCCATGATGGCACATTATTCCTCTTATTGCAACCAGTGATAGTGCACTATTCCTCCCGATGACACTAGTGATGGGGCACTATTTCTCCCAATGATGGGGCACTATTACTCCCCCTAATACTAACCATGGGGCATTGTTTACTCCCTCTGACAACAGGACATTTTCTACCCCTCACTAGCCACAGTGTGGCCCTCTAAAGTTTGAAGAACAGTAAACTAGCCCTTTGTTTAGAAAGTTTGGAGACCCCTGCTCTAGACAGTATCTGGCACTAATATATATCGCCTTATATTTAGGTTCCCCACTCCCTGCTAGAATTTATTTATTAGCTAATTAAAAAGCATTTAATGTCCTCCTTCTCCTAGTCCCTCCTCCTTCTCCTAGTCTCAGGTGACATTTCTCCTAATCCTGGTCCGCCATTTTCCAAATGCAAGCCACATATCCAATACCCCTCCCCCTCTGGCAACCACCGCAATCCACTCAGTTTAATTTCTATCCCCCTGCTTCCTCAAAGCAGCCCACCAATCTCATGTGCCCTTTGGAACGCCCGCTCCATCTGTAACAAGCTAACATCTGTACATGACCTCTTCATCTCTCATGGCTTGAACATACTCGCCATAACAGAAACCTGGCTTCAAAATTTTGACTCAGCTTCTCCTGCTGCCCTCTCCCATGGTGGTCTCCATTGGACTCACTCCTCCAGACCCAACAGACAGAAAGGAGGTGGAGTTGGCTTCCCTCTGTCCCCACAAAGCACCTTCCAAGTCCTTCCTGTCCCTCCCTCTCTATCCCTCTCTTCATTCGAGATGCACTGTATTCGTCTTTTTCTCCCATTTCTCTGAGGATTGCAGCAATTTATAGGCCTCCAGGACCGGTATCGCGCTGTCAGAGAGCTCCCTTGGGCAGACGGTGCTTGGTGTTGGTGGGCATCGCGGTGCGTTGGCGCGCATCGGCGTGCACGCGCGTCCGGTGTTTGGCGCCAACCTGCCTATTTAGGCCGTCTGCACAGGGGGCTCAGTGCTGTCCGATCTTCAGCTCCCTGTATCCCTGCACCTGCTTCCTGTTTCCTGTTTCCTGTTGTACCTGATCTCCTGACCACCGGCCTGTCTTTGATTCCTCCTTGCTTGCTGCCTGCCACTGATCCCGGACTGTCCTGACTACGAATCTGCCTGCTCCTTTGTACTACGCTGCCTGCCTGTTGCCGACCTCTGCCTGTGACCCGACCTGCCTGCTCCACTCCTGCTCTGCATCTGCTGCCTGTGCTTCAGTTACTGGAGATCTCCATAACCACCTTTACCGGGATCCTTCTGCAGCTAACCGCCAGGCTCTCATACCATTCTGTGCTCCCGTGCCTCCTGTCCATACTACCAGGGGCCGGGAACCAGATACGTAAGGGAGGCCTTCCCCTGCTACATCGGGCTCGCCTGTCTGCTACGTGGAAGTCTGACAGTATCGGACAGCCATGTCCGAGCCCGAGCAGGGGACCTCCCCCATGGAGGAACTGTGTAGACACCTGGCGGGTCTTACAGAAGCCGTGAAGAGCCTCCAGGAAGGCTACACAAGGTTGGAAGAACAAGTCCAAGTCCTCTCGGCTCCAACCTCTCCGCAAGCCTCCTCATCGGCCGGAGCAACATACGCACCATCAGTAGTTATGCTACCCCCGGAGCCTAGGGTACCCATACCCGAGAGGTTTACCGGTGACCGCAGTAAATTCCGGGCCTTTCGCAATGCCTGCGAACTATACTTTGCCCTGCAACCCCGCACCTTCTCCTTGGAGGCAACCAAGGTGGGCTTCGTAATCTCCCTCTTATCAGGTGAACCACAGACGTGGGCTCATCGCCTCCTGGAGCAGAAATCTGGAGCTCTGGACAACCTTGATGCTTTCTTTACCATCATGTCCCAGTTGTATGAGGATCCCCAGGTGACAGCGACTGCTGAAGCCGCCTTGCATGCCCTTCAACAAGGGCGTAGAGCCGCAGAGGACTATGTGGTGGAATTTAGGCGGTGGAGCTCCGACACAGGTTGGAATGATGCGGCCTTACGTTACCAATTCCGCATGGGATTGTCTGATCCTCTGAAGGATGAGTTAGCACGGGTCGGTGTACCCCAAACCCTGGATGAACTCATCAACCTGTCTATCCAGATCAACCGACGCCTCAGAGAGCGTCGCTCTGAGAGGTCTTCCAGCCAATTCCGCCCTACCTGGATGTTACCCAAGGTTCCAAGCTCTCCCAGCCAGTCCTTCCCGGCACCGGCCGCACCGGTTCTTGATACCTCTGAGCCAATGCAACTCGGTCTGTTCCGTCCCTCTCTCAATCCAGAAGAACGCCAACGCCGAAGAGTTAACAACCTCTGCATGTACTGCGGGGAGCCTGGACACTATGTGAGGTCTTGTCCAAACAAGACACGTAAGTCACCTAAGTCGCTGCCAATATCTTCAATTTGTGCTTCTGCTCTCTCTAAACCTGCTAATCATCTTGCTCTCTCTATCACCCTACAGCTCCCAGGAAAGACTATGCCAGCTACAGTCATAATTGATTCAGGAGCCTGCAGCTGTTTCATTGACCTAACCTTCGCTGCCAACCATCACATCCCTCTCCAGTCTAAAGTTCGGGGACTTTCTGTACACCTCGCTGATGGCTCCTCTCTTCGTTCCGGTCCCGTCACGCAGGAAACCATCCCTTTGTTAGCCACCATGGGCTCTAACCATCAAGAACTCCTGCGCCTGGATGCCATCTCCTCTCCTCTTTTCCCCATCATACTTGGGATGCCATGGTTACAGGCCCATAACCCCAGCATTGACTGGTCTAGTGGAGAAGTCAAGTTCCTTTCTGACTACTGCCGGCAACACTGTCTTCATACCAGTCCTGCTGAGACTACCCGACTACTCTGTTTAGACGCTGAGTCCGAGTTACAACAGTTGGTCCCTGCACCCTACTGGGACTTTCTGGACGTTTTCAGTAAGAAAGGAGCAGAGACTCTACCTCCCCACAGGCCTTACGATTGCCCAATCGAGCTATTACCTGGAGCAGAAGTTCCCTTTGGGAGGATTTTCCCACTAACTGAGCAGGAGTTGGACACCTTAAAAATATATATCGATGAGAACCTGAAGAAGGGATTTGTCCATCCATTTACCTCTCCGGCCGGGGCTGGTATATTCTTCGTGGAGAAAAAGGACCATTCCTTACGTCCTTGTATTGATTATCGGGAGCTGAACAAAGTAACAATCAAGAATCGTTACCCTTTGCCTTTAGTGCCTGAACTTTTCCAGAGATTGGGATCCGCAGTGATCTTTTCCAAGTTAGATCTCCGTGGTGCCTACAACTTGATCCGTATTCGTGAAGGAGATGAGTGGAAGACAGCTTTTCGCACCAGATTTGGGCATTACGAATACCTTGTTATGCCCTTCGGCCTGTGCAACGCACCTGCTACGTTCCAACACTTTGTTAATGACATTTTTCGTGACTTCTTGGATCTATATGTTATTGTCTACTTAGACGATATTTTGATCTTCTCCTCCTCAGTCTCAGATCATCGCAGGCACGTCAGAAATGTGTTGGCTCGTCTCAGGCAGCATGGACTTTACGCTAAACCAGAAAAATGCCAGTTTGAACTTCAAAGCATCCAGTTTTTAGGCCTAATCATTTCCGTTGAAGGTATAAAAATGGATCCGCAGAAGGTATCAGCCATTCTGGAGTGGCCCGCTCCCTCCGATAAGAAAGGGGTTCAAAGGTTCATTGGCTTCTCGAACTTTTACAGGAAGTTCATTAGGGGCTTTTCTGCAATAATTGCCCCCATCACTGAAATAACCAAACAAGGGAACCGATTCCAGTGGTCCCCTAAGGCACAATCCGCCTTTGAAAAACTCAAGGAGCTGTTCACTTCTGCTTCAATCTTGAAACACCCAGATCCTGTCCTACCATTCGTCCTGGAAGTGGACGCTTCAGAGGTTGCAGTTGGAGCTGTTCTGTCCCAACGGCAAGGCCCAAAGACCCTTCTCTACCCAGTGGCCTTTTTCTCCCGCAAGCTCTCTTCTGCGGAGAGAAATTACGATGTGGGTGATCGGGAGCTTCTGGCCATCAAATCCGCCTTGGAGGAGTGGCGTTATTTACTGGAGGGTGCAGCATATCCTATCCTGGTCTATACGGACCATAAAAATCTGGAGTATCTCCGAACAGCCAAGAGACTGAAACCTCGGCAAGTGAGGTGGGCCCTATTTTTCTCCAGATTTCAGTTCCATATAACATACAGACCTGGTTCCAAAAATACCAAGCCGGATGCTCTGTCCCGTATGTTCCCTGATTCCGGCAGACCTGTGCATCCGGACAACATCCTTCCAACCGGAAATTTTCTGTTACTCCAAGAAGATCTGCTATCCCGCATAAAACAAGCCTCTGCAAATTGGACCCCAAGTTCCGGAGAGGAAGTGAGGACCCAGGATGGTCTTTTTTGGCACAAGGGTAAAATCGTGGTCCCTGAAGATTTGAGGGTGGCAGTGATAGAGCTCTGCCATGATCACAAGATGGCTGGACATTTCGGTGTGCTAAAGACAACCGAATTAGTGCAGCGCACTTTTTGGTGGCCTCTGTTGGCAAATGATTGCAAGAACTATGTCGAATCTTGTACTACCTGTGCTCGAAGCAAAAATAGCCGAACTAGAGCCTGGGGTCTGCTAAAACCGTTACCCATCCCGGAAAGCCCGTGGAAGATGATATCAATGGATTTTATTGTAGAGCTTCCTCAGGCAGAAGGCTTCTCTACCATTTTTGTCGTTGTAGACAGGTTAACCAAGATGGCTCACTTTCTACCTATGAAGGGCACGCCTTCGGCCATGGAGACAGCAAGGGTCTTCATTAAAGAAATCGTCAGGTTACACGGAGTCCCAGCAAATATTATATCGGATCGTGGTGTTCAGTTCACCTCTCGGTTCTGGAAGGCTCTCTGTGATTCCCTGGAAATCGAGCTGGCAGTCTCCTCTGCTTACCATCCCCAGACTAATGGGCAGACGGAGAGGACTAATCAAACTCTGGAGCAATACCTCCGCTGTTTTTCATCTTTCTCACAGGACAACTGGGTCTCTCTTCTGCCAATTGCGGAGTTCTCTTATAACAACTCTCTACATTCGGCCATTAAGCAAACACCCTTTTTTGCCAACTACGGCTTCCACCCGTCCTTCCTGCCCAGGTCTTTACCCGAATATACGATCCCTGCAGTTTCTGACACTATGGACTTTTATCTTTCTAACAACAAACTCTTGCAGGAAACCATGGCCAAGACCCAAGAGTATAATAAGAGGATGTTTGACAGGAAGAGGCGGGGAGAGCTCATCCTGGAACCTGGCAACCAGGTTTGGTTGTCCACGACCAATGTAAGAATGGCCTGTCCTTCAAGGAAATTGGGTCCCAAATTCATGGGCCCGTTCTCAGTCAAGAAGAGAATTAACAATGTGGCCTATGAACTCAACTTACCCAGTACTCTGAAGATTCATCCGGTCTTTCACATCTCATTGTTGAAGCCTGTTATACCCAACACCTTTGCTGGCCGAAGTACTGACCCACCGGAGCCCATAATTGTTGATAACAAAGAAGAATTTGAAGTGGAGGCTATATTGGATTGTAGGAGGAGACGCAACCAGTTGCAGTATCTGATCAAATGGAGGGGGTATGGACCGGAGGATAACTCCTGGGAGCCAGAGGGCAACTTACATGCCGAAGAGCTTCTGAGGACTTTCAGGAGTACTCATGCCGCCAGATTGGCACAGTTGGACATCCGGAGGCTGCCCTTGAGGGGGGGGCACTGTCAGAGAGCTCCCTTGGGCAGACGCGCTGTTGGTGGGCATCGCGGTGCGTTGGCGCGCGTCGGCGTGCACGCGCGTCCGGTGTTTGGCGCCAACCTGCCTATTTAGGCCGTCTGCACAGGGGGCTCGGTGCTGTCCGATCTTCAGCTCCCTGTATCCCTGCACCTGCTTCCTGTTTCCTGTTTCCTGTTGAACCTGATCTCCTGACCACCGGCCTGTCTTTGATTCCTCCTTGCTTGCTGCCTGCCACTGATCCCGGACTGTCCTGACTACGAATCTGCCTGCTCCTTTGTACTACGCTGCCTGCCTGTTGCCGACCTCTGCCTGTGACCCGACCTGCCTGCTCCACTCCTGCTCTGCATCTGCTGCCTGTGCTTCAGTTACTGGAGATCTCCATAACCACCTTTACCGTGATCCTTAGGCAGCTAACCGCCAGGCTCTCATACCATTCTGTGCTCCCGTGCCTCCTGTCCATACTACCAGGGGCCGGGAACCAGATACGTAAGGGAGGCCTTCCCCTGCTACATCGGGCTCGCCTGTCTGCTACGTGGAAGTCTGACATGCGCTTTCTTGATGACTTTGCTGCCTGGCTACCCTACTTTCTCTCCTCTGAAATACCCACCATTATTCTTGGTGACTTTAACATTCCTGTCAATGTTAACAGCCCAACTACAGCTAAACTTCTCAACTTAACCTCATCTTTTGACCTAACCCAATGGACACATACTTCCACTCACTCCAATGGTAATACCCTTGACCTTGTATTCTCCCATCTCTGCAACCCAGGCAACCTCACCAACACCCCTTTTCCTCTTTCTGATCACAACCTCATTACTTTCACTGTATCCTTGCCTCCAACCACCCATCCCTCCAAGCAGCAAACAATTACTTGTAGAAACCTTCGCCACTTTAACCCTTCTCTTCTCTATTCTGCTACTGACCACCTATATGACATAATCTCTCCCCTGTCCTGTCCTGACCTGGCCACTTCTGTCTACAACAGTTCACTCTCATCATCACTAGATGCACTTGCTCCTCTAACCACACTCAGAATTAGGCCCCGACCGTTACAACCCTGGCAAACTGACAACACTAGAAATCTCAAGAGACATTGCCGTGCTCTTGAACGACTGTGGCATAAAACCAAATGCCTGCAAGACCTCACCCTATATAAATCTGCCCTTCTAAAATACAATTCATGCCTCCATGCTGCCAAACAAGCCTACTTTGTCTCTCTTATTAATTCCTTGTCATCCAGTCCCCGTCGGCTCTTCTCAACCTTTAACTCTCTGCTTCGTCCACCACCCCCTCTACCCACTAACTCACTCACTGCCCAAGAGATTGCCAATCACTTCAAAGACAAGATCGATGCAATTTGTGAGGACATCTCCACTGTGCGTACATCTTCCCCACCCATCATACCTTGCCCAGCAGCACATTCAACACTCTCCTCTTTTGAATTGGCTACTACGGAAGAGGTTACAAAAATTTTCTCGGATGCCCACCTAACCAATTGTCCCTTGGATCCTGTTCCCTCACAACTACTACGGTCACCCTCTTCTTCTATCCTATGCTCCCTCACCCACATCTTCAATCTCTCCCTTTCTAGTTGCATTTTCCCCTCCCCTCTAAAACATGCGCAGATCACTCCCATTCTTAAAAAGCCCTCACTGGACCCTACCGACCTGAACAACTTAAGACCCATCTCATTACTCCCATTCACCTCTAAACTTCTAGAACGCTTAGTCTACAACCGTCTTAGCTCCTACCTCAATGAAAATAACCTTCTTGACCCCTTACAGTCTGGCTTTCGCTCGCAGCACTCCACGGAAACTACCTTACTAAAACTCACTAACGATTTACTAACTGCTAGAACCAACAGCCAGTACTCCATACTCCTACTACTTGAACTCTCTGCGGCCTTTGATACTGTTGACCACCCGCTCCTTCTCAATAAACTACATTCCCTTGGCCTCCGAGATTCTGCTCTATCCTGGTTCTCTGGCTATTTATCACAGTGCTCCTTCAGTGTCACCTACAACTCTGTCTCCTCCTCTCCATTGCCCCTTTCTATGGGGGTCCCCCAAGGCTCGGTTCTTGGACCCCTTCTCTTCTCTATCTACACCTCCTCCCTTGGTCACTTAATAACTGCCCACGGCTTCCAATACCACTTATACGCTGATGACACCCAAATCTATCTGTCTACTCCTCACCTCACTCCTTCAGTCTCCTCTCGCATTACTAACTTACTAACTGACATATCAGCATGGATGTCGCACCACTTCCTTAAACTAAATCTCTCTAAAACTGAGCTATTAATATTCCCCCCCGCCCATGCCCCCCTCCATGACTTTTCCATCAAAATCAACAATGCAACCATCAGTCCCTCCCCTCACGCCAAAGTACTAGGTTTAATCCTAGACTCTGACTTGTCATTTCAGCCTCAAATCCAATCGCTGTCAAAAGTTTGTAGAATTCACCTCCGTAACATCTCTAAAATTCGCCCTTTTTTAACAAATGAAACCACCAAGCTCCTCATTCACTCCCTTGTTATCTCTCGCCTTGACTATTGCAACTCCCTTCTCATTGGCCTACCTCTCCATAGGCTATCCCCTCTTCAGTCTATCATGAATGCTGCTGCCAGACTTATCCACCTTACCAACTGCTCAGTGTCTGCCAACCCTCTACTTCAATCCCTACACTGGCTCCCAATCACCCAGCGAATTAAATTCAAAATTCTAACCACAACATACAAAGCCATTCACAACTCTGCCCCAAGCTACATCACTAATCTTGTCTCCAAATATCACCCAAATCGACATCTCCGCTCTTCTCAAGACCTCCTGCTTTCAAGCTCTCTCATCTCCTCCTCCCATGCTCGTCTCCAGGATTTCTCCAGAGCCTCTCCCATCCTCTGGAACTCGCTACCTCCATCTATCCGGCTATCCCCTACTCTTGCTACCTTCAGGCAATCCCTGAAAACTCATCTCTTCAGGAAAGCCTATCACGTCTCCAACTAATCTCCTACCACTTCCACCAGCTCATTCCCCACAGTTACAACCTTTTGTACCACCTGCCTCACCCTATTAGATTGTAAGCTCTTCTTAGCAGGGCCCTCTTAATCCTATTGTATTTATTGTATTATAACTGTATTGTCTCCCTTTTATATTGTAAAGCGCTGTGTAAACTGTTGGCGCTATATAAATCCTGAATAATAATAATAATAATAATGTCAGTATATTTTTAAATCCATAGACCATTGTCATTGTTATACAATCCCTGGCAATAAACACGATCCAATATATTTACTGACCAACTATGGTGGATCCTTCCTCCACCAGGAAGTTGCTGCGGGCAGTACTTCTACGACGGCTGATCCTTGCACAATGAGATGCCACAGTCATCCAAAAATCATCTAAAAATACAGGCTAGGTGAGCACGTGCAGTGAATGCTATCCTGCTATGAATTATTCTATCATTGTGAAAAAAAATAAAATTGATTAATTGGTATTATATCAATGACATGTTCTATGTAACCTAGATGAAACTACAGATGCATGCGGTGCCTTGAAGAAGCAGGAATCTGAGAAACATGTTGGCTCCTCTGCATATCCAAGCATCTTGTTTCTTATATTAAGTATCAACTCATGGTCTAAATGTTTTGATGACTATGTGATTTTTTATCTGATATCATGTAATAAATAAATGTAATACTTTCTTAAACCATACTCTGGTGTATAGTATATGTGCTCACCTTGGTAACAGACGTTTATACCTCCAATTAAAATCC
This sequence comes from Aquarana catesbeiana, assembly GCF_042186555.1. Classification (NCBI taxonomy): domain Eukaryota; kingdom Metazoa; phylum Chordata; class Amphibia; order Anura; family Ranidae; genus Aquarana; species Aquarana catesbeiana. The sequence goes on from NC_133326.1 coordinate 182,214,160, forward strand.
CATTGCCCTTGAGGGAGCAGTGTCTCTCGCCTACTTTCTCTTTTTATCTATTTCCAGGGATTTGGAGATACCTGTCTGTTTCTGGAAATTGTCTAACAACACACCCATATAGGATCTGTCCATCTGTTCTGCTATTTATGCGCTGAGATCCTTAAAGGTTTCCTCCTTCTCTGATCAATCTTCCCTTTTCTCTCTTCCCTTTGATTTTCAGTCTCTTCAATCTTTCTTTTGTGTCATTTCTCTTGTATTTACCGTTACCTTGATCATTCAACTGCATGCCAGCTCTATTCACATACATGAACAAACATAAAAGTATGTGTGCCACAAAGTCAATTGTGAAGTTTAATGCTATGAGGAAGGCTGTATTAGCCTAAATGCGTTAGCATTTTGTACACTGTGTGTATTTACATGTAGCAAATTAAGTAGAAGAGTATACTAAGTTGCCAGCATTTCTCACTCTGGGATGAAGAAATATAAAAGCGTATGTGTGTGCCGCAATGTCAATTGTGAAGCTTCATGTGTATTTGGTGTATATATCTATAATAACATTAGTGTGCTTTTCTTATTACTGTTTTTACCCAATTTCTGAACTAAAATAGTATGTTTTATAATTCAGATTCTCACTTTTGTCTGAGGTTATGGTATATTGATTAACAAACTCAAAAAGTAATTGCTGAGCTAAAGGTAATAAAACAACGTTAGCAGCCAGCACACTATGTATAGGATACACTATACAAATAAACAGTAAAGATACCAAAAGTGTAGGACTTAAACAGATGAACAGTGCATAACATAACATTCACATAATAGTCCACAATGTCATCCGTGAAGAAACTTCCACCAGTGAGTTCATAATGAAACATATAAGCTTCCTCTTTAAATCCAAAACAGTGTGAGCAGACATGCTGGCTTCTCATCTCAAAGAAACTCCAAAAACAAGACATCATCACCAGAATTCTCTTTTTCAACCAACTGTGATGGTTTTTGGAAAGTCAGAGGATTGGTTTCACTACTTTTATGGATTCGGTTTAAATAGTGTTCTGGTAGTTCATTGAAAACTACAAGCTGACAGCCGCAAAGGCTGTCAGGACTTGTAGTTTTCCCATTCTCAGAACACTGTGAATGGATAGTTCAGTACAAGGAAGAGCTGGGTACACACTGCTCCAAAGCAGCCTGCGAGATCCCATACACTGCTGTGAGAACTTGGGTGCCTGCCTGGTCTGCAGCCAAGAATGATCTGTAGAAGATGAAGGCACATCCAGGGAAAAAAATCAATCCCTTTATTGAATATCCATTAAAATATGAAACATGACAAACACAGGGTCCACAGATGCTCAGTAGACGCGTTGCACACTCCCGAGCTTACTCATTACTTGTGATGTGTTTGTCATGTTTCATCTTTTAATGATATTCAATAAAGAGATTGATTTTATTCCAAGGATGTGCCGCCACCTTCTTCACCTTCTACAGACTGTGAATGGATATCACTGCCGGGCAGGCAGAGCCCCACACAGTCATGTTTTCTTTAGACTGTGGCAGCGAGTGGGGGGAGAAGATCCCTCGCTCGCTGTCAAAACGGGGAGTATGGGGGATGCGGGGGCTGGTGCATTTGTAACATGTTACATGTTACACCCAGAATATGAGTGTAACATGTAACATATTACAAAAGGTTAACTTATCCTTTGATTCTGGTATCATGGGATTCATATCATATGCTTTAAATGACCATTATAAATAACATGCATAAGAATTCCAAGAACATGCCTCCCACCATTTTTTAAACTGGACATAATCTCAAAGTTTCAAATGTAATGCTGACCTCCAGGCTCCACCTAAATCCCTCTAACTAATTGCTGGCATAAAAATAAAATACCTACAGCAGTGCCCCTTTTTATTCACCTAAATCTGCTGTTAAGGGACATATAGGTTCCAAGTCTTCTCTCTTCTTACATGCACAGGAAGGGGGTTCCTCTTCAGGTGTAAATGTCACTACCTACATGACATGGAAGCCTTCTAATGGTGCCAGAGTCCTCAAAGGATCCAGAAGGGAGTCTGCAGACGATGATGTCAGTGTAAAGAGGCCACCCAGTGTGGGGAAATCTGCAGCTCAGAATTACTGGTAACTCACCCTGGAAACAGTGGCAGTGAAGGCCTGGAAAATACACTTAAGTCAGTAAAACATTGCTTTAACAGGTGAAAGGAGAAGGGTTATTTATTGCCCAGAGATGTGCTTTAAAAAAAAAAAAAAAACACGCGCTTCTCTTATCATTTCAGGCTTTTGAGGGCTGATGAGTATCTAACGTGTCCTTCAAAAAGATATTTTGACAAGAAGCATATTGTGGGTTTCAGATGATTTTATATTTTTCCAATAACTTCCATAACAACAGCTTCATCTCAAATATCAAATCTAAGCCTTTATATAAACCAACTTTTGCTTTAGTCAGTTGCATAAAGAGACAACATGAGTTTGCATTTCTTCTCCCAGAAATGGTGTGGGTATGGAAATGGCCTCAGTGCTAATGTTCTGTGCAACAGAATACAATAAGTATGATAGACCAGGATCTATGCTAATATGAAAATAATCCTACATCAATAATGTGATGTTTCTTCATCTATTTTTGCAATGCTTTAGCTGGGGTTTTGTTGTGACTTGAAAATGTTATTTATTGACAGCAATGGGCTTAAATTTATTTGTTTCAGCTATGACAGAAATGGCCTGAGGGAAAGAAAACAATATTTTCTATCTTATCCAGTAATATCTTGCAAACCTGCATACAAGGCCTTAGGCATATTATACTGAAAAGAGCCATTTCATTCACTTGACACTCAGCAAGTTTATTTCTGCTTATATGCATGCTGTATATTCAGTTCTACTTACCCAGAACATGTTTCATATCTAATTCTACCTTAAGAGCTATGAGGTTTAAAAGTTTAATGAGGCAAATTTAATTTTTAGCTGTCTAAGTAAAATTAAAAAATAAGATGCTATTTACCAAACTTTTCATTACACATTACTATTTTATAGAGAAGCATTACTTCACTTACTATTGTAATAAGACAACTAAAAGACTGCATAATATTCTCCCAATGGAGAAGAATGGCTATTTTTACCCTATTCAAAACAACTCTGAAAATTACAGATTGGTTAGGAAATATTGGCCTTATTTATCTGCTACTCTAAGCTGCCAAAAGTCAAATAGTCATTAGTTGCAGCGAGTTAGTGCCAAGTACTAGTCTTTACACCATATTAACAAATTGGTTAATTAGTGAATTATGTACAGTTAATAGAAAAATAAATAAAACAAAAGCGCCATGCCAATTAGAGTTTTTTTTTAAAGCAAAATTGCAAGTTGTCCTTGCAGTGCAAAATTACCGGTTTGCTTTAAAGTTTGGTTCCTGGCAACACATAGTCAGCTTTCTTTTGCTCCCTCACTGTTCAGCCATCAGAAGTAATAGAAATACCTCCTACGTTTGAATACGAAGTCCCATGTGATAGCATTGGTGCTTTGTGATTGGCTAGCACTGTCAAGTTGGGGCAAGGAGACAGCCCCGTGTAAGCTCCGACTTGAAATCGAACTTTAGCTTTCTCAAGGCTACATTTTCCTAACTCCTTACAGCTAAAAGGACCAATGAAGGAACAAAGGAACAGTAAGTTTATGCTACTTGGGATGGAGGAAATATAGGAAAACTGTTGCTGTGCCTAGCATAGACGAGGCAGTGGTTCACTTCAAATTAAGCCTGTCATGTTTAAATTCAGGGAATACCAGCACTGACCTCCTTATGAAACTTCTGGTAGCCTGACTGTTATGCTGAACCTCCGAGTTCAGTACTTTCTGTCATTGCCCTGCAACATGTATGGAAATCAACAAAGTCAAATAAATGTCTTGATCAACATAATTAACAATGGTCTGTGACCCAAACTATTAATGCCAGAGCATGACAGCCAGATGGGTTTCCTTTAAGGCGGTAGTACACTCTCCCACTCCGATCCTGCTTTTCATCTAGTCCATTATATTAAGTTATTATCAAACATTACTCATTGTAATCCAGCCCCAATCGCATGTTACTTACTTCTTTTGAAAACGTTTAAAAATAGTGTATCCAGGGGTAAGGCGGCACCATCTTAGGTATTGTTTTTCTGAGTGCGCATTGCAGAGCATTTCCGTTCTTTCATCTAGCCTTTGCTGTAATCTCATGCATAAGTGATTGTGTCTTAGTCAAGCCTCGTTCTGGATCCAAAGTTCCTATGGCAACCGTTCTCCGCCGCTGTATGCTGTGGCTGATCGCCGCTATAGTATGCAGGCCGATGCCCAGGTTTACACCTCATGTGACGTCATATGGGGTATATCAGGCAGTTCTGAGAGAATCATTAGTCTTTCGGGTTTTGTGCACAGTGCCGCAGGGAGCAGAAATCACAATCTCAACATCCCATCAATGGACAGATGGCACAGGGAGCATGCTGTAAATCAAGGGAGAGATGCGCATGTGCCGGTGACATAATTAGACAGAATGGGATGTATTACAAGAAAACAGAGCAAGTAAGGGGACATCTACAAGTAGCGATCATTAGGGTTTTTTATGCTGATTTAAACGTGATAAAGTTGTGGGGGAGAGTTTACTTCATCTTTAAATATAATGGGGCTGGTGTATGAAAAGTGTGAAAACAATGAATCAGCTTGCATTTCTGCAGTCCAGTTTTTGAAAATGTAGCAAGGATTCTGGCTTTCTGTGGAAAAGTAAAAATTCTCCTATTATAACAGGATTACTAAAACTAACGCCTAAAATTTAATACAGAAGAAAAATTATACTACTTAAAACTGCAATAATAATAATCATCATAAACAAAACTGTACCACTTACTACTGCAGTAAAAATAATTATAATATTTCTATAGCGCTTTTCTCACCGGGGACACCAAAGCATGGGATCTTTGAAGAGAAGGATTTGTCAGGTGTTGCTATAAGCCTGAGTGAATAGATGTGTCTTAACTCTGCTTATAAGAACATCCAGTGAGGGTGCTTCCTAAATAATGGATTGTATTAAGTTCCTTATTGTGGGTGCTGTGTGATAGAATGCTTGAGATCCAAAACATTTTAAGTCAGTTATAGGCATGTGTAATTTTCCCTTTGTTGAGTAAAAGACAAAGCATGTGGGGATATGGGTAACCAGTTTTGTCAGATAGGTGGGGTCCAAGTTGCTTAGGACTTTATAAGTGAGTTAAATAAAAAAAAATAAATAAATAAACAAAAGCATGGATTCATGTTAGCATATCATCAGCTGGAATCAGATGTTTAATTGTTTGAGATGGTGGAAGGAAGACCTGATGGCAGCTGATGCCTGTTGTTTAATTGATAGGCCTGTGTCTAGGACCCAGGCTGCGCACATACTCTGAGAACATAAGAACATACTCTGAGAACATACAGAGTGCACATATTCTGAGAACATACTCTGTTCTGTGTTGGTTGCATCCAGTTACAGTTCATCTTCATCAACCCTTGTATGTCTGTAAGACACATGTTGATCTTGGTCACAGGGTCATCAGTGTCTGGTTTGAAAGACAGGTATAGTTGTGTGTCATCTGAGCAGCTTTAAGCAGTCCAGTAAGATGTTAAATCTGTGGTGTTAAATGAAGCAGAAAGATCATAAGATGGGGCATTCTCTCTTGTCTCTACCCATAAATAGGTTATAGCTTTGTTTTCAGAAACCAGATTGAAATGTGTCAATGATTTGATTATTTGTCAGCCAGGGAGCTTTAACATTGGTCTGTAATTGGCCAAGATCTCCGGATTTGCTTTTTAGTAATGGCTTGATAATGGTTTCCTTTCATTGCTGTGGAAACTGTTTGCTGAACTACTGTGGCTAATGCATGCCAATAGTGGTCATGTTGGACCTAGATAAAGGTCCCGTGCAGTTGGACAGAGCCCTTTAATGATTATCGCAGTTTCTTTGACATCAGTACAACCAAATGTTGTCCAAAGGCTTGCTGGTGTGGAGTCTGTACTACTGGGCCCTGGGATTTCTGAAGATTTTTCAGACTTAATTCCATCTCTCATTGAAGAGACCTTGTTAGCAAAATAATGAACAAACTCCTCATATCTTTCCTGCAAGAGGCTCAGACTTGATTCAGGCAACCTGGATTGCACAATTTCTAGTGCTGGGGTTGAGTGGGTCTCTTACTTGCTGTTGCAATTTGTGTGATAGTTATTCTGACTTATTTTTTGAATGCAATAGTGCAATAATGATGTCATAATGGTTAAAATGTTGGTCTGGGATTTTTTGGTTTGTTTAGTGTGTTTTTTTATCCATTGCCTCCACTTCACTATTGCATGTTAGCCTTCTGCCTGTTGAGTCAGTACGCCACCATTTACATCTATGTTTCCAACACAAAAATATCAATACCTCTTTAGGATATGCTCTCCATACAGTTGCATAACAGCCTTATGGTCATTGCCGAATATATGCAGCCACTAAGCTGTTTAGTACATTTTCCTTGTAACCAGTATACGTAAGGACAGTTTAATTTATTGAAGAAATACATGTAAATTTGGTGTCAAACAACAAGGAAGAAAAAAAAGAGCTTCACACGCTAATGTAGCAATCAGTAAAAAAAATCTATAAAAATATATGCACATCTAATATATATGGCTTAAAATAAGCTCAACATAGCTTCAAATGCACAGAACAGTCAAAACTTATAAAGTATATTACACAGAGATGTACTGTATGCCATTCTTGAGTACTGTATGGTAACAGGAGATCAAAACAACAGTAACAGTAGCACTGTGTTCTTGATAGCGGAAAGTGATCAGACACACAGCATAAAAGATGACCCGCATGGCTGAAGTGATTCTATAAGCATAATGTAGTGGTTTAAACTTTAATGTGTTAAATCATCAGTATATCATAAAGTATTCCTTTACACGTACTTGTCTCTTGCTGCTATCGAGTTAACGGCATATATAGTTGACAAAAAATTGGTATGGATAAAATAAATAGATTATTGCAAATTCATATATATATACACGTCATCTAAACGGCACTATGCAGTGTGGTAAATAGTAAGGCCCCTTTCACACTGGGGCGGTGGGGGCGTCGGCGGTAAAACAGCGCTATTTTTAGCGATTGTCGTTTTTGCAGCTGTATTCGGCCGCTAGCGGTGCGGTTTTAACCCCCGCTGGCGGCCGAAAAAGGGTTAAAACCGCTCGTACAGCGCGGCTATAGCCGCTGTATTGCCATGGTATAGCTGCGCTGTCCCATTAATTTCAATGGCCAGGAGCGGCTTAGGAGCGGTGAACACACCGCTCCTTCACCGTTCCAAAGATGCGGCTCTCAGGACTTTTTTTACCGTCCTGTCAGCTCACCGCTTCAGTGTGAAAGCCCTCGGGCTTTCACACTGAACAAACAGCGGAGGCTGTTTAGGGGCGGTTTGCAGGTGGTATTTTTAGCGCAATAACGCCTGCAAACCGCCCCAGTGTGAAAGGGGCCTAAGAGAAAGAGTATGGTCGTAATTGATTGTAGATGATGAGTCTAAATAAGTTCCTATTAACAGGCATGAGAGTGCATCCTGAAAGCCTGACGCAGTCCAATACTTCCCGAATGGTGATGATTCCTCCTACAGCTGCGGTGTCATCCGATGTTTAACCGCTACTGTGGAAGTATAAACCACACTGCTGGAAAGTCTGAACTGACAGGCTTGGAAGGCTGTCTGTACTCCAACGTTTGTCAGTGATGGAAGTCCCAAAAATTGATGATAAATGGGACGTGGTGGCTAGTCCAAAAACTAAATTTGTGTTGCCTTGACGTCGCGTTTCATGCTCCAGCGCTTTGTCACAGTCAAGGTTAAAGGCAACTAAGAGAGTTTAAATAATAAAAGATTGGCGGGAAAAATTATAGCGGGAAAATTAGCCAAACTAAGGGGCGGGATAAATCAAACCTCTAGCATTAACCCCTTCTTGCTCAGAGGATTTACAATCAATACTACTGTTATTAGTTTATCTAGAGTCTAGTACACATATGTCTACTTAAAAATACAAAATGTATATAATAACTTACACAATCATTGGAAAATAATAAATTATAATGAATATCATTGCTATAAAACACATACAATATCTGAGAATGTTAAGAAAAAAGATATTAGATTGTAAGCTCTAAGGAGCAGGGCCCTCTGATTCCTACTGTATCAAGTATATTGTATTTGTACTGTCTACCCTCAAGTTGTAAAGCGCTACGTAAACTGTTGGCGCTATATAAATACTGTATAATAATAATAATATTTTCAACACATGTGCATGCAGCACACTTGATTGGCTCTTAATGCTGACCCTCCCTTTCCCAGCCTGAAGGAAGCTCCATAGTAACTCTTTGGGTGACGTCACTTCCCAGGCATTTTGCAGTCATTGTCGGCGGTCTCCTGCACAGAGCTTCCACCACTGGAGACCAGACCGGACAAGGTTAGATAGGTTAGTTTTAGATTGTGGATGCAAGTAGATTTAGAGATTTTAGTTTTAGGGTGAACTTCCACTTTAATTAGCTTTTTTTCATTATTATGATCATTGTTATCACATTGTTATTTTAGTTGATTTGTGTGTAATCTCACTCCTATATTTATAGAGATATGTAGCGCAGCACTTATTAATGTTATCTCTGTGGTTATATTCATAGCAAGGATTTTAGCACACCTAATTTAAGGTCTTACCTGCTGCTATTCTATTGAAACATATATGTGTATTCCATTGACTACCTTTTTGAATTCTAAATGTAGGAGTCTATCTCCTATAAGCACATGGCTACTTCCAGCGTTATAATCATATTTGCATGAAAGGACATTTCTTTGATTGTTCAGAATGCCTCCTAACAAAAGCAGAGTTTTCCCTTTTAGGGGGAGGTCAATTCTTTGGCTGTAGACATCACAGATAGCAATTCATTGCCTAGACATCTGGAATCCTAGACTTTCATCTTCTCCTATAATGATAAGCCTTCCCATTACTGTCTATTCTGGCTTCTTCAATGTTTTGAACATTCAAATACAATAAATCACAATTACACCTTGACCCCGGGTGGTACTGTGGGTGTGCAGTAGTTGTAGAAAGTGCCACGTCCTAATTGATATGGAGAGAGAAATAAATGGAAAACATGGTCTTTATAGGCACCAGATATTTAAAATAAATAATTTTATTAGACTACATAAATTCATGAAAAACATTCATAAAAGCATGAGTTAAAATATATAATCAGATCAAGCTGCTAGTAAAATTGAATGACCCAGACAAATCCCATAAGGATAATACAACAGTAACCGATTGCACGAATACTGGTAAAGTGCAAGGGAGGTTGGCATCAGTCAGAATAGCCCTCTAGAGCTCAACATGTTTCGCAAAAGACAGCTTACTCAGGAGCTTAGGTAAGTATTCTGGATGAATAAAAATATGTGATAAGAATCTCCAAATATGCATGAACCACATTAATGTTTACAGTGGGAGAGATGGTAACATATTTAGGAGGTTTGGATTATGTACAGAGATCAAGCCAACACAAAACATGCACGCCAGGGGTATGCCAGTGAATATGGGGACATATACATTCACTCACACATTCAGAGCATAGCAATAACATTCAATATTGGTATATATACTGTATATGTATATAATTCTTAACCAAAAGAGCTCAAAAAATGGGGGTAGGAAAAAAACGCATTCGCTGACTGACTGCACCTCCAAACACCACAACTCGCCAAGACCTGCAGCAAGGATAAGTTAAGTGGGATAGAAGTCTTCGGAGCGTTAGTAGCTTTCCTAACAGAAAGTAGTTATACCTTCCAATGATAGGCGGCTGTAACTATTCTACTAATGTAATATATTTATTTTAAACATTTAATAATCACTAGACATGTGCATTTGTTTTCGTCCTAATGCATTTTCGTCCGAATTTCAGGTATTTTCGTTATCGTTTTAACAAACGATAACGAAAGTGCAGAATCCGAAAAAAAGAAAGATCCGACATAAACAAATGCTTTATTGTCGTTTTCGTTGCTACAACAGTTCGATATAGATAGGAGATTCGACATGATGATGACAATAACAATCTGTGTCCATCAAACCTGTGGTCGAATGTGCCTAACCTTAACTCTATTAGTCCAAGATTATTCTACATAGAGAGAAAAGATTTGACGTAGGGGAGAAAAGATTCGACGTAGGGGAGAAAAGATAAATACAAATAATGATGATGATGAATGTTATTGGCTGATTGTAACCAAAGAGGAGGAGCAGTAAAATAGCTAGAACTAGTACACACGTACTTTGGCTTATGGTGTACAGTTTAACTGCTCCGTCGAATCTTCTTTGAACATTCGACAGACACCATAAGCCTTCAATGACAGATTTGACCTTAATTTGGATTTTCGGACGAATGCAATTTTTAACGAAAAACAAAATAAATAAAAACTAATTTTGGGAGTAACTAAATAAATTTATTTTTTGGACGAAAACAAAATTCCGAAAGGAAATATTTCAGTGTGCACATGTCTAAAAATTACTAAAGAAAGGTCATCATTTTTACTTTTAAAAGCTTATGGGGCTGGTGTTGATTTTTAAACTCACATGAAATAAAAGCTATGCACCCTTTCACAAGAATGCTGATAGGATTTATTTGTGAAGCGACGCTTCTTCACTTTGAATCTAACAGATGTATTTTGCCCTGCCTTGGTAAAAGCATTCCGTGAACTATAATATAAACTAATGAAATGGCCCAACTTATTTATAAATTGGCATTCATTATTTTAAAATACTCATTTATAAATTCTACATTCTATAACAAGAATCCAATTGAAAACCTGATTGATATGGCTGTAAATTCTTCACATTGTTCCCAAGTATAAGATACAAAATGGTTGGAAAAGCATTGTTCCCTTAGTGTGACCTTTTCTGTTTTCATAGATTCAGGAATTACACTTGTGAAAACAGATGCAACACCATGTGCATTCCAAAGGAGATTGTTTGCTAAAAATATACATACTCCCACTTCATTAGAGTCACCCCATGATGGATATATTCTGAGAAAGTGTGATTTTAAAAAACACAGCCCTACCAGGGCCCCGGTTACATGAACAAAGATCTAATATGCAGAAAGTAATTGGCTAATTCATACAAGTAGATTTTTACCTCTATTCGTTTTTATACTGGCTTTTCCAAAAAACAAATGCAGTAATTTAGAGCTTGGATAAAAAGTTTAGTGCAATAACATTTTTAGAAGTAAAATAGTAAATTTTGTATAGAGATGTGCACATCAGACCAAAGAGAGGGACAACTGAGGCTGCAAGAGGGACAAAGGAATGTGGACTCAATTTTTCTCAATTTTAGTGCAAATCTATTAACTTACTCAGACTGTTTGAAAACCACACAGCCTTTGTATTGCATACCCTGTAACTAATGTTGCAGGATGGCAGGTTCACTGATGAGATGATAAACGATCCTTCAACGTTAATACTCAGCCATATGAAAAACAGGTACCCAAAAGGGAAGAAAAAGGGGGGACCGATAGTGTATGCTAAGATTGAAAATTTATTGCGCATAAAAAGTTATACTTACAATAGTAAGTTAAAATCAGGCATTGAATTAATCAGAGGATGCAGGAAACACCACTGACAGCATTCCCATGAGACAGGAAATAACATCAGAACTGGAAGTGTGTCATGTTTTGTATGGACTTTATGTTTTTGTTATCACATATTATGGGTTTTTGTTTGCGAGTGCTGTATTTATATATTTTACCACTATGTTCAAGTGTCTAGCACTTTGTGTATTCAATCATTTTTTTACCACCCATTGTTTACCACCCATTTTTTTTACCACCCATTATAAAAAATTTAAAAAAAAATCATTTTTTCACACCATCAGCGCGAGTTTATATATTTAGTTTATATATTTTCCCATATTGAAAGTATTGCATAGCAAGAACTTTATTGTGACATTAATGTCAATTTAAAGTTACACGTTTTCATACAAAAAAGATGTATATGTGTCCTCTCACTCCGCTTAGGTACTATACAAATTAATATTCTCCTGCCGTCCATGTGCAGGGTTACCAATGTCCTGGGTGTTAACCACTTGCCGCCCGCCATATAGCAAAATGACGGCGGCAAAGTGGCTTCAATATCCTGACCGGACGTCATATGATGTGATCAGGATATTAAGCCGTTGCGCACCCCCAGGGGCACCCATTGCGGCGATCGTTGTTGCGGTGTGTCAGTCTGACACACCGCAACTCCAATCTAGGTAAAGAGTCTCTGACGGAGACTCTTTAACACGTGATCAGCTGTGTCCAATCACGGCTGATCACGATGTAAATAGGAAGAGCCAGTGATCGGCTTTTCCTCACTCGCGTCTGACAGACACAAGTAGAGGAGAGTCGATCCGGCTGCTCTCCTGACAGGGGGGTCTGTGCTGATTGTTTATCAGTGCCCACTCCAATGCCTTCCACTGCCAGTGCCACTAGGGATGCCTATCAGTGCCTCATATCAGTGCCACGTATCAGTGCCCATCAGTGCCACGTATCAGTGCCCATCAGTGCCCAGCAGTGCCACCTATCAGTGCCCATCAGTGCCCAGCAGTGCCGCCTATCAGTGCCCATCAATGCTGCCTATCAGTGCCACCCACAAGAACCCATCTTTTCAGCCATTCAGTGCCCATCAGTGTTGCCCATCAGTGCCCACCAGTGCCACCCAATGCCACCCATGAGTGCGCATCAGTGTCGCCTATCAATGCCCATCAGTGCTGCATATCAGTGCCACCCATCAGTGCCACCTACCAGTGCCCATCAGTGCCACGTATCAGTGCCCATCAGTGCCCAGCAGTGCCACCTATCAGTGCCCAGCAGTGCCGCCTATCAGTGCCCATCAGTGCTGCCTAGCAGTGCCACCCATAAGAACCCATCTTTGCAGCCATTCAGTGCCCATCACTGTCGCCCATCAGTGCCCACCAATGCCACCCATGAGTGGGCATCAGTGCCGCCTATCAATGCCCATCAGTGCTGCATATCAGTGCCACCCATCAGTGCCACCTACCAGTGCCCATCAGTGCTGCATATCAGTGCCCATTGTCAGTGCCCGTCAGTGCCCACTCATTGATGCCACCTCATCGGTGCCACCTTATCAGTGCCTGTCTGTACCGCCTTATCAGTGCCCATCAGTGAAAGAGAAAACTTACTTATTTACAAAATTTTAAAACAGAAACAAAAGCAAAACTTTTATTTTTTTCAAAATTTTCGGTCTTTTTTTATTTGTTTAGCAAAAAATAAAAACCGCAGAGGTGATCAAATACCACCAAAAGGAAGCTCTATTTGTGGGAACAAAATGATAAAAATTTAGTTTGGGTATAGTGTAGCATGACCGCGCAATTGTCATTCAAACTGCGACAGCGCTGAAAGCTGAAAATTGGTCTGGGCAGGAAGGTGTATAAGTGCCCTGTATTGAAGTGGTTAATGTAGCATATATGGGGTTCATACACCCAGGCTATCCACAGCACCATGTTCATGAGCTCTTGTGGTACATACTGCACTGCACTACTAGGTTGGGTGTGAAATGTGGTTGCCTAAAGGGCCGTTTCATGTCTTATGCCCAGGAGCTGCGATGTGCTCTGTATGCCCGCCCCTTTCCACAGCGCATCGGCACCACGCAATGTATTACAGGTGACGTCACCAGTGGGTGTCACGGCAGGAGCACGTTCATTCCCATCTTAGTTGACACAGCTGGGGTATGTGGGTGTCGATTGTGGGCGGTGTTCACCGCCCAGGCAGGGGCCCCACACGTACCATGCTAGCGTGACACTGGTGGGAGTCTGCGTGCGTGCATGCGGGGCATATTTATGACACCTCCACGAACACAGCCTTTCTTGCCATACACTTAGAGATGCTACATGTCACAGGAGTGTTTGCTCCTATGCTTATACTCAAGGTAACGACTATGTTATCCTACTTTATTGTTCACTTAGCTAATCACTCCTTTGGTAAATGCTTCTTGGAAATTTGGTACTGCCCTGGATGGTTCTGCACACACTTTCTCTTTATTATACTCACACTTTGAGATCTTGGTTTCCGGTCCACTATCACCACTTCACTTATAGGGCTTTCACCTTCTTATAATTCTCACTTGGCTACTCCTATTCACTTCCTCACTAACACCGTTTAATTTATGGATATTACATTTATCCAGGCAGACTCTTTGGCAGTCATCACTTGCATTCATCATTCCGATTCACCATGAAGATCATCAATCTGTGTTCTGGGGGTGTTTGCACATGGCTTCAGTACACTTCAGCTCCCGGGATAGACAACCCTCTGATTCTGGCCCCACGTCTACTACATACCACTGCATTTCACTCTATGTAAGTAATCAGGACTGGCAACTGCTTTTTCCTGTTATGTTTAGTGCCCCACTAGAATAATCCTATTTTGTTTATTGTAGACCAAATTTGAGCATCCACATCGGGCTTTCAGGATGCACTCTCATGCCTGTTAATAGGAACTTATTTAGACTCATCATCTACAACCATTTACGACCATACTCTTTCTCTTACTATTTACCACACTGCATAGTGCTGTTTAGATGACGTGTATATATATATATATATATATATATATATATATATATATATATATATATATATTTGAATTTGCAATAATCTATTTATTTTATCCATACCAATTTTTTGTCAACTATATATGCCATTAAATCGATACATATATGTCTATGTATTCATTGAGGTCCACACCATGTGTGTATGTGCGTGTATATATATGAAATAATTTTTACTATGTGCATTATTGTTATATATTGTCACATTCAATATGCCATTTTAAATATACTTTCAAATTACTCTACCGCCCACGAATCAATAGCCTCATTTAAAGTTTCACATTTTCATTTCTCTTATATACAAATTAGTGAGACCCCAACTGCAGCGCTGTGCTGCTGTACATGTTTTTCTCCTGTGCTGGGCAGCGTGTACTTTAAAGTTTCCTCCTGATGCATGTGCTTCAGTGTGCAAGTACATACTATATAGAGATGAATGGGAAGGCCCAACTCAGGAAGAAAATTCAAAAATACTGCCCAAACCCAGTGGAAAGCCAGGCAATGCACAGTGGGACCACACTGCATCTAAGCTATGACCACAATAATGGAATACATTTAGGGATTTGAGACCAATAATACTACTGAATTATTGTTGTGCATTTAAAGCAAGTGCACTAATGTGTGTTATGTTACACTACAGTAAGGCAGCCCATTCATTTAAACTGACCACGGCATTTTTTGTAATGCAGTATGCCAAAATGGATGGTAGTGTATTACCATGGGTTGAGGTGCGCTGCAAAGAAGGTTCAATAGGGTGATATACACAATGAATGCACCAACACATATTATGTGGATTACCACAGCAGGGTGGTGAATGGTCTTTTTTTTTACAAACACACACCAGTACTTTTAGAACTTAGCAATGCTGCAAAGTGGGGTCTAATGTATGAAGCTGCAGTATCATTGATTCATCAAAGGGGAGAAGTTTCAGTTGGAATTATTTACTTGTTATTTTAATGACTTGGCCACAAAGTTTTTTGTTTTACTTTATGAAAAGACAAAGTTTAAGCAGTGTGAAACCTCTATTAAAGAGGACTACAAAAAGGTGAGTTGTGGTTGTAAAGGCAGAAGGTTTTTTATAAAAAAAAAACCTTCTGTGTGCAGAAGCCCCCCTCAGCTCCTGCTTATACTTACCTGAGCCCATCTCAATAAATAGCTCTGACTCTGTCCCATAGAGGGCCTCCTTTTTCAATTAACCCCTGGTAGTCCTGTTGGGGATAAAAGACACGGTGCACATAATCCTGGGTACTAGGGGTAATAAACTGTTCAATGCTCTGGTAGTTGGACCCTTTTTTGGAAACCTTTCTCAAAGCAATTTTAAATATTCAACACAATGTTTACTGTAATGTACAGAGCAAAGGTCCAGCCTTCAACCACAAGGACCCAGCAACGATGCCTGATATATTAAATTAACATTGCAAGTCTAGACTCTATTTGTTACATAAAACATTTCAAAATAATAAAATGTATCCATCATAGTACAGATCATATAAAACATAGGATGAACACTTTGAAATAAGCATAAAATGATGGGCACTTTACTAATCATTTTAAGCTTCTCTTTACTTAAAAAACATAATAAATCAGCATTTGAAATTATCTTTAAAGTGAAGAATCAAAAAATTGGCATATAACCCTTAACAATCTAGCATATAAAGCCCATTGTGAATAATAAATTGTCTGTCTTTGTAAATACCATCATTATATCATATATGTACATTCATCAAAGAATTATTCATGAAATCCCATTTAGTGTGATATCATAGATCACTTCAGATAGTGTATTCAACCAAGTCAAGCTTTCTCAATATCAGTATTGCCTCAGTTTAGGGTATATTCTAGGGTAGGGGTGGGTACCATCATCCATATACCATAGAAATGGGTGCCCAGGGTCACCTCAGAAGTGCCACTGGAAAGCGAGAAAAGGGTTTGGACTATCTCGGTACCTCAAGGACATAGACAAAAATATATAGAATTTGTAAAAAAAAAAAGTTTAATAGTATGTAGAATATAAACACATGGTGGAACAAAACCAAATTGACAGAAATACAGTTGATAGTTACAGCCTTACGTACTGCTTCAAACAATTGTACAAGCAATAAGATGAAAAATAATCCCCACGGTTGAAGTGAGGTATACAGTATGATACGTCTTAGCAAATGTCCTTTACTATTTTTGCAGCAAAAGCTGTTTCTTCAGAAGGAGCCAGTTATAGGCATCTAGTAAAATAAATTGCAATTGTAATTACAAGTTCGAACCATCCTTAATGTTGTTAATATATATTTCAAGACATGAAATGTATTTTCTTTAATATTGTATACATTCAATTTTAGTTCTGAGAAGGATACGAAAACACTGCTTACCTAGACAATAGGGAAGCTAGGGCAAAGTGACAGTATGTACAGAGGCACCCGAATGCGAATGTCCCCCGCGGCGGGCACGGGAGGCGTCTAGGACCACTGAATATTAAGTATTGTATAATTTAAATGATATGATTCAGTTTCTGATGTTCATCTATAGAGTGTGTGTGATACAATCAAATAGATTAAGTAAAAGGAATAAAAGAAAAAAGGAGGGGGACAAGAAAAAGGGATGGGGTGGGGGGGAGGAAGAAGGGCGGATGGGGGAGGGAAGAGGGGGAAAAAGGAAGCGAAAAAGGGAGAGAAGAGAGAAAGGGCGGGGGGGGGAGGAAGGGGAAAGGGGGAGCGGAAAAGAATAGACAGAAGAATATAGATTTAGTAATGTAAAGTAGACAATAGAACTAGCTTAAAATGGGATATTCATGGAGCTGAAGTAGTTAGAGAGTAGATATATTAGATTACCGACCTTTTAGGTCAGAAGATCCAGTGTGACATCCCGGGATTAGAGAATAAAGGAGTAATGCTGCTAGTGTGTTCTTGAGCGGTCTATTGGCAGTGAGTTGTTTCTTTCGGCAGGGATCTATTGGTGCAGTAATTGCAGCAAGAGACAATTCCACCTAATAAATAATAGTAATCAAAGTAGTTAAGAGTCAATAGGGGAAAAGGAAAAGTAGATAGAATTTGTTATGCCGCATCTACAGAGCAGTACATGTCCATGGCAATGCACCCTCATATGCCAACTTATTTCTAGGAGGATGGGAGAGGACAATCTTCGCTGATGAGACACTCCAATCCTTTCTAGATCAAGTTCTCTGTTGGCACAGATTCATTGATGATTGGTTTATAATTTGTACAGGAACTGAAAGTACTCTAATAGAATTAATTGGATTAGTTAACAATAATAACTTTAACCTTCGATTTACTCTCAACTATGATCACAGCAGCATCCCATTTCTAGACTTAGAATTAGAATTATTAAAGGTCCAAACGGCCTAATCAAAATAGACCCTTTTCGCAAACCTACGGCCATAAATATGTTACTCCACGCTTTTGGCGCACATCCTCGCCCTCTGGTACGCAGTATACCCTACGCTCAATACTTGAGACTTCTATGCTCAGGCCTTGGCGCTACGTGAATGCCTATTGTCAAGAGGCTATACTAAATCTAATCTCAGAAAAGCTTATAATAAAGCCTTAGCACGTACCAGATCCTCTCTCCTATATGGCTCTATTTTGCAAGAAGCAATTAAAGACATTAAAAATAATAACAATATTTTCTGCCCATCATAACTTAAAAATCTCCTCTCTGACCTTTGGCACCTTCTAACCGATCATCATATCCTTAAAAAATACGTCAGACCAACTCCCAAGCTGGTATTTTATAGAGCAACTTTGCTAAAAGATACATTAACAAGTAGTCTCTATAAGGAAGGCCTCGTGGTCCGAGGGATCCTCGCGGCATTTTCCACTGTGGACAATGCGCATGCTGTCCCTGGATAGAAGAGGGCACAAAGTTCATTATTTGGAGAATTATTTACACCTGCCTTTCACGCCTACTGCAGTACAAAATGAGTTATTTATCTAATGGTCTGTGCCTGCAATGCATTCTACTTAGGCAAGACCATAAGAGAGCTTCATCAGAGAACAGGAGACCACCTATAGTGTTCCACAAATAGTAAATTTACCACAGTGGGATGACATATAGGCCTGCACCACAGATTTAATCCTGAAGTGGTTAGATTTGTGGTGCTTGAAACGATTCCCAAGGATGTCCGTGGAGGAGACTGGGATCGCAAAATCCTACAGCGAGAAGCTGCTTGGATTAAATGCCTGAATGCTAACATACCCCCTGGTTTAAACGAAAGTCACACATATAAAGCATTTCTCTAATCAACCCTCTGAAATATTTCCATATTTACTAGGCTGGACCTTACCCTCCCTTTTGCTGTACATGACGAACATGCTCAGTCTGGTGAGACCTACTGATTCAATCTTTCTTTCTTTGATTCTAATACCGAATCAAAATTAAGTAATACTACTACTTTATTAAAAATGCAGTATTTCTTTAGTTTAATATTCTATATCTATGTACATTTGTTGTAATAGGGCTAGCAGGATGGTCAGGGTTAAATCTATAGCCAGACCGTCCCCTACCCTACATTTATCCAATGTTATAAAACTTTTATGTATTGTACTTTGCACTGCTCCTAGACTGACTGAAGCATACGGCAGTTTGAGGTTTAGCTCCCCCAGCGGCGGACACGTGCCTCTCCAGGGAACAGAAGAGCCCTGTATAAGAGCTATGATTTACTCCCACCAGGATGATGGCCGCCGGTCACGTCCACTATATGGTCACCGCGCATGCGCCATTAGCTCACGCGCAGTGAGGAGAGTAGGACCCAGCGACGTCATCCGCCGGCTAACGAATGCCAGCTGGGTTGGAGGCATAAAAGGATACCGAGAGCAGCCCCCAGTAAGGAGGCTGATCCCCAGGAATATATGACAACAGGAGGCATACGGTGAGTTACCGGACAGTACGGAGCACTGCATCTGCATATATACCAAGCCATCCGTGTACTGAGTGCCGAGTCTGACATTGGGGATGGATACATTGTCATGGACATGTACTGCTCTGTAGATGCGGCATAAAAAATTCCATCTACTTTTCCCCTATTGACTCTTAACTACTTTGATTACTATTATTTATTAGGTGAAATTGTCTCTTGCTGCAATTACTGCACCAATAGACCCCTCCTGAAAGAAACAACTCGCTGCCAATGGACTGCTGAAGAACACACTAGCAGCATTACTCCTTTATTCTCTAATCCCGGGATGTCACACTGGATCTTCTGACCTAAAAGGTCGGTAATCTAATATATCTACTCTACTACTTCAGCTCCATGAATATCCCATTTTAAGCTAGATCTATTGTCTACTTTACATTAATAAATCTATCGTCAGGAAAGGTCTGCTGGGAGTAGCAGTTCCACACAAGTGGGAGCGCGCTTGCAGGTGCCTCTGTGCATGCGCGGGCGTGCACCCATGCGCACGCATGCGGGAGTGCTCAAGCGCACGATTACCGGAGCCAGGCGCACTATTTAAACTCTGCTGTGATGGTGAAACCCTGCTGTCTGATCTACAGCATTCCCTGAGAGTAATCTGTGTATTCTGACCTGTTCCTGTGATATCACAGCTTTCCTTGTGACTACCCTTGCCATCCGCCTGCACCTGACCTTCGGAGTGTCCACAACCTTGCATCTGTCTTATCCTCTGGCTCATCCGTACCTGCCTGTTACTGACCCGGCTTGTCCTGTGACTCTCCTTTAGCCTCCTGCATCTGCTCTAGTCTTGCTAAGCTTGTGTATGACCCGGCCTGCCTGACCTTCCTGTGTTCCAATCCCTGGGGCCAACTTCCTGTGAGTATCTCCTGATACCTGCCTACTCCAGCTTCCTGTCTGATGCACCCAGCCTGCTGTTTCAGTTTTACCTCAGCACCATCCGGAGCATCAGACCAGCCAGCCAGCTGTTGATCCTGCCAGGTACTCGTGCTACCTTGTACCCCTGTGCTTCCTGTTTACTCTACCAGGGGCCACGAGTCAGGGATGTAAGAGAGGCCTCCCTCTGCATATCGGGCTCATCCACCAGGTATGTGACATCTATATTCTTCTGTCTATTCTTTTCCCCTTCCCCCCCCTACCCCTTCCTTTCCCTTCCCCCCCTCCCCCCCTTTCCTTCCCCTTTTATTCCTGGTCCCCTCACTTCCTCCGCTCTTCCCCTCTTCTCTCCCTTTTTCCCTTCCTTTTCCCCCCTCCGCCCTCCCCCCTCCTCCCTTCTTCCCCCCCCCACCCCCCCTCCCTTTTTACTTTCCCCCTCCTTTTTTCTTTTATTCCTTTTACTTAATCTATTTTATTGTATCACACACACTCTATAGATGAACATCAGAAGCTGAATCATATCATTTAAATTATACAATACTTAATATTCAGTTGTCCTAGACGCCTCCCATGCCCGCTGTGGGGGACATTCGCTTTCGGGTGCCTCTGTACATGCTGCAACATTGCCCCAGCTTCTCTATTGTCTAGGTAAGCAGTGTTTCATACCCTTCTCAGAACTAAAACTGAATGTATACAATATTAAAGAAAATAAATTTCATGTCTTGAAATATATATTAACAACATTAAGGATGGTTCGAACTTGTAACTAGAATTGCAATTTATTTTACTAGATGCCTATAACTGGCTCCTTCTGAAGAAGCAGCTTTTGCTGCGAAAATAGTAAAGTGACAGAAACCATGAAATCAGATCGAGACAGAAGAACAGTTAAATCACACTTGTTTAATAATAAAAGTTAAAATAACAAACGTAGTCAAAACATAGCCAAAGTTCAGTATCCAGAACAGATAGTCAGCCAAGCCAGAAGTCAGGGATCAATGTAGTGCAGAGGTGCCCAACCGCTGACCTGCCCTCCGATGTGGCCCACCATGTCTTGCTCTGAGATGGTGGGTCGGCAAGCCCAGATCGCGGGTTCCCGAGCCGCCATCTCTGAGCATTAGTGCAAAGAACGGAGCCACTGCTAGAAGAAGCAGTGCCGATGTTTCCTGTATAGCACTGGCTCCTTCACAGGCGGAGTGATACCAAATGTACTCCACCTGTGACAGGAAGCATCAGCTCTGCTCTCTACTGCAGCTACATGCTTCTGTCACAATTATGCTTGGGGATGGCTGGTCGGGACACAGGAACACGCGATCTGGGACAGCAGCCACCAGTATCAGTACCAGCCAGCAGTACCAGTATCAGCCAGCAGTACCAGTACCAACAGTACCAGTAACAACCAGCAGTACCAGTACCAGCTAGTAGTACCAGTTATCAGTACCAGTACCCGCCATCCGTACCCGCCAGCAGTACCAGTACCCACCATCCGTACCAGTCATCAGTACCAGCCAGCAGTATAAACCAGCAGCACCAGTACCAGCCAGAAGTACCCGCCAGCAGTACCAGTATCCACCATCCATACCAGTCATCAGTCTCAGCCAGCAGTATAAACCAGCAGTACCAGTACCAGCCAGCAGTACCCGCCAGTAGTACCAGTACCAACAGTACCAGTAACAACCAGCAGTACCAGTACCAGCTAGTAGTACCAGTCATCAGTACCAGTACCCACCAGAAGTACCCACCAGCAGTACCAGTACCCACCATCCGTACCAGTCATCAGTACCAGCCAGCAGTATAAACCAGCAGCACCAGTACCAGCCAGAAGTACTCGCCAGCAGTACCAGTACCCACCAACCATACCAGTCATCAGTACCAGCCAGCAGTATAAACCAGCAGTACCAGTACCAGCCAGAAGTACCCGCCAGCAGTACCAGTATCCACCATCCATACCAGTCATCAGTCTCAGCCAGCAGTATAAACCAGCAGTACCAGTACCAGCCAGCAGTACCCGCCAGCAGTACCAGTACCAGCCAGCAGTACCAGTACCCACCAGCAGTACCAGTCATCAGTACCAGTACCAGCCGGCAGTACCAGTACCCACCAGCAGTACTAGCCAGCAGTACCAATACCAGCCAGCAGTACCAGTACCCACCAGCAGTACTAGCCAGCAGTACCAGTACCAGCCAGCAGTACCAGTACCCGCCAGCAGTACCAGCCAGCAGTACCAGCCAGCAGTACCAGCACCTGTAAGCAGTACCCACCGGCAGTACCAGCCAGCAGTACCAGCCAGCTGCAGGAATCCTGAGGAAGAAGTGAAGATTGAGGTCAGTTGAGGAGCAGGTAAACCACTGTGCATCAGTGGGAAAGCAGCCTTAAGCCCCTTTCACATGATCGGTCCGATCAGGTCCACCTGTCTGTTTTTCAGGTGGATTCAAATGGACTCTCCATTCACCTCTATAGAGTGGCAGTTGTAAATGGACTTGTGTCTGCTTACACCTGCCTATCTGCAATCCGATCTCCTTGAAAAAAAAAACAGAAGGGGATCTGTCCCCTTCTGTCTGGGCAGATCGGAGGGCCCTTAGGATAGAGCGGGTTGCATCCATGTCTGCTCTACATATGCAGAGTGGACACAGACCTGCCATCCCCCCTTTACCCTAATTGTGGCCAGCGAACTGTTACCAAATTGATAAAGTGACCCTCGCTTCACAAAAGGTTGGGCACCCCTGATGTAGTGGAACAGCAATCAGGATCTGGAGCCAAAAGGGATATCAGCAAAGCCAGTCTTTAAACAGGAATGCAGGCGATGTTTCTTGTGATGTTGACCAAGGCGAAGGCACAGAACATCTGGACTGGACAGCTTAAGTACGCAGGACTAACGATCAGGATATCAACAACAGCTGAGTAACTGTAGAGAGAGATGGGAGCTGGCAATTAGCCGACAGCTGAGAGGCCAGCTAAGAGAAGGAAGGGCTGAGCCCAGCCCTGACATAAAAGACATTTGCCAAGATGCATCATACTGTATAACCCACTTCAACCGTGGGGATCATTTTTCTTATTGCTTGTACAATTGTTTAAAGCAGCACGTAAGGCTGTAACTATCAACTGTATTTCTGTCAATGTGGTTTTGTTCCACCATGTTTTTATATTCTACATACAATTAAACTTTTTTTAATACAAATTATATATATTTTTGTCTATGTCCTTGAGGTACCAAGATAGTACACACCCTTTTCTCACTTTCCAGGGGCACTTCTGAGGTGACCCTGGGCACCCATTTCCAAGTCAGACTTTCGGTTACCCCCCCGTGGCTCTATCATACTGATTGGTTAGACAAACTGATTTTTTATGCTGTTCTTCCACTGCATTCATTCTTACGTTGAGATGAAGTGTTTTTGCCAAAGGGCTGGAAGGCAGTAGCTGTCTGAAGGTGCTCTTTACTCCATAATGTAAAACATTGCTGTAACTGTGTACAACACATAATTATTGATGAGTATAGTATGTGAAAATAAATAGAACAAATCATTGTGAAAACAGCAATAAATATGATATTGCCATATACATTGCAGTTCAGCCTCAGGTTTGTTTTTGTCTATGGAAAGTGTATGGTAAAGTATACTGGCTTGTCCCTCAAACAATAGCTCAAGGTGTGTAAATATAATATTGTTACCCCACCACCTTACATATAGGTGGAAAGGGCAATGTTGTGTTTGGAGGACATGGAATGCAAAATTTTCATTACCCCCGCTTCTAAGAAAAGCAATCAGCAGGAGAATATGCTCTTAGAGAAACTGGCCTTACGAGTCTGCCATGTAGAGATAAAATGCCTTCTTTAGTGACTGCCATGTAGACAATGCTAATGACAATAAAATGTTCAAGTCTGGCCCCCTGAAAGTGACATTACAGGGAACGTAATCCCATGGTAGATATTGACATTCAATTAAATTCATGACTGCACCCCGAAGGCTGAAGGCAGAACAGGGCATATTCTTGTATAAAGTGTGTGTGTAAATCTTAACAATGGAGTTCCTTAATTTTCTCCCTTTTGATCTGATAAATGTACCATTAATAATTTTTCTTAAAGGTTTTCAATATGTGCAAAAATATCTGTTGATTTTGCCAGAAATCTTGTGAGCAGACAATATTCTGCGATCTCTGCCTGGTCACAGGGATGATTTATGAGATGGGGAGGAGCCGAGGAGAGGTCTGTGTTCTTTGCAATACATCAGAAATTAAGTAGGCAGGGCTGACACTGCATGCACTAAAAATATACTGTGTTGTCAGGTCAAAAGGAAGGTGGGCGCATACTATACTACTGGCAGATCAACACTGCAAACAGATAAAACATGGGGAAACATTTATGTATTGCAAAGATGTACTAAATATTTTTTTTCGTCTTGAGATATGATTTAAATTTAAACAAAGAAATTAAGTTTGTAAAAACCCCTACACACACTTAGCCCCTGCCAGACCCCACAATGGCTGTGTATAGTTTTACCTCAAACTTGAAGCATTGCTTTGGACTTTTTTACAGCTTAAAAACGCCTCTCTGTGTTATTATATGTGTCCATGCACACATAGGCTTTTAGGCGGTAAGTGGCATAGGCCTTTTCAAGCTAAAAAAAAAAAAAAAAAAACCCAGGGCCAGCGCGTTCTGGAGCAGCAGCTTTACAGCTGTAAAAATGCCCGATGCAGCTAACTCTGTATACAGCGTTATGCTGCGACAAGGATTTTATAAGCCGTAGTAATTGGATTTGGGAGTGGAAAGTAGAAGAGGACAGAGAAACGCTGCTAAACACTAATGAGGCTAAACACGCATTGACACCAATTCAAAGTGCTGCTAATGCCATGTACACACGACCAGACCTTTCGACAGCAAAGGTCCGACGGAAACAATTCGATCGTGTGTGGGCTTCATTGGACCTTTGGTGTCGAAAAATCAGACGGACTTTAGAACATGTTTCAAATTATTCCGACAGACTCAAATCCGGTCGAAAAATCCGTTCGTCTGTATGCTAGTCTGACGGGCGAACAGCGACGCAAGGGCAGCTATTGGCTACTGGCTATGAACTTCCTTATTCTAGTTGTACATCATCACGTTTGAATCAGTCGGACTTTGGTGTGATCGTGTGTAGGCAAGTCCGTTGCATCGGAACTCCATCGGAACTCCGTGGAAAGTCCGTCAAAAAGTCCTTCGGAGTTCAGTCCATCAAAAGTCCGCTCATGTGTACATTAAATCCGGCTTTTACATCTGCTTTTTCCTGATGTCGGTACTAGCTTGGCAGCTCTTTTTTTTTTTTTTAGCGCCATGTGTGCAAGAGGCCTTGGATGACCTTCTACAAATGATTTACACTGGTAGGCACAATAATATCTGTAATGAAATAGCCACCAAAATAGCAAATGTAAATGAAGTTAACATACTCATTGAATAGTTTTGGCAGTATCATAGCCAATGCTGTTTATCTGAGGTGTTATTATTGTTAATTGGAAATAATCAATTAAAATCTGAGGAATAACTGTAATCCCCCAGTCAGCATTAAATGACAATGGCTGCTTCGCAAATAGTACATGAGTACTTTATAGCCCAGCGACAATACCACTGCCCTGTACAGCCTGCATAAAGTGTTAATAAGTGCTGCACTTATGAATGCTGTGTTGTACCCATAAGCTGCAGAAAAGTGAGTGAGGTTCCAATGCAGGTTGGGTCATAAAGAACTTTTACTGGCCTGAGTCAGATCCTACCCACTGATCTGAAGTCTAATGCCCCGTACACACGGTCGGGTTTTCCGATGGAAAATGTCCGATCGGAGCGTGTTGTCGGACATTCTGACCGTGTGTGTGCTCCATCGGACATTTTCCATCGGATTTTCCGACACACAAAGTTTGAGATCAGGCTATAAAATTTTCCGACAACAAAATCCAATCACGTCAATTCCGACCGTGTGTGGCCTGTTCCGTCGAACAAAGTGCCACGCATGCTCAGAAGAAATTTCGAGACGGAACAGCTCGGTCCGGTAAAATTAGCGTTCGCAATGGATACAGCACTTTCGTCACAGTGCTATGTCAAAAATGATTTAATACAGCGCACTCTCTTCTTCTTTATAATGTGAGAAGAATTAAGTAGTTTT
Organism: Aquarana catesbeiana; assembly: GCF_042186555.1. NCBI lineage: Eukaryota > Metazoa > Chordata > Amphibia > Anura > Ranidae > Aquarana > Aquarana catesbeiana. Next base: position 182,240,702 of record NC_133326.1, read on the forward strand.
GCTGCTCATATTCACACAGACTTCTCACATACTTATTTCTTTATTATTTATTGTGATTCCCTCAATATATTTTGATTTGTCACATCTGACCAATTTGTTTTTGGTTTGTTTTTAATTTTAAAACATTTATTTTCAAGGCTGTTTTTGGTTCCATTTTTTTTAGGCTTTTTACTAAAGAATTTTTTGGTGTGTGTTTTGTGTGTCAAGTTACCACAACACCATTGATATCTTATATTATTGAATCTCAATGAGATTGTTTGGTGTTGGTGTCCCTTGTTAATTTCACATTGTACTTTAGAAATGTACCTGAATCCTCACAAACAAACTGTGCTTTTTGAAGGAAAAAACACATAGGAGAGTATAATTGAACCAAAAATTCCTTTATTAAGGGCTCACAACCAAACAAAGAGGGAGGCAACACTGGAGAAACAGCAGAAATTGGTGAAGCCTTTGGCCCCCAGGGCAGACATCAATTATTTTACTGCAAAATTGGTAGCCTGAGGAGTCCATATCTAAGGGAGTGCAGTCTGGTCCAGAAGTCCCAGAGATCCGGAAAGCAGCAGATGACATCTGTGTCCCCAGGCTGTGGTCATACAAGAGACTGCATCTTTTGTCAGACCAGACTGAACCCAGGGCCATCACTCTCTGGTCTTCCTTCCACGCTGTGGCTCTGGTGGTGGAGTTGTGGCAGCAGGAGGAGGATGGTCCAACTCAATCACGTCGGTCTTGGGTGTGATTTCGCCACTCACCCCCTTAGTTAGGACTTTATAAATAAGTTGCTCACACATGAGGCATTGACCCTCCTGCATGCACTTCAGTTTGGTTGCAGCCATGCAGGCAAAGGCCTCTTCAGGAGTGGGTAAGGCTCTGAGGGACGCAGAAGCCTCCTGAATGAGCCTGAATGCTGAATCCTGCATGTGAGTCCCCTTCCTGGGTCTTTTTTATGGAAGGCGGAGGGGAGGAACCTGCGATTCGGTCAGGCTGCGACTGGTCCCAGGCTTCTCTTGGCTGCAACTTAGCCCCGCCTCCTCCTGGCTGCAACTTAGCCCCGCCTCCTCCTGGCTGCCACATTCCACAGCCTCCTCCTGGCTGAGGTCTTCCTGTGTATGAAAAAAGGACATAGTTTTAGTTTTTTATTCATCAATCAAACACAATTTTCATCTCATGACTGTTGCAAATTGAATGTTAACAAATATAACTGATGATCATTCTGAGCCCAGCATTTTTCATTCTTGTCCCAAATATTTTTGCCCACTACTGTCTATTGATATGTAAAACACTTTATTAAATCAGCAATTAGTGATCAATAATAACATCTAGTAAACATCATTTATTTATTGACCAGAAATCTGGAGAAGAATGCTATACCTGACTCAAGCTGGGCTCCTCCACTTCTTCCTGGCTGGAAGGCCCAGGTTGGACATCGGAAGCCTTAGCTGGGGTAGAAGGAAGAGTGGAAGGAAGGGTTGAGAGGGATTCCCTGACTTCAGTCTGGTCTGACAGAAAACAAAGTCTCTCATAGTACCACAGCCTGGGGACATAAATGTCATCTGCTGCAGCTCCGGATCTCTGGGAATCCGTTACCTTCTTGCGCTCCCTAAGATAAGTGCTCCTCAGGCCACCAATTTTGGTTTTTAAATAGGGGATGGTTGCCGTGGGGACCACCGGCTTCACCAACTCCAGCAGTTTCTCCAGCGCCTCAATCTAGAAGCAGCATAGGCCCAATGTTAAATCTTACTTTCGCAATCACGATCGGCGCCTCCGTTACTCCTTCCTCCACTCACAGATCATACGTACTACGCACGCGTGTTATGCTTTATACACACTGCGCATGCGTGTAACTCCGCCCGCCCCTGACGTTCTTTCTAGTCTATTCCCCGCCCCTTTTCGTTCGGCGCAGTGGGGGAAGAGCACATGGCGGAGACACAGCAGGTGCGTGCTAATTATAGCAACGAGGAGGAGGGGGAGGAAAGCCCGGAGCCGGAAACGTCTGGATCAAGAAGGAGAAGATGTAAGGCATCAAATATGTCCTTTGGGGAGATGTTGGAGATGGTCGATATCCTGAAGAAGGCCGACTATGACGGGAAGTATGGACCTTACCCCAACCCCAATGTCAGAAAGGCCAAGATCATGGCGAAAGTGGCCAAAAGTCTGCACCGGAATTTCGGGGTACGACGAACGAAAGATCAGCTCAGGAAGCGGTGGTCGGACCTGAAATTAAGAGAGCATGAGCAGTACCGAAAGATCCGGAGAGTGCTGCAAAAAAGTAAGTAGTTGTGCTGTGCTCCTATTCTTTTTGTCTTTATTACGTTTGTGCTGCTCCATGTGCTTTTCTTAACTGTTGTACAGTTTAAAATGGCAACTTTCACGTTCATGGGCACATTATTCATTCGTATCAAACATTTTTCTTTCGGCCTATAAAACACCATTGTTTTGGCCATATGCATTTGACCACATTTTTGAGGGCCTACTTGTATGAAACTAATTTGGTTGTGTAGATGTGTTTGTTACTAGATTGAAATGCAAACTAGATTCTGTGTAAGGAGAGGACACTCAGCAGCTGTTTACACATCTGGACACTGGAGCACTAGTGTGGGACACAAGAACACCCTTTTTATTAGGGGGCCCACACAGGTGCTCCAGTGTATACTATAGGGGGGGTCTCCATCTGTGAAGCTTGTACAAGACAGGTAAGTATTCAAGCTTGACAAAGGACACTCAAAATTCTACATCTTGGAACTCTGCCAAAATAGACAATTGTACCCCACTTCTAAGCAATGTTTCATATTTATAGTTCTGCCACCAAATATATGTGTGCTAAGTATACCTTTTTTTTCACATAGGGGAGAAAAGACTCGGAGGACACCCCTCATCCGAGGAGACCAGACACCCCCCACCTCTGGAAGAAGGGGAAATACCCCAAAGACAAGAAGAGCAGGAGGAGGAAGACGTGGTGGAAATTGTCACCACAACAGGTGAGTGTCTGCAACCACAGGCTCAGGTAAGAGATGGCATATTTATAATACATGTTTTTGTTTGGTTTCTCTCTTTTTAGGTGATCGTGATGTTGTGGATCCTGATCCTTTCACCTCGGAAAGTGCCCAGATCCTGATCGGGGAGATCATGGGGTGTAATGTTGCTTTGGAAAATATCAAGAAAAACATCAATGATGTTATTAAAAAAAATAAGAACATCATTGATGTTTTGGGGAGAGTTTAAAACCCCTACAAAGCACTTTCTTTTATGGTGTACTACAATTTGACAATTTTTTTGCAAATTGTAGAAAAGCCAAATTTTGAAGAGGCACACAGTGTGTCAACATGTGCTATCTGCCATCACGGGAGATCAATGGACGCGTTTTGGGGGTGCAACCCCTTCCTCAATAATAAAGTAGCTGAGAAGAAGGGGTTGCACCCACAAAACACGTCCCTTGATCCCCCGTGATGGCAGCTAGCACATGTTGACATTTGTAAATTGGTGTGCATCTTCAAAATTTGGCTTTTCATGGGGTGACTTCACCCCATCTGAACGCAATATCAAACACAGTTCCTAAATACTCATGTCTGATATTGCCTTCAAGTTCTACCAAATGTGAACTTCGTAAGTTCAAGATTCGTGTCTTTCTTGTTGGTTTTACACATGCCAGTTTTATGTTAAAAGCACATTTCTACTTTTTCTAATGCTCCCCAAAAATTGTTATACAACAAACATGTTGGTTTGTTTTAAAAACCTTGTCAAAATGCACGTGATTGTGCAGGTATTACAAAGATTGTTATTAATCAAGAATTTGTGGATAATTGTCTCAACGCTACAACACTTTTGGGGTGCTCTAATTGCTGTTTTCTGTGACAATGGGTGTTATTTCATAAGGGCAAATCCACAACTTGTAGTGCAAAGTGTCTTTGCCTTTAGTAAATAACACCCAACAGTGCTTTGTAAGGTTACACAATCACGCCATTTTCACGACTCATCACATTTCTGACAGGGTCAGCTAAAAAAAACCCACAAGCAGTAAATGTCACCAGAGATTTGCTTATTTTTTTTTATTTGATAAAGGTTTCACACATTGTCTGGCATATTGATGGCCCCCCTACCCGCAAAGAACTCAAGGTATCTTAGCCGGACATCACGGCACTCAGGGAGGGCAAGCCAGGACGGCCACTTTCAAGCGCCGTCAGGGTTGTTTCATTTATAATTCCAGCCTTAGGCCTAACTGAGCCAGCATAGTTGTCAGAATGTTGACGTAAAAAGTTATGTAGAACACAGCACGACAGGATAATATGATTTAGTTTATACTCCGCCATATGTATGGGTGTCAGAAATAGGCGGTGTCAGAAATAGGCGGAACCGGCTGGCCATGATTCCAAATGTGTTCTCCACCACTCTTCTGGCTCTGGCCAGCCGGTAATTAAAAACCCTCTGGTCCTCATCGGGAATGGCTGCATAAGATGGTCCCCCAGCACAAATGCTTCATCCGCAACGAAGACGAATGGGAGTCCTTCCACATTCTCTTCTGGAGGTGGCAAGTCCAAGCTGCCATTCTGGAGATGCCTGTAAAACTCCGTCTGGGCGATGACTACACCATCGGACATCCGGCCATTCTTCGCCATGTCCACATACAGGAACTCGTAATTAGCCGACACCACCGCCAACATCACAATACTATTGAACCCCTTATAATTATAATATAGTACAACCCCGAGTTGGGTGGTGGGACAATGTGGACGTGTTTCCCATCAATTGCCCCTCCGCAGTTAGGAAAGTCCCACCACTGGGCAAAGTGGGAGGCCACAGTCTGCCATTCCTGTGGCGTGGAAGGAAACTATTGAGGAAAACAAAACAAAATTAGTCTTTTTGCACATAAACATGGAAAGCAGATTAGACACAAACCTTCTAGGCCAACATCAAGATAATATTTATTAATGGGAATTTTTAAAGACCAAAGTATAAGGTACACCTATCATGTTCCCCCTCCCCCCGTCATGGGCCATTGGTATCAGCTGACTTAGCAGTTGGGGGGAGGGAGGGTTCCAAATGATTTGGGGACACCCAAAAAAAGCCTCTGGAACTCTGCCTGAATTTAAAGCACAAATCACATTACAAAACATTTTAGGGGGTGTTTGGAGTAAAGCACTACTATGAAGCTGATAAAATACATTGTTAAGTGACTACGTGAGGTGAATATAGGACCAGGAGACCATGCTGGGGGGGTAAGTGAAGGCAAATATGTATGAAGGACAAAAAAATAATTACATAAAAATCCAGCATGAATGAGGACAAAGGGGACATTCACTGCATATTACAATCATGGTAATTAGGGAATGAGGAAAGAAATACAATATATTAGCAAACGTTAAATACAATAAAATGTGATATTAAAGGATAAAAATCTTACCTTCATATACTCCTTCTGCAGGACCTGGATGATGGCAGAACAGGTCTCTGGGATAATGATCCCCAGAGCCTGGGGGGAGATGCCTGTCGAGAAGTTGAGGTCCTGCAGGCTTCTCCCCGTTGCCAAGTACCGCAGGGTGGCTTGCCTCATGCAGGTATCCTGCCTGCTGATATAGGGGGTCAGCAGAGCCAACAAACGGTGAAATACGGGGTCCATCATCCGGAGAAAGTTCCTGAAATCATCAGGATTATTCTCACGGATCTCACGGAGCAAAGGCATATGACAGAACTGGTCACGCTGAAGCAACCAATTCTTGGTCCATGAACTCCTCCCCACCCTGTTCATGGACTGGACTTGTGTCAAGGTCAGGACCCCAACACCAAGCCCCCGCACAGCACGAACTCTACGAGGAGTACGTATACGGAACATGGCTAGAAAACGGTCGGCTGCTCAGAACGAAGTAACAGAACACACTGAAGAACAGCAAGGCCTGTGAAGAGCGACCTGAAAAACAGTAACGAACGAACAAGAACACAATGACTAATCAAAGTCACGCGTAGCTTGCTACACGCACTAAAGAGCAGATACAAAACTGAACAGCAGAAAATGATCTGAAAACCACGAATCTGAAAAAGCATAAATCGTCTCTCACCAAACTTTTACACGCGAGATTAGCAAAAGGAGCCCAAAGGGTGCCTCGCTTGGTTCTGAACTGGCCTTTTCTAGTCTCGTCGTACGTGGTTGACGTCAGCGCGTTCTTGTCGATCGGAAATTCCGACAACTTTGTGCGACCGTGTGTACGCAAAACAAGTTTCAGCCAACATCCGTCGGAAAAAATCCTAGGATTTTGTTGTCGGAATGTCCGATCAATGTCCGACCGTGTGTACGGGGCATTAGGAGACAATTGGGCATGACAAGTGTAGCAGTATAGAAGGTTGTCCATGTTGTTGTTGCCTTTATTTATTGTTTGCAAGGTAGCCTTAAGGTTCTTTAATTGAAAAAAATATACATCTATATTATTAAAAATAAAGAATGAATTCATTTTCATAATCACATATTTTTTTTTTATTTTTTTTTTTACAATTACAGCAAGACCTTTCAAAGGCTTTTTTTTTTTTTTTTAATGCAAATTAAATGTTAGAGTCAGCCAAACTTAATTATTTGCACTGCGATGGAAACCGCCATCCATCAACAGTTTAACACATCCCATTTTTTTGTTTCTAAAGTTCAATTAGGCCATGGAATCTTAATATTGGCTTCCCTTCCACATATACAGAACTGCTGTGTAATTAAAACGTATGTTTTCTTTAATGAGAGGGAGTAATGCACAGCTTTGTCAGCCCTTCTTTCCTTTTTAAGAAATATGCTATCTAATTACAGATTTAGATCTGCATAAGAATGTTTAACTCTCTAAACAAGATGCTCCATCCCATTTGTTTTCACTGTTTGTTGAAATAACTAATAAGAAACACATGCTGTTTGAAACCAAATTCAGGAAATGATCAGTTCGTTTCAGCTTGAAATCTCCTCTCCTCTAAGAACTTTTTACTATATTCTACATTTGTAAAAAAAGTCTCCTCCATATGATGCAATGTATCATTAGTACAAAATACACAGTTGAAGCAAAACCTGAAGTCCTTAAAGAGGCATAAAATAATCATTCATAGGTGTTCTAATATACAGCATTAACCTCAAACTGCCATAATATATTTTAATTGCTTCCGCAACCTGTAATTATTGTAAATTATTATGTACACAGATATAAAGGCATGTACGAGCAAAAACACATTGGATTAATAAGCAAAACAATAATTTCATCAGTTGGAATGACTAATATGACCTTCAAGATCCAGGCATGACATTCTTTATGCTGAATAATAGGTGAAAACATTGTACAAGGATTTAAACAAATAATAGGCACAGCAGGAAATCATTGTTGTTATTTTTTGTTATGTTAAAGCCCAATAAGTCTGTCTATGTTTTTTTTTCTTTTCCTTCTGACAAGCTAAGCTATGCATTACACCTAGAGATGAATTATCTTTTAGGGCCCAGTTATTCTTTGCTTTGCAAAAACAAGCTTATTCACCACTACATGCATTGTTGCTTTGCAGTGCCATTCATTTTGAGTGGCATCCCAATAGTCTAACAAAATGCACATGTGTTGTAGTGTGCTATTGGCTATTGGCTCCCACTACTGTCAATCACAGCCAGTGAGCCAATAAGGAAAGAGCGGGGATGGTGCCGAGCTGCGCTCTGTGTCTAAATGGACAGACAAAGCAGTGGCTCAGGAGTGAGCCTGCTCGGGTGCCCCCCATAGCAAGCTGCCAGGAGCACCAGCAGGGGACCAGAGAAAAGAAGGATTAGGGCTGCTCTGTGCAAAACCACTGCATAGAGCAGGTAATTATGACATGTTTGTTATTTAAAAAAAAAATCAGCCTTCAATATCACTTTAGGGTGAAGAAGTGTGTAGGGCTATCTTTTAAAGTGCATATAAGTGCCTTCTAATTCATAAGTGGATCCAAAAAAAATCAAATAATAAGTCAAATAAATTATTACACAAAATTAAACGTGAAGCATCAAAATATATGTGAAATGTGTACATATAGCAATAATACCACAATTCATAAAGTGCTGTATAATTCATAAATAAAATTAAAACATCCAATAAATCATATCAATTGGACAACTATTGTCCTAAAATTCACAAAGTCCATGTGCCAATATCAAGCCAAAAAAGCAGTCCCAGTATAAGTAGTGATATTGTATATATTAGAAAACCAAAGTGCTCCACTCTTGCATTTCCTAAAATTCTAGGGTCCCCCCTCAGTCCATACCAGGCCCTTCAGATCTGCTATGGGTTTTAAGGGGAACCCCACGCCAAAATGTAAAAAAAAAATAGGAGTGGGGTCCCTCCCAAAATTCATACCAGCCCCTTATCTGAGCAAGCAATATGCTTGCTCATCCCCCCCCCTCCTGAACCATACCAGGCCGCTTGCCCTCAACATGGGGAGGGTGCTTTGGGATGCCCATGTTGATGGAGACAAGGGCTTCTTCCTGACAACCCTGGCCGGTGGTTGTCAGGGTCTGCAGGTGGGGGGCTTATCGGAATCTGGAAGCCCCCTTTATGGGTAGGGGTAGTACCCCTACCCATTCACCAAAAAAATCTTTTATCAAAAAAGAAAAGTGTCCTGTGATGTAAATCCACCATCAATCACGCCGTCCGATGGACCAGAAAAATAGCAAAAATGAAAACGCTCCGCCTCCATGGGAGGCCTCCCTCCGACTGCTGTCTCTTCGCTTTGACAGCTCCTTTGACGTTATGTGACATCACATGATGTCAGAAGGGTGGGGTCACTGCCCTTACCTATTTAAGCGCTGTCAAAGCAAAGATATATAGAAAATAGAGCAGTCGCCGGGAGGCCTCCCATGGAGATAGATCGTTTTAATTTTCGCTTTTTTTCGGGTCCATCGGGTGGCTTGATTGACGGGGGATTTACATTGCGGGAGACTTTTTTTTTGTTTGGGAGAGGTTGTTGGGAAGAGGTTCTTGTCCCCATCAACATGGGGACAAGGTGCTTTGGGGGCCATGTTGAGGGCAAGCAGGATGGTATTGTTCAGGAGGGGGTGGATGCTCGCTCGTTCCCCCCTTCCTGGCCTGCCAGGCTGCTTGATCGGATAAGGGTCTGGTATGGATTTTGGGGGGACTCCATGCCAATTTTTTTTTTCCATTTTGGCATGGAGTTTTCCTTAAAATCTATACCAGACCCGAAGGGCCTGGTATGGATTTTGGGGGGGACCCCGTGCCATTTTTTTCTTAATTCCTGTCATAGGACTCCCCTTAACCACTTCAGTACACTGTATTATATACTTTGCACTGCACTATAAACTCTGCACTGCGTTATATACACTACACTGACTGCACTGTATACTCTTCACTGTATTATATATACTACACTGACTTCACTATATACTCTGTACTGCATTATATACACTACACTGACCACACACTTTCCTATGCAAATCTCTCTGATGCCCCATGCAGTGGTCAAACCTTAGCAGATGACAATGTCCATAAAGCAATCCTTTCAAGACAAGAATGGCTCTTTTGGGTGCCTCACTGTTTGCAGGCTTCCTTGTGCATCATCTTTAGAAGATGGCCCTTCTGGGACGACAGCCATGCAGACCAATTTGATGCAGAGTGCGGTGTATGGTCTGAGCACTGACAGGCTGACCCCCCACCCTTTCAACCTCTGCAGCAATGCTGGCAGCACTCATATGTCTATTAAGACAACCTCTGGATATGACACTGTGCACGTGCACTCAACTTCTTTGGTCGACCATGGCGAGGCCTGTTCTGAGTGGAACCAGTCCTGTTAAACCGCTATATGGTCTTGGTCAGCATGCTGCAGCTCAGTTTAAGGGTCTTGGCAATCTTCTTATAGCCTAGGCCATCTTTATGTAGAGCAACAATTCTCTTTTTCAGATCCTCAGAGAGTTCTTTGCCATGAGGTGCCATGTTGAACTTTCAGTGACCAGTATGAGAGAGTGAGAGCGATAACACCAAATTAAACAAACCCGCTCCCCATTCACACCTGAGACCTTGTAACACTAATGAGTCACATGATACCGGGGAGGGAAAATGGCCAATTTGGACAGTTAGGGGTGTACTCACTTTTGTTGCCAGCGGTTTAGACATTAATGGCTGTGTGTTGAGTTATTTTGAGGGGACAGCAAATTTACACTGTTATACAAGCTGTACACTCACTACTTTACATTGTAGCAAAGTGTCATTTCTTCAGTGTTGTCACATGAAAAGATATAATAAAATATTTAAAAATATGTGAGGGGTGTATTCACTTTTGTGAGATACTGCACATGCTGGTAACATGAATCAATGTGTGTTTAATGGCTTGGAAAGGTTTTAAAAAAACTTGCTTGTGGAGGTGATATCCACTGCAGGCTTCTCGAAAGAGAAGTGTTGTGGATTTTCACTCTAGGAAGCTGGATTCCCACTGGTTTAAACTCTAGATGGGATGTATTCATGTTAGTCCTATAACCATTTTTACTCATTAGAGCTATTGATATCTGTTGATGTTTCCTTTTTTTTCCTTTTAGGTACTAACATTGAACATTTTTTGAATTTCTGTTTTTACTACGGTTTTATACCAATATTTTTTTCTTGTCATCAATTCACTGCCGTTTTCTCTGTATTATAACTGCATTTTGTGTTTAATTGAAAAATTGTATAATTAATGTTGTCTACCCCACACAGGGGTGGAGTTTGTAATATATATGTTCTGTCTTTCATTTTGTATTGTGCTATGATCAAGGCTATATGCCGAAACGCTTTAGCTCTGTTTAACTCATTATCATGTATCAATAAAGATTTTCATATGGATTTTGGCGTTGCCGGCTCTACATTTTGCTGATTATTACACTAAGGCGTGCCTAGTTATAAAAAATGGTATGACCTGCAGGGGCAGTAACCTCCCTGAAAAAAATGGAAAACCTGTCCAGACCAGTGTCAACCCCTCCTTCTCAGGAACCACAAGCTCAGCAGATCAACCTAAGGAGTCAGTGCCACATTTATACATTGTAACAAACTGCAACATAGTTGACTTGGTAGAAGAAAACTTTTACAATTTAAAACTCTCTTGGAAGCATCTGCTTACAGGATGCTGAGGGACAGTCTGCTGCAGGGTGTAGGGAAACACCATCTGCCAAGGAGGCCCTGATTGGACTGTATGGATCTTTAGTCGTCACATTATTGATAAGATAGGACAAGCCAAGAGAAGGGAAACAAAATAAATGAGGGATAAAACCTATAAGGAGTACAGTTTAATACTGAACAAGCCAGGCACTCATGCTGTGCTGTTCATACATGTCCTGTCTTTTACCAGCTTGGAGTGGCAGTAGTGTCAGAACAAGGCCCCACTACCAATTTTAGACAGACTGCAGTACGGGGCTTCCATAAAAAATAGCAAGGTAAATTCATTCATGAAAGCTGTGATCTAACAATGCTGCCGCTACCAGCTTGTGAACAGACATGGCATGTGTGAGCAGAACAGTACCAGCACTGCTGAGAGTGCACCTGTGTTGTTCAGTGTTACAGCGTTTGTTACTCCAACACTTCATATTCCGGATAAGTGCCTACTGTACCATGTACTTGTATGAGAACATTTCCTGTTCTCTTTGTATTGCTTTGCTGGTGTTCCTGTTAGTCCCCTTGCTTTCCTATTAAAAACTGACCACGCTAAGCAGGAGAACACATCGTGGTCAGTCTTCTAGCTGTGCTGGGAACTCAGTGTGCTCTCCTTCAATGATCAGACTTGTCCTAACACGCCCCCGCTGCACAGCCATTCACTGAGAAGCTCAGGTTGCTGCTGCTTCTCTTCCCCCCAGCTCTTATGCAGCTGAGAACAGAGGGAATGTGATCACTTATAAAAAAGGCAAAACATATATTTATAATTTTTTTTAATGTCTAATGCTTTTCATTTCTATTTTAAATTGAATGGGATGTTTTACAATCACTTTAATCTGACATGCTCCTTTTTTGGTAGGAAATCAGTGGACGAAGCTTGGGGTGTCACGAAGCGTTGTCACATACTGAATCTCAGCTTTTACAGCCCCAAGAAAGATAGGATAAAGTGCTATATGTACTTTGTACCATGGTGGATTTGAACATCAAATATTATATGAAGTCATAATTCTTCTTTAACCACCTCAATACAGTGCACTTACACCCCCTTCCTGCCCAGACCAATTTTCAGCTTTCAGCGCTCTCACACTTTGAATGACAATTACTCAGTCGTGCAACACTGTACCCATATGAAATTTGCGTCCTTTTTTTCACACAAATAGAGCTTTCTTTTGGTGGTATTTAATCACTAGTGGGTTTTTTATTTTTTGTGCTATAAATAAAAAAGACCGTAAATTTTGTGAAAAAAATGCCTTTTTCTTTGTTTCTGTCATAAAATTTTGCAAATTAGTAATTTTTCTTCATAAATTTTGGCCAAAATTTATACTGCTACATATCTTTGGTAAACATAACCCAAATTAGTGTAAATTATTTGATCTTTGTGAAAGTTATAGAGTCTACAAACTATGGTGCCAATCACTGAAAATTGATCACATCTGATCACACAGATGTACTGATGGTCTATCTCATTTCTTGGTACACTAACAAGTCAGAAAAGTACAAATACCCCCTAAATGACCCCTTTTTAGAAAGTAGACATTCCAAGGTATTAAGTAAGTAGCATGGTGAATTTTTTTAAGTTGTAATTTTTTCCCACAATTCTTTGCAAAATGAAGATTTTTTTTTTTTTTTTTTTTTTTTTACAAAATTGTCATATTAACAGGTTATTTCTCTCTCAGAGCATATGCATACAACAAATTACACCCCAAAATACATTCTGCTACTCTTCCTGAGTATGGCGATACCACATGTGTGAGACTTTTACACAGCCTGGCCACATACAAAGGCCGAACATTGAAGTAGCATCTTCATGCGTTCTACGAGCCTAAATGACACATCTCATTTCTCAACCACCATTTACACTTTTGAAGGCCCTGGAGCACCAGGACAATAGAATTGCCCCCAAACTGACCCCATTTTGGAAAGCAAACACCCCAACGTATAATCTATGAGGCATAATGAGTCTTTTGAACGGTTCATTTTTTTCCAGAAGTTTTTGGAAAATGTGGAAAAAAATGAAAACGCATTTTTTTTTACACAAAGTTGTCCATTTATCAGATATTTCCAACACATAGCATGTACGTAGCAAAGATGACACCCCAAAATACATTCTGCTACTCCTCCTGTGTATGGCGATACCACATGTGTGAGACTCTTACACAGCCTGGCCACATACAAAGGCCCAACATTGAAGTAGCATCTCCATGCGTTCTACGAGCATAAATGACACATCTCAGTTCTCAACCACCTATTACACTTTTGAAGGCCCTGGAGCACCAGGACAATGGAATTGCCCCCAAAATGACCCCATTTTGGAAAGCAAACACCCCAACGTATAATCTATGAGGCATAATGAGTCTTTTGAATGGTTCATTTTTTTTCAGAAGTTTTTGGAAAATGTGGAAAAAAAATGAAAACGCATTTTTTTTTACACAAAGTTGTCCATTTATCAGATATTTCCAACACATAGCATGTACGTAGCAAAGATGACACCCCAAAATACATTCTGCTACTCCTCCTGAGTATGGCGATACCACATGTGTGAGACTTTTACACAGCCTGGCCACATACAGAGGCCCAACATTGAAGTAGCATCTCCATGCGTTCTACGAGCATAAATGACACATCTCAGTTCTCAACCACCTATTACATTTTTGAAGGCCCTGGAGCACCAGGACAATGGAATTGCCCCCAAAATGACCCCATTTTGAAAAGCAAACACCCCAACGTATAATCTATGAGGCATAATGAGTCTTTTGAACGGTTCATTTTTTTCCAGAAGTTTTTGGAAAATGTGGAAAAAAATGAAAACGCATTTTTTTTTACACAAAGTTGTCCATTTATCAGATATTTCCAACACATAGCATGTACGTAGCAAAGATGACACCCCAAAATACATTCTGCTACTCCTCCTGAGTATAGCGATACCACATGTGTGAGACTTTTACACAACGTGGCCACATACAAAGGCCCAACATTGAAGTAGCACCATCAGGCGATCTACGAGCATAAATGACACATCTCATTGCTCAACCACCTATTGCATTTTTGAAGGCCCTGGAGCACCAGGACAATGGAATTGCCCCCAAAATGACCCCATTTTGGAAAGGAAACACCCCAACATATAATCTATGAGGCATAATGAGTCTTTTGAATGGTTCATTTTTTTCCAGAAGTTTTTGGAAAATGTGGAAAAAAATTAAAACGCATTTTTTTTTACACAAAGTTGTCTATTTATCAGATATTTCCAACACATAGCATGTACGTAGCAAAGATGACACCCCAAAATACATTCTGCTACTCCTCCTGAGTATAGCGATACCACATGTGTGAGACTTTTACACAGCGTGGCCACATACAAAGGCCCAACATTGAAGTAGCACCATCAGGCGATCTACGAGCATAAATGACACATCTCATTTCTCAACCACCTATTGCATTTTTGAAGGCCCTGGAGCACCAGGACAATGGAATTGCCCCCAAAATGACCCCATTTTGGAAAGCAAACACCCCAACGTATAATCTATGAGGCATAATGAGTCTTTTAAACGGTTCTTTTTTTTCCAGAAGTTTTTGGAAAATGTGGAAAAAAATGAAAACACATTTTTTTTTACACAAAGTTGTCTATTTATCAGATATTTCCAACACATAGCATGTACGTAGCAAAGATGACACCCCAAAATACATTCTGCTACTCCTCTTGAGTATAGCGATACCACATGTGTGAGACTTTTACACAGCGTGGCCACATACAAAGGCCCAACATTGAAGTAGCACCATCAGGCGATCTACGAGCATAAATGACACATCTCATTTCTCAACCACCTATTGCATTTTTGAAGACCCTGGAGCACCAGGACAATGGAATTGCCCCCAAAATGACCCCATTTTGGAAAGCAAACACCCCAACGTATAATCTATGAGGCATAATGAGTCTTTTGAACGGTTCATTTTTTTCCAAAAGTTTTTGGAAAATGTGGAAAAAAATTAAAACGCATTTTTTTTTACACAAAGTTGTCTATTTATCAGATATTTCCAACACATAGCATGTACGTAGCAAAGATGACACCCCAAAATACATTCTGCTACTCCTCCTGAGTATGGCGATACCACATGTGTGAGACTTTTACACAGCCTGGCCACATACAGAGGCCCAACATCAAAGTAGCACCATCAGGCGTTCTAGGAGCATAAATGACATATATAATTTCCTGGCAACCTATCATTTTTGAAAACCCTTCATATTTCTAACACATAGCATGCACATACCAAGAATTACAATCCAAAATAAATTATATTGTAGAAAGGGTAAAAAAAAAGCATTACCTGTGCTTTTAGTAGTATCCACAGAGGAGAGCACTGGTCCAGGCAGCAGGCAGGGAGGTGCTTAGCGACAGCAATATTAACTATCCAGGCAGCAGGCAGGAATATTGTCTATAGTCGGCACAGCACAGTCCATAGAAATTGTCCAGGCAGGGACAGCCAGCACAGCCATAATATTGGTCCTGGTACACTGTTAACTGCAGACACTCATTATTGTACCGCGACAGGCATGGGCATGGTGGCAGTAAGTCAGCAGCAGGATGAGGGCCACAATCAGGTAAGACCTGTGCACAGGGGCACAGGGGTAGAGGCTTTGACCCACCCAAATCTCTATGAAGCCTCCGGACTCCAGACCCTAATTCCGAAACCCGGAGAAAACAAAAATAATTGTTTTCTCCAACCGGAAAAACAATTCTGGAGCCCCTCACATATGTGAGACCCCTGTGTACTACAGTAGCAGGGCAACAGATCAGTCCAAGCAGTAGGCAAAAGCATAGTCCATAAAACAGGCCAGGGTCGGTTCACATGTAAGCAGTCCAAGCGGTAGGCAGTAGACTAGTTGATAAAACAGGCCAGGGTCAGTTCACGTGGAGGCAGTCCAAACGGTAGGCAGAGGCATAGTCACAAAACAGGCCAGGGTCAGTTCACATGAAAGCAGTCCAAACGGTAGGCAGAGGCATAGTCAAAAAACAGGCCAGGGTCAGTTCACATGGAAGGCAGTGGCATGGTTATTTGGGAAAGAATGGAAAATGGTCAGCACAGATGATGAAAATGGGGAAATGGTTAAAAATATGGGCTAATGTTTTATGGATGTGTGATAAATTTGGAAGCATTCACCAATGCAAAGCCCAGGTTGGGAGGGACACTGGGGACAATGGTAGCTGGTATCTCTTCTAAATCCTCTTTTGGTGCACACGCGACATTTTTTTTTGCCGTCTTCGGCCTGCTTCAGATGGTGGAATGCTGAAGAGGAAGTGGCGCTCATGGAGTCGGCAAACAGCCTCAGAGCGAAGGTCTTCTTGGGGGGGTCTTTGGTGATAGATGAGGGACGTGACAACTTCTTCTATGAATTTTAGGAAGGGGGCGGGGCTTTCAATGGATTTGGTGTAGACTACGTAGGAATTGTAAATGGCCAAATGGATGAGATAAATTGCTACCTTCTTATACCAGAATCGGGACCTCCTGATTGACAAATAGGGCTGAATCATTTGATCGTTAAAATCTACCCCCCCCCATGTAGAGATTATAATCTTGGACACATGTTGGCTTTTCAATGGGACCATGTCTTCTTTGTACCACAATTGCAGTGTCTTCATGGATGGTGGACATCATGTGCACGTCCCTCTTATCCTTCCACCTCAAGGCCAGCACTTCGTTGCATCTCAATGATGCTCTTTCCCCCCTTCGCAGCTTTTTGTTCACTAAAGATTGTGGGAAGCCCTTTCAATTTTTTCTGGAGGTTCCACAGGCCAGGGTTTTTGCGATGTATAAGTGTTTGAAAAGGGGCAGGCTGGTGTAAAAGTTGTCAACGTAAATGTGATATCCTTTGTTTAGAAGTGGGTATGCCAGGTCCCATACAATCTTTCCAGTTGTGCCCATGTAGGCCGGGCACTCAGGGGGCTGGAGCTGGGAATCTTTTCCTTCATATATGCGGAATGCATACAAATATCCCGTGGCTCTCTCACATAGCTTGTATAACTTTACTCCGTATCTGGCCCTTTTGCTAGGAATATACTGCTTTATTCCTAGCCGGCCTGAAAAGGGTACCAGGGACTCATCGACGCAAATTTTCTGATCGGGGACATAGAGTTCTGCAAATTGTTGAGAAAAGAAATTTATCAGTGGGCGAATCTTGTATAACTTGTCGTAATTTGGATGATTGTGGGAAGGGCACTGGGTGTTGCCGCTGAAGTGAAGAAAGCGCATTATCATCTTGTATCGGGACCTGGACATTAGGGCAGAATAAATGGGCATATTGTGGATGGGGTGGGTGGACCAATAGGCATGTCCTTCATTTTTTTTTGTAATCCTCATGTTTAGGGTGAGGCCCATAAACATTTTGAACTCCTCCAAATTCAGATCTCTCCACTCAAAAGGACGGGCATAGGATGATTGGGGGTTGTTGGCAATATATTGCTGGGCATACAAATTTGTCTGGTCCACAATAAATTGCAGCATAGTGTCGGGCAAAAACATATGAAAGAAATCAATCTCTGAGAAATTTTGGGTGTTGGTCTGCACACTTGGCAGTGCTGTGAACAGGGGAATAATTGGCGATGCCGAGTTGGAAGGCAGCCATATTGGGTTGGCAAGACCATCTGGCATGTATGTAGAGGCCCTGGCTCTTGGGGGGTGTGGCACTCCAGTAGTTGGATTGGAATTTCCTGTGCTGGTACTCAGGCGTGATGTGGCAGGACTGGTACTGGGTCTGGGCATTTGTTCCTGGGGCCTATCGCCGGTGGCAGCGCTGGTACTGGGCAATTGTTCCCGGGGCCTAACGCTGGCGGCAGCGCTGGTACTGGGCCTGGGAATTTGTTCCTGGGGCCTATTGGTGGTGGCAGCGCTGGTACTGGGCATTTGTTCCCGGGGCCTAACGCTGGCGGCAGTGCTGGTACTGGGCCTGGGAATTTGTTCCTGGGGCCTATTGGTGGTGGCAGCGCTGGTACTGGGCCTGGGAATATAATCCTGGTTTCCAGAGTGCCATGCCCTTTTGGGAGGGACCCATTCTTCCTCCGAATCATTTGTCGATTCACTATTTAGTTCAAATGCCGAACTTGAATGAGAATCCAAATTGGAATCTGATGAGAACTCCCCGTTGCTCTCATCGGTCATGGAGAGGATCTGGAACGCCTCCTCACTGCTGAATACTCTTTTGGACATGACGTGGTGTGACAGGTGGCAGGTGACGGTCACTGATGGGCTGTGCGATAGGTGGCAGCTGACGTTCACTGATCGGTGATGACGGTGTGACAGGCGATGGTCACTGATGGGTGACAGGCCACGGACAGTTACTGGTGATGGGTGACGGTCACTAAAAGGTGACAGATGATCGGTGATGGCTGACGGTCACTGATGGGTGACAGGTGATGGGTAAAGGGTGATGGCTGGCGGTCACTGATGGGTGACGGGTGATGGCTGGCGGTCATTGATGGGTGACGGGTGGCGGTCACTGATGGGTGACGGGTGATGGCTGGCGGTCACTGATGGGTGACGGGTGATGGCTGACGGGTGACAGGTGCACCGCTGATGGTCACTGATTTGTGACGGGTGACAGGTGCACTGCTGATGGTCACTGATTTGTGATGGGTGACAGGTGCACCGCTGATGGTCACTGATTTGTGACGAGTGACAGGAGCACCGCTGGCGGTCACTGATGGGTGACGGGTGATGGCTGGCGGTCACTGATGGGTGACGGCTGGCGGTCACTGATGGGTGACGGGTGACGGCTGGCGGTCACTGATGGGTGACAGGTGATGGCTGGCGGTCACTGATGGGTGACGGGTGATGGCTGGCGGTCACTGATGGGTGACGGGTGATGGCTGATGGGTGACAGGTGCACTGCTGATGGTCACTGATTTGTGACGGGTGACAGGTGCACCGCTGACGGTCACTGATGGCAGTCCCTTATGTGACAGGTGCACTTTATTGGGTGACACTGGTGACTGTTGGGTGACAGATGACAATGGGGGGGCGATGGGACAGGTGTGGTGTTGGTGCAGACACTACAGAACACAGATCGGTAACTCACTACTTCTGGCTCTTCTCTCCTCACACTGGAAACGGTGTGTGAGAAGAGAAGAGCTGGTAACAGCTAGTTACCTCTCTGTGTTTACATTTATGATCGGCTGTGAATGGATCACAGCCGATCACGTGGGTAAATGGCTGTTTACCAGCGTCGGTGACGAGTAGTGTTCCCGGGAACACTCCGTCACCGACGTGCACGCGCAGCGCACTCACGATCGCGTGAATGCACCGTGCACAATGGGGTGGACCTATCTGTGATGGGCCGTGACTTCATCACGGCCGATCACGTGGTAAACAGCCATGTCCAATGGCTGTTCACCCCCCTCGGTGGCGAGCGGTGTCTCGGTGACACGCCGCCACCAAAGGAACAGGGATGCACGATCGCACGCATTCCCTGTTTAAATGGGAGGACGTCATATGACGCCCTCCCGCAACGAGAGCCGCGCCGCCTGGCCGTCAATTGACGGCCGGCGGTCGGCAAGCGGTTAAAGTGATCATAAAACTTTTTTTTTTCTCAAAATAACAAACATGTTGTATTTACCTGATCTGTGCAATAGTTTTGCATAGAGTGGAGAACCTCAGCTTCTGGAGTCCCCCGGTAGCAATCTTGGCCCCTCCTCTGTTTGAGTGACCCCATAGCAAACTGCTTGCTATGGAGGCACTCATGCAGGCTCGATCCTGAGGTGAGCTGTGTGCATCTATAGACACTGACAGCATGTCTCAACACCGCTGCCCGCTCTCTCCTCACGAAGAGTACAGAAGCTTTTCCATATGTATACTCTTCATACTATAGACATTTGACCATGTATATGTGATACTAAAGTCTTGTGGGTTTTTTTTGTTTAAAAATAACAAACATGTTATACTTACCTGCTCTGTGTAGTGGTTTTGCACAGAGCAGCCCAGATCCTCCCCTTCTCAGGTCCCTCGTCAGCTCTCCTGGCCCCTCCCCCTGTCGAGTACCCCCACAGCAAGCAGCTTGCTATCGGGGCACCCAGGCCGAGCTGCTGCTCTGTGTGTCCATTCAGGCATGGAGCTGCAGCTTAGCCCCACCCCCTCACAATACTGGCTCACTAACTTTGATTGACAGCAGTGGGAGCCTATGGCGTTTGCTGTGTGTCTCAGCCAAACAGGAGGGAGAGTCTTGGACAGCCGAGTCCCTCGTGCAACATTGTTGGATCGAGATGGGGCTCAGGTAAGTATTGGGGGGCTGCTGCACACAGAAGGTTTTTTATCCTAATGCATTAAGATAAAAAACCTTCTGCCTTTACAACCACTTTAAGCTCTAGTTTTTATATATATTGACTAAAATCTTCTCCTTTTTAACTTTAGAAGGCAATGGTCAACCGTGTATTTCCTTGATAACCAGTTTCCTCACAAACACTTATGCCGCGTACACACGGTCGGACTTTTCGTCTACAAAAGTCCGACAGCCTGTCCGACATACTTCCGACGTACCTTCGGCGGACTTGCGGCAGACTTTCTTACGAACGGACTTGCCTACACACGACCACACAAAAGTACGACAGCCTAGTACGCGGTGACGTACACCAAGTCCGACGAGACTATAAAACGGAAGTTCAATAGCCCGTACGACACCCTTTGGGCTCCTTCTGCTAATCTCGTGTTTATCTCGTGTTAGTAGAAGTTTGGTGAGAGACGATTCGCGCTTGTGAGACTCGTATTTTTCAGTTCGTTTTAACTGTTGTTCAGTCTGTGCTTGTGAGGTTTGTATCTGCTTTTCAGTGCGTTTGGTCAGTTGGCATTGAGAAATCTTTGTTTTATTGGCCGCTCGTTCCTGATTTTCAGGTCGCTCTTCACAGGCCTTGCTGTTCTTCAGTGCGTTCTGTTTAGTGCGTTCTGACCAGCCGACCGTTTTGAAACCATGTTACCTGTACGTACTCGTCGTCGAGCTCGTGCATTGTATGTGCTTGGTGCTGTAGTTTATTCTTCAGCCCAAGACCAGTCCATGAACAGGGCGAGGAGGAGTTCATGGACCAAGAATTGGTTGCTTCAGCGTGACCAGTTCTGTCACATGCCTTTGCTCCGTGAGATCCGTGAGAATAATCCTGAGGATTTCAGGAACTTTCTCCGGATGACGGACCCCGTTTTTGACCGTTTGTTGGCTTTGCTGACCCCCTATATCAGCAGGCAGGATACCTGCATGAGGCAAGCCATCACTCCGGAGCAGAGGCTGGTCGCTACCTTGCGGTATTTGGCCACAGGGGGAAGCCTGCAGGACCTTAAGTTCTCGACAGGCATCTCCCCCCAGGCTCTGGGGATCATTATCCCAGAGACCTGTTCTGCCATCATCCAGGTCCTGCAGAAGGACTATATTAAGGTAAGATATTTTTCTTTTATTAGCATCACATGTTCTTTTATGTAATCTTTGATAATGTAATGTATTTCTTGCTTCAAACACTACTTACCATCATTGCAATATAGTGTGAATGTCCCCTTTTTATCCTCACACATGCTGGATTTTTTTCCTGTTATTTTTTTTCATGCATGTATATTTTCCTTCAATAACCTCCCCAGCATGAAGTGATGGGAACATATCCACCTAGTCTACTCATTTTGAATGTATTTTGTTTGAGTGTATTTAGTGTGCTTATAATTAGCAATTAGCTAGATTTCCCAACCCCCCCCCCACCTAAACTCACTCCAAATAGTGTGCTGCTAAATAGCAATTATCTAGATTTCACAACCCCCCCCCCCACCCTCGTAAAAATTAGCTTGAATGTTCTGTGGTGTTGATTTGTCTAAAGCAAATATATGTTGCACTTTGCAAAATGCATGTGCACTCTACAGGTGCATTTGTTCCAGTGCTTTAGTAAATGAGCAGAAGCTCTGCTGATTTCCATCATCAAATCATATGCAAGCCTCAAAGTGTTTTCATTAATTGCCCTTGCATGTGATTGTGTACTCCTTGCAACATGAATGCCTTTTTACATTACCTCATTTACTGTAAGCTGGTTAGCAACTGCACCTGCAGAGTGCGACAACTGCAGTCTTGTAGCCTTTTTAGTCCCTAAATTCCTGCGTGTCCTAAAAGTAATCTTTTTTAGGGATTTCACAACCCCCTAAAATGTAATCAATGTTCCATCAGAGGGGGTGAGCAATCTGATAAGTGTGCCTTTCCATATTAGTTATTCCAGAAGAATTAAATTATTGAATGTTATACTGATGCTGGGGAATAATGTTTTTAATTGTCTAATTTTCTTGCAATGTTAGCTTCCAAATTAATTGATTTTGGTTTTCTTGTTTGATTCCCCAGTTTCCTTCAACGCCACAGGAATGGCAGACTGTGGCATCCCATTTTGCCAGCCGTTGGGACTTTCCCAATTGTGGAGGGGCTATAGATGGGAAACATGTCCACATTGTGCCACCACCCCATTCGGGGTCATACTATTTTAATTATAAGGGGTTCCACAGTATTGTTTTAATGGCGGTGGTGTCGGCACACTATGATTTTTTATATGTGGACGTGGGGAAGAATGGCCGGATGTCGGATGGAGGAGTATTTGCCCAGACGGAGTTCTGCCAGCGTCTCCAGAGTGGTGGCCTGGGATTGCCACCTGATGCGGATAACGTGGAAGGACTCCCCTTTGTCTTCATTGCCGATGAAGCCTTCGCTCTCAGCAAGCACCTCATGAGGCCATTCCCCCAAAGAACCCTCACCCCGGAGAGGAGGGTTTTTAATTTCCGGCTGGCCAGAGCTAGAAGAGTGGTTGAGAATGCGTTTGGAATTCTGGCCAGCCGGTTCCGCCTGTTTCAAACAGCCATTAATTTGGCGGAATACAAACTTAATTTTATCATTTTATCGTGCTGCATTCTGCACAACTTTTTAAACAAACATTCTCAGAATTATATAGGCACAGTTGGGCCTGAGACCGGACAAATAGATGCCAACCTTACGGGCCTGGATACTGTCCGTACTGGCTTGGCCCCCCAAAGTGCCCGTCAAGTTAGACAGCAATATGTTAATTATTTTATGGGTAGGGGGGCCATTGCAATGGGCCAGGATATTTAATTTTTTACAATAAAAAAAATATTGATGAAATCTTGCATTATATTTATTGCTTGCCTTTCTTTTGGGCTGTCTCCTAGGTTATGGTCGAGCAGTTGTAGTGCCAACTGTATTTTAATTTTAAATGTCTAAATAAGCTCCATTGCCACTGTAAACAACTTTTTTACAATTATAACCAAACTGATACTGAGCCTTGAAATAACAAACCACACATTTATTTAATTCCTATAAGGAGATGTTTTTATTAATGGTTGTTATGCATTCAGTTCTGCATTTAGTATAAAATGTTCATAGACAAAAATATAATGATATCTTAATAATGTAGAAAAATATAATTATATTTAAATATTTCTACCTAATCCACAAAAAAATATTTTTGGCTTTTTGATTTTCGCAAACAGGCTTTTTTTTTTTTTTTTTTTTTTGTTTTTTTTTAAATCAAGTTTTATTTTTTTTTTTGGTTTTTTAAAATCAAGTTTTGTTATTTTTTTTGTTTTTTTGAAAATCAAGTTTTGTTATTTTTTTTGTTTTTTTAAAATCAAGTTTTATTTTTTTTGTTTTTTTAAAATCAAGTTTTTTTTTTTTTTTTGGTTTTTTAAAATCAAGTTTTGTTATTTTTTTTGTTTTTTTTAAATCAAGTTTTATTTTTTTTGTTTTTTTAAAATCAAGTTTTATTTTTTTTTTTGGTTTTTTAAAATCAAGTTTTTTTATTTTTTTTGTTTTTTTGAAAATCAAGTTTTGTTATTTTTTTTGTTTTTTTAAAATCAAGTTTTATTTTTTTTGGTTTTTTAAAATCAAGTTTTTTTTTTTTTTTTTGGTTTTTGAGAAAATCAAGTTTTATTTTTTTGTGGATTTTTTATGTATTTTCGAGAAACAGCCCTCCTTTTTTAAATTAGGTTAAACAGCCATTTATGTTCAGCCAAAAAAATAAAGAAAAGGCCCAGAATGGGGTCAGCAAAACAGGAAATGAAGGACATGATTGATGTTTTGGGGTTTCAAAAAGGGCATTTAGATTCGACCCAAAACATCAATCATGTCCTTCATTTGCTGCTGCATACGATCCAGCCGATTACGCATTTCATCCATGTCCTTATTCCAGGCCATTATTTGACCAATTAGCCGTTGGGCACTTTCTGAGGTGAAATAGTCACTTCTTGTACCTAAAATGGAATGAAACCAAAAAATGTCTTTAGAAATATGCACACATACATAGTTTACCTTACCATAATAAAGCTGTTGTCTCAGACACTGACCTGGTGGGGTGCCCATGTAGCATAATTCCTCCACATCCTCGGGGGTGGCGCTGTTGCTTGAATCAAGCACAACAAGATCCCCTAAAATAGAGTAGAAAAATTACATTAAACAAAAGGCAGCCATGCATAGATTACCGTAAGCTGGTGTGTCAGACACTCACCTGGTGGGGTGCCCATGTCGCCCACCTCTCCTTCCTCCACATCCTCAGTGGGGCTTGGGCTGATTTCCCAATCATGTTTGGCTTGGGGTGGACTGTCTTCTTTTTGGCTGAGTGATTTTTCCCCTATGTGAAACAAAAAATTATTTAATCTACTTAGCACACAGATATTTTAGTACATAGTAATTTTCCAACATTTGTAGTGAAGTGGTTTGTGTAGAGTTCCTATTTTACCTCAATATTTAAAATTATAAAGACATATCGGATAGATAGATATCTAGATATCAATATCTCAAAATATAGTTAATAATCTTTTGATCTCTCTCTCTCTCTCTCTCTCTATATCTGGAACAAAATCTATAAATATCTAACTAAATGTAAAGAAAAAAAAAAAGATAACTTAAAATATTCAAAAAGAATGTTTTACATTTCTATATCTATCTATCTACCTATCTCTATATTTCTCTCTCTCTATATATTTCTCTCTCTCTCTCTCTCTCTCTCTATATATATATCTCTCTATATATATCTCTATATATATCTCTATATATCTATATATATATATATATATCTATATCTATATATATATATATATAGATATATATATATATATATATATATATATATATATATATATATATATATATATATATCTTTATCTATATATATCTATATATCTATATCTATCTATATCTATATATCTATATCTATATAATATATATATATATATATATATATATATATATATATATATATATATATATATATATATATATATAGATAGATAGATCTATCTATAGATATGTAACGAGGTTTATTAAAAGATCGTTTAAAACGATGAACAAAAAAATCGTATAGGAAGGAAAAGCACATGGAGCAGTATACAAGGTAATAAACACAAGAGAAAAACACGACAAGTACTTACTTTTTTTAAGAACTTTCCGGATACGTCTGTATTGATCCGGCTCCCTGAGTTTCAGGTCAGACCATCTTTTTCGAAGTTGATCCTTGGAGCGCTGGACCCCAAAAGATGCCTGCAAAGTGTCCACGACCTTCGCCATTATTTTGGCCTTGCGCAAATTTGGCCGTGCGTACGGCCCATACTTCCCATCATAGTCGTCTTTGTGAAGAATGGCCACCATCTCCACCATCTCTTTAAAACTCATATTAGAGGCCTTAAATCTAGGCCTCACAGATTTTGTTGACGTTCCAGCCTCCGGGCTGTCTCCACTACCTGAGGTCGTCAACATGTCAGGTGTCTCCGCCATTATTTACTCCACTACGCGCCGTAACAAAAAATGGGCGGAGAACATGAGTTAAAATCGAACGTCAGGGGCGGGCGACGCAGGCGGAGTTTCACACATGCGTAGTTTGTAAAGAGGGCCCTTGCGCACGTGTCGTACGTACGTTCTGTGCGTCGAATTAGGGGGCGGAGAACATGAGTTAATTTCGAACGTCAGGGGCGGGCGACGCAGGCGGAGTTTCACACATGCGTAGTGTGTAAAGAGGGCCCTTGCGCACGTGTCGTACGTACGTTCTGTGCGTAGGTGATAGTGGACCAGGACGTTACAAAACGAAGGTAATTTTAGATATATTTTTTTTTTTGGGTTTTATGGTCATGACTTTGTAGCAAGCGGCCTATATGGCTTGATAGATTGATGAGGCCTACATAGGGAGAAGATGATGAGGGGTTAGCAGAAACCTATAATAAAAGTGTTTTTTGTCTTGTGACTTCATCTTTTCCAGATATAATGAATCCCCTATTTAAGGATCCAGAGTTCCTTACAGCTTTTATTTCTAAATATCGAGAGATGAGGAATTTGTGGGAGGTGAAACACCCTCAGTATTATGCAAAGCATGTGAGGAAGTCAACGCTGGAGAGACTTCTGTCCTTTGTCCAGGCGACCATCCCGGAAGCAACAATGGAGACATTGCTCAAGAAAATTGGGGTCTTGAGGAACATGTATAAGAGGGAGCATAAGAAGATCCAGGAATCAAGGAGATCAGGAGCATCAGCAGATGATGTTTATGTACCCAGGCTGTGGTACTACAATCAACTCCGTTTTCTTGATGACCAGAATGAAGCCAGGCCATCACTTTCAACCCTTCCCTCCACCCTTCCCTCCACCCTTCCCTCCACCCCAGCAGAGGCTGATGAGGAGCAAGCTGGGTCTTCCATCCTGGATGAACCAGATATGACCATCTGGAGTCAGGTAAATTATTTTAACAAATATTTACTGTACTAATATTAATGATGTTAACTGGATGTTATAATTGTCTAAAATAATTTTGCACTCAAAATTGTGTATACATATCAATTGACAGTAGTGGCTAAATATGTTTGGCACCTGCTTGAAATAATTAGGGTGTCTGATTAGACTCTTTTATTAAAGAGATGTATTCACATTGAATTTGCTATTCATGAGAAGCAAACTGTGTGTCATTGATGAACCCAAAAAAATATACTAAAACTATTGTCCTTTTTTTATACACAGGATGAGTCCATCCAGGAGGAATGTGGGGAAAGTGGCAGGCAGGAGGAGACCGGGCCCATGGACAGCCTGGAGGAGGCCGGATTCACCATCATCCTGGAGGAGGCTGGGCCCAGTGTCAGGCAGGAGGTGGCTGCTCCCAGTGAGGTGGCTGCTCCCAGTGAGGTGGCTGGGCCAAGTGAGGTGGCTGGGCCAAGTGAGGTGGCTGGGCCCAGTAGGAGCCTGACCGAATCCCAAGTGCCTCCCCTCCACCTTCCCAAAAAAAGGGCCAGGAAGGGGATGGTCACACAGGACGCATCCCTGCGCCTCATGCAAGAGGCCACCCGTTTTTTAAGGAGCCCCCCCGAAGCGGAAGAATCCTATGGCTGCTACTTAGCCAGCAGGCTTCTTCAGATGGATTGGGAGCAGCGCCTCATTTGTGAGCGCCTATTTGGGGAAACAATCCATAAGGGGCTGCAGGGCACGCTAACACAAAACACCCAACTACATGAGGCAGCCCCCCCTCCTCCTCCTCCTCCTCCTCCTCCTCCTCCTGCCACAACTGAAACACCACAGCCACAGCCTCCAAAGAAGGCTACAGGGAAGGCTGCAGGGCAGCGTGGAGGAAAGGCTGCAGGGAAGAGAAGAAAGTGATAACCTGGGTTCAGTCTGGTCTGACAGAAGACGCAGGCTGTTGTAGGACCACAGTCTGGGGACATCTAGATCATCTGCTGGTGCTGTTGATCTCTGGGATTCTTGGACCAGATTGTGCTCCCTCTTATATGGACTCCGCAAGATCCCAATTTTCTTGTACACCGACTTTTGCCAGCGTTGACTTCCTCTTTATTTTATTTTGACCATGAATAAATGGATCTTTTTTGAGTTTAGCAAAAGACTTTATGTGTTTTCTTTTAAATCATTGATTTTACACACAATGTTAAATTAACAAGGGACAACAATCTCATTGAGTTTGAAAAAAACACACCAAAAATACATTACTAATGTTAATAATGTTCAAGTGGTAAGTCTTGAAAATAAAAAAATTTACATAACCAAAAACGGTGCTTTGGGTTAACTTTATCTAAAAACTAAAAAATAATCACTATAAAAAAAAAATAGAATAATGGGTTCTTTGTGGTAACTTTACAAACCTAAAAAAAAAAAAAAAAGGGGAAAAAGTATTATTAGTATGGAAACATTGTTTTTAAAATGCATACTATATCATTCATGAGATCAAAGAGAAAAAGAATCCAGAAATCAGTTTGGGAGAACTCTGATTATGAACAGCAAAACACCTTCGTTCTTTAGAGCATTCGTAAAGAAGAAATAAAATGCGCTGCATTCAACGATCACAGATTTGGCAGCGTGATGAATGTGCTACCAACAATACGAACACTAGTTTTACTAGACCGAGTGCTTCCGTTTAGTTTTTGCTTATGAGCATGCGTCGTTTTTTTGTCCGTCGGACTAGCATACAGACGAGCGGACTTCGGGGTCCGTCGTAGTTACGACGTAAAGATTTGAAGCATGTTTCAAATCTAAAGTCCGTCGGATTTGAGGCTAAAAAAGTCCGTTGAAAGTCCGGAGAAGCCCACACACGATCGGATTACCAGCCAGCTTTAGTCCGTCAGCGTCCGTTGGACTTTTGTAGACGAAAAGTCCGACCGTGTGTACGCGGCATTAGAGGAAAAATGCTGCAGACAAAAAAAAAGAAGACAGTCACTATTTAAAAGTAAAATTGTCCCCAATAGTAAAAGATAGCTAGCAGTTAAACTGCCACAGCTGCTGTCTTGTGTGACAGAAGGACTTATGTCTTAAAGGTTCCTATGAATTTGCCTGGCTCTGGGCAGCAAACTTCAGTGTATCTTTCCCCTTTAATCACAGCAGCAAACCTTTTTGATTCCTGTTGTGTGTGATAGGTATGGGTTATTCGGGCAACTACAACAGATGTTACAACATTCATTCATACTCAACTGGCAGTGAGAAAGAAATAAAATCGTAGCAGAACTCAATACCTGGCATATGTCTGACAGTTCAGTACCTAGAATGCCAGAAAAGAAACTCTGGAAATCCTCTTGAAGCATGGCATGTATGAATGCTTCCTAGAATTTTGGCACAACAGTCATTCATACAAAGCTATTAGATCAAATGGAGGTAAGATATTAATTGGATATTAAAGTTAATGGATTTTGCTTAAAGATACTGTATCTGTATACTTTTTTCCTCCTACTTTATTGTCTAAAAAAGCATTTAAACTTTCACTTTCACTTAGCCATAGTCATAAAAGGGCAAGTCCTTTGCCTAAATGTTTTGTGCATGACTGTTAGAAGCATGAGAACGCGATCAGTCAAGTTCAGTTTAATCAATGATATGTGTGAGTTATAGTTTCATAGTAAGGTTGAATAAAGACAATAGTCCATCCAGTTCAACCTATGTTGGTGTATGTGTGTCAATGTTGATAATCATTTCTCATATCTAGACATGTGCATTCGTTTTCGTCCGAATGCATTTTCGTCCGAATTTCAGGTATTTTCGTTATCGTTTTAACAAACGATAACGAAAGTGCAGAGTCCGAAAAACGAAAGATCCGACATAAACAAATGCTTTATTTTCGTTTTCGTTGCTACAACAGTTCGATATAGATAGGAGATTCGACGTGATGATGACAATAACAATCTGTCCATCAAACCTGTGGTCGAATGTGCCTAACCTTAGCTCTATTAGTCCAAGATTATTCTACATAGAGAGAAAAGATTCGACGTAGAGAGAAAAGATTCGACGTAGGGGAGGAAAGATTCGATGTAGGGGAGGAAAGATTCGACGTAGGGGAGGAAAGATAAATAAAATTAATGATGATGATGAATGTTATTGGCTGATTGTAACCAAAGAGGAGGAGCAGTAAAATAGCTAGAACGAAGTACACACGTACTTTGGCTTATGGTGTCTGTTGAAAGTTCTAAGAAGATTCGACGGAACAGGTAAACTATTCGGCGTCGCACAGTTTAGCTGCTCCGTCGAATCTTCTTTGAACATTCGACAGACACCATAAGCATTCAATGACAGATTCGACCTTAATTAGGATTTTCGGACGAATGCAATTTTTAACGAAAACCGAAATAAATAAAAACGAATTTTGGGAGTAACTAAATAAATGTATTTTTTTGTACGAAAACGAAATTCCGAAACGAAATATTTCAGTGTGCACATGTCTACTCATATCCCTGTATGTTATGTTCACTAAGATGCAAGTCCAAGAGTCTTTTAAAACAATCAATACTTCCTGCTGACACCATCATTTGTGGAAGAGAGTTCCACATCCTTATTGCCCTGACAGTGAAAAACCCCCTATGAAGCTTAAGATTAAACCGCTTTTCTTCCAGTCTCATTGTGTGGCCCCATGTCTTCTTACACTCCCTGAGACTGATGAGTGTTCTTCTTATGCTGGGAGCACCATTGAGGTATTTGTATACTGCTATCATATCTCCTCTCAAGCGTCTCTTCTCCAGGGAGAATAAGTTTAGTGCTTGTAACCATTCCTTGTAATTGAGGTCCTCTAGTCCCCTTATTTATTTTGATGCCCTTCTCTGCACATTTTCGAGTTCCAGCAAATCCTTCCTGAAAATTGGTGACCAGAACTGGACGGAATACTCCAGATGTGGCCGAGCCAGAGTTTTATAAAGTGTCAGGATAATTGTTTGTTCTCTGGGGTAAATTCCCTTTTTTATGCATGCTAATAGTCTGCTGGCTTTGCTTGCTGCAGCCTGACATTGCAAGCTATTGCTCAGTCTGTCTTCTTCTAGGACCCCCAGATCTTTCTCCATTCTGGATTCCCACAGAGGTTCTCCCCCTAGTGAGTAATTTGCATTTTTATTTTTAGCCCCCAGGTGAATTACTTTACTTTTTTTCAACATCAAACCTCATTTGCCATGTAGTTTCCCACCCCATTATTTTATTCAGGTCTTCTTGTTAAGTTTCTATATCCTGATGTGAAGTTATTGCCCTACTTATTTTTGTGTCGTCAGCAAAAACTGAGATCGAGCTATTTATACCAAGCTCTATATAATTTATGAATACATTGAACAGAATTGGTCCCAAGACAGAGCCTAGGGGTACCCCACTTACCACTCCAGACCAGTCTGAGTACACATTATTTATCACCATCGTTTGGACATGCCCCCATAACCAGTTTTCTATACATGAACAATTGCTATGGTCCATGCCTACAGACCACAGTTTGTACATTAAGCTTTTGTGGGAAACCGTAATATAATGCTATTGCAAAATCCAGGTATTTTAAATTATTTTTCACTGTGCCAGATGATAATTTACTCATCCAAATGTTCAATATACAAATTGTGCATATTTGAGGAATTTATATTTTTTAGAAAATAAAGCCTCTATATTACAGTCGTGGGACAGTCTATGAAATGATCCTCCAAAAGACTCCAAAAACAATAAGAGCCATATGTACAGGGCCGGTCCTAGACGGGGTGCACGGGGTGCAGTGCACCCAGGCGCCAGAGAGGTGGGGGCGCTGAAGCGCCAGAGTGCTCCCTTCCCTCCTCCTCCTCCTCTTGATTGCATCTGGCGGCGGCGCTCTCCGCCGGTGTTAAAAGAAGAAAGGCGCCGCCGCCGCTGTGTGTGCTGCTCAAGCCCCTCCCTCCTCCTGTCAGAGAAAGAGAGATATCGGAGGCAGAGCGGCTGGTCTCTGCGTGGAGAGAGACCAGCCGCACAGTGATGTCGCACGGGGGGGAGGGGAGCGGAGCAGAGGAGCGGTCCATGCCCGACACATTCTGCTCTGTGTCTCCCACTCCTGCCTACTTTAAACTCCTCTGCTCTTCACCCGGGCGGCGCGGCTGGCTGCACACTGTTCTCTCCTCTTCAGCTGCCGCCCGGGTGTATATATGGACCCTAATGGAGGGGGGGGCTGTACTAATGGAGGGGGGGCTGTACTAATGGAGGGGGCTGTACTAATGGAGGGGGGGCTGTACTAATGGAGGGGGCTGTACTAATGGAGGGGGCTGTACTAATGGGGGGGCTTTATTAATAATGGGAGGGGACTGTACTAATGGGGGGGTCTGTACTAATGGAGAGGGGGTCTGTACTAATGGGGTCTGTACTAATGGAGGGGGGGTCTGTACTAATGGAGGGGGGGTCTGTACTAATGGAGGGGGTCTGTACTAATGGGGTCTGTACTAATGGAGGGGGGTCTGTACTAATGGAGGGGGGGTCTGTACTAATGGAGGGGGGGTCTGTACTAATGGTGGGGTCTGTACTAATATGGGGCTCTCTACTAATGGAGGGGGGTCTGTCCTGGGGGGTCTGTACTAATGGGGGGGTCTGTACTAATGGAGAGAGGGTCTGTCCTGGGGGGTCTGTACTAATGGAGGGGGGTCTGTC
This sequence comes from Aquarana catesbeiana, assembly GCF_042186555.1. Lineage (NCBI taxonomy): Eukaryota > Metazoa > Chordata > Amphibia > Anura > Ranidae > Aquarana > Aquarana catesbeiana. Next base: position 182,273,174 of record NC_133326.1, read on the forward strand.
CTGGGGGGTCTGTACTAATGGAGGGGGGTCTGTCCTGGGGGGTCTGTACTAATGGAGGGGGGTCTGTCCTGGGGGGTCTGTACTAATGGAGGGGGGTCTGTACTAATGGAGGGGGGGTCTGTACTAATGGAGAGGGGGTCTGTCCTGGGGGGTCTGTACTAATGGAGGGGGGTCTGTACTAATGGAGAGGGGGTCTGTACTAATGGGGTCTGTACTAATGGAGGGGGGTCTGTCCTGGGGGGTCCGTACTAATGGAAGGGGGTCTGTACTAATGGAGGGGGGGTCTGTACTAATGGAGGGGGGGTCTGTACTAATGGAGGGGGGTCTGTACTAATGGAGGGGGGGTCTGTACTAATGGGGTCTGTACTAATGGAGGGGGGGTCTGTACTAATGGGGTCTGTACTAATGGAGGGGGGGTCTGTACTAATGGTGGGGTCTGTACTAATATGGGGGTCTCTACTAATGGAGGGGGGTCTGTACTAATGGGGGGGTCTGTACTAATGGAGGGGGGGTCTGTACTAATGGAGAGGGGGTCTGTCCTGGGGGGTCTGTACTAATGGAGGGGGGTCTGTCCTGGGGGGTATGTACTAATGGAAAAGAAAAAAGGAGCAGAGAAGAGGATTGTGGGACATATAGTCCCGAGAACTGGCAGCCCCACTGTAACACGGAAACTGCAGCCCACACGGCATGCTCAGCTGAATGGGAAAGAGAGAGAGAGAGAGACAGGAGCCTGGGAAAGTTTTCAGGGAAGTACACCCAGGACTCCAGAGGGAGAGGACAGTGCTGAGAGAACACCATCAGAGAGAGAACCCTGCTGCCCTGCGCCACCAGAGGGAAAGCCACACAGCCTAGCGCCATCGCTGGCATTGAAAGGAATGGAGTCATTGCAGGTATACAGCGGAGTCACCATGGGCAATTCAGAGTGAGCTGACTCCTGATCAGAGGAACCGTTGCTGTATCCCTGGGTCAGGTGAGAGGGCCGATCGGCCAATATGTACTATGTCTGCAGTCTCTGACCATCTCCTGTAGTATGTCTGCAGTCTCTGACCATCTCCTGTATTATGTCTGCAATCTCTGAGCATCTCCTGTACTATGTCTGCAGTCTCTGATCATCTCCTGTAGTATGTCTGCAGTCTCTGATCATCTCCTGTAGTATGTCTGCAGTCTCTGGCTATCTCCTGTTCTATGATTGCTTTCTCTGACCATCTCCTGTACTATGATTGCAGTCTCTGATCGTCTCTTGTATCATAACTACAGTCTCTGGGCATCTCCTGTACTATGTCTGCAGTCTCTGACCATCTCCTGTACTATGTCTGTAGTCTCTGATCATCTCCTGTACAATATCTGCAGTCTCTGATCATCTCCTGTACCATGTCTGCAGTCTCTGACCATCTCCTGTATTATGTCTGCAGTCTCTGACCATCTCCTGTACTATGTCTGCAGTCTCTGATCGTCTCCTGTACTATGTCTGCAGTCTCTGATCATCTCCTGTTCTATGATTGCAGTCTCTGATCATCTCCTGTATTATGTCTGCAGTCTCTGACCGTCTCCTGTATTTTGTCTGCAGTCTCTGACCATCTCCTGTACCATGTCTGCAGTCTCTGATCGTCTCCTGTACTATGTCTGCAGTCTCTGACCATCTCCTGTACTATGTCTGCAGTCTCTGACCATCTCCTGTATTATGTCTGCAGTCTCTGACCATCTCCTGTACTATGTCTGCAGTCTGTGATCATCTCCTGTAGTATGTCTGCAGTCTCTGGCCATCTCCTGTAGTATGTCTGCAGTCTCTGGGCATCTCCTGTACAATATCTGCAGTCTCTGATCATCTGCTGTACTATGTCTGCAGTCTCTGACCATCTCCTGTTCTATGATTGCAGTCTCTTATCATCTCCTGTATTATGTCTGCAGTCTCTGACCCTCTCCTGTATTATGTCTGCAGTCTCTGACCGTCTCCTGTACTATGTCTGCAGTCTCTGACCGTCTCCTGTACTATGTCTGCAGTCTCTGATCATCTCCTGTTCTATGATTGCAGTCTCTGATCATCTCCTGTATTATGTCTGCAGTCTCTGACCATCTCCTGTTCTATGATTGCAGTCTCTGATCATCTCCTGTACTATGTCTGCAGTCTCTGACCATCTCCTGTTCTATTATTGCAGTCTCTGATCATCTCCTGTATTATGTCTGCAGTCTCTGACCATCTCCTGTTCTATGATTGCAGTCTCTGACCATCTCCTGTACCATGTCTGCAGTCTCTGACCATCTCCTGTACTATGTCTGCAGTCTCTGACCATCTCCTGTACTATGTCTGCAGTCTCTGACCATCTCCTGTACTATGTCTGCAGTCTCTGATCATCTCCTGTACTATGTCTGCAGTCTCTGATCATCTCCTGTAGTATGTCTGCAGTCTCTGATCATCTCCTGTAGTATGTCTGCAGTCTCTGGCTATCTCCTGTACTATGTCTGCAGTCTCTGATCATCTCCTGTAGTATGTCTGCAGTCTCTGATCATCTCCTGTAGTATGTCTGCAGTTTCTGGGCATCTCCTGTACAATATATGCAGTCTCTGATCATCTGCTGTACTATGTCTGCAGCCTCTGACCATCTCCTGTTCTATGATTGCAGTCTCTGATCATCTCCTGTATTATGTCTGCAGTCTCTGACCATCTCCTGTATTATGTCTGCAGTCTCTAACCATCTCCTGTACTATGTTTGCAGTCTCTGATTGTCTCCTGTACTATGTCTGCAGTCTCTGACCATCTCCTGTAGTATGTCTGCAGTCTCTGACCATCTCCTGTACTATGTCTGCGGTCTCTGATCATCTCCTGTACTATGTCTGCAGTCTCTGACCATCTCCTGTACTATGTCTGCAGTCTCTGACCATCTCCTGTACTATGTCTGCAGTCTCTGATCATCTCCTGTACCATGTCTGCAGTCTCTGATCATCTCCTGTAGTATGTCTGCAGTCTCTGATCATCTCCTGTAGTATGTCTGCAGTCTCTGGCTATCTCCTGTACTCTGATCATCTCCTGTAGTATGTCTGCAGTCTCTGATCATCTCCTGTAGTATGTCTGCAGTTTCTGGGCATCTCCTGTACAATATCTGCAGTCTCTGATCATCTGCTGTACTATGTCTGCAGCCTCTGACCATCTCCTGTTCTATGATTGCAGTCTCTGATCATCTCCTGTATTATGTCTGCAGTCTCTGACCATCTCCTGTATTATGTCTGCAGTCTCTGACCATCTCCTGTACTATGTTTGCAGTCTCTGATTGTCTCCTGTACTATGTCTGCAGTCTCTGACCATCTCCTGTAGTATGTCTGCAGTCTCTGACCATCTCCTGTACTATGTCTGCGGTCTCTGATCATCTCCTGTACTATGTCTGCAGTCTCTGACCATCTCCTGTTCTATGATTGCAGTCTCTGATCATCTCCTGTATTATGTCTGCAGTCTCTGACCATCTCCTGTTCTATGATTGCAGTCTCTGATCATCTCCTGTACTATGTCTGCAGTCTCTGACCATCTCCTGTTCTATGATTGCAGTCTCTGATCATCTCCTGTATTATGTCTCCAGTCTCTGACCATCTCCTGTTCTATGATTGCAGTCTCTGACCATCTCCTGTACCATGTCTGCAGTCTCTGATTATCTCCTGTACTATGTCTGCAGTCTCTGACCATCTCCTGTACTATGTCTGCAGTCTCTGATCATCTCCTGTACTATGTCTGCAGTCTCTGATCATCTCCTGTATTATGTCTGCAGTCTCTGACCATCTCCTGTATCATGTCTGCAGTCTCTGATCATCTCCTGTACTATGTCTGCAGTCTCTGATCATCTCCTGTACTATGTCTGCAGTCTCTGATCATCTCCTGTATCATGTCTGCAGTCTCTGACCATCTCCTGTACTATGTCTGCAGTCTCTGATCATCAACTGTATTATGTCTGCAGTCTCTGACCATCTCCTGTATCATGTCTGCAGTCTCTGACCATCTCCTGTACTATGTCTGCAGTCTCTGATCATCTCCTGCACCATGTCTGCAGTCTCTGGCCATCTCCTGTAGTATGTCTGCAGTCTCTGGCCATCTCCTGTACTATGTCTGCAGTCTCTGGGCATCTCCTGTACAATATCTGCAGTCTCTGATTATCTGCTGTACTATGTCTGCAGCCTCTGACCATCTCCTGTTCTATGATTGCAGTCTCCGATCATCTCCTGTATTATGTCTGCAGTCTCTGACCATCTCCTGTATTATGTCTGCAGTCTCTGACCATCCCCCTGTACTATGTCTGCAGTCTCTGATTGTCTCCTGTACTATGTCTGCAGTCTCTGACCATCTTCTGTACTATGTCTGCAGTCTCTGACCATCTCCTGTACTATCTCTGCAGTCTCTGATCATCTCCTGTACTATGTCTGCAGTCTCTGACCATCTCCTGTTCTATGATTGCAGTCTCTGATCATCTCCTGTATTATGTCTGCAGTCTCTGACCATCTCCTGTTCTATGATTGCAGTCTCTGATCATCTCCTGTACTATGTCTGCAGTCTCTGACCATCTCCTGTTCTATGATTGCAGTCTCTGATCATCTCCTGTATTATGTCTGCAGTCTCTGACCATCTCCTGTTCTATGATTGCAGTCTCTGACCATCTCCTGTACTATGTCTGCAGTCTCTGACCATCTCCTGTACTATGTCTGCAGTCTCTGATCATCTCCTGTACTATGTCTGCAGTCTCTGATCATCTCCTGTATTATGTCTGCAGTCTCTGACCATCTCCTGTATCATGTCTGCAGTCTCTGACCATCTCTTGTACTATGTCTGCAGTCTCTGACCATCTCCTGTACTATGTCTGCAGTCTCTGATCATCTCCTGTATCATGTCTGCAGTCTCTGACCATCTCCTGTACTATGTCTGCAGTCTCTGATCATCTCCTGTATTATGTCTGCAGTCTCTGACCATCTCCTGTATCATGTCTGCAGTCTCTGACCATCTCCTGTACTATGTCTGCAGTCTCTGATCATCTCCTGTACCATGTCTGCAGTCTCTGACCATCTCCTGTATTATGTCTGCAGTCTCTGATCATCTCCTGTATTATGTCTGCAGTCTCTGACCATCTCCTGTACTATGTCTGGGGGTTCTTTCTAACAGAAGCCCTCTTTGTGTGCATCAGAGAGACTCCCCTCCAGGTCTCATTAGTGTACGCTCTTCCTGTATTTTTTTTTCATTGTTAAAAGATCATGGGAGGATCCTAGGGTAACAAAGAGTTCTTAGGAGAGCATCTCTGTCTTTGAGTCATTGCCATAGAAGCATTTGTAAAGGGGAGGAGTTGGTAAGATGACCACACCCATGTGGGGGCGCCAGAAATATTTCTGCACCCAGGTTCCGGTGACCCTAGGATCGGCCCTGCATATGTATCAACAAGTTCTTATTAAAAACTGTAGTTATCGCACAGCCAACAATCTGAATAAATATTTCAAGGCAGGCCTGATGTTCGCTGATTGACAAGAAGTAATTTTAGTTTTTAGTAAAAAAAGTCTCTCACACAAAGATATGTACTTATTCTGCATTACACTGGGAAGGTTTTACTTTAACATTTCACAAAGTAAGGATTTGCTTTAGGGAGGTTCTGCCTAATAGAGACACTACTACTGCAATTCAGGGCAAAGTTATCCGCTTCCGGACTGCCCCACGCATATATACTACAGCAGGGTGGCCCTTCAGCACGAAATCACGTACTTGTACATAATTTTGTTTCCTAGGTCATGTGTACCCTGCTGACGCCAAGCTCCCGCTGCAATTGGACACAGTGGGAGCCAATCAGCGGGTCCAGTGGACCCGATGTCCGCCGGGACCCGCCGATCGTTCCCAAGACAGACAGAACGGCAGTCTGCCTATGTAAACAAGGCAGATCGCCATTCTGTGACAGGAGAAGACAGAGATCTTGTGTTTCTGCTAAGCAGGAACATAGATCTCTGTCTTCTTACAGTACAAGCACCCCCCCAACAGTTACAAAACACTCCCAGGAAACACCTTTAACCCTTTGATTGCCTCTGATGTTAACCCCTTCCCTACCAATGTCATTAGTACAGGTATTGTGCATATTATTTAGCAATGATCACTGTATTAGTGTCAGTAGTCCCCAAAAAAGTGTCAAAAGTGTCACTTGGTGTCCGATTTCTCCACCGCAATATCGTAGTCTCGATATAAATCGCTAATCGGCCCTATTACTAGTAAAAAAAAAAATCCATAAAAATATCACTTTGTTTGTAGACGCTATAACTTTTGCACAAACCAATTAATATATTATCAAAAATTGTAGTAGAATACATATTGGCCTAAATTATAGAAGAAATTAGATTTTTAAAAATTTTTTATGGGATGTGGTTTATAGAAGAAAGTAAAAAATAGTGTTTTTTTTTTTTTCAAAATTGTCTTTCTTTTTTTGTTTATAGCGCAAAAAATAAAAACCGCAGAGGTGATCAAATACCACCAAAAGAAAACTCTTTTTGTGGGAAAAAAAAGGACATCGATTTTATTTGTGTACTGCGTTGCACGACCATGCAATTGTCAGTTAAACTAACAGTGTGCCGTATCGCAAAAAATGGCCTGGTCATAAAGGGGGGTAAACCTTTCCGAAGCTGAAGAGGTTAAAGTGCTATCTGATAGCCCACTATCCCAGCAAAGTATACTCACTGATCTCTAATCCCTGCTCCATCAGAGCCCTGGGCTTTTGAATGTAGGAGAGCATGCAACCTGAGTGGCAAAATCCAAGCTTTAAACACTGCCGCATGAGGGGAAATTGACGTCATCCACCTGGTTAGACTGTGACACATTCTGACATCAGAGCTTTCAAGGTAAATTCCTGCAGGAGGGATGAGGTGAGTGAGATGGATTAGTGAATATACCTTTCCAGCAGAGTAGGGTATTATGAGACATTGCCACTTTGTCCTAAATAGCAGGTGACACGGGTTGATTTATTAAAGGTAACTAGAGGATACGGGTTAGAAATATATGTACTTTAAAGCTTACTTGGTAATAGGCATTGGGTATATTAAATAAATTATTACCCAGGCGCCGTACTTGGCAAACTATTGTGATTAAACAATGAACAGTATAATAATGCTAAAAACACAATTGTGCAGCCTTGTAGAAATATATTTGAGCCAGTGAACATTGACTTTTTTTAACCGCTTCAATACAGGGCACTTTTGCCCCCTTCCGGCCCAGGCCAATTTTCAGCTTTCAGTACTATCGCACTACAGTACTTTGAATGACAATTGCATGGTCATGCAACACTGTACCGAAACATTTACCCAAATCATTTTGATCACACAAAAAAGCTTTCTTTTAGCGGCAATTAATCACCACTGGGTTTTTTTATTTATTTGCTAAATAAACAAAGAAAGACCAACATTTTATTAAATTTTGCAAACAAATAATTGTTCTTCATAATACAGAATACATACAGAATACTTTATTAATCCCAAAGGGAAATTGGGAAATTGTTACAACACAGACACACTTAACAAAGACAACACAAGATCACAACAATAAACTGAACAAGATGCAAAGAACAACAACATTACTAATAACAGCCATTAACCCCAAAAAACAAAATTAAAACTACACTACAAACAAAACATCCATTCAATTAAAATACAACATAGACTAAATAACACAGATTAAAATAACAAACTACAAAATACAAATATTACATAACTTTCTCTAACACCACCCCAAATAATAACGAACACAATACCAACATACTATAAAACAGAATTAAATCTTCACCTCCAGCCCACACAGAAAAGAATTTAGCCCAAAATGTATACTGCTACATTTCTTTGGTGAAAATAATCCAAATCCGTGTATATTATTTAGTCTGTAGGAATGTTATAAATTACTTCTATGGTATATGTAGTATCTAATGTACTGACGGACTATCTCATTTCTTGAGGCCTTAAAATGCCAGGACAGTACAAATACCAACCCATTTTGGAAAGTAGACAGTCCAAGGTATTTAGTAAGATCCATTTTGAGGTTGTAACTTTTTGTCCTAATTTTTTGGAAAATGAAGAATTAAAAAAAAATTCACAATTTTTTTTTTTTTTTTTACATATTGTCACCAGTGCAGTACAGCGTATAACTGGTGTGGCGGTGATCAGGGACACTGACTGGCGACAGTACAAAAAAAAATGTTATCATTTTTTTTTTTTTAAACAACAGACAACAGACGCTCCATACTAACTCCATGGGTGACATCACTTTCCAGGCATTTCCCAGCCATTGTCGGTTTTCGCCTGCACACAGCATCTGCTGCTGGAGACCAGACCGGATCAGCTCCAGAAAAGGTAAGTATAGTGATTTTTTTTCTTTAAGAGCTTAGATAGGTTAGTTTTAGAATGTGGCTGAGAGTAGATTTAGCGTTAGAAAGTATTTGGCTGAACATCCACTTCAAGGGCCAGTTCACACCATAGAAATGCAGTCCTGATGCATTCCAGATGCTTTTCTGCATGTGCATTTTTAATTTGTTTTTGGTGTGTTTTTGGTGCATTCCAGTGCTTTTTTTTTCTCCCTCTTTTCTCTTCACCTTAAATAAGGACATGTGTGTTGCTGCGTTTTACCGCAATCCAGTACAGTTCAGTGCAGAAAAAATGCAGCATATTCTACTTTTTGTGTTCTGGAGGTGGATCACACTGCAACTGATCGTAAAGATGTGAACTATACCATTGAAAACCATATAATCTACTATTCATGCATTTTTGATGCAGAAAAAAAATGCACTGGACTGCATGTGGTTTGAAGTGGCCCTAAAGCAGGTTTGACTTGCAATGCTTCCTTTCCTATCCTATTCTGATTCCTGCTGTTAGCTCAAAAACAGATCGAGGTGCAAAGTAAAGATACATTTGACTATAACTATACTGAAAACACTAATGCTATCTGCCTATTATCTAATTTATAGAACTATATTAAAGGGAGATAGCTAAATAAAAATGTTTAAACTGGAAAGTTACTTTCCAGTAGGTCGTTTTGAATTTTCACTATTCTATCCACTCAAGCATAAATAATCTTTTTTTTTTTTAAGTACCTTGTACTTTCTATAGTCTTTCCCCACTGAGAACATGCCCTTTGTTTGTAGCTGCTGGGAACTGCTGTCAGTTTGATAGACGAGGTTCCGATATGTGTAGTAGAGCTGCTGGTCAGTGGTTCTTTCAGCAGTGACTTGCAGAAACAGGGGTTTCAGTGTCAGGACTTTATAAAATGTAAACAAACATTGATACATTGAAGTGTGGTTCTCTGGGGAAACTAATTTACAATGTATGTTTTATTTTTATTTATTTATTTTTTTAACAGAAAAAGGTCAAGCAAATCTGCAAGAAGAATAAAGAAATAAAAATCTGGTTATTTTTTTTAAATCAAAGGTTTTTCTATGTAAACCCTTATTAACCAACAGATAGCAAAAGATTACACACGGCTTGTTTGACGTGGCACCAAAACCAAAAATACGAAATAGATAAATAGGAGAGAAAAATAATAGAACTCTCGGTTGTTACCTATAACCCCAAAAGAAGGACATGAGTACTCTAAAAGTAGCTAAAATATTGTTGCATAAAAACATATCCAAAATTCATCAGACAGTATAAATTGCATTCCCCATACGGATAAAAGCAAAAATCTAAATATGCTGAAACCTGTATTTACTAGCCCAATATAGGTATATTAAATATACAGATGAATATAGTGAAAATCCTTCCATATGTAGGGCCATATAACAGTAGTCAGTTGTAGGTCACTGGTATAGATCTCTACGTGTTTCACCAGAAGGCTTCCTCAGGAGATCTCATTTATAAAACATAGCCAACACCATAGAGAGCTTTTGCCTAAGATGTGAGAGAGAGCTCTGGACCAAACGACAGACATGAAAGCAACACATCAGGGCCAACACCGATGAAAGAGGAGCTCTGTAGGGTAGTTCATTGCTTAGATAAATAGCGGAAAATATGGATGGATGATCAGAAAGATAATAATATGTCCTGGTAGGCAGATGGAATTTATAACACAACACCTTGTGCTTGATAAGTACTCAGAAAAGCTTGCTGCAAAAAGCCAGCCTACAACATATCTTCATGACCCCATTAGGAATAAGTGTTTGCCCAAAGCCTCACAAAACATCCCTATATATAGGGAAGTTAAAAATGGCAACTGCCGCAAAAACTCCTCCCCACCACATACAAGCCAGCCTTATTAAACCCTTGTTACAAAATAAAAATTAACTGGCTGTGCTGTGGCTTACCTTGGATACCAGTACACAGGCAGTACAGTGGTGAGACATTGACCCCATCTGAGGTATATTTCTTTTTATGTAAAAATGTGATAAGGTCAGGTGCATTTAAATACAATTTCCCTTATCATTTAAAGCAATGTTAGACATCAAAGTGTTTGTAAAATGAAAAAAAAAAATTCTGCCACTTAAAGGTATTTCTGTTTGTTTTTTAATAGCACTAGCTGATTTGTGAGGGCAGTGATTCTGGGTTACCTAGTTTATCCTGCTAGTTCCCATCTTCCTGGTAATAAACTGACCTCGCTAAACATGGAAGCCGATCCCTTCCCTGCTCCATTGATTGACAGCAGGACAGAGCGGAGCAGCATGTCACTGAAGGAAGGGGGCCAGGTTAAAGCCATGCCCTCACCCATTCCTCATCCATTCACTGACAGAGGGGAGCAGCACATCACTGGAGGAAGTGATGAAATGTCACTGCATATTAATGCGTTTCATTACCTTGAAAACACTGATTGCTGGTGGTAAACATCACTTCCTTCAGTGACGTACTGCCCTGCTTTGGACACACCCAACTGCAGGTCTATGAATTGCTGAGGAATGAAGAGTGATCACGTGACCTGTGTACTTGAAGCTAGAAAAAAAATTGGCACTTTTTTTCCTAATATAAGCAAGTAGTGGCTGCCGCTCATGCAGGGCACAGCCCCCCTAATCCATGCTCCCGGCCCCTAATCTACATGCAGGGCACTGGACGCATAGATTCCAATGTTTTTTTTTGCAAAGCACATGATTAGAGCCTGAGGCTCTAATTGGCTTAAAAATGGGTGGGCTCGGGGCGCAATTAATATTCGCTAATGTCTTCCTGTTTCTCCAGCCAATCAGGTAGTGGGTCCTGACACCCAAAGGGCTGGGAGTCCTAAGAACCAATTGGCCACAAGTCCTATGTCCTGATTGGCCTGGGAGGAGAAGCGACCGCCAGGACTCGGGAGAAGACGCAAGGGGGGAAAGCCGCCAAATCCGTAACCTGGATGGGGTAAGTGGGGGGCTGGCAGTGGCCTGGTGGGCGACGGGCGAGCGATGGGGGAAGCGGCAATCGATCAAGCGAACACTGGGGGGGTGGGGAGTGGTTGCTTGGCTGGCTGGCTGGGGGGCCCGCGGGCATATATTTTTTTCAAAAATGTTTCTCATATTAATATTACTTTACAACTACTAATCAAAATAATGTTTGCATTTGTTTCAGTTGAAAGCAATTAATAAAAATATACTATTAAATATAATCATGACACCTGTCTTTTTCCATTTATTCATGCATTGCTTCTATGAAATGTGCCATACATACTTGTAGGATTTGAAAGTATATTATTCAGTTTCTCAGTAATCAGAAAAAGATGTTGTTCAACACACAACTGTCCTTCGTCTTGTAGATGTGCTTTAAATCAATGTCAATGGCCTTGGCATTTATGATAGCTATTATATTTAAGGAGAGTTACCAAAACATGGTCTGTTGGAGGTATTCTTATGCCCTGTACACACGATAGGATTTTCCGACAACAAAATCCATGTTTTTTTTTCCAACGGATGTTGGCTCAAACTTGTCATACACACAGTCACAGAAATCTTGTCGGAAATTCCGAATGTCAAGAACGCGGTGACGTACAACACGTACGACGAGCTGAGAAAAATTAAGTTCAATAGCCAGTGCAGCTCTTCTGCTTGATTCCAAGCATACGTGGAACTTTGTGCGTCGGAATTGTGTACAAACAATCGGAATTTACAACAACGGATTTTGTGTGTTGGAAATTCCGATAGAAAATATCCAATGGAGCCTACACACGGTAGGAATTTCCGACAACAAGCTCCCAACGAACACAATCCTATCGTGTGTATGGGGCATAAGTGGTATTAAATCCGCCTTTATAAAACCTTGCTGACAGGCAGAGTATTTATGACAGAAGAAACCCTACTGATTTCATCTTCCTGAAAGGCTTCCTTCTGCCTCTCAGCTATAGTGCACAAAGAGCCGTGCATGCGCGAGTGCATTTATGGCCTCAATCTGTGCCGCAGTGATGTGATTCCTGTTTGCATGCATGGGAGTGATGTCATCACAGCCCAGCCATTCAAGAGCCTGAAGAGACAGAACTTGGAAGGAAGACCAGTTAAATATGACTGCCCGAGACCTGCCAGATTGGTGGCACCACAGAACTGGGGGCTTCTTTGGTAAGTTAGTCTGCCATAATGTGCTAATATGCATGTGCATACTTGCTGAATGAAGAAACACAAGCTGTTTATGGCAAGCTTTAGCCATGAAGTTTATGTAATATATAACACATTGTTAGGAACTCAAATGAATAAAGTTACTATGGAAACTTAGCTTTTTTAACAAATGTTCTCACAGCTATTACATGAACATATAATAGAATGATTTGTGCTTATGTATTGATATGTGCTATTTTTAATTACAAAGCATTATGATAAATATTTAACTTTTTATACTTAAAATGTTAATATATATTTAATATTTGAATCAAGTATTTATTAGAATGATGGAAAATATGCCATTCATCTGCATTAGAATACATTCCAGATATTTACTGTCATGAACCAGTTGGGTTTGATAACAAATCCATGAGCTTTTGCTAGCTGTCATACTGTATTCTAAATATTTTTGACTCCACTATTACCTGTTCTCTGTGCTTGTTTCTTAGTGTGTATATCCTCTTATTATCTGTCCCTCAATATCTGTCTCTGAATTTCCTAGCCTTTGCCTTATTTGAGCACAAAGCAGCCCTGATCCTCCACTCCTGGGGTCCCCCCTGGTTCTCCTGGCTCCTCCCCCCTGCCAAGTGCCCCATAGCAATCTGCTTGCAATGGGGCACTTCTGCGGGCTCAATCCTGACTTGTGAACCGAGCCTAATAGGTTGAGTTACTAAAACTGGAGATTGCAAAATCTGGTCCAGCTGTGCAAGGTAGCCAATCAGCTTCTAACTTCAGCTTGTTCAATTAAGCTTTGACAAAACACCTGGAAGCTTATTGGTTTCTATGTAGTGCTGTACCAGACTTTGCACTCTCCAGTTTTAGTAAATTAACCCCTAAATGCTTATATGCCTGAGGGCCATACAATAATTACTGTGGGTTAAATAAAATGTCTCCCCCCACCGGGTCTTCTTTCCAGTAGTTAATTTTGTATGGTTACATTTAAAGGGGTTGTAAAGGTTTAATTAAAAAAAAAAAGTAACAAACATATCAAACTTACCTCCACTGTGCAGTTCGTTTTGCACAGAGTGGCCCCGATCCTCGTCTTTTGGGGTCCCTCAGCGGCTATCTCGGCTCCTCCCCGCAAGAGCTAACCCCCCTCTGGGAAGCACACTCCCAAGGGGGGTTAGCTTGTGGGCTCGCTCCCGTGTGATACAGTCGTGGCCATAGCCGTCGAGTGTATCACTCGGCCCCGCCCCCTGGTGCACCTCATCCTTGATTTGATTGACAGCAGCGGGAGCCAATGGCTGCACTGCTATCAATCATCCAATGAAGAGCCCACAAGAGCTGGGGGAAAGCAACGCGGGATCGCACCCACGGAGATTCGGGGCTCAGGTAGGATGCATTAAGGTGAAAAAACATGAAGCTTTACAACCCCTTTAAAGCCCTTAGGTTATGTGATACCCTGTTTTTTGAATCTCCAAATTTACCTTCTGTTTCTTAAATTAGAAATTTTTAATTTCTATTCTTTCAATCCGGGCTCATGTTTTTTATGCTTAGCCTATTTACTTTTATCCTTGTGCTAGTCTATGCAGGGCTGGTTCTACCACTAGGCGGAGTAGGCAGCCGCCTAGGGCGCACTACCCCCTAGGGCTCAGCCACGGACTCTGTCCTGGTGAAGCTCCAGGCATGTGTGAGCTCGCCCTTGTTCAGTGCCGGGCTGGCTGTCCCGGGAACACACCTGCTACATGCCACCAATCCCCCAATGTGTCCTGCTGAGTGCCCTGCTGTCACATCTCCTCACACAGAAATATCTCACAGCGCCGCTTTGGGACTCCTTTGCCATAGCCTGTCCCTATGGTGCGGCGCTGTATGTCTGTGTGAGGGGCGGGGCTCGGTGAAGATGGGAGCATTGAGAGAGGTGCAGCGTCTGTTAGCTGACCTCTCAACTGGCGAGGACATCATGGAGTAGCTGGATGGCGTCGCTGGTGGGGACACCATAACAATACTGCCCGCCCAGTGCTGAGGAGAGCTCGGATGTGATGGTTTAAAGAAGTGCAAAGGTAAGGAGAAGGATGGATCCTCCCCATCTACATCGAGCTGTATGTGGGGGATGGGGGGTGAGTAGTGCAGGAAATAGGAGTCAGGTAGGTCAATGTATGTGTCAGGTAGGTGGGTCAGTGTATGTGTAAGGTAGGTGGGTCAGCGTATGTGTCAGGTAGGTAGGTGAGTGTATGTGTCAGGTAGGTGGGTCAGTGTATGTGTCAGGTAGGTGGGTCAGTGTATGTGCAAGGTAGGTAGGTCAGTGTATGTGTAAGGTAGGTGGGTCAGTGTATGTTTCAGGTAGGTAGGTCAGTGTATGTGTCAGGTAGGTAGGTCAGTTTATGTGTCAGGTAGGTGGGTCAGTGTATGTGTCAGGTAGGTGGGTCAGTGTATGTGTCAGGTATTTGGGTCAGTGTATGTGTCAGGTAGGTGGGTCAGTGTATGTGTCAGGTAGGTGAGTCGGTGTATGTGTCAGGTAGGTGGGTCAGTGTGTCAGGTAGGTAGGTTGGTGTATGTCCCAGGTAGGTGGGTCAGAGTGTCAGGTAGGTGGGTCAAAATATGTGTCAGATATGTGTGTCAGTGTGTGTGCAATGGTCAGGTAGGTCACATGTTACAAGGGGGTGGAGTCAGGGGCAGAGCCAATGGGGTGGCAAAATTAGGTTTCGCCTAGAGTGTCAAAAATTCTTGCACCAGCCCTGAGTCTGTGCATGTATTTGGTATATGTGTTTTATCGTCAATAGTGAAAATCTGTCATGCACCTAACCATAGTCTTCCTATCTCCTTGCTAGTCTTCAATTTCTGGGGGTATGGTTAGCAGCCCCCGGCTAGTCATGACTATACCAATATAAAATTCTACACAGCAGAATGTAGGTTTTATGCAGAATAGGTCAGACATTTGTTTTTAGGCTGGATTCACACCTATGCAGTTTTAGTGCTTTTTGCATTTTGCAGATTTGCACTACAGTCCATTTAGCATGGTTTCCTATGGAACACGTTCTGTACTGCAAATCTGCAAAATGCAAAAAGTACTAAATATGCATAGGTGTGAATCCAGCCTTAGTCTCAGAAAAAAATTAGTTCTGACATTGCTCTTCATATTGATTTTTTTCAGTAAGGATGTGATATAGTAATCATGAACAGAGTAACTGGAGAAGCGTTTCTGCATGTACAACATTCGGTGACTGTGATGAGTAACTCAAAATTTGCTCTGCTGGCAATTTACACATTTGGACCCCACTGGCAATATTTCACCATGTAAACTGACAAATAACAAAATAAGTTATTATAAGGTTTTATAAAGTTTTAAGGGTTTCTTTTGGCTGGCTTAACATTGTTCATCATGTTCTAGATCAGGGCTATTGAATCTAACATTCACAGAGGTTGAATCCGTAAAATTTTCTTCCAGCAGAATCTTATGTTTCTGGTGTGACTCTTTCCTTCATATCACAGCCCTCACCTTTACATCACAGTCCCATCCTTTACATCGGTGTCCCCAACCACCCCATTTACATCACATTTCCTCCATTTACATCACAAACCTATTGCACATCACAGGCCCTCCTTTTCATCACAGTCCTCCCTATTTAATATACACATTTAGGCAGGTGTGAAAAAATGCTGTAAATTAAGAATTGTTTCAGAAATAGAAATGTCAATAGTTCATTTTTTTTTTAATTACCAAAATGGAAAGTAAATGAGCAGAAGAGAAATCCAAATCAAATCATATCAATATTTGGTGTGACCACCCTTTGCCCTTAAAACAGCATCAATTCTTCTAGGTACACTTGCACACAGTTTTTTGAAGAAACTCAGCAGGTAGGTTGTTCCAAACATCTTGGAGAACTAACCACAGATCTTCCGTGGATATAGGCTGCCTTAAATCTTTCTGTCTCTTCATGTAATTCCAGACAGACTCAATGATGTTGAGTTCCGGGCTCTATGGGAGCCAAACTATCACTTATAGGACTTCTTTTTCTTTTTTACACTGAAGATAGTGTTGGAAACAAGGCTAAGCGACTTAAAGCGGAGTTCCACTCAAAAGTGGAACTTCCGCTTATCCGTCCCCCCCCCCCCGGTGCCACAATGGGCACCTTTCAGGGGGGGGAACAGGTACCTGTTTTTAACAGGTACCGTTCCCCACTTTCGGAGATGTCTGTCGGAAGTTGGGCCCCCCTACCTCCTTCCTCTGCCGCCAGGCCAATTAGAAAGCGCAGTGCGCTTCGTGCATGCGCAGTAGGGAACCGGCTGTGAAGCCGAAAGGCTTCACTGGCAGGTTCCCTTACCAGGGAATGACGGCCGCTACACCAGACAGCCGATCCGAAGATCGACTGGAGTGCCGACATCGCGGGCTCCCTGGACAGGTAAGTGTCCATATATTAAAAGTCAGCAGCTGCAGTATTTGTGCAATTTTTTGTGGGGGCTGGACCTCCTCTTTAACTATGCATGAAAACATAGGAACTGGGGTGCAGAAAGATGGCAGCAGGTGTTCTAGACTGTTGAGCTTCAGCCTGCATTTCTGCAAATCGAGTTTGAGATTTGGGCAGGATCAACGGTGTCCCCAAAGCTGAAAAATACAAGCAGGTACTTATCCATCATGCCATACCATCAGGGCATCAGGGAGGCGTGTGATTGGCCCAAAATGTATTCTGCAGCAGGACAACAAACCCAAATATACAGCCAATGTCATTAAGAACTATCTTCAGCGTAAAGAAGAACAAATAGTCCTTGAAGTGATCTTTTGGCTCCCACAGAGCCTTGATCTCAACATCATCGAGTCTGTCTCAGATTACATGCGAAGACAGAATGATTTGAGGCAGCCTATATCCAAAGAAGCTCTGTGGTTAGTTCTCCAAGATGTTTGGAACAACCTACCTGCGGAGTTCCTTCATAAACTGTGTGCAAGTGTACCTAGAAGAATTGATGCTGTTTTGAAGGCAAAGGGTGGTCACATCAAATATTGATTTGATTTGGATTTCTCTTCTGCTCATTTACTTTCCATTTTGCTATTGATAAAAATAAATTATTAACACTTCTATTTCTGAAACAATTCTTAATTGACAGCATTTTTTCACCGCTACCTAAGACTTTTGCACAGTTCTTTACATCACAGCCCCCCCCCCTTACATCATAGAACCCCCTTTGCTTCACAGGACCCCACATTGCAGTCCTCTCTATACTTCACAGTGCCCCTTTACAGCAATCACATGGCTTACATCAAAGCCCCCCTTACATCACAGTCCCCCATTTACGTTGCAGTGCCCCGCTTTCATCACAGTCCCCCTTCACATCACAGCGACCCCTATTTACATCACAACCCCCGCTTACATCACAGTCCCCTCTTTACATTAAAGCCCCCCTTTAAATCACAGTTTTACATTGCAGCCCCCTTTACATCACAGCACCTCTCTTTACACTACAGTGCCCCTTTACATTGCACCTCCCCCTCTACATTGCAGCACCCCCTTTACATCACAGCCCCCTTTAAATCAATGTCCTCGCCCCCATTTACATCAACCCCCCCCCCTCCAAGTCCTGCCTCACATAGCAGGGCAGTGGGCTGTAGGTGCAACAAGTCTGAATGGAGGCCAGGAGCTGCCTAGTTTTGAATGTTAACAATGTGGTGATTGGTTGCTTGGATCACCCTGCATTTTAGCAAGAAATCACCTGCATCTTTTTTTGAAAGGTTAGGCAGCTCCTGCCCTCTAACCAGGTTTTTTGAACTTCCTGTCCTCTGCCTTACTGTGAAGATGACAGCAGCGAGAGTGGCAATGGTGGGCATGGGAAGAGAGACAACCTGGAAAGGACTCGCAGGTAGGTGAATGGCTTGGCCATGATGGTCTGGACAGGACTGTTAGTAGGTCCCGGTTCAGACCATGATCTGCCATTTACTGATGCCTACTCTATCTACATGGTGCTGCAAATCAGATGGTTGTGGCAGCTACGACCAATCTCTCCTCAAACATAAAAGAAACTGCAAAGGGCCTTCCAAGCAAAAAAAAAAAAAAAAAAAGTAGAGAAATTCCTTGTATTTCAGAAAACAAGCACTGTTTCAGATTTAGAAATCAGCAGCAATTACCAGGGGAGAATAGGAAACAGTAGAAACCAGTTATATGTATGTATGTATATAGTTAATATAAACAAGAGGGAACAAGGAGTTATTTGTTCTAAGCAGCTGCTTGGTGTTTTAAGGCAGAAGCTTGGGGTGGGATATGTGTGTGTAAGGTACTGAATATTTGATTTGTATATTTGTTAACTAGATATTTACAGGACAGCAATTCCTTTAATGTAAACCACACTAAAAAAAATGAAGCTCAAAATAAATGGCAAGCTTTTTTGTCATATAACACATATCCTAAGACAATTTTATCAAACAACAGTATACAGCATTCTTCAAGTTGTAGGATTGTCTTCCCTAGCAAGAAGGATAATGTTTCAAACTTAGAAGCTTAGAACATTTTTTAAGGACAATAGTTACACGGGATCTCTGTAAAATCATTGACCAAATATGGTCATGACCACATTTGGTCAACGAAGTCACCTGAAAGACCTTGCCCGTTTGTTTATACTGAGCTGTCATCACTCAGAGCTGTCATTCAATAGTTGCCATTAGTGCCAGTTCACACCAAATGCAGTTCCGTACAGTTCCATGCGCTTTTTTTCTGCACCAGATGCATGCACAGTGTTTTCCATGTATTCCAATGGCTCTAGTTCACACCAAGCAGTCAGTTTCCGGTCATTTTCTGCATCGGAAACTGACCAGAAACTGAGTGCATGGTGTGACCTAGAGCCATTGGAATACATGAAAACACTGTGCATGCATTTTTAGTGCAGAAAAAAAGCGCACGGAACTGCATCTGGTGTGAACTGGCCCTTATAGTAAGACGATTGCGTTGGAAGTCAGTGGGTTTTTTTTTCTTGTTGACAGGCACCATCCCTCATAATTTAAGTGGATCTGCGTCACTGGACAACTTGATTCTCTGTGGATTTACATGAGGGATTTTTTTTATTAATTCAAGGAAAGCAAGTGAAAGGGTCCGGGTTATGTCACTGGTTACTAAGCACAGCCCCAGCCACTTTCTTAACAACCATTGACAGCAGAATAAGGAATTTATAAATAGAGTAGAGGGAGAAAAACCTGCTATTATATATGAAGTCCAACTCCTGGCAAACACACTAAAATGTGCCCAAATAAGCAATATTCGGTCTAAAATTGTGTTTGGACTGTACTGGGAATTCATCCCTAGTTGCAACACATTTTAGCTTCTGTGCCAAGGAAAATAATGTTAAAACGTAAGCTTGGAACAATTTTCGAATGCAAAAGTGGTCTTTTTTCCACCTTAGACTTGCAAGATATCATTAGCTAAGTAACATATATCTTACTGTGTTTTCCTATAACCTGCCTGCCTAACAGGAGCCACATTACACATAAATGGCAGCCTGCATGTTCATCCGCCTTCTGTCAAAGGGATATGACCGAGAAAGGTCTGCTGATCGGCTCCCAATCAGTGCTCTCAGCCAATGGCTGAGAGCGATGACCAGAATGTTCTGACAGGGGGCCGTCCCCCTGTCAGAAAACAATAGAACAGCAGTGGAGATCGCTGTACTAATGTCGGCTACTTAGTTCAGCCGCTCCATCTGAGCTGTCAGTTTGTTTTTGTTCAGCCCTGCTGGGTTGAACGAAAAAAAAACACTAGTGTGTACGAGGTCAGCAGCCTTTTGTTGGACATTACAGTAGTTCTCAACAGAAGTACGAATAGAGTGAAAGATTTAGAATGTAACTCTTATCAATGCTGCAATTAACTGCCCAGATCAGTTTCTGATTTAGATAATCAGAGACCTATAGACATAGTACACTTGCAAAATTTCACCTATAATTAAATAGGTCAGTATTGGTCTTAAAAAAAAATGCAATTCTGGGAAAAGTGAAATGCAACCTTCAAGTGTTTAGATGACCATAAGTCTAAAATGAGAGCATAAGTGGCCTAAGTTCAGAATGTGACCATCATAATGTAAGTCTGGGTGGTAATAGCTTCTAAAGGTGTTTGAGTCAATGTGTCCATTGGGGTGATAGTTTCAAATGGTCATCAGTACATGTAAATGATGGGGTGGGGGGGTGGATATCCATCAGTCCACTTGAAAATTGATAGGATGAAGTAGACTGATTTCACATGACATCATATTCTGGCACCTTATGGGCTAATCTTGACATGCTTTTTGCATGTAAATCACATACCAAACTCAAGTCAGCAGATTCCCACTGCTTTAGTGGAGAGTGTATTTCTTTGGATGTAGTATTTCTTATTCTCATTATGTTAAATTGCAGGAAAAGCAGGTGAAGCTCAGTCTTTACTTGTTAAATGCTGTGTCTTGCATTTGAACACATGTGCTTGAGACAGGGCAGTGTTTGAACTCAAGAGGCATGTATGGCAAAAATGCCTCTATACATAGGCTCAAGTTGTATTTGGGAGGTTTACACTAGAATGCAGTGCCAGAAACCTGCGCTTTGTGCACGTTTCCCACACTGCATTCAAATCGCATTGCCCTTGCAATCTGCAGCAGGTGTCAGTGCAATCTTAACGAGACTTAATATATATATATGGTAAGTAAAGATAACATCAGATATCATAGGTTGGTTTACTGCTTAACATTTTATTGAACATGTTTTTTTCATTTATTTATTGATAGACAAAAACAAAATACTTTAAATAACCTGTATGAATTCCACTGTACAAGTATATTTCATTTGGAACAGATGGATTGCTGATGTTGATAAAAGTTTGTGTTGGGAGCAGCATACTTAATTTGCATATATTATAAAAGGAAGACATCTCTGAAAGCAAATGAAGAAAGCTGCACATATGAAAAGCACCAATATTGTCAAAGCCCAATAGGATTTACCATGAAGTTTACAGTATTAAGTCTGAAAGAAAAAATAAAAAGACACGGACAATGGGAAATGCTCAATTTTAATAAATATTTTGTACAAACTTACAGATTGCTTTGATGTTGAAAATTATGTGTGATCACCCAAGAATGGTCAAATATAAAATCAACTGCCTGTTTGTGTAAATGACCCTACATTTTGATAAAATCACATTCACTTATAACCAAAGGGAGGATTTATTTGGAGACTGTGGAATACCTGGCCAGGAAGACCTGCAACTTTGTAATAAACAGAACACATCAACAATAGGAGAACAAATAACAAAAAGACATTGCACTCCCTGATTTAGAAAATATGTTGTGTATTTTAGGTTGGATATTTATATTGGCACTCATATTTCTATAATATCTACAGTGTCCATAGTGTATATGAGCTCCAAGGGAAATTGGGCCCACTGTGCACTCACTGCACATATTGGGGGTGAGGCCTTCACTGAGTACCACCACTTACAGAGTGTCTTGGTGCTATATGCAGAGTGGCAACGATGTGCTGTGCTAGAACCAGATGCTGAAAGAGGTACATGGGCTCAGGTAGCACTGTGCTGCAAGGTATCCTATGGGCTGTGGGGGTATGTTTTTGCAACCATCCACTGACCACCGATGCTGGAAAGGTATTTGGTGTTGTGCAGCAGGAGGGGAGGTAAGTTCACTTGCTGGTTGCTGCATGGCTTACCAGTGCCCATCAATGCTGTCCACTAAAAACTGACAGACCTGACCCACACTAACCTACCTGACACACACTGACCATTGCACTGATCTACCTGATGCACACTGACCTATCTGACCATTCCACTGACCTACCTGACACACACTGACCTACCTGACCCACACTGACCTACCTGACACACACTGACCATTCCACTGACCTACCTGACACACACTGACCATTGCACTGATCTACCTGATGCACACTGACCTATCTGACACACACTGACCATTACACTGACCTACCTGACCCACACTGACCTACCTGACCCACACTGACCTACCTGACACACACTGACCATTCCACTGACCTACCTGACACACACTGACCTACCTGACCATTCCACTGACCTACCTGACACACACTGACCTACCTGACCATTCCACTGACCTACCTGACACACACTGACCTACCTGACCATTACACTGACCTACCTGACACACACTGACCTACCTGACCATTACACTGAATATATATAATAAATATTTATGACATGTATTTGTATTAAAATTTATGACATTTATAATGCCCATCCCCTTTTATAGGGCACATGGTGTATAGGGACGTACAATGAAAAAAAAACGGTTGTATTTCCCCACCCAGGGAAAATACAACTGTGTGCAATGCTCTGCAGGCTCCGTAGAAAAAAATAAAAATGTCCCTTCCATTGAAGCGTTTTTGACTCCTGTAATGGGGGTCACCGACTTCTGGTGAGTAGACTGTGTGGCTGGTGATGGTGGTGGAAGATAAACCTCTTGTATGATCGCCGAATTTGGGAAGATTTTGTCCAGAAATTTTTTAGATTTGTTTATTTAAACACTAAAAAATTGTGAATAATTAGTGCGCTATTTTCAAAGAACAGGGTAAAATAAAATATCACAGTGCAAATTAAGATACATTAATAAATATAGTGTAAATGTGCATGCCAAAAACTACACATGCATATAATGGGTTAAATGGACACCTCCATGTGTAACTTTAAAAAATGACAAGAAAAAATGTGTTGATCTCATAAATATACTTGTTGGTGAGATAGTGGATTCAAAATGCACTGCTGATAGATGTTAAAGAGATCTTGGTATCGAAATATTATTGTAGGAAAAAACTTAGTGAAACTGCATATGTATTTTTGGCATGCACATTTACACTATATTTATTAATGTATCTTAATTTGCACTGTGATATTTTATTTTACCCTGTTCTTTGAAAATAGCGCACTGATTATTTACAATTTTTTACGTTTTTCCAGTGTGGGAGCACTTATATTGGTTGCAGCTGTTTTTTTGAAAGGATAGTTCACGTAGGTTTTTACCATATCAGCGCTCCAGTATTTCACATTTTATTTGAACACTATTTTCAGATTTTGCTTATTTGGACTTTTTTCACCTTTGAATTTTGAATATTTTGAATATTTTTATTATCAAATTTTTTGTTTGGTTTGAGGATTTTTTTGAATATTTCAATATTATGTCCGGATTATTTTATATTTCAATGTCTATATACACTGGACACTAGCAGCTGTGTCACACCCAACTAAGTTTGCACAATTAATTAATATTTGCACTTATACACCCACTATTTGATGTGATTTGGAGGGTGTGTGTAGGGGGAGGGGTTTTGTGGGGCCGTGGTTAAGTTCCAGTACCTATTGTTTGAGAAAAAAGCCCTGACAATAATAATAATAGAAACTTTGTATTATTACTATTATTATTTATTATTAGTTTGTTCCATTCCATTTGTTTAGATGCAGCATTCAGTATTTCGGATAATTCGTAACTTTTGATAAATTTGTATTTGTTACGTTCACTAACAGCCAAATTTGAAAGGAAATTACAATACCTATAATTTAATAGTTTGTTATTATTAGTTAGTTATTCTTTTGAATTTTCAGATGTTCAAATTTTCGGATTTACGTATTTTCGAATTAACGAATATATGAATTTACGAACTACGATCATAACAAATGACCCGAAAGACGAAAAAAAACAAATGAAACGAAAACAAACAAATTTTTTTAGCAGACAGCAGATCCCTACACTATGTATAGATATTTTGCATAGGTCCAGCTTGTAAGTATGGACATCCATTACCTAGCTGATCCCCATGGAAGCCGGAAATCACTGTGGTAGGTGAGTGGTAACGACGCGATCTCTACCACAACCAATCACAACACTTTGGCACCCATGTAGAGTAAGCAAACTCCAATGTTCACTAAGTAGCAGGCAACCACTTGGCAGAGGACCCAGAAGATTGTAGTTATCACCAGTGTTAATTTTAGCCTTAGGACTAAAATGGCATTTTAGTTTTAGTCCCATTTTAGTCTTCTGCAATTGTTTTAGTTTTAGTCATATTTAGTCGACTAAATCTCCAGTATATTTTAGTCGACTAAAATGTCCTACGTTTTAGTCGACTAAAATCTCCAGTAAATTTCAGTAATTGCAATTTAGTTTTAGTCATAGTCTTTTGACTAAAATGGCATTTAGTTTTAGTCTCATTTTAGTCTTAGGACTAAAATGGCATTTTAGTTTTAGTCTCATTTTAGTCTTTTGACTAAAATAGCTTTTAGTTTTAGTCGTATTTTAGTCATCTCAATTGTTTTAGTCGTATTTTTTCGACTAAAATAGTATTAATTTAGTCGACTAAAATGTTTTAGTCATTTTAGTCGACTAAAATGTTTTAGTAATTTTAGTCGACTAAATTAACACTGGTGATCACTATAATAGCAGTGCTACCTACAGTGATTTCCAGCTTACATGCATATTTACATTATGCATGCAAGCTGGGACTAATGAATCTATGCAAAAATATCCATAGCTAGAATTCAGCTTCAATGTGATTAATTCTCTACAGTTTTAATTCCAGACTATAGAAACTGAAAGATTCAAATACTGCATGGGTACCATAGAAAAGCTGTTTCTATGATAATTTGTCATCTGAATAAGGATTTCTGAACTAATGTTACACTTTAATTCTAAAAATATCCCCTGGCAGGCATCCAGTTCAGAGTACATTATTGATCTTCAAGTAATGAAATGACATTCTCCTTATCTCATTTACACTGTGGAAACCAATCTAATAGAGTTCACTGACAGGACAAGAACAGGAAAGTACAGTTTGTATTTTTTCACTTGAAAAATCCTAAAGCTCTAAACTTGGGCCTGACTTAGAGAATGGAAGAATTTCCCAAGGAGTTTTTTTAGCAGCAAAATCTTTATGGAAAAAGTAATTAGTTAAGAATCTTTTATTCAGGCAAAGAATAAATTATATTATACAGTAAATTAAAGATATAAATTATGGTTGGCGACACAAACAACAACATAAGCCATCACCAATGGCAAACAATACACCAAGGAGACCATGGTTTATCAAATAGATTGTGACATTACTATCCACATGAATATCCCGATGCATTTCGACCTTTTCATTTCTGGTCTTCTTCAGGGGGATTTTTAATTCTAGGAAGTATATCAGAACATTTAAATTTTAGACAACATTGTTAACATTTTGCAGTATACAAAACATCGTTGGACATTTCATAGTGTTCAAAAATACATCTCCAAATGTACACTGATATATTTACCATTACGGAGATGGAAAGGTAAGAATGTATTGCACAACCAGGATTGCTAAAAACAGCTTCATTCAATGGTCCCAAAATGTCCGCATGTTGTCCCCTCTGCACCTTTCAGGTGAGTCCACAGGGCTTGCAAAGAGCCACACTTTTGGACCTTGAGAGGCAGCTATATGGCGAGCCACCTGCAGTTAGGTATTGAGGAATCTCAATAAGTAATCAGCAAGTATTCTGTAAGTATGCAGTACTACTGTGAGACCTTAGACTGCTGGATACTCAAATGAGTATTAGAATTATATGGACTGATATTACTCATTTATTTTATTTTATTTTATTTTATAGCATGTTTGTTTATTTGGTTTGTTTTTAAATTAGTTTGTATTACCATTCATATGATGAAATAAGAAGTGGTGATGGTAACTGATTAATATAAAGGTGACTGCAATGTAGTGAGGTGGTGTATGTAAGGATAAATGGGTAATAAGATCTATTGTGGCATTAAAATGATATGTGAAAAACCAAGAATACTTGTGAGTGCAAAAGTGTGTAAAAAACACATATTGGTGAACGTTTATTACCTTTGCTAATAAGGGGAATTCTGTATTAGGTGAACAGAAGTGAAATATAAAGTGCCAGACAGAAGAAGATGTATGGCACTCATAACGAATGTTAAAAGTGTTAAGGGTGAGACCATGTCTATGTTAAGTTAAAATATCAATGTGTTGGTTGATTTGTAAAGAGCCTGAATAGTGAGGAATATAAACAAATCAGTTGGTCAATGTGATACAAATATCAGCCAGTCTGATGAATCTAAAAGTTGCACTTACTAAATGTCACGATACTTCCTATATATGTTAACGGCGTTCCAGAGGTCACCTCAGGATCCTCTGGAAGCTGCAGGTTTAAATAGTCTATAAATTATGTATACATTAATGGCAGGTGGTTAATGTCCTCCCCAAACTCTCCCCCATTAGAGCAGTCCCTGCCGCCATGATTGTGGCGTCCGTGTGGCCCCCTCGTCGTTCCGGAAGGCATATGCCCCAGCATCCGCCGTCACCCTGACGTAATTACGTGACGTTATGACATCACATACATGCTCGGCAAGGCCCGTGCCTGCGCGCGACGCCTCTGATAATCCGGTGGTGATCAAGGGACGCCACCAGCATGAAGAATGCTCCCTCCAGTGGCCAAAGGTCCAACTGTGGGAACATGGAATGGGGAGAACCCTAAGTGGTTTGCATCTCCCCACCATGCCGGGAACCTGGGCCTGACTTATTAAAGTGTGAAGTGAGGTGAAGGGAATCTGTATGCAGTTTATACATTCATGAAAAAATTGATCTTTTTCTCATGATCAGAACACAGTTCACTTTATCACACCATAGACCAGTGATAGCGAACCTTGGCACCCCAAATGTTTTGGAACTACATTTCCCATGATGCTCAACTACACTGCAGAGTGCATGAGCATTATGGAAAATGTAGTTCCAAAACATCTGGGGTGCCAAGGTTCGCCATCACTGCTATAGAAGGTTGGCTGCGCACAGCTACAGTCATAAACAAGTCTTTAACAGTCAACTTTACAGTTTTCCCACTATTTTTAGAATACAATTGACATTGGTCATTTAAAGAAAACCAAACATGCATTTAAAAAATAAGTTTATTGATAATGGGAAGCAGCGGCTGGTGCTCCATTTTGGGGGGGGTTGGTGTTTTGTTTCCTGGTCAGTCAGTCCCCCCACCAGCCCACACTTACCCCTGAAGTCAAGGACACGGCCGTATCCAGGGAGATGTGATACAGCGGAATGCGGGAAGATTAACTGGGAAGCGGGACCAAAGACCAGGGGAGCTGAGCTGAGCTGAAGTGTCAGGCATGCCTGGATGATGTGCAGCACCAAGCCGGATGGGAGGAAGGAGAATGGAAGCCCATGCTTCTTCACTCGGCCAATTGGGTCTCAGGACCAGCTTCCTGATTGACGGGGAGTATAATCAGGAAGAGCCTCCGGCTCTAATCACGTGCTTCAATAAAAAAA
Organism: Aquarana catesbeiana; assembly: GCF_042186555.1. Classification (NCBI taxonomy): domain Eukaryota; kingdom Metazoa; phylum Chordata; class Amphibia; order Anura; family Ranidae; genus Aquarana; species Aquarana catesbeiana. The sequence continues at coordinate 182,300,924 of NC_133326.1, forward strand.
AAAAAAAACCATTTGATTCCATGCGTCAGGGCCCTGCATGTAGATTTGGCCCGGATGCATGGATTAGGGGAGCGGTGCCCCTGCGCCCTGCATGGATGGGCCGCCACTGATGGGAAGTACTAAAAATATATATTTTTATATAGGTAAATATTAAATACACTCACCACCACTTTATTAACACAAATTTCTAATCAACCAATCACATGGCAGCAACTCAATGCCTTTGGGCATCTAGACGTGGTGAAGTCAACTTGCTGAAGTTCAAACCGAGTATCAGGATGGGGAAAAAAGGAGATTTAAGTGACTTTGAACATGGCATGGTTGTTGGTGCCAGACTGGCTGGTGTGTGTATTTCAAAAACTGCTGATCTACTGGGATTTTCACGCACAACCATCTCTAGGATTTACAGAGAATGGTCCGAAAAAGAGAAAATATTCCAGCAGGATAATGCACCATGTCATAAAGCTCAAATCATCTCAAACTGGTTTCTTGAATATGACAATGAGTTCACTGTACTCCAATGGCCTCCACCGTCACCAGATCTCAACCCAATAGAGCACCTTTGGGATGTGGTGGAATGGGAGATTTGCATCATGGATGTGCAGCCAGCAAATCTGCAGCACCTGTGTGATACTATCATGTCAATATGGACTAAAATCTCTGAGGAATGTTTCCAACATCTTGTTAAAACTATGCCACGAAGAATTAAGGCAGTTCTGAAGGCAAAAGGGGGTTCAACCCAGTACTAGCAAGCTGTACCCAATAAAGTGGCTAGTGAGTGTATATATGTCATATTTACAACTTGCAATCAGCAGGTGGCAAGCTTGATGCAACAAAGTTACTAGTAAAAGATCAAATTAGACATACAGCACCTAATCATTTAGAAGAGGGATCTCATTTGTGTATTTCATCATAGCTGGTAAAAAAAACACCTTAACTTGTCAGGTCATCTACATATCTCCCAACTTTGTAACTGTTTTTTTTTTTTTGTATAACTTCTATTGATTGGAAGTTTTTAGAGTCAAGTATAAAACAGAGTAGCAAGAGAAAAGCTGGTATGAGATGAGTAAGAAGAGGGGGTGTGTCTCAGTCCCAATTAGTACATACACAACAACTATTAATAGCCCACGGGTCTTTTACAAGCCACACCTCACAAATGTAAAATATAAGAAAATGTATAGTTTACAAAAGTATTTTACATACATTTAAAACAGCAAACTCTCATACATAAATACCAACGATAGGAATGCATTTTTAAATACACAGCATTAAAACATTCAAGTTAGAAACCTTGCATTTAACATAGATGGTCTGTCCTAATATTCTCCGTCAGCCTGAAAAGTCTGTGCTGACAGTATCGACGCGTTTCACGGCATAAGAAACTCGCTTCCCCAGGAGAAACACAGAAATATTTGGAGATAAAAAACACTTAAGAAAAAAAAAGTGTTGGGGGGGGGGGGGGAACCACATATCAGACCTCACATTCCTTACTTACAATTATTGGAAAATTGTAGCAAATTTCAACATGGGTATAGTGGTGTGACAGACACGTAAATAAAATCAACAGGTCATCCAAGTGTATTCAGTATGGGAAGCCGGATGGAGCCGCCCACAGGTCCACAAAATTCTACCCGGGAGTTTTGGAAGGGTGGGGGAAAAGGAGCCTTACACTCTCGGTGCGAGCCCCCAGGCATCACTGTATGGCGATGGAAAAATACACAGGACCTACAAAAAGAATGGAAATTGACCTGATGAGTTTACAAACAGGAAGATTCTAAAGATGATACACACATATAAGTGTCCTAAAGTAAACAAGTGTACTGTAGTATATATGAAAAATATAATAATTTTGTTGTGCAAGTATAAAACATAGCCTTTGTGGAAACTTGGTGACTTAAAGGAGTTGTAAAGGCAAAAGGTTTTTTTATCTTAATGCATTCTATGCATTAAGATAAAAAAACTTCTGTGTGGCGCAGCCTCCGCAGCACCCCCTAATTAAGTACCTGAGCCCCACGAGTGTCTTAGCCATCTGGGACTCTCCTCCTAATTGGCTAAAACACAGCAGCGGCGCCATTGGCTTAGGCGGCTGTCATTTAAAGTCAGCTAGCCAATCAGGGGAGAGAGGGGACAGGGCCGGGTTGGGGCTCCGTGTCTGAATGGACACACGGAACTGTGACTCGGCTTGGGTGCCCCCGTAGCAAGCTACTTGCTGTGGAGGCACTCGACAGGAGGGAGGGGTCAGGAGCAGCGAAGAGAGATGCGAGAAGAGGAGGATACAGGCTGCTCTGTGCAAAACCAACTGCGCAGAGGAAGTAAGTATGTTTGTTATTAAAAAAAACAAAAAACTAAAGTTTACAATCACTTTAAGAATGAGAGACCCTCTAGGCCATAGATATGCAGCATGCATAGCGCAACATGGCAAAAAATGCTAAATTGTGCTGAATATTGGCTGTGGCCTAAAAGAGAATTATGAAGCCCAAACTTATATATGGTATGAACTGTACACAGTCTGCAGAGCTTGTACCCACAATATACTTCTTAGCCACATGTATACACAGATACATATACCTCAGCTTTCTGTAATGATAAAGTGGGTCTTCTTTTAGCACACAGTACGTAGGCAAAGGACAAGTCCCTGCCACGGTCCCAGTTACACAGACAATAAAGGTCTAAAATAATTGGCTATAACACACCAGCGGTTTTCTGACTTCTAGTTTTCTTTTATTTTGGCTTTTCCAAATATCAAATGCAATAATATATACAGTAAGTTGGATAACAAGTTTGGTGCAGCATAACAGTTTTGTAGTAAAATAGTACATTTTCTATAGAGGTGTACACATCAGACCAAAGTGAGGGAAAACTGAGGCTGCATGAGGATCAAGGGGTTTGGTCTCAAAAGAGGGACAGTCCCTCCAAATGAGGGCCAGTTGAGAACTATGCATGTCCACGCCCAGGAAGCAAGACGACAGTGCTGAACTTCTTATTAGAAAGCAGCCTATGAAAATTGGATGTCATGAATAATCCTTCAATAGGAATAATATAAAACTGACCAAAAACATTTAATTTTACATCTCATGAAAGAAATACCTGGTCTGCCATTGCTAACCTTGTAGGTACATGACTTCATTGCTTTCTTACGCACAATGGGGTTGATTTACTAAAATTGGCGAGTGCAACATCTGGTGCAGCTCTGCAAAGAAACCAATCAGCTTACTTTTTTTTTTAGTTAAAGCTTAATTGAACAAGCTGGAGTTAGAAGCTGATTGGCTACCATGCACAGCTGCACCAGATTTTGTGCTCTCCAGTTTTAGCAAATCAACCACAATATGTCTGCAGCCAGCAAAGTCAGAAAGTTCAGTCGGGCAATGCAGTCCGACTTCGGGGGCGATTTGACAGACATCTGTGCGGGTTTATGCACAGATGTCTTTTCAAATTGCCCCACGAAGTCGCCAAAAGTAGTGCAGGAACTACTTTTGGAAATTGGTGCGGCCCTGCAAAGTCGGCTCCGCACCGATTCGGACGGTGCCATTGCCAGCAATAGCCGCCGATTTGGCATGCGATTTGACATGGCAAATCGCATGCCAAATCGCCCCAATGTGAACGTGGGCTTAATGTCAGAGTTCATGAGTTGAGACATTGGGGGTTTCCCCATCATCACCTCTGACCCTGCATCTACCATCTGAAGCAGCCAATCAGCATGAGTGAAGTAAAGGGACGCTCCCAATAATATAACACATACCATACAATTAATGACATTTACAGTAGATGATTTATTATGGGGCAACATCTTAGTCCTGGAAGCAGATGCTCACTCTGCATGATGCCTATAGAAAGATGGTGCTGGTCTTCTGAAGTGAAGTAAAAAGAAGATGAAGCTACTATAATAAACAGTATCATGCTATCTGTTAGGGTTAATGAATACCTGTAAAATAATTATTTTGCATGTTTGCACCTAACCTAAAAAAAAGTCTGATGCTAGGTCAGTTTTAAAAATACAGCTGCCTTTGAAAAGTTTTTTTTTTTTTTTTTTTTACTTTTTTTGCTGTCTAGTTGAAGTGCTGCAAATTATACACTAGATTTTACAGGTCATGCTTACAGGTATAAGTTATTGAATCAACCCATCCATAATCATATTGTGGTAATTAACCCACAAGAATCTTACAACTCTCAAGAAATCTCTTCTCTTGGGTTGGCAGCTCTGCATGCTTGCCATGTTAAATAAGAAGAGGTCCCACTCTCCTGTGTTTTATATCATAGAAAATGTTAGAGGAAATGTAGGAGCTAATAAAGATGAATATCAAATGAAGAATGCCATATTAATAGAAACAGAGCCATGAGCAGTAGTCCCTGAAATACAGATAATGACTCATTCCATAACTGAAATATCACTTTTGGGTGGACTGACTTTAAATCTCTGAGCCATATTTTGCAAATAAGAAATGTCTCCCTTCCTTTTAAAAAAAAACTTAGCTCAGGCTTCTGGGTCGAATGATTGGTGATACCCAGGACCATTCAATCAAGACGAACATACTAAATATTTGTGCACGCTGCTCATACAGATGGTGACTCATTCTACAAAGTTCCGTCCATAACTGAAATATCACTTTTGGATGGACTAACTAAAGCCCAACTCTGAACCATATTTTTCAAAAAAGAAAGGTCTCCCTTCCACCTAAAAAATGTAGCTAAGCCTTCTGGGTTGAATGACACCCAGGATGAACCTCCTGAACATCTATGCACAGCGGGCATAGTTATTTGCGTTTAATCAACAGCGGTCTATTTGTGTTGATAAGTTATAAACTTTGCCAATTTATTATCATAAAAATAACATATAAATCACCCTACAACTGTGGCAGATATGTAGTAATTAAAGATGTAAAAAAATTGGGTCCCCCTTAATATTCCAAGAAGACTTTTATATAGGCATGCAGCCTGGGTGAGGAGGAAAGAGGGGGCAATGCAAAGCCTCCTTGTCCTAATATTGAGGGACGAAAGCCTCTTCCTTACTTCAGTGTGGCCAAATGAAAAATGGGGGGAATTATGGTGGAATCTGGAAGCTCCCTTTATAATAAGGGGTAATCAGATATCCACCCTCCCCAAGATGAATGCATACAGTCGTACATAAGTACCTATTCCCACAAAGACTTAAAAGAAAAAAAAGATAAATCTTCTGATAAAAATTAAAAAAAACACAAGCATCTAAAAGACAGATTCCCGGCTAAATTTATCACCACCAATCCTAGGTGACGTCATTGTCTAAATTTGGTCACCCAGAAATCCCTGCAGTACTACTGCAGCTGGAAATTTGTTATTTAGTAGCAAGAGTATGGTGTGTATAATTTGCTGATTTTCAGCTTGTTCGTCTATATTTGAGCACCGTGTCAAGTAAGCAGCCTGAAGGCATCTGAAAAAGGCATGTATAAAAAGCAAAAATTAAAAAAAAAAGCATAACATACTGCTGGCGGGGGGTGGGGGAGGGACCCAGGAGTCTGGAATCAGGCTTTAATAACAAGGGTATAAAGAGATGAAGCTATAACATTAATCATTTTCTGTATCAGATAATGTCATCTTTTATCAGTCAACATTGCTTGTCACGTGTATAACATTCCAGTAAAATGTATATGCACTTGTCATGCAGCCAGTTGGTGGTATATCTATAAAACATGAAAGAAAGCTGAGTTATGTATTCATGCATACATATCATTTTATTTTTATTTTAAAGCAGTGGACTTTTCAAAATGATAATTATGTCATAACTTTTTTTCAGTTAATAATGCATGACTCTTTGCAAGGGAAAGCTCTCCATAACTGGCAAAATTTCCCAACATAATAACATACATAGAACTAATGCTGACATTTTCTAAATTGCAACTGGAACTTCTTTAAAAGTCATCTAAAGGTCATTAAATGAATTGCCGCAAAATTTATGACCATTTTAACACATTTACCTTTAGTACAATAAATACAGTACCATACAACACAGCATTATAAATGGTTGTATTGTTTTTGGAATTCATTAATTTCATTCACTTAGTAAATCACTTGAAATAAAGAAAAGCATGTATAATAAGGTCTGTGTCTACAGTATTAGTTTTTTTCAAACTTTCAATTTCACATGCTTTCCAAACATGCTTTCCACCAGTTGCCATTTTTTATTCCCTTTTTTTATTTACAATTTTCACACAACATTCTGTTACAAAGTCCCTAGTAACAAAAAAAGAGGGGGGGGGGGGACAAAGAGCACAGTGTTAAAAGAAGTACTGTTGGCAGATATTTTCACATAGGGCATATAAATATACATTCAATTATCGTAGTAATACACTGTGCATCATTCAGATTCATACCTAGTCTATAGTTATTGCTCACCCCCTAATGCCCCTTACACACGATCTGACTTTCCGACAACAAAACCGTGGAATTTTGTACGAAGGTTGTTGGCTCCAACTTTTCTTGCATACACATGGTCACACAAATGTTGGCCAACAATTACGAACGTGGGAACGTGGTGATTAGGGATTCATTAATAGCCACGAGTAGTTTTAAATGACTTTTTCCTTTGAAATGTCATTTTGCTGTCAGACTGTTCTAAACACGGGAAACATGCGCCCCTTTACAGGCATACTATAGACACCCCCAGGTACGAAATTTAAAGGAATATTACACTTTTATTGTTTCACTTTAAGCATTATTAAAATCACTGCTCCTGAAAAAACGTCAGTTTTTAAAACTTTTTTTTGCATTGATCCATGTCCCCTGGGGCAGGACCCAGGTCCCCAAACACTTTTTATGACAATAACTTGCATATAAGCCTTTAAAATTAGCACTTTTGATTATTCATGTTCGTGTCTCATAGACTTTAACGGTGTTTGCGTGTTCGAACAAATTTTTTGCCTGTTCGCATGTTGGGGGGTGTTCGGCTCATCCCTAGTGGTGATGTACAAGACGTACAATGAGCCAAGAAAAACGAAGTTCAATAGCCAGTGCGGCTCCTTTTGCTTGATTCCGAGCATGCGTGAACTTTTGTGCGTTGGACTTGTGTACACACAATCAGAAAATCCGACAACAAAGTCTTGTTGGCAGAAAATTTGAGAACCTGCTAGCCAACATTTGTTGGCGGAAAGTCCGACAACAAATCTTCGATGGAGCATACACACGGTTAGACTTTCAGCCAACAAGCTCATATCCAACATTTGTTGTCGGAAAATCCGATCGTGTGTACAGGGCATTAGGGTATTTGGAGTCAATGATCACTTACATTACTATCTTCCTTATGGGGGAATCATAAAAGATGTTTTATGGCTAGATGAGATGGGGGGGTGGGAAGGTGTATGTATGGAGGAGTAAAGGGAAACTGTGGAAGAACTTGTTTCAATATTTGGGGGCCAAAAAGACTGTGCACTTTGGAAAGTGCAGTTGCACACTGTAAGAGCAGTTGTTCCAGAGCTTAGTAAATGAGCAGAAGCTCTGCTGACTTTCATCAACCAATCATGTGCAAGCAAAAATGCAGTTTTTTTTATTTTCTTTGCATGTGATTGGGTATTCTTTGCAAAGTGAGACTTTACCTCATTTACTAAGCTCTGTAGCAGCTGCACTTGCAGAGTGCAATCGCACTTTCCAAGGTGCACAGTCTATTGGCCTTTAATAAATCAACCCCATGGTGTCAAGGAAGTGTGCCAGATGGGAGATTGCTGTCATCCCACCTACCCTCATGATTTGAAGTTGGAAAAATAAGAGGTGACTGAAGGTGTAATGGCTAGCCTGGTAGGACTTGTTTGAGTTCCTCCATAAAACGAGTATTTATTCCAACAGAACCATGTAGTGTGACATTTTTCTTCCGTGCCTTTCAGGGAACTCGTTAAGTCTTCCATGGGTATAATGTCTGCGACATGGTGAAACCATTGCTCAATGGATGCGGGAGGAATAGTTGACTTCTATTTTGCTGGGATGCAGGAACATACTAAATGATGCACCAGAGATGTTTTTGTATGCTTTCATGGGAACCTTGTTATGGAGCAGAAGAAAGAAAAAGAGTGAATCGGGGATAGGCTGGTCAGTACTTTTTTGAATGATATTGCAGGCCTGTGTCCAAAAGATGTGTAGAATGTTTCCTGGTGCTGCACCACACCTCCAAAGTCTCCATGAGGAGCAGCTTGTACGCCCAAAAAAGTGTATGTTTTAGGAATCCCACAGCATTCATGTGCAAAATGCATCAGAACACGGGAATAGGCTCTGCATCTGGCAAAGTTTTGAGGTAGGTGGTTATTTGAACAAATTGTAATGGCCTCAATGTTGTAAATCCAGGGTCGGGCCTTGTAGAAAGTATGTAGCACAATATCTATTTCCACAGCAAGTCCAATAAAAGCTTCATCTTTTAAAATGGGAGGGAAATTAGGATTCCCTAACACTGGAAAGAGTAGAGAAGAGGTTTGTTAAATTCCTTAGGTTGTAAATGCATGTACACAAGCTTCTCATGTGGGGCCTGTGGTAGGGTGTTTATCCAGTGTATGGGTTGGGAGTGCTGGACTCCAGGGGAGAATACTCAGTGGGATAGGTGATGTGGCTTGTTCAATGAGAACCCACTGTTGAGTGGTAGAGTGGCAACAACAGTCCAGTACCCTGGTCAGGTAGGAGGGGATATAATCAAATGTCTGGAAGGGACATTCTCCCTGACTTCTTATGTCTGTGTAGAATAGTATGTTTAACAAGTGCTGGTTTGGAGGACTAGATTAAGTTATTCCAGATAGGAAAGATTTAAAACAGGTAAGGGGGATATAGAGGGGGACTGTTTGGAGTAGGTATAAAATGTGTAGTGGAAGGATCTGTTTAATAACATTACATCTTCCCATCCATGAAAATTAGTTTTTTGAAGTCTAAGAGGTGAAGGAGATGAGCAGTAGGAAGTTAAAGGCATATAGTTGTGACAGATTGGTGGTTAGATGCTGAGGTACCATATATGTGAGGGTGCCCACTTAAAGCCAAAATTGGTCTTAGGCTTGTAATGAATCGTATTAGATAGAGCCAGACCAAGTAATTTTGACTTCTGAGTTTTCTATATTGCTGAAATTCAGGCATCAACTTTGGGTTGGATAAGTTAAAAGAGCATCTGCATACGCCTTGTGTTGTTGCTTGCCTGTATGCACTGCAAAAAGGTTAGTATAAAGATGAGGGGTGAAAATCGGCAGCCATTTTGAGTTCCGCTACTGATGTCAAATGGGGTCCCATTTAATTTGACCAGTGCCGAGGGGGAGGAATACAGGGATCTTATGCAGAATTGCATATGGAGGTCCAGGTCTATGGCTTCTAGGGTGAGTGGATGAAAGACCAGCCAACCCTGTCTGTCGACAATATACAATAAAGGTTTATTCTGGTTTTGACAGGGCTGAATGGATAATTATTATTGCAGGAATGGTGCCATTGCATGCTACCCATGTTGGCATAAGGCCAATTTGATCAAAATGTATTATTTTGGAGAGATGAGGGATTATTTGTGATGTGAGGATTTTGGCAAATAAGTTTAAGGTGATTGTAAAGGATCCTTTTTTTTTTTAAATAGCAAACATGCGGGGGGTAGTGGGGTCCCCCAGGGTTCTGTGCTGGGACCAATCCTAGTTAATTTGTTCATAAACGACCTGGAGGATGGGGTAAACAGTTCAATCTCTGTAAGCTAAGCAGGGCAATAACTTCTCCACAGGATGTGGAAACCTTGCAAAAAGATCTGAATAAATTAATGGGGTGGGCAACTACATGGCAAATGAGGTTTAATGTAGAAAAATGTAAAATAATGCATTTGGGTGGCAAAAATATGAATGCAATCTATATACTGGGGGCAGAACCTCTGGGGAGAGTCTAGGATGGGAAAGGACCTGGGGGTCCTAGTAGATGATAGGCTCAGCAATGGCATGCAATGCCAAGCTGCTTCTAACAAAGCAAACAGAATATTGGCATGCATTAAAAAGGGGATCAACTCCAGAGATAAAACGATAATTCTCCCGCTCTACAAGACTCTGGTCCGGCCGCACCTAGAGTATGCTGTCCAGTTCTGGTCACCAGTCATCAGGAAGGATATACTGGAAAATGGAGCGAGTACAAAGAAGGGCAAGAAAGCTAATAAAGTGTCTGGAGGATATTAGTTATGAGGAAAGGTTGCGAGCACTGAACTTATTCTCTCTGAAGAAGAGACGCATGAGAGGGGATATGATTTCAATTTACAAATACTGTACTGGTGACCCCACAATAGGGATAAAACTTTCTTATGTAGAGGGTTCTTTACTGTAAGAGCGGCAAGGATGTGGAATTCCTTTTCACAGGCGGTGGTATCAGTGGGGAGCATCAATCGTTTCAAAAACCTATTAGATAAGCACCTGAACAACCACAACATACAGGGATATACAATGTAATACTGACATATAATCACATAGGTTGGACTTGATAGACTTTTGTTTTTTTCAACCTCACCTACTATGTAACTTTGTAACTATGTAAGATTGCCCTGTGTTCAAGGCCCCTAAAGAACTTAAAATCTATGATATGTTTTCATCTGAACTGTTGGGTAGCCTATTTCAGTTTCATAATTTCTCCTGCCCCTCTGCACATAAAAGAACTATGGCACATTATCATATTTATCTTCATTCTTGCTGATGAACAGCTGCTGGCAGTTCAGAAATATTTTTTTTAGACTAAAAAACAAGAGTCTTCCTGGAATTCACTTGCTTTTTTGAGCAGACAAAAAACTGGAAAGCTGTTATGTGTACGTTTGTCTCATATATTCTGCACAGTTGCTTCCTAACTTTTTTTTTTTTAACAATAATTTTTATTGAAAATTATTAGGTAACAATACAAATTGTCATTTACTTTAGTCAGTAATAATTGGAATAGTTATAGTAATTTAGAAATGTTGTTGCATATTTATATAACACTCTATTCCTTGCATTGGTTTATGGTATACTATTAATATATTAGAAAAACTTCATAGGGCACTCTATAGAAATATAAAAAAGTAAAAACATATCAGTAAACAGAATTTTATACCATTTGTTTCAAAGGCCAGTACACTTGTCTATTCTCAGAGGAAAAAGTAATATTTACAGTAATTGCATTCACCTGAAATTTTTTTTGTACAAAGTTATGGAAGCAATTCACGCATTCTATTTAATAAAAGCATAACTGCGTCCAATGCATGCTTGGAATGTAATTTGAGGGCTACTCTGTGTCACAATGACTTCATTTTGAATCACTAGCTGTTTATGTTAACATTCAGATTGAATCCAGAAAATTTATAAAGAAGGAACTGAGCACTAACTGGCTGTTTTGTTGCGTTCTGAAAAGAATTCCAATGTGGATTGCTTTCCAGTGCATGGGCTAGTGTGAACTTAGCCTTAAAGTGGATCTTTACTCTTTCCCCCTATCGTTTTATACCCCTGCTTACTGTCACATGCATGAGGGGGTGGGAGGGAAACATTTTTATAAAAAAAAAGGTAAACAAAAATAAGTTATGGGTGGCGAGGAGGGAACATTTTCAAGGTGAAAGCTGCTTTAAAGCGGAGTTCCAGTCACAAACTTTTTTTTTTTTTAAAGTCAGCAGCTGACTTTTTATAAGGATGCCTGCAATGTCAGCCCCCCAAGGTCTATCCGTCCACCGGATCAGGTGCAGGTGCCAACATTCTAACTAAGGCTTCACTCCCGGTTTCCTACTGAGCATGCGCAAATCGCACGGTGCTTTGTGAATGGCTAGCTTGTCCCAGAAGACTGCGGGGGGGGGGGGGCTCGCCACACAAGAGGACATGACGTCCTGCTCCTTGGCCCGGCTGGAACAGAAGTACACTTGTTACTTCAGAAAAGGTGAGTTAGAAAACAAAAAATAGCCAAAAACGAGTGGTGGTGGGGTCGTCTTTCCTGTAAGACAAAGTTCTAAAAGTGGGTGGAACTCCGCTTTAGGGCATCAATTGCACTTGTATGTAACCAGTATTTAAGGAGGAAATTACCTTTATTTGTTACTTTGTACGTTGACTAGTGTAACAATTCCCTTCTTCAGCCACAAGGGAGACATTAATCTCTCGGATAACAGTTCAGAACCCTGGGAATGTTGGGAGAAGTAACCTGAGCCACAATAGTGACAGTGTACTAGCTGAGCTTATGAGCGACAGGCCTCAATAGACCCTGGTAGCAGGTGGAGTTTCTAAAGGGGGTATATATGGAATAGGCCAGAAAGAACGGGGGCAGTTGGCACTGGGTGACCATTTGAGTAGCTGTTCCTGTGAAGTTGCCGAGGGGAAAATTGGGAGACCATGCAACATTCCATCTAAAGATTCGGGGAACTTGGTACTTTGCTCAAGTCTAGCTCAGCCATCATACAGGTGGCCACGAATGAGCCTGCACATCCAGCACACTCTATCCTCTGTTTATCAAGTGCTATAGGGGGAGCTGCGCTTCAGGCATAAACTGTAGCATTGATCCAGCTTTACAGTTTGCAGGTTGCCACCAAGAGATCAACACCCTTCACATATGGTGACCAGTGCTGGGACAAGGTCACCCAGTGCCCAGGGCGAACATGCCAAATTGCGCCCCCCCCTGGTTGGGCTTGACCAATCATCTTCTGTCTGGTCTGATAACCACACCTGATCATCATACCTACCTATAGAATTCAAGAGTTAGGGCTGGATAAATTACAATGTGCAAGGGTCAAGAGCAGAAATAATGTACAGAGTATAGGAATCAGCAACAGGGGTATTTTATAAAAGCAGTGGGCTTGTGTGCAGAATCATAAGTTGGGCCCAGCTTCTAAAATATAAAGTGCGGTGAGTGGCAAAAATTGGGTGTGGCTTTCATTTTGCTGACTATTGAGTATGGCTTAAAAAGATTTATGCCCTGTACACACGATATGATTTTCCGATGGAAAATGTGTGATAGGACCGTGTGTAGGCTCCATCACACATTTTCCATAGGAATTTCCATAGGAATTTCCGACACACAAAGTTTGAGAGCTTAAGTTCTGAAGTTTTTTAGGGTAGGAAGGGTCCACTTCTTTTAGTGCCTGTTCAGAATATCTACAATATTTTAGTGTGCATGAACTGAGGACTGGTGTAAAACCCAAGATGTTATATACTGCAGCTTAACAATCGTTAGATGTGGTGGCTGCATTAGTTTTATTTTAGGCTTTTCCCTTCTGTTTTCACCTGGTGATCTGGCCAGTGGCACACGTCCTGTATTAGAGTGCCCCCAATCTGGATAAAGGAGCATAGAAGGCACAGCCGATAGCAGCATGGCCAGTCTGGGAAGGAGGGTAGTGTTAGATGTACTAGCAGATTTAGCAACACTAACAAGTTGAAGTCAAACTCATGGAAAACAGGATCACACATTCTCCACACTTCAGCACACTGGACTCCTCTACTTTCTGCTCTGCTGTCTAAAGTCAACATGGGAAAGCGAATGAGGAGGACACGCTCTGACACACAGGGGAGCTCTGACACACACAGGGGGCTCTGACACACACAGGGGGGCTCTGACACACACAGGGAGCTCTGACACACAAAGGAGGGCTCTGACACACAGGGGGGCTCTGACACACAGGGGGGCTCTGACACACAAGGGGGTTCTGCACACAAGGGGGCTCTGACACACAGGGGGGCTCTGGCACACAAGGGGGCTCTGACACACAGGGGGGCTCTGATTCCCAACGTCTATGGAAATTGCAGCTTGCTGAAATAATGTTTCTCCACCCTTTGTCCCCAGTCTGCACATGTACAGAGCTCTAAGCTAACACCCCAGCTCTTTGCTGGGAATGTGGGGCTGACAGAGCAGGGGAGGGCTCAATAGACTGACAGGAGGCTTGGCTAATAGGGACAGGTATTTTTTTTTCATTGCACCCACCTTATTTCAGGCAAATAATATAGTAAGTACACTGCTGTTAGTGAGGCATATCCTGTGTTCAGGATGGGAGACAGCTGGCGGGAGTTAGTTAACCACTGGATCCCCTTCCCATACACAAGTACTAGATGGATCAGCAGAGAACATTAACAAGTCCCAGTATATATTCCCAACATATATAAGAATTGTTCTTCTCTTTTAGTAAACCTGCTCTGCAAAGTACAGGACGGGTTTACAGCACAGCCAGGTACAGATGGAAGGCAGTTTGGAAGCAGTGGGGACTCATATGGAAGAAAGCTGACATCCATCCTGTGAGATCTTCATGTTGGGAGAGCTGTGTGATGTATGCAGGGGAGGGAAGCAATGATCGGGACTGCACTGTTGTGTTATCATCTTGCTCCGCCCACCTGTAGAGGAGCTCTCAGTGTCACAGTCCGATCCAGCCAGACTGATGAGAAATCAAGCCCAGGAGAGCGAATTCTTCTCCCTCTGTGCCAGGATGTGGTTGCCGCTGTAGAGAGGAGGCAAGTAATATGTATGGGCGCATCCTCAGCCCACTTTTTGGGCAGGCTGCAGCATTGAGTGAAGCCATAACCTAAATATACTCTGCCCAGATTCCTCTGCATACTGCTGCAGGCAACCCAGTGCCCCCTCCCACACTCCTCCCACACCCCGCCCAGGGCAGCCGTCCCTCCCGCCCACCCCTTGTACCGACCCTGATGGTGACCATCATGCTGTACTACCTGTCAGGAAGATATGCACACTCCATACCTCAGAGGGGCCACTTCAACATCACAACTTGCAAATCTGAAACAAGGAGCTAGTAAGCAGGTCTCTGACCCACCTTTGTTCTGTTATCTGTTAAGGGACAAACTGTAGGCAGAGTCTACTTTTACCTACCCATTCTCCAACTCAGGTTAACATTCCCAATGTCCTGACCCTGTTTGGCTGTTTTGTAGTCTTCTGTACTAGTTTTTACCACTGAAGTTTATAGTTATCCATCTTCATGCATACAGATTTAACAGACATCCTCTATTACACCAACATCATAAATGGCCCCCACCCAAGCCAGCAGAAAATTATTTCGAAGGACTGAGACTTAATTTTCTCCCTCATTTACTGGAGATTCTGAACATACACAACATACACAAATAGTTAATGCTAACAGTATTCCACAGGTGGCCTAGTCCTAGCTCAGTTTACCCTGCAGCATAGCCCCTTTTATTGGTATTACCACCATTCTGCTGTTACACTTCAGGTGGGCGGATTATTGTGTATGTTCACCTAGATAAGGTCTGACATTTCATACCTGCATATCTATTATAGAGTCAGTTGGGCTTTGATTTTACACTGCAGATGAGCTGGAAATTGCCATTCTGAATTCAACTTTGCTAAGTGATAATATACTTTTCCTAAATCGACTGGTGTTTAATTTTAAGCTTTAACCTGGAGTGTCAGAGTGGTTGAGGCTTTTAGAGGGGTTGAGGTGGGAACAGAGGACCCAATCTTACATCCTGCAGGGGTACATGAACTTTGTCTCCCATTCTGTTAGGAATACACAATACAGTATACCTTGTAGTCTTTAACTATAATGTCTCATTTATATCTGTGTTGATTTTTCTCTATATCCATCATAGAGCTAATAATCAGTTATATAGATATGGTCAAATATAGAATACAATTATTTTTTTACAACATTTAAAAGATCCTAAATTTTAATTGCACATACATGTCTTGGAACACAGCCATAGCATAAATTAAAGTGACACTAATGATATCCTTGATAGTATAATTATTTTTTTAATCAATCAATTTTTATTAAGTTTTGAAGGTACTTTTACAGAGTTCAACAAAGGATGAATAATGTCGTTACGAGAAAACATTAACATAAATTTCAGGGAATAGTAACGCATAAATGTATAGTATAATTAAAGGCAACTACCCTTATATAGTGACTCATGAGAAGCTGCCCTCTCGAAAGTGAAACATTTCACCCAAAAAGTGTAAAAATAAAAGTAATTGTCGCTCACACAGCAGTGCAACACCTATCACCACCACCACCATAAAAAATGCACACTCATCGCCAATTTAGTGACCGCAAAGCTAATAAAGCTCAACAAGCACTGGGGAATCGGCCATCCACACCTCCAAATCGATCATACCAGTAGATCTTCTAAGACGACACACTACTGTACCTTCCGTTGTAGATGTAAGAGACTTCTGCAGCTGGTGACCGTGTTTGGGGTGCTCCTGCTGGACCGATACCCATTCTGGTTTTGTTATGCTGTATGCAAAGCAAGCAGAGGCCAAGATCAATATACAGAAGATAGTGTGTTATCTTAGAAGATCTACTGAGGAATAGTATGATTGATATGGAGGTGTATATGGCCAATTCCATAGTCCCCGGTGACCTACACTAACTTAAAGGTCACTGGACTGGCGGTAAGTGCACTTTTTTAATGGTGGTGGTGGTGGTGATAGCCATTGCACTGCTGGAAGAACACTTATCAAAGAACAGAAAATGTTTCACGTGGTGTGGGAACTATTACATATAATTTATTAACATTAAAAATAATATTATTTGTATTTTTGTAGATATTTGGTTGTGTTAGCGCCAGTTTATTTTCTTTTTACACTAAACAATATCCTTATTTTGCAAAAATCATCAATACACATTGACTACTTAATGGCCCTGTAATCTATTTTTTATGAAAATGTTTCTTGCCTCCTTTTAACATTCTCTGAGAGCTTCCTTTACTCTCTTTTTCCCCTCAGCTCCATTTGTTTGTAACAAGCAATGAACATTAGTTGCGGTAATGTGCGCTGCACTGTACACATTACACATCCCATAGTCCACAATCCGTAGTGTCCAGTCCACCTGGGGAGTGAAAAAAGATGGTGGCTAAGCCCCTACATACAGTTGGACCATGGAGAATGAACATAACCATCCTTTATCAAGAAGTCAGATCACAGCAGCAAAAGAAGGAATCTGAAGATTCAGGGGATGCAGAGGGCAATAGAGGGATTTTTTAAAAGGTAAGAATACATACTTGAAAATATTTTTTTTCTTTTTAAACCAGGTTAGTGTCACTTTATGAAACCCCTGTAATGATGAAATATAGCAAATACATCTGTGTACAACATAAACACTACAACAGACTTTTACCCTACAAAACAACTTTTTTTCACCTGCCTTCCCTCTCTTTCTCTCCTAAAATTAGATTTTTTTAAAGGTTTTTAACCTTTTTGTATTGTATCGCAGCACTTCCTTCTTTTTTTGCCTAGGTGAGAATGACATTGTGTCACCCCCCCCCCTTCTGCCAGATTCTGTACATGCACACATGTGTATGGGTTTGGGGTCACGGCAGAGCCCTGCTGAGCATCTGCACATGAGTGGGGGGTTTACTACACATGTGTGAAGATGGAGCAGGCATGGAAGGCCCAGACCCCAGCATGTCTTTGCATCCGCAGAAAATACCCGCATGTGCGCAGATGTTGGGACCTGAAGGCTGGGCAGTGCCCTTCAGCACATCTGTGCACACGCTAGATTATAAAACATGGTGGAGGGGGCGCAGTGGCAACATTATGGGGGGACTGACATTTCTCTGTAAAAGGAAATGGAAAAATAGTAAAAATAATTAGCTTTTACTGTAGAAATATTAGCTTGCCAGGTTTACAGTTCCTGGCACCTTCAAGAGATGTTATTTCAACTCGCCATCTACACTATAGATCTAACAACACATCTTAGCCAGGAGCAGAACAAAGTCAAGTCAAAAGCTATGATGTGTTGAAATAAAGTAGTGACTAAAGAAAAAAAAATCCTTACATTCACTTGGAATCTACGGACATGGATCACCATATCACAGAAAGGCTGTGGAGGTTACTGTATATTTTGCGGGGTTTTTTTTAGATAAATTCTTCTTTGTTGAATTTTTCTATTAAAGCTGTATAAAATGATGGGAGTTTTATGATCTTACTTACCCAAGCATTCTCCAGCAACTGTTCTTGACCTGACAGACTGTTCAGCCTACAAAGATATTCTAGAGGTGTCCAGAGTACAGTTGCTTAATGATCATCCAATGGGAATTGTCGAACAACAATTATGAAGTGCAATCAACATGTTAATTAGTAAACGGCAAAGGGATTTTTCAATTATTGAAAGGCCGACTTTACGACATGCATTTTCATGAAACAAGTTATCATACTGTTGTTCCTGTCTGCTGAGTAGACCAAATAAAGCTACCCATTCAGTTGGGACAATTGAGGGGTTTATAAGCGTTTATAGTCTAAATATTGAAGTAATTCATATTTATTCACTCCTGTGATTTTCACAATTATTAAACTACTCTGTGGAACTAGTTTAGCTCAGATGGTATAATGGAATTGTAATGTGAAGAATCCCTATTGCATTTGTCAAACTATTACCTTTATGGAAACACAGATCTAGTCATATTTCCTTGCAAGCAGTGAACCCAATGAATACATTTGCCTTTGTTTTCCATTTCTCTTTGTTTATGATGTATGCAAGTGCCACTGCAAACCTGATTTTAGATGCTAACAGAACAATGTACATGTTGGTATTTAACTGATTTATTTAGAAAAGCAAAAAAGCAATCTGTGAAGTACAGCAAAAAGCAAAACAAAAAAATTAAAAACAAACAAACATCATACCCTATTTGGATAATCTAAATTCTAAGACTAAGTTCAGATGTGTGACAAGATTGCCACACCCCTGATCTGCAGTCAGATCGCTTTTCAGAGGTGTTTGACGGGCAGTTAGGAGGTGATATGTCACATCCTCACTACCTGCTTTAGTGAGGGTGTGCCACAGTGCCACAGTACATCCCACCAAACGTGTCAGGAGTGATCATTTTTGCCACGATTTCTATGCTTTGCATGTGAACACCACTATCGACTGCCTATGCAGCTTAAGCTGGAGCAGCAATAAAAATGCAGCTAAACTATATGTTTTTATCATGCCCAATTACAAGTCGAAACGAGCCCTAAAGGTGACTGGTACTAAGTTTTTAGGTGACTAATTCCCGCGTGCATATTGCTCTGTGTGCGGGCGACCTGCCTTTTTTCCAGCCAGAACTTCCTCCGGTGCTGGTCCTGTGCTTGCCACATTCTACTGTCATTTGTAAACACAGAAGTGGGGCTTCTGTGTCAACAAGTGACAGCGCTCCTCTCCCGGTGGCTGCCTGCACCGAATCCTCCCTGCCCCTGTAGATGCCAGTGAGAGAATAGGAGGGGGATGTGTACAGCCACTGTTAGGAGAATAGCTGTAGTGAGTGAAGACCAATGGCTGATAACGTCAGGCTAAGCACAGTTCTCAGTTCTGTAAGAGATTGAATTGTCTGAGCTGTTAGACCGATGATCAGTGTCAGGGTTACAAGCCAAGGTCGGTGCAGGAGAAGAGTTTTGTAGTCGGGGTCATAAGCCAGGATCGATGCAGGAGAAGAGTTTCGTGGTCAGGGTTACAAGCCAAAGTCGATGCAGGAAAAGAGTTTCGTAGTCAGGGATCACAAGCCAAGGTCAATTCCAAGTAGCAATAGAGGTAGCTCAAGGAAGAAGGCAGGATAAGAACCACAATAATCTGCCAACAGGAAGTGCAGAGACCTGGCTTATATCAGGAAGTTCATGGGAGGAGCAAAGAGTTCAAGGTTCAACAAAAATCAAGACACAAGGCAGGGTTGTCCAATGGATCAAGCAGGTTGCTGTCCAACATCTCAGGTAGCTTAGTGAGAAGAGTCAGACACAGACGAGGTCCCAGGTTCAAGTCCAGCAGCAGCACCTCTTGAAGCATGTGCTCTCCCTACAGCCTGCACTCTCCACTCTCCTATGGAGGTAAGCTGTAGCTGCTCTTCTATCAGGTACTGCCAAGGAGGGGGATTTGAAATGGATGGAGAACTCTGTACTGGATGGGTGGTAATTTGGGTGGGGGGAAAGGATGTCATTTTGGTCTAAAGTGGACCAGTCCCATGCAATCTGGAACACTGCAGTGTATTCACATCATATACCTGATCTCTGCAGTCTATTTGCAGCGCACATCTGAACTGCACTCTATATGCAGCGCACAGCTGAACTCTGCACTCTATAGGTAACACTCACCTGAACTCTGCAGTCTATTTGCAGCGCATACCTGAACTCTACAGTCTATTTGCCAAGCACCCCTGAACTCTGCAATCTATTTGCCAAGCACACCTGAACTCTGCAATCTATTTGCCAAGCACACTTGAACTCTGCATTCTGTTAGCAGCACACACCTGAACTCTATTCGCAGCACACACTTGAACTCTGCACTTTTTTCGCAGTGCACACCTGAACTCTACACTCTATAGGCAGCACACACCTGAACTCTGCAGGATATTTGCAGGACACAACTGAACTCTGCATTCTATTTGCAGCATTCGGGTCACAATACTTAGGACTATGTGATATTTCAGTTTTCTTTTTTAATAAATCTGCAAAAATGTCAACAATTCTGTGTTTTTCTGTCAATATGGGGTGCTGTGTGTACATTAACCACTTAACCACTTGCCGACCACCTAACGCAGATATACTGTGGCAGAATGGCACGGGCAGGCAAAATCACGTATCTGATACGTGATTTGCCTCCCGCGGGCGGGGGGGGGGGGGCGCATTGCGCCCCCCCAGTGGCCGAGGTGGGCGGCATTGTTAGGGGAGCAATCCATGCTGAGGGGGAGGCCACTTATTTGTGGCCACCCCCTCGCGATCGCTCCCAATTAATGAAAATCTTCCTCTGCTGCTGTAATGTAAACAGCGGCAGAGGAAGTGATGTGATGTCATCTCTCTTCAAGTCGGTCTTTTTGTTCCAGCGCCGAGGAGAGAAGACATCCAAGTAAGTGCACCAACACCACACTTACAGTAGAACACTTTTCACCCCCCAATCACCCACCAATCACCCCCCGATCACCCCCCTGCACCCCCTGTCACAGTGACACCAATAGCAGTTTGTTTTTTTTCACTGATAACTGCATTGGTGTCATTTTGTGACAATTATAAGTGGTAGGGCAGTTAGTGATAGGCCCCTTTAGGTCTAGGGTACCCCCCTAACCCCCCTCTAATACAGGTTTAACCCCGTGATCACCCCCCGTCGCCAGTGTCACTAAGCGATCGTTTTTCTGATCGCTGATCGTTTTTCTGATCGCTGTATTAGTGTCACAGGTGACGCTAGTTAGGGAGGTAAGTATTTAGGTTCGCCGTCAGCGTTTTTTAGCGTCAGGGACCCCCATATACTACCTAATAAAGGTTTTAACCCCCTGATTGCCCCCTAGTTAACCCTTTCACCAGTGATCACCGTATAACTGTTACGGGTGAAGCTGGTTAGTTTATTTTTTATAGTGTCAGGGCACCTGCCGTTTATTACCTAATAAAGATTTAACCTACTGTTCTTGGCGGTTGATACAAGTTAGGTTGTAGGGTCAGATAGGGTCTGCGTCGCCCCAGGCAGCATCAGGTTAATGCCAGTACCGCTAACACCCACGCACGCAGCATACACCTCCCTTAGTGGTATAGTATCTGAATGGATCAATATCTGATCTGATCAGATCTATACTAGCGTCCCCAGCAGTTTAGGGTTCCCTGCGTTTTGCCCCTCTGTCCAGCCCACCCCACCCAAGTGCAGTATCGATCGATCACTGTCACTTACAAAACACTAAACACACATAACTGCAGCATTCGCAGAGTCTGGCCTGATCCCTGCGATCGCTAACAGTTTTTTTGGTAGCGTTTTGATACAGTCGCTAACAGTCAGGAACTTTTTTACCTGTGAGTCTCACTAGTATACCACTAAATTTAGAGCCCAAAATGGCAAATCGAAGGTACACTAGTGAAGAGGCCTACACGTTTCTGAGCATGACAGATAGTGAAGAGGAAGTCACTCATCTGTCAGATTCAGGCTCAGAATACGATCCTGTAGAGGACAGCGGCTCCATGACAAATAGCTCGGACGACGGAGTTGTGGTCCCTGCCAAGGTCAGGCGTACCAGACACCAAACTTCTTCTTCTATCACTGATGTGCAAGAACCGCAGGTCCCTCGTATGGAGCAGAGCAGTACTAGCGCCACTATTCCTTCTGGTGAACTGGCAAGCACCAGCGGCCTAGTACACCCTGGTCGTAGTCAATCTAGCACTGCAGTATCACGTGATGACGTGGTGAGTCCCATAAGTGCAGTTCAAGCTGGTGAGGTGGCAAGCACAAGTAGTGTCCCGCTGCCACCAAGAAGACGAACACAGGCCCGTCGTGCCCATAGCGCCTTCCTGCTGCATTCGCCAATCCTAATTAGGAACCCACCACTTCTACAGCACCCATACTTCCCCCATTCACTGGCCAACCCGGCATTCAGGTGAAAACAGTTGATTTTACATCACTTGATTTTTATTCGCTGTTTTTCACCGAAGATCTCTATAGATCTATTGTGGACCAAAGCAATTTGTACGTGTGTCAACACATCGCTACTATTCCCCAGTCCTCCCTTGCCAGAGATTGGAGACCAATTATGGTTTACGAATTTAAGCTCTTTCTGGGCCTTACCCTCAACATGGGCTTAACTAAAAAGAGTGAATTGCAGTCATATTGGTCCACTGACCCAATTCACCATAAGCCCTTGTTCTCTGCCTCCATGACCAGGGCACGATACGAGCAGATCTTGCGGTTCATGCACTTCAATGACAATGAACTCTGTCGTCCTCGTGGAGACCCTGGATATGATCAGCTCTACAAAATTCAGCCCCTAGTAAACCACTTCAACCAACGTTTTGCAGACTTGTTTACTCCCCATCAAGTTGTCTGCGTTGATGAGTCCCTGATTAAGTTTTCTGGCCGCTTGTCATTCAAACAGTACCTTCCCAGCAAGCATGCCAGATACGGGGTCAAGATGTATAAGCTCTGTGACAGGGCCACAGGCTATACATGTAGTTTTATGGTTTACGAGGGAAAAGAGCCACGTAGAGCCGACAAGCTGCCCTGACTACATATGAAGCGCTGGCAAGATTGTGTGGAACTTAGTGTCACCCTTATTCGGAAAGGGGTACCACTTGTACGTGGACAATTATTACACAAGCGTGCCACTTTTTAGTCATTCGTTTGATCAGCAGATTGGAGCATGTGGCACCGTGTGAACTAGGACAGACTGGATATATCACGGACTGTGATAGGTAGTGAGGAGTGAAATCAAAAATTTACGCCCTTAGAAATCCTGAAGGTGGTGCTTGGTTTTCGGGGCCCCTTACGTGGCTAGGCTCCCAAAAAGTCCCACACATGTGGTATCCCCATACTCAAGAGAATCAGCAGAATGTATTTTGGGGTGCAATCCCACATATGTCCATGGCCTGTGTGAGCAATATATCACTTAGTGACAACTTTGTGCAAAAAAAAAAAAGTTTGTCATATTCCTGCAACTTGTAGCAAAATATAAAATATTCCATGGACTCAAGATGCCTCTCAGCAAATAGCTTGGGGTGTCTACTTTCCAAAATGGGGTTATTTGGGAGGATTTTGTGCCATCCTGGCATTTTATGGCCTTCAAAACTGTGATAGGTAGTGAGGAGTGAAATCAAAATTTACGCCCTTAGAAATCCTGAAGGCGGTGCTTGGTTTTCGGGGCCCCGCACGCGGCTAGACTCCCAAAAAGTCCCACACATGTGGTACCCCCATACTCAGGAGAAGCAGCAGAATGTATTTTGGGGTGTAATTCCACATATGCCCATGGCATGTTTGAACAATATACCATTTAGTGACAACTTTGTGCAAAAAAAAAGTTTGAAATTTTCCCGCAACTTGTGTCAAAATATAAAATATTTCATGGACTCAACATGCCTCTCAGCAAATAGCTTTGGGTGTCTACTTTCCAAAATGGGGTCATTTGGGGGGGGGGGGGTTGTGCCATCTTGGCATTTTATGGCCTTCAAAACTGTGATAGGTAGTGAGGAGTGAAATCAAAAATTTACGCCCTTAGAAATCCCAAAGGCGGTGCTTGGTTTTCGGGGCCCCGCAGGCGGCTAGGCTCCCAAAAAGTCCCACACATGTGGTATCCCCATACTCAGGAGAAGCAGCTAAATGTATTTTGGGGTGCAATTCCACATATAACCATGGCATGTGTGAGCAATATATCATTTAGTGACAACTTTTTGTAATTTTTTTTTTTTTTATCATTATTCAATCACTTGGGACAAAAAAATGTAATATTCAATGGGCTCAACATGCCTCTCAGCAATTTCCTTGGGGTGTCTACTTTCCAAAATGGGGTCATTTGGGGGGGTTTGTACTGCCCTGCCATTTTAGCACCTCAAAAAATGAGATAGGCAGTCATAAACTAAAAGCTGTGTAAATTCCAGAAAATGTACCCTAGTTTGTAGACGCTATAACTTTTGCGCAAACCAATAAATATACGCTTATTGACATTTTTTCACCAAAGACATGTGGCCGAATACATTTTGGCCTAAATGTATGACTAAAATTGAGTTTATTGGATTTTTTTTATAACAAAAAGTAGAAAATATCATTTTTTTTTTCAAAATTTTCGGTCTTTTTTCGTTTATAGCGCAAAAAATAAAAACTGCAGAGGTGATAAAATACCATCAAAAGAAAGCTCTATTTGTGGGAAAAAAAGGACACAAATTTCGTTTGGGTACAGCATTGCATGACCGCGCAATTAGCAATTAAAGCAACGCATTGCCAAATTGTAAAAAGTCCTCTGGTCAGGAAGCAGGTAAATCCTTCCGGGGCTGAAGTGATTAATGATGAAAAAAATAAACTTAAATGATTTTAGCAAATGGCTGCAATATAACAAAGAGTGAAAAAGGTAAGTGGGTCTGAATACTTTACTTCCCCACCGTAGATGCGGCAGCAGAAGGGTGGACTTTAATGCCCACATGCCACACATATGTATCGCTGGGTGGCCAATGTTTCTGCACTGAGAGTGTCAAAGACAGTTCTCTGTCCCCACTAACGGTAGATAACCAAACACACATGAGAACAATGATAGACAGGAGTAGAAGACAAAAGCTTGAGCATGGCACTCATGGAGCAAGAGAATGGGATCCACAAAGGTCAGTAATATATACCAGCAATGCTAGGGGAATGATTCCCAGATTAGGTTTAGGCAAAGGCTAAGACTAAAGACCCATAAAGAACAAACAGTTAAAGACACAAACATGCATCATCTAATGATCTAAAAGAGTGGCACATGAATTAGTTGGTGTTCCTATCTTCTGTTAGAAAAAGTACAAGATTTCAGGCAGCAACCTCAGCTGTACCCGGTTGTGTCCCCCAAGCCTCAGCTGCACAAGGTATACCAAAACAGACCAACTCAGCTGTGCAAGCTACAATGCAGTTCGCAAACTGACATTCATTCCACGCACACCGTAATCCAATGCCCTTTCATGGTAAAGTACAAAGAAAAAATCGAGAAACAATCTTTTTGAGTAAAATATTTTATTTTCTTAAAAGCTTTATCTATCAAAAAGTGACTATATAGCAAACACAAACAATAGAAAAGAGGGAAAATCGCTTATAGCATGTTACACAATTTATTGCACATACAAATTTTATACATAAAAATTTGGCCCAAGTGTTCAAAATACCTCTCCATAATCTGTTATCATATTAGTAATCAACATACTGAACTCGAAAAAAGGGGAACAAAACCACATATCCAAATGAGCTAGTTCATGCGCAGCTGTAGCTTTGTGTCTCTATAGTAAGTATATTTCCTGCAGATAAATCCAGAATAATCCAGTTATGAGGAATACCAGTTTGATTGGATTGGTGATACCATCTGCCTAATTTGTAGCCTCAAAACTGGATTATGCTGAGATATCCGCATTTAACAAATGAACCAGCCACCCCATACATATAAATGAGACACCTTTTGGCAGATGCTGTCCTTATGTGGAAAATGATACTGTATACTGGATTTACGTTCAGAATGTCTGCTGTGTTTCCCATGTACTGCTGATTTCATAGTGAGCAGTGGCAGATGCTTTTCACAATTTATTATGACTTTAAAGGAGAAGTACAGCCAAGGCTTGCTTGGCTGTACTCCTCCTATGGATCACAGGAGTGCAGTTCAGGATTTACAGAGCTGGTCCAGGCTCTGGCAAGATCACGACAATGGAGTCGGGATCAGCCCACATGGACCGACACCTGGCTCAGCCTCTCAGTGAGCCAATAAGAGCCTGAGCTCCCGCCCACTCCACAGCCCAGCAATCCAGTGGGGGGGGGGGGGGGGCAAAGCAGAGAGTCTGTGACAGTCACCAGATCTCTGCTCACAGAGCCCTGAGAACCGAACGATCGTGTTAGATCGCTTGGTTCTTAGTGTTAGAGCCGGCGGGAGACAGATGCAGCATGGATGTTGCATCCACCTAGGTAAGTATGATTGTGTAAAAAAAAAAAAAAAAAAATCCCATACATCTCTTTTGAGGAAATGTTGCTATTTATACCACATATGCCCTTTTGCATACTAGATTACTTTAACACTGAGGCCTTCGGAAGATTTCACTGGATATGAAGTGAAGGGTAGAATACCTACTCGTATTACATTACACATTGGATTACCAATATGCATGGACCAAGCCTTGTTTTGATTACATTTTGAATATATGTGGATGTTCAGCTATACAAGGTGCATTAAGTAATCCATATTCTGAATTTATCTGTAAGAATTATATTTACCATAGAGACACAGTTGTACCAATGGCCATGAACTAGCTCATTTGGATATGTGGTCTGTTCCCATTTGTTGAGCTCAGTATGATGTTTACTAATATGAGAGAAGATAATGGAAAGGTATTTTAAATACGTTGGTCAAGTTTTTATGTATACAATGTGTATGTGCAATAAACCGTGTAACATGGTGCTATTAGTGGTTTTTCCTTTTTTTTTTCTATTGTTTGGTAGTTTGGTATTTGATATGTTTATTGGTTAATTGAGCCTTAATCCGGCCATTTCGGAGACCCTCAAAATGGCCACAAGAGGTGTGTAGATCCAGTAAATCAAGCTCAGATGTAAAGGTATAAGAAATTGTGGTCATAGCTTCTGCTAAAAACTAAAATATATACTTTTTTTAGTGGGTTGATTTTTTAAGGTGGAATCACAGCCAAAAGAGTTATTTTTGAAAAAATAAGAAAATATTAGAACTTTTGTCAAGTTTTTATTGTTTTCTTTGCACCCATTGAGGAAAATCACCTTTCTGTGTTTGTTTATTTCTTCAGCAACTTTACAACCTCAATGTGATTAGCCATGTATATAAATTCCTTGTATTGGGCAAACGTATTACAAAAAAGGAGTCCACTGCCCCCACCTATAACTGGCCATTGCAGCAAGGAGCATTGGAAGGCAACATATGATAGAAAAAAAGCCAAGGATAAATCCAAGGAGAACTCCAAGCTTACTTTCTGACCAGCCCGCTGACAATTGAATCAACCTGTCTAACAGTATGCATTAAAAACAGGGGTTTTATTCTGCACACATTTGCAAATACATGTGTAAGCTACAGAGCTCCTCCAAGGCACCCTGGTATCTGTAGTCCTATCACTAACTGATGAGTGACTCCACAATGGAAGAACATGCATTCTGATGGATAGATGAAGGGCAGATGGACTGAAGGGAGCCCACCCCTTCTTAAAGGTACAGGGGCACACTGAACACCCAGCACATAGCACAATGGCTGGAAAAGTGTCAGTGCGTTGTCTGACCAATATAACAGTAATACAAAAAAGGAGTCCACTGCCCCACCTATAACTGGTCACTGTCTCCTTTTTTGTAATACTGTTATATTGGTCAGGCAATGCCCTCCATCTATCCATCAGAATGCATGTGCTTCCATTGTTCTGTTGTGGAGTCACCAGGGCCGGATTAACATAAGGGCTATTGGAGCTGCAGCACCAGGCCCCTACCATACTTTAAGCCCTGGCTGGCCAGATTCACAGTCACTGCATAGGCATTGATATGTTATGGGCATCAGAGGGCTTGCTGGCTGAGAAACAGCCTGGTGCTAAAATGCCGGCACCCCTGCTAGATGATCTCACTGTCAGCCGCTGCAGCTGTACAGTGGAGGAGAGGCAGAGCGACAAATGGACTGAGTGGGAGGCTGAGATTGAGTGCTTCCGAGGTGAGGTGAGGGGGGGTCCGTTTGTGCAAATGTGAGGGGGGTGAGGGGAGGGGGGTCTGTTTGTGCAAAGGTGAGGGGAGTGAGGGGAGGGGGATCCGTTTGTGCAAAGGTGAGGGGGATAAGGGGAGGGGGGTCCGTTTGTGCCAAGGTGAGGGGGGTGAGGGGAGGAGGGTCTGTTTGTGCATAGCTGAGGGCAGTGGGAAAGCAGGACTCAAAGCTGAAGCAGCAGAATGCAGAGCTTAGCTGGTGAGGGAGGGTTAGGAAATGCCCAGCTCTCTGTGTATTACGCTCTTCTGAACCCAGCACTCTGTGTATTACGGTCTCCTGATCCCAGCACTTTGTGTTTTTTTGGTCTCCTAAACCCAGCACTCTGTGTTTTTATGGTCTCCTGTACCCAGCACTCTGTGTATTATGGTCTCCTGACCCCAGCGCTTTGTGTTTTTATGGTCTCCTGAACCCAGCACTCTGTGTATTACCCTCTTCTGAACCCAGCGCTCGGTGTACTACGCTGTCCTGAACCCAGCGCTCTGTAAATTATACTCTCCTGAAACCAGCACTGTGTGGATTAAACTCTCCTGAACCCAATGCTCAGTGTATTATACTCTCCTGAACCCAGCACTATGTGTAATATACTCTCCTGAACCCAGCACTCTGTGTATTACACGCTCCTGAATCCAGCGCTCTGTGTATTATACTCTCCTGAACCCAGCACTGTGTGGATTAAACTCTCCTGAACCCAGCGCTCTGTGTATTATACTCTCCTGAACCCAGCGCTATGTGTAGTATACTCTCCTGAACCCAGCACTCTGTGTATTATATTCTCCTGAACCCAGCACTCTGTATATTACACTCTCCTGAATCCAGCGCTCTGTGTATTATACTCTCCTGAACCCAGCGCTCTGTGTATTACACTCTCCTGAACCCAGCATTCTGTGTATTACACTCTCCAGAACCCAGCACTCTGTGTATTGTACTCTCCAGGAACCCAGCGCTCTGTGTATTACACTCTCCTGAACCCAGCACTCTATGTATTACACTCTCCTTACCCCAGGACTCTGTGTATTATACTCTCCTGAACCCAGCACTCTGTGTATTACACTCTCCTGACCCCAGCACTCTGTGTATTATACTCTCCTGAACCCAGCGCTCTGTGTATTACACTCTCCTGAACCCAGCATTCTGTGTATTACACTCTCCAGAACCCAGCACTCTGTGTATTGTACTCTCCAGGAACCCAGCGCTCTGTGTATTACACTCTCCTGAACCCAGCACTCTATGTATTACACTCTCCTAACCCCAGAACTCTGTGTATTATATTCTACTGAACCCAGCACTCTGTGTACTACACTCTCCTGACCCCAGCACTCTGTGTATTATACTCTCCTGAACCCAGCACTCTGTGTATTACACTCTCCTAAGGGGTAAGGAGAGGGGGGTCCGTTTGTGCAAAGGTGAGGAGGGTGAGGGGAGGAGGGTCTGTTTGTGCATAGTTGAGGGCAGTGGGAAAGCAGGACTCAAAGCTGAAGCAGCAGAATGCAGAGCTTAGCTGGTGAGGGAGGGTTAGGACGTGCCCAGCGCTCTGTGTATTACACTCTTCTGAACCCAGCACTCTGTGTATTACGCTCTTCTGAATCCAGCACTGTGTATTACGGTCTCCTGATCCCATCGCTTTGTGTTTTTATGGTCTCCTGAACCCAGCACTCTGTGTTTTTATGGTCTCCTGAACCCAGCACTCTGTGTATTACGCTGTCCTGAACCCAGCACTCTGTGTATTACGCTCTTCTGAACCCAACGCTCTGTGTATTATATTATAGGGGGGTGAGGGAAGGGGGGGGTCTGTTTGTGCATAGTTGAGGACAGTGGGAAAGCAGGACTCCAAGCTGAAGTAGCAGAATGCAGAGCTTAGCTGGTGAGGGAGGGTTAGGAAGCGCCCAGCGCTCTGTGTATTACGCTCTTCTGAACCCAGCACTGTGTATTGCGGTTTCCTGAACCCATCGCTTTGTGTTTTTATGTTCTCCTGAACCCAACACTCTGTGTTTTTATGGTCTCCTGAACCCAGCACTCTCTGTATTACTCTCTTCTGAACCCAGCGCTCTGTGTATTAGGCTGTCCTGAACCCAGCGCTCTGTGTATTATACTCTCCTGAACCCAGCACTGTGTGGATTAAATTCTCCTGAACCCAGCGCTCTGTGTATTATACTCTCCTGAACCCAGCAATCTGTGTATTATACTCTCCTGAACCCAGCACCCTGAGTATTACACTCTCCTGAACCAAGCACTCTGTGTATTACATTCTCCTGAATCCAGCGCTCTCTGTATTATACTCTCCTGAACCCAGCGCTCTGTGTATTACACTCTCCTGAACCCAGCACTCTGTGTATTACACTCTCCTGACCCCAGCACTCTATGTATTATACTCTCCTGAACCCAGCACTCTGTGTATTACACTCTCCTAAGGGGTAAAGGGAGGGGGGGTCTGTTTGTGCAAAGGTGAGGGGGGTGAGGGGGCTCTGTTTGTGCATAGTTGAGGGCAGTGGGAAAGCAGGACTCAAAGCTGAAGCAGTAGAATGCAGAGCTTAGCTGGTGAGGGAGGGTTAGGAAGTGCCCAGCGCTCTGTGTATTACATTCTTCTGAACCCCGCACTCTGTGTATTACGGTCTCCTGATCCCAGTGCTTTGTGGTTATTATGGTCTCCTGAACCCAGCACTCTGTGTATTACACTCTTCTGAACCCAACGCTCTGTGTATTACACTGTCCTGAACCCAGCACTCTGTGTATTACACATTTCTGAACCCAGCGCTCTTTGTATTACGCTGTCCTGAACCCAGCGCTCTGTGTATTATACTCTCCTGAACCCAACACTGTGTGGATTAAACTCTCCTGAACTCAGCGCTCTGTGTATTATACTCTTCTGAACCCAGCACTCTGTGTATTACACTCTTCTGAACCCAGCACTCTGTGTAGTACGGTCTCCTGACCCCAGCGCTTTGTGTTTGTATGGTCTCCTGAACCCAGCACTCTGTGTATTATGCTCTTCTGAACCCAACGCTCTGTGTATTACACTGTCCTGAACCCAGCACTCTGTGTATTACACTCTTCTGAACCCAGCGCTCTGTGTATTACACTGCCCTGAACCCAGCACTCTGTGTATTACCCTTTTCTGAACCCAGCGCTCTTTGTATTATGCTGTCCTGAACCCAACGCTCTGTGTATTATACTCTCCTGAACCCAGCACTATGTGTATTATACTCTCCTGAACCCAGCACTCTGTGTATTACACTCTGCTGAACCCAGCACTCTGTGTATTACACTCTGCTGAACCTAGCACTCTGTGTATTACACTCTGCTGAACCCAGCACTCTGTGTATTACACTCTGCTGAACCCAGCACTCTGTGTATTACACTCTCCTGAATCCAGTGCTCTGTGTATTATACTCTCCTGAACCCAGCGCTCTGTGTATTACACTCTCCTGAACCCAGCGCTCTGTGTATTACACTCTCCTGAACCCAGCGCTCTGTGTATTACACTCTCCTGAACCCAGCGCTCTGTGTATTACACTCTCCTGAACCCAGCACTCTGTGTATTACACTCTCCTGACCCCAGCACTCTGTGTATTACACTCTCCTGAACCCAGTACTCTGTGTATTACACTCTCCTGACCCCAGCACTCTGTGTATTATACTCTCCTGAACCCAGCACTCTGTGTATTACACTCTCCTGAACCCAGCGCTCTGTGTATTACACTCTCCTGAACCCAGCGCTCTGTGTATAATACTCTCCTGAACCCAGCACTCTGTGTATTACACTCTCCTGAACCCAGCACTCTGTGTATTACACTCTCCTGAACCCAGCACTCTGTGTATTACACCCTCCTGAACCCAGCACTCTGTGTATTACACTCTCCTGAACCCAGCACTCCGTGTATGACACTCTCCTGAACCCGGTGCTCTGTGTATTACACTCTTCTGAACACTGTGTTATGCATTCCTGGTTTTATTGAACAATGTCCCTTTAAGACCCTCCCACTGTACATATGGTGTGGCGTGCTCCCCCACAGAAGGGGGGTTCTTGTACCTATTCTCTGAGAAGAAGAGCCCTGGGCCCAACCACACAAAAAAGAACAGGCAGCGCATCGGAAAGCAATTGGCCGACAGGGAGAACTCTCCCCTGGCCTGACTGGTCCTGCATTCCGCATGCGCTGCCTGGGCTGGGTGTTAGGATTAATAATGAGCACTGCGGGCAGTCCTAATGGAACCCTGGTATTCAGCTTCTGTAGTGTTGTGTTAGGTCTGTACAGCAGCGCCATTCAACCTCACCTTAGGGCGCGTCATGCACGGCGATGTAGGGCTCTTAAGGAAGCCTGGGACTTCCATAGCATTGGCCCTGTGCCGCTGTACCCTTTCACCTCAGGGCACACGCCAACACACAGCCCTTAAGGCCCACCAAAATCCTCAGCACCAGGCCCATAATGCTCCTAATCTGGCCCTGGGAGTCACTCATCATTTAGTGATAGGACTACAGATACCAGGGTGCCTTGGCGGAGCTCTGTAGCTTACGCATGTATTTGCAAATGTGTGCAGAATAAACCCCTGTTTTTAACGCATACTGTTTGACAGGTTGATTCAGTTGTCGGCGGGCTGGTCAGTAAGTAAGCTTGGAGTTTTCCTTGGATTTATCCTTGGCTTTTTTTCTATCATAGTGCAAACGTAGCTTGTCCTAAAGGAATATTATTATAATAAAGGGGACACTAAATAGACCCTATATGCCTTATTTCAAAAATAGGAACTTTGTACCTGGAGACAATACACTGGGTATAGAAAAATATCACTCCCTTTTAAAATAATCACATTTTGTTGCTTTACAGCCTGAAATTAAGACAGACAGTTTTTATTTTATCCAGCTGTATTTACTCTGGAGTGCAACTTCTAACATCCAAGTAAAAGATATAACACCGACATAACAGAAAAAAAAAAAAAATTAACATTATTACTGAATTGGAAAAAGGATCACCTATTCCTAAAAATTACTTTTAATCTCAATCAGGTGCAGCTAATCTCCTTCTCAATGGCACACAAAGCCATTTGACTTACACTGTGATCAGCTGTGGTCATTTTGATTAACTCAGCGTGAAAAGAGCTTTCCTGGAGCATTTCAGTCCCTGATAGTGCAATTGAAGCAAACAATCAACAATGGGTGGCAAGACACTGTCAAAAGATCTCCGGGATAAAGTTGTGGACAGGCACATGTCAGGAGATGGATACAAAAAAATTCAAAGGCTTTATCAATTCCTAGAGGCACAGTGTAGTCTATTATTAAGAAGTGGAAGGTATAACACAGTCCCTCCCTGGATCTGGACGTTACTCCAAACTGGATGAAAGCGCCATGAGGAAAAGGTGTTATGGTCAGATGAAACTAAACTTGAATTATTTGGCCTCAACACCAAATAATATGTCTGGCGGAAATCCAATACAGCTCACCTTCCAAATAACATCATTCCTACAGTAAAGCATGGAGGTGGTATTATAGTGTTATGGGGGGGGTTTCTCTGCAGCAGGGACTGGAGCACTTGTCAGGATAGAAGAAAAATGGATGGGGCAAAATACCATCAAAACTTTTGAGGAAAATCTGCTGCCCTCTGCCAGCAAGTTGTCAATGGTAAAAGGGATTACCTTTCAACATGACATTGACCCAAAGCACACAGCAAAAATGACACAAAGTGGTTGAAGGAGAAAACGTGAATGTCCTTGCATGTCAGAGCCCAGAATTAAACCCCATTGAAAATCTGTGGAATGGCTTGAAGACTGCAGTCCCCCAACGGTCACCATCAAATTTAACTGAACTTAAGCAGTTCTGCTAAGAAGAGTGCTGAGAAGAGTGGGCAAATATTGCAAAGTGTAGATGTACAAAGTTAGTAGAGACATATCCCAACAGACTAAAGGCTGTAATTAAAGCAAAAGGTGATTCAACAAAATACTGACACAAAGGGGTGATCCCTTTTCCAACTCAGTGATTCTGTTTTTGAATTATTATTTTTTTTCTGACATGTTGGTGTTATATCTATCACTTGGATGTTATAAGTTGCACTGAGTAAATGCAGCTGGATAAAACAAAAAATGTGTCTGTCTTCATTTCAGGCTGCAAAGCAACAAAATGTTATTATTTTAAAAGGAGGTAATTCTTTTCTATACCCACTGGATATTGTGAACATCACAGCAATTCACAGTTTGGTGGTGTACATGTTTATTAGATAGTACCCATTGGTAGCTAGAGTTCCTTTTTAAACGTGGCTGAGTTTAGATTTACAGAAGCTTGACCAATTTAGAAGTTTAAAGTATAACTAATGACATTTTTTTTTGTTTTGGATATCATGGAAAGGGACTAGAATACCTGTTAGCTTTTTATTGCTGTCTGTGCCCCAGTTAGAGAGATCCACTGTCTCTATTCGTCCAGTTTACCATTAGCACAGTGAGTGAAAGTAAAAGAAAATACAGAATTTTGTGTTGTCACCAGGAATAGAGGGGAAACCTTCCAATGGGGACACTAATTCTGGTGATTCCCTAACTTTTGAGGGATTTCCTTTCACTTCTCTGAGAAGCCTTGCTTGCTCTATTTAAAAATGGAAATAAAATCTTTGTTTTTTCTTCTAATTTAAGTGCTGCTAAAGCTGCACAGGAGGGTATGACTTGCCTTACAGGAGGACATCTCAGGAGCAATGTCAGCCAATAAGAGAGACAGACAGAAGAGAGGAAGAAAGGAGAAAATAAGGATGGCAGCCATTTTTCTGGAGAGGCAGGTGTGGTGTGCCCAGAGAGAGACAAACAGCTGATTATGTGTCTATTACAGGGTGGGTGTCCCTCTCCTGCTGGTGTCTCTTTTATCTGCACTCCTGATGGTCAGAGTTAGCCTGTAAAAGCATAGAATTTGAGTCTAGGACTATTCAAGATAAAGCAGCAGTGGGGAGAATTTGTAAAAAACCAAAAGGGGGTTGATGACTGAACACTTTCCACCACCTATAAAGTTGCCTAGAGAAGATAGTGCTGCATTTGAAACTGCTTCTACAGTCAGTGATTAGCTCTTCAGTGCCATTTGTTCTCAGTCCCTGCCCACATACAGTAAGAAGACAGCAGATTGATGCAATGCTTAATAGAGACTCTGATAGCCACAACTTCTTGGAACCTGCTTCCAGAACCTGCATTGTATATATATGTGATTGTGCCAGAAAGCAAAACATTGCATTGGCATCTACCCTCGGTTGCTAATTTGCTGTGGGTCTTTGTAAAGAAACAGTGCCTGATATTATTAAAGTACCATTAAAATACATGTGACTGTATGAAGGGACTAAAGCCGGCCATACACACACATCTTCTGTCTATCAGCAGCTGCAACCAATCATCCCTAGCCCCTTGATTAGTGTATTCTGAATACTCTACCCCAGTCTTTCTCAACCTTTTCAACACAGAGGAACCCTTGAAATAACTTTCTGATCTCAGGGAACCCCTTCTAAAAATGACTATGTCTACAACTCATGACACATTAGTGTGATGGTCAGTAGGAAGAATGTTCCTTACACTTGTGGTAATTGGGA
Source organism: Aquarana catesbeiana (assembly GCF_042186555.1). Classification (NCBI taxonomy): domain Eukaryota; kingdom Metazoa; phylum Chordata; class Amphibia; order Anura; family Ranidae; genus Aquarana; species Aquarana catesbeiana. The sequence continues at coordinate 182,336,508 of NC_133326.1, forward strand.
AGAATCCCCTCTTACAGATAACTAAAAATATCAATGGTGTCAGTGGAAACTCACTAAGAGGCAAACATTGCACATGCTCAAGGAACCCCTAGCAACCTCTAGAGGAACCCTAGACTTCCATGGAACCCTGGTTAAGAAACCCTGCTCTATCCCAACAAGGTGAAGGGGGATTTCTCCATTTACTTAGTTTGTGTGGATGACGTATTCTGCATTTTATTTATCATTCAGCCCACTGGCTGAATGAAAAAAAACTGACAGTGTACGGCCAGCTTTACACATTGCTGGCCAAGTCCAGGAAGGGCCACAGGGTGTAAACAGTCACCTATGAAAGTTTGACAAGTAACTTTTCCTGATATCTGTGGAAGATCATTCCTTACTCCTTGATTACTTCTTCCCAGCTCCCTCTTCTGCACTTGTGACTCCAAAAAGGACCTGCCGATCTCCAGTGTTCCAGGCTCCTATCGCAACTTGATGGAGTGGGAAGCTGCTTCAACCAACTTCAACTACACAACATCATCAGGGTGGATTACGTCCTAGACACCGTGTTAGCTGATTTATTAAGGGGACTGTGTTAAAAAATCCCCTTTAAGGACAGAGGCAGTTAGAGAAAATTATAACTGGGCATATGACCTAGCCAACTTATACTATTCTGCACTTGTAAAAAAAAAATGATTGTATGTGTGGATTTCAAAGTAAGATATTTGTTTAATAAGAGCTTCAACAGCCCTAACTCTGCCTGCTGTGAACATTTACATATATGTGTCCATATTTGGGAAGTGATGCCAGTGCTATCCCCACCTATTTGGGGATAGAAAGGGTGGGGGGATAAAATTAAAAGAGATGAGAATTCCCTGTGCCATCAGTGGTGCCTAGGGAAGAATGAAAATTGGAAGCTGTCATTTAAAGAAGTGTTAGAAATAGTGTTCTTTAAATGATATTCGCCAAACACAGGACCAAAGGGCTATTGTCCAAAGGAACAAACAGCCAAAGATTGACAAAACCTAGGTTCAGAACGAACCATCATCTCATCCCTAGGTATCACCAGTGGTGGAATGTAGAAGGACGCTACAATCAAATCCAGCCTCTTACAAAGGTGGACCGAACTGGTTTCATGGGTTCTACCTCTTCTTCATTAGTGGTGATAGGTGGCTTCTCCTCCTAGATTGAGCAGTGCTGACATAATGACATATGAGTGATACTAAGGCTTACCATACATGAGTAATTTTTTTCTTTTTAATCAACCAGCGAGTTGAATGAAAGAAAGTGACTTGATTCCCCTGTCCACACACTCAGTGTGGATGAGGGAATCCTCCCGCTACGCTATCGTATTCTGATAGCAGGGATACTTCCCACTGATCAAGAGAAATTTGTCCAACAGGCTGGTTGTACACAAGTCAATCAATATATTGACTTGTGTATACCCAGCCTGCGTATACATAGATTGAAATAAATCCAAGTCCTTGCTAAACTGGCTTAAGTTCAGGAGTACAGAGGGCTCAGACTGTGTGATGGTGTGCCCTAGGGTTTGTCCATAAGAGAGCCTGGGCTTTCAGGAAGTGAGTTGACTGACCCTGACCATCATTCAACCCACAAGAGGACTGGAATTAAGCATCTGGAGGTGACAGTGCCAAGGAGGTGAAAAGAATTTCAGGGAGAGCTTATGTTCTTTTAAACAGTAGCCAATTTATTTTTAATTATTTTGTTATGATGAGGTTCTGCTTTATGAAACAACCAAAAACTACAATGGTTAATTGAAGCAGGCATCAACAGCATTTTACAACACTCCTTATATTAGGCCTAAAATCTATGACGTAAGGGATGGGACATTGGTTACTAAATCTTTTGAGTTACAGTAAAGGCCACAGTAATGGTCCACTCTAGCTTTCTCGTGTCATTTATACATAAATTCACAGTTATTCTACCTTCTACTACATTATGGGTTGGAAAGCATACCTTGTTATCTTAAGTATTTGAGTTTACTTTCATAGCTACAGCCTTAAAAATTGCAGCTTAGCAACACTGTTTCTCAGATGTAATGACATTTTACGCTGTCAATGAAAGATCACTATCTAATTTTTGCATAATAACTGGTTAAATACAGTAAGAGTAAAACCAGCAGTAGTAAGTCTACTATAATCAGAGATTTGCCAATTCTTCAAACTAGAATACTGAGGTGTAGCTCCATTATTAAAAGAAACACAATTATATTCTGTAGATGATATTTGTAAAAGTATGTATGTCTATTAACAGTAGACGTGTAAAACAAATTGTGTGTGTGAATGACAACCTTTGGATTTCAGTAATAACGAGAGGAAAAAGACAAGGGTGGGGGGGATTCAATAAAGCTGCTGCTCAACTTTTCTGGCGTTAATCCCTTTTTTGTAATGTATAATGCCCCGTACACAAGGTCGGACTTTGTTCGGACATTCCGACAACAAAATCCTAGGATTTTTTCCGATGGATGTTGGCTCAAACTTGTCTTGCATACACACGGTCACACAAAGTTGTCGGAAAATGGGGGGAGTTTTGCTTCAGTTCTAAACAAATGTAATGATATGTTGATTAGAATACTTCAGCATCAGCATTATCCTCCCTTGTGTTTAGCATGCTATATCCCATTAGTGTATGCTGTCATGCTTGTGTCAGGAAAATGGAAAATTGTATACTTACCTGATGGTTATTTTCCATTCTTGATGAATAAGCATGACAACTAGGGATGTATTGAACAACCCCCCCGGTTCGATCCGCACCAGAAAATGTAAACAGACCACGCGAATCCTATTAAAGTCTATGGGACACGAACACGAAAAATCAAAAGTGCTCATTTTAAAGGCTTATATGCAAGTTATGGCAAGTTATTGTCATAAAAAGTGTATGGGGACCTGGGTACTGACCTAGAGGACATGTATCAACGCAAAAAAAAGTTTTTAAAACCTTTTTTTTTTAGGAGCAGTGATTTTAATAATGCTTAAAGTGAAACATTAAAAATGAAATATTCCTTTACATATCGTGCCAGGGGGTTCCCTTAGTCTGCCTGTAAAGTGGCACATCTGTGCAATGTGTAGATCAGTGCCACAGCAAAATTACATTTCTAAAGGAAAAAATGTCATTAAAACTTGCTTGCAGCTGCAATGTATTGCCAACTCCCAGCAATATAGATGAAAATTCAAGGAAAAATTTGGCATGGGTTCCCCCCTCGGGTCTGAAATGGATTTTAAGGGGGAACTCCACACCAAAATTAAAAAAAAAAAAAAATGGCGTGGGTTCCCCCTCAAAAATCCATACTAGACCCTTATCTGAGCATGCAGCCTGGAGGACAGAATGGGGGGTGGGTCAGCGCCTGCCCCCCCCATGTCAATGTACTCCCTACCCATTCACATGGGGGGGCAGGATCTGAGGGACTGGGAGACAAGCAGACTAAGGACATGGATTACTGAAACCATGTCCTGTGGTCTAATGAAATCAAGAAAAACTTATTTGGTTCAGGTGGTGTCAAGCGTGTGTGGCGGCAACCAGGTGAGGAGTACAAAGACAAGTGTGTCTTGCCTACATTCAAGCATTGTGGTGGGAGTGTCATGGTCTGGGGCTACATGAGTGCTGCCAGCACTGGGGAGCTACAGTTCATTGAGGGAACCATGAATAGCAACATGTACTGTGACATACTGAAGCAGAGCATGATCCCCTCCCTTCAGAGACTGGGCCGCAGGGCAGTATTCCAACATGATAACGACCCCAAACACACCTCCAAGATGACCACTGCCTTGCTAAAGAAGCTGAGGGTAAAGGTGATGAACTGGCCAAGCAGGTCTCCAGACCTAATCCCTATTGAACATTTGTGGGGCATCCTCAAACGGAGGGTGGAGGAGCGCAAGGTCTCTAACTTCCACCAGCTCTGTGATGTCATCATGGAGAAGTGGAAGAGGACTCCAGTGGCAACCTGTGAAGCTCTGGTGAACGCCATGCCCAAGAGGGTTAAGGCAGTGCTGGAAAATAATGGTGGCCACACAAAATATTGACACTTTGGGCCCAATTTGGTCATTTTTACATAGGGCTGTACTCACTTTGGTTGCCAGCGGTTTAGACATTAATGGCTGTGTGTTGAGTTTTTTAAGGGGACAGCAAATTTACACTGTTATACAAGCTGTACACTCACTACTTTACATTGTAGCAAAGTGTTATTTCTTCAGTGTTGTCACATGAAAAGATATAATAAAATATTTACAAAAATGTGAGGGGTATACTCACTTTTGTGAGATACTGTATATATACTGAACTGTCTGCACACCACTAACTAACCTGCCTAATCTAGCCCAAGTTCTCTCAATCTCCTCCACATATCACGCTACATACGGCCACCGTGTAAGCAGCCTTATATAGTGTGGGGCATGGACTTAGCCCCCTGAGCCACTCTGCCTTTGGCCAATCATGGCTCTCACAGCAGATCGTGCTGTGATTGGCCAAAGCATGCAGGTCAGGTGCCATACCCATGCTTACATACTGTCATGTTAATGCATCAGGAAAGGAAAATTGCCATCAGGTAAGTATACAATTTTCTGTTTTGCTGCTGTTGTCTTCCAAGAATGGCATAAAATACTTTAAAAAAAAAAAACTGAGAAAACTAACCAAGAAAAGCACTTTGTTTTAATTGTTTTTGCAAAGGAAAGACTATTACTAAATATATACTTTCATATGTGTTACTTGTGTTAAAATGAAAAAAAAAAATAAAAAGGTTACATTGTTTTTAGCTGCAGCAGACTGTAAAGTTACCTTTATTGCTTACATTTTAACCAGTTCAACTCTACCTAAAGACTAAAGCAAATTTTAAAAGTAAATGGGCCTATCAATTTGGTGATGACTTTGCCATTAATTAAATATTACATTTATCATTGGGGGGGCTGCCATCACTTTAGTTTTGTCTTGCAAAAATATCTTTTTTTAATGATGTAAAAAGTTAGCTTTTTTTCTACTTTTTAACCAGTATTAAATATAAAACAACTAGTGTTAGGCTGGGACAGTGCTGACAGGGGGAATCCCTCCTGCCAAGCGATTGTCTGCTTCTGGTGGGGGTCAGGGGAAGCCATGCTTGCCGGGATAGCAGCCGCTAGCCATAATCGTAAGAGAATCCGGCAGGTTGGTTGCACCCAAGTTGATCGATCGAATCGTCCGAGATTCAAACTGTGTGTGGGCGGCTTTACTGTAGATAAATGTGACCAGAACTTACCTCCAAAATACTGCAAAACCTCTGAACCATCATCAGTAGTGTAATGGATACTGAGGCCCTATTCAGATATCACGTAGTGGGAACAAGCGTTCCCATTTGTGACTTTTAAAGTGTGATTTATACGCATTTCCACGTGTCACGTATAGGGAAGCCTATACACTTCAGTGGGCTGCCCTATACATGTTTGTCACCCAAAAAAAGCTCCTGCATTTTGGGCAGCAAACTTTGAGCAATTTTTAAACATGTGTTTTGGCATGATTGCTGCGTGATTCTATCGCATGCCAATTGGGGCAAAATCACACAACCTTCTGGGTACCATTAAGAATAATGCCACCCAAACACATTCTGCCACAGTGATCACAAGATGCAGAGCCAATCGGCTCTGTACACTGTGTTTGTGATCTGAGCCACCTGGGGTCTAACAAGCTGAGTGCCAATCATATCCATAAAGCATGTAACTATGGCTGCTCCTATGCCCAGCGGCTGCCAATCATACCCAGCCTATGTGCCTGAGCAGCCTGCTTTCAGCTGCTGCAGAGAGAGACACACAGGACATTGTTCCTGTAATTGCATCACTTGCAGCAACGTTCATCCTCCCTGTCCTGCCCACATCTGATTCCCCCTGCTTCCCGGGACCCTCTAGGTGCCCGTGCCCCATATAGGAGGACTGGTGGTAACCCTTCTTTAGCACCCCTGCCAAGGGTACTCCTACTGAATGACCACTCCCTGAGCTAAACTAAATGGAAATTTTTAAGATGGAATATCCAAATATTTTTGAAATAAAAAAGAAAATGTGAGATCCGGACAAGGAAGAGGCCCCTATAGATTGACTAATGTATCAAGCCAGTAGAGTGTATATGCAATTGTTTTATTGGTGGGCATATCTTGCCCTGATTTCTATGTATTGTTCATATTTTAATCAGATTGTAATAAAACATTTAGTTTTTTTTATGGTGGCTTCATGATGTGCCAATAAAGTCTGTGTAGAGGGGCCCAGTGGGGGATCACTCCCTTGTCCGGTCCTCACATTTCTTTTTCATTTCACTCCCTGAGCTGTTATCACCTGAATAAGGGAAAGGTCAGGGATAGCAGTGACATTATTGACCATAGAGGGCCATGGTTCTGCAGAGGAACTCCCCTGTTGTTCCTCCCTGTGCAACTAATGGTGTCTGTCTGCATTACAGCCCTGGTAGTATAGGCACAAGGGGCTACAGCTACTGCTATTTGATAAGCCCACAAATCACTGAGCACCATTAAAATATGTCCAGCTCATACACGAAGCCCACTGACAACTTCAGTGATCAGTGAACTTGCACTCCCATTCATTACAGTGAAACATTTTGTCAGTCTTCAATAAAACTCCCTCAGTCTCCTCATCCTTTTTTACATACACATCTTCGATCTCTTGGTTTCTAATAGTCACATTCAGTCAATCTGATCTCTAGCATATACATGCTTACCATCAATATCTTAAATTGGATCTCTGAAGACATGTATCCAATCAGTCTAATCCTAAAACATCTACACATATCAGCTCAATCTAATCTCTTAACACAAACACAGACACAGACATCCCAATCTGCAAAAACTAATTTCAGGGAGGTGGCAAGCTCATTTCAGGGAGGTCATACTCCGTGCCACCATTCCCACATTCATAATAAAATACTATAATAAAATAATACTTTAAAGATAATTAATAATATAATGCCATAATAAAAAAAACTTTAAAAGATAATGTTGTGTCACACTCACCAACAATGCACCCTCACTGTGCCCATCTGCAGCCTTGTCAGTGCCCATCAATGCAGCCTCACCGTGCCCATCAATGCAGCCTCACTGAGCCATCAATGCAGCCTCACTGAGCCATCAATGCAGCCTCACTGTGCCCATTTGCAGCCTCATCAGTGCCAACACTGCAGCCTCACTGTGCCCATCTGCAGCCTCACTGTGCCAACAATGCAGCCTCATCAGTGCCCATCAATGCAGCCTCACTAAGCCATCAATGCAGCCTCACTGTGCCCATCTGCAGCCTCATTAGTGTCAACAATGCAGCCTCACTGTGCCAACAATGCAGCCTCACTGTGCCCATCTGCAGCCTCACTGTGCCCATCTGTATCCTCATCAGTGCCCATCTGCAGCCTCACTGTGTCCACCTGCAGCCTCACTGTGCCAACAATGCAGCCTCACTGTGCCAATCTGTTTCCTCATCAGTGTCCATCTGCAGCCTCGCCAGTACCTTGATTACACACAGCCGGTGTCTCCTGCTGTGTCATGCAGCTGCAGTCTTAACTGTTCCGTGGCCATCCACTGTAACAAAGCCCCGCCTCCTCATCCATGATAGACAGTCATCTGAACACAGATACAATGCTGGGAAATTGAATCAGTGTTCCGTCTATTATGGATGAGGAGGCGGGGCTTTGTTACAGTGGACGGCCGCCGAACAGTTAAGACTGCAGCTGCATGACACAGTGGGAGACACCCGCTGTTTGTGATTACTCCAGGCTGAATGGCAGCGCAGGCTCAGCACTCGTGGGTGTCCGTGAGCACGCTGTCAATAGCAGGAGTATCCCGCGAGTCGTGGGAGACTTGCGATGTCTGCAGACATAAACACACATATATACAGACAGCCCATTTAATTTTCATTGGGCCCACTTATGAGCTCCCTTGAAAGCTGATGTCCATATACTCTGATCTCCACAATATAAACGCACTTCTTTAACCCTTCTAATATTTACAACATATCTTCAACCCCTCTAATCTGTTCTCTAACACTCACACTTTCATGTACCAGCAATCTACTTTATTTTTAACACATATACATCCAATCTGATCAGTAAAACACACAAATCTCTATAAATGTGACAGGCGAGCGGAGACTGTGAAAAAGTGGCAGGTTGTGTAGTTTTTTTCGTGTCTCTGTTTTCGGTAATGTATAGGTTTGGGGGTGGATGAGTTTTGAGGGGTCTATTTACCATATTGAATGCAGTTTGCCTTTTCCTAGATATCTGTAGCTGAAAAGAACATGCCACATCTGCGATAATAGCGTCACCCAGATAGCAAGCATGTGGCTTTTAACATAACCTGTCATTTGCTTAACATATGTTTATCATAATCTGTCGTTTTCTTAAAGCTGAATTCCAGGTATTGTGACAGTGTGATGTCCTGCCACTGTGGAAATGTAAGAGAAAATAGCACAGGATTCCCATTAGGGCTTAATGCAAACTTCCAGACTATCGTTTCTGAGAGGAGAAAACTGTCTTTTTGTTTTTTCTCTGGATTCTGTAGTCCCTGATTGGAGCCTGGAGCTTGAATGTTTTAAAGTGTCTTGGGTGGGAAGCAGTGACGGCTGGTGGGTTCCTCTTTTGGGGGCAGCAAACAAACAACATCCCCCCAGCCACTGAAGCAGCATCCCCCCGGCACTTACCCGCTCGTGTGGCGGCACCTCAGATGTCCTCTCCTCCAGCTTTCTCTGCCATGTGTCTCCTCTTCCACCAAAGCGCTAGGCATCCAATAGGATCGCCTGATGCTTTGGCCAATCGGGAAACAGGTCTCACAGATCTGCCTCCTGATTGGCGGGGAGGAACTTTATTGTTATAATAGCAAAAATTATTCGCTATGATCACACAACTGGGTGGGCTCAGAGCGCAATGCTCTGCACTCCAAGACCACGCTTTTTTGAAGCCTATTACAGCCTCTGGCTCTAATCAGGTGCTTCAAAAAACACCCATCCTGCATTGGAATCCATGGTCCGGCGCCATGATATGTAGATCAGGGGGCCGGACGCATGGATAGGGGAGGCAGCGCCCGTGTATTTTTCTCAATGATTTTATGATTGGATGAGGTGGAAATGGTGACATCACAGCCTCACCTCTCCACATCAGCCAATCAGAGAACACTTTGCATCCACTAAGAAAAATGCAAAGCATGCTCTGAATGGTGCCTGTGTCAAGTGAGCAACACGGAACTCGTAAAAAAGCGAGGATCACTGCAAGTATGGAATATGTACAGTTTGGTCCAAGCCTGATCAATGTAACTATGCAAAAATACACCTGCCTGGAACTCAACTTTAAAGGGCTATTAAAAGCTATTTAAAAAAACAAACATGTCATACTTACCTGCTCTGTGCAGCAGTTTTTGTCCTCTTCTCGGGTCCCCTGCCCGCACTCCTGGCCCCTCCCTCCTGCCGAGTGTCACCAAGCAAGCAGCTTGCAATGGAGACACCCAAAGAGGCTCGCTCTCTGCATGTCCATTCAGACATGGAGCCATGGCTTGGTCCCGCCCCCTCTCTCTCCTCCTTGGCTCACTGGCTGTGATAGCATATTGCTCCCACTGCTGTCTCAGCCAATGAGGAGGGAGAGTCGCCCTCGGGCACATCACTGGATCAAGAGGGAGCTCATGTAAGTATTGGGGGGGGGGCTGCTGCACACAGAAGGTTTTTTACCTTCATGCATGAAGGTAAGAAAAAACCTTCAGCCTTTAGAACCACTTTAAAATTTGCAGTTGAAAAGAAGATGTGACATCTGTAACAATGACAACCGTGAATGTGGGAAAACACACATATGTACACGGTATATTAAAAAAAATCCTTGTAAGCCATTATCTATTGCATTTTTTAACTTCCTGTTTACAGAGTTTTTTTAAATCAAATGTTTACTTTTTTCTCCTGAAATTCCACAAAATGTCTGCTTTAAAACAATATACAGTTTTAGGGCATTTAATGGATGTGATAAATGCGTATACGAATTTTATTGCATCACCAGAAAAACAAGAAAAGGTAGCCTGGTTACTGGAGGTACGAACTGTCCATGAAGATCTGACAGTGAAAGGGTTAACCACAGCTGTGTTGTCATTTGCTTGATTTTTGTAGCTGAAAAGAAGTGTCATCTGAGAGAATTGCAACTCTCAGGGGTTGACCTCTAAATATGTGGTTTGTAACAACTCGGAATAAGTTACCAATTACTGGTTATTAACCACTTCAACACCAGGCCTATTCTGACACTTCTCACATAAATGGAAAAATCTACATTTTCTGCTAGAATATTACTTAGAACCCCCAAACATGATAAATATATATATATATATATATATATATATATATATATATATATATATATATATATACAGTAGGAAAGTATTCAGACCCATCCCAAGTATTCGTCCCAAGTGTCTTCCATTTAAGGATTATGGAGGCCACTGTGCTCTTAGGAACCTTAGGTGCAGCAGAAATGTTTTTGTAACCTTGGCCAGATCTGTGCCTTGCCACAATTCTGTCTCTGAGCTCTTCAGGCAGTTCCTTTGACCTCATGATTCTCATTTGCTCTGACATGCACTGTGAGCTGTAAGTTCTTATATAGATAGGTGTGTGGCTTTCCTAATCAAGTCCAATCAGTATAATCAAACACAGCTGGACTCAAATGAAGGTGTAGAACCATCTCAAGGATGATCAGAAGAAATGCACAGCTCCTGAGTTAAATATATGAATGTCACAGCTAAGGGTCTGAATACTTAGGACCATGTGATATTTCAGTTTTTCTTTTTTAATAAATCTGCAAAATTGTCAACAATTCTGTGTTTTTCTGTCAATACGGGGTGCTGTGTGTACATTAATGAGGAAAAAAATTAACTTGATTTTATTGATGATAATAATAATGATTTTAGCAAATGGCTGCAATATAACAAAGTGGTGGGTGTTGCAATTTCTTATGTCACACGGTATTTGCTCCACATTTTTTCAAATGCAAAGCAGTGAATTTTAACCACTTAAGCCCCGGACCATTTGGCTGGCCAAAGACCAGAGCACTTTTTGTGATTCGGCACTGCGTTGCTTTAACTGTCAATTGCGCAGTCTTGCGACGTGGCTCCCAACCAAAATTGATGTCCTTTTTTTCCCACAAATAGAGCTTTCTTTTGGTGGTATTTGACCACCTCTGCTTTTTTTATTTTTTGCGCTATAAACAAAAAAACAGCAACAATTTTTTTAAAAAAGCTATAGTTTTTACTTTTTGCTATAATAAATATCCCCAAAAAATATATATAAAAAAAAATTTCCTCAGTTTAGGCCGATACGTAATCTTCTATATATTTTTGGTAAAAAAAATAGCAATAAGCGTTTATTGATTGGTTTGCACAAAAGTTATAGCGTCTACAAAATAGGGGATAGTTTTATGACATTTTTATTAATAATTTTTTTTTACTAGTAATGGCGGTGATCAGCGATTTTTATCGTGACTGCGACATTATGGCGGACAGATCAGACACTTTTGGCGCTATTTTGGGGCCATTCACATTTATACAGCGATCAGCGCGATTAAAAATGCATTGATTACTGTGTAAATGTGACTTGCAGTGAAGGGGTTAACCAGGAGGGGGCGCTGCAGGGATTAAGTCGCTTCTTAAAGTGATTGTAAACCCACTTTTTGAACTTCTACCTATAGGTAAGCCTAGAATAAGGCTTACCTATAGGTAGTGGAAATATCTCCTAAACGTGCGCCGTTTAGGAGATATTTCACTTGTAGTCCGCCACAAATTCCAACGGCACATGCGCGAGGAAGAAACTAAACTAAGTGCCGTTTCTTCCCTAGCCTATGCCGTTAATCGCGGCTCCCGTGCGCATGTGTGGGAGTTACATCACACGGCTCCGGCAAATCACAGAGCCTGAGTCCGCAGCCCGGAAAGAAGAGGGCCAGAAGATGGACGCTGCCCACACAGGGGACATCACTGGATTCTTTTGCAGGTAAGTGGCACATAATGGGCTAGTATGCGATGCATACTAGCCCATTATGCTTTTCATTTGCAGGCTGCAGCAGTGAGCAAAAGAGGAAGTAAAACCCATCAGGGTTTACTTCCTCTTTAAAGGGCAATGTACAGGTACGTTACTCTGCTTGTACATGCCATTCTGCCGCAGTATATGTGCGTGAGGCGGTCGGCAAGCGGTTAATGCACAAAATCACAATATGATGCCCAATTGTTTGTTAACAACAAATAAAAGATGATGTTCCGCCGAGTAAATAGATACCTAACATGTCACACTTTAAAATTGTGCACCCTTGAGGAACGGTTCCAAACTTTGGTACTTAAAAATCTCCAATAGGTGATGCTTTATAAGCCTTTACAGGTTACCAGTTTAGCGTTACACAGGAGGTCTGGTGTTAGAATTATTGCTCCCACTATATTGTTTGTGGCGATAGCTCACATGTACGTGCACAACTCAAGTATGCAATTGTCCTTGTGCGCAAGCACAGGGGAACGGGGGCACTTTCAATTTTCTTAAATGATTTATTTTACATGTTTAACTTTTACACTGTCTCTTTACATTTTTTTTATTTTAGTCCTGGGCTCCCCGGTGGGACGGGAGAGCCCGGGAAGGTGACAGAAGGCGGCGGGAGGGTGGGGACCATCCACTGCATGTAAAAGCAATCCACCTGCTTTTTAAGCCACTCGGATTGCTTTTACACTTTTCAGCATCATGAAGTGTAAAAAACAATACCAGGGTCATGACTGCCATGGCCACAGTATAACCTCTTCAGCCAGAGGACGTATGGGTACATCTGCGACATTGGTGACTCCCATAGAGTACGCAAGTGGGGTCACTCCTACATACAGTATGTGGTATGTGACAAATCAAAATAAACTGGTCTTCATAGTTTTGATGTAACATGTTAAGACAGACCTGTGCTTGGGTGAAAATTATGGTGGCAAAAGTGCATTTTGATAATTTTTTTTCCCAAATTCCCTATTTGTGATAGAATAGCAGATGATTAGCACAGACTGCTGATATTTTTGGTTCTTTCTGGTCTCTTCTTACAGGGAATATCTGGGTTTGGGGAGGTGAAAAATGTTTTGGGGTTTATTCTAAAAATTCAATAAACATATTGAAACAGAAAAATGTTTTGGGGGTCCATTTCACATGTTGAACTTAAAGCGTTTGTTATCCCAACACTTCATATTCCTAATATGTGCCTGCTGTACCATGTACTTGTATGAGAAAGTATCCTGTTCTCTTTGTATGGCTTCCTTTATGTGAAATCTCTGGTGTTCCTGCTAGCCCATCTGCTTCCCTATTAAAAACTGACCATACTAAGCAGGAGAAGACATCATGGTCAAGTCTCCAGATATGCTGGGATCTCAGTGTGCTCTTCTCCAATAATCAGACTTGCCCTGACACACCTGCTACACAGCCATTCACTGGGAAGCTCAGTGTGCTACTGCTTCTTATGCTGTGAGAACAGAGAGAATGTGATCATTTATTAAAAAAAAGGTATTTATAAGGGTTTTCTATACTATCATCTATACACAAAGGTTTTGCCTTTCATTTCTATTCAACTGAATGGGTTGTTTTACAAGGGGATCGTTTACAATCACTTTAACTTGTCATTCATTTAATATCCGCAACTGAAAAGAAGTGAATGTGTGAGAGTGGCGAGTCCCAGAAGTGATGTACACAGGCTGACCTCTACATATGTGGTATGGAACAACTCAGAATAAACTGCTCTGTGATAGAACATGTTGGGTAGTTCTGTGCTACTGTGAGAATTTCAGTGGAAAAATGTGCATTTTTTACTTTTTTTTTCCAAAATTCTGAGACTTTACTATTAAGGTCCTTTCACACAAGCCAGATTGCCACCAAAAAACTGATACAAAGAAAAATGTGAAAACTGAATCCTTTTGCAGCAGTTTACCTCCGTTTTTTTTTTTTTTTTGTCTTCTGTTTTGTGTTTTTTTTTTTTTTTTTTTATGTAGAATTTCTTGCAGAATATAATCATATAGGTGTACAGAAGTATAGACAAAAGGATATGCTTTTCGTCTAAAATGAATGTAAATTGATGTATGCAAACATCACATCCATTTTCATCGGAAAAAAGACACAAACTTTTTCTCTTTTTTTTCTGCGGACATAAACAGATTCGAATATAAGATGATGTAAACAGATGTCTGTCCATTTAAATCTGCTCACCCATAGACATAAATTGTGGTCCTGTCTGGATCCATCTGAAAAACTGACTGACAGATCCAGACTGAATGTCTTTGTGGAGAATAGGAAAAGCAACAGGGACAGAACTTGTTTTGTGTAGCCTTTTTTAATCTTTTGCATTTTTTCCCTATACATTTGCTGTTTTCACTTAATTTACAAGGCTACAATGTGGACAATGATGGGTTAAACGCAGTATCTAAACTCCTATCCATGTATCCATTTAAGGGCTCATTTACACCACAATCCCTGCGTTTCTTTGCATGTCTCTGCACGTGCGTTTACATTCTGTTATTATTTATTAGAATTTTTTTTACTAAGTTGGGTTTACATGCATTTGCAGTGTGTTCATGTGTGTTTATGTCTTTGCAATTATTTTCAGTGTGTTAAAATGTGTTTTTAGTGCGTTGCAGTGCATTATTTATTTATTTTTTATTTATTTAAATTTTTTTACTTTTTTTTTTTGTGTTTGCAGTGCATTTACATTCGTTTGTGTGTGTTCACATGTGTTTCTGCATTAGTTTGCAATGTGTTTTTAGTGCATTCGAGGTGCATTTTTTAGAATTTTTTTTTATTTATTTGAATTTTTCGGGCGTTTGTGTGCATTTATGGTAGATGTTTTTTGCGGTGCATCCATGTGTGTTTGCAGAATTGCAGTACATTTACATGTGTTTGTGTGTGTTCAAATGCATTTGCGGTGTGTTCACATGCATCTCTGCATGTGTGTTTACAATGCTTTTTCATGTCTTTTCAGTGCATTTTTTTAATATTTTTTTTATCTATATTAATTTTGTACTTTATTTTATTTTTTATTTCAGGTACTTATATAGCGCTGTCAATTTACGCAGCATTTTACATATACATTGTACATTCACATCAGTCCTTACCCTCAAGGAGCTTACAATTTAACAGCTTCAGCCCCAGAAGATTTTACCCCCTTCCTGACCAGAGCACTTTTTGTGATTTGGCACTGCGTCGCTTTAACTAACAATTGCGCGGTCGTGTGACATTGCACCCAAACAAAATTGACGTCCTTTTTTTCCCCACAAATAAAGCTTTCTTTTGGTGGTATTTGATCATCTCTGCGGTATTTGTTTTTTGCGCTATAAAAAATGACAATATTGAAAAAAACGCAATATTTTTTACTTTTTGCTATAATAAATATCCCCAAAAATATCTAAAAAAAAAAAATTTTTTTCCTCAGTTTAGGCCGATATGTATTCTTCTACATATCTTTGATAAAAAAAAATCGCAATAAGCGTATATTGATTGGTTTGTGCAAAAGTTATAGCATCTACAAAATAGGGGATAGATTTATAGCATTTTTATTATTAATTTTTCTTTTTACTAGTAATGGTGGCGATCTGCGATTTTTATCGTGACTGCGACATTTTGGTGGACACGTTGGACAATTTTGACACATTTTTACAGCGATCAGTGCGACGCATTACAGCGATCAGTGCGATTAAAAATGCTTTGATTATTGTAAAAATGTCACTGGCAGTGAAGGGGTTAAGTGTGTCCTAACTGAAGGGGTCGAGGGGACTGTGCAGGGGAGATGACAGATCGCTGTTCGTACTCTGTATGAACAGACGATCTGTCACTTCTCCCCTCAGAGAACCGGAAACTGTGTGTTTACACACACAGTTCCCCGCGTCTCAGCGGCGATTGCGGTAGCCCAGCGGTGATCGAGACCGCCAGGCACTCGCATCGGCTCGGGGGCGAGCGCGCGCCCCTAGTGGCCACAGGGCAAAGCGACATTACATAACATCGTTTCACCCAGCCGTGCCATTCTGGCGCAGTACAACTGCGGCGGCTGGTGGGCAAGTGGCTAAGGTCCCTAATTAACATAAATACTAGGGCCAGTTTAGAGGGGATCCAATTAACCTACCAGCATGTCTGGTGTGGGAGGAAACCCACACAGGCACAGGGAGAACATGCAAAGTCCAGGCAGATGGTGTAATGGTTGGCATTCAAACCAGCAACTCTTTTGCTGCTAGATGAGAGGGTTATCTACTCCACCACTGTGCCACCCAACTTTATTGCGTTTATGTGCATGGGTGCGATGCACCCAATGTGTGTTTGGGGTATGTTTACAAGCGCTTGTGTTTGTTCAAATGCATTTGTAATGTGACTGTTCACATGTGTTTATGTGTGTTTTCAGTGTGTTTGCAGTGCATTTTTTGGAATTTTTAAAAAATTTATTTGAATTGATGTACTTTTTTGCATTTGCGTGCATTTACATGTGTTTGCATTGCATCCACGTGTGTTTGTGGTGTGTTTACGAGTGTTTGTGTGTTCAAATGCATTTGCGGTGTGTTCACATGCGTTTTTGCATATGTGTTTACATGTATTTCCAATGCATGTTCAGTTCTTTTACATTTTTTCTCAGTGTGTTCTCAGTGCATTTTTGAAATAAATATATAATTTTTATTATTGATTTTTTAAATTTTTTTTCTGTTTGTGTGCATTTACATGTGTTTGCGGCGCATCCATGTGTGTTCGCAGTGTGTTCACATGCATGTGCAGTGCATTCTGGTGCAGAAAAATGCAGCATGATGTACTTTTTTGTTAAAGTACTGCAATGGTGTAAACAAGGCTCATTAAAATACATTCACTTTTTTTGCCCATGCGTTTGTACTGTGTTTACACTGCATTTAAAAACACACTTGGCTACATCTCCTGCAAACAAGCCCTATTACAATATATAGTTTTAGGGGGCTTGGAAGAATATTTCAATGTGTATAAGGCCCCTTTCACACTTGTGCGACTTCTGTGCAAAGTCACATGACAAGTCGTACCCCGTGATTTCCAAGGAGAACCATTCATATCTGTGCGACTTCAAGTCACACCGACTTTAAAGTAGTCCCTTTAATACTTTGGTCTGACTTTGATGCGAGTTGAGGTCCATAGATCTCAAGTTTACACAGGCGTTCCCTGAAATCGCGGCAAAATCGCTGCAGCGAAATCGCGGTAAAATCACAGCAAAATTGCGTAACTTTGAAGTCGCAGTAGTGTGACTTAGCCTTATGCTGGCCTACACTATACAAAAAATTGGCCAAACCCATTTTCGAAAAACGAAAGAGCAAACGATAGTGCCATCATGTAATGACCGATAAATCATTCAGTGGACATAAATGAATCAATTTTTTGTTTGTTTTTTTACATATACCTAGTGCAAACAGTTCGGATGGGAAACACATTAACCTTTCAATGTATCATTCGTTCAGCAGAAATTTTCCATTACTTGTCCTTCGTTTTTTCGGCTCAAAAATGTCCCAACGATTACCGATTTTGTGCCCATGAATTGGCCGAAAAACGAACAAACTGGCCAAATGACCAAATTTCGGCCAATTTTTTGTATAGTGTATAGCCAGCATAGGGTTAGGCTCATTGAAATACATTCACTTTTCTTGCATATGCATTTGTACTGCGTTCATACTGAATTTAAAAACGCACCGGCTGCATCTGGTGTAAACGAGCCCTAAAGCAATGGGGGTTTGGAAGGAGATTTCAATGTGTATAAGACCCCTTTCACACTGAGGGCGTTTTGCAGGAGCTATAGCGTTAAAAATAGTGCCTGCAATCCGCCCTCAAACGCCTGAGGGTTTTCACACTGTAGCGGTGTGCTGGCAGGACGTCAGGAAAAGTCCTGCCAGCAGCTTCTTTGGAAGCAGTGCGTTTACTGCTCCTCCACCGCTCCTCCCCATTGAAATCAATGGGGCAGCGCTGCGATACCGCCAGCAAAATGCCGCTATTGCGGCGCATTGTGGGCAGTTTTAACCCTTTCTTGGCTGCTAGCGGGGGGTAAAAGCACCCCCCCGCTAGCGGCCGAAATGCCCTGCAAATCCGACTATAAAACGCCGCTAACAATAGCGGAGTTTTACCGTCGGCGCTATGGGCTGCTCGGTGTAAAAGGGGTCTAAGACTTTTTTTTGTATAAGCAGGAAACCGAGAGGTACAAAGTATGTTTGGTTTATGTCTTTGTTTTCTATTTGACTTTGTACTTTATGATATGATATGGACTAATTTGTTATATTTGATTGAAAAGTATTTGATTGAAAAAAAAAAAAAAACATTTATATGGGCTTGTGTGTGTTCAAAAGCATTTACGGTGTGTTCAGGTGCATTTCTGCATGTGTTTTGAAATACATTCATTTTTCTTGCATATGCGTTTGTACTGCGTTCATACTGCATTTATCAAAAACGCACCTTGCTGAACTTACACGATTTCACTCCCACGTGTCAGTCCCGATTCCGGCTGCAATTTCAGAGTATGTAAATCGCAGCCCGAAATCACAAAAAGTAGTACAGAAACATCTTTTTGAAATCAGTGCGGTGCCACAAATGCACCATCGCACCGATTAGGATGGTGCCATTGCTGGCAATTGGCGCTGATTTGACATGTCAGATCGCACCAATGTGAACCAGGGCTCAAGCAATAAATAACTTTAGGGGATCTGGAAGAAGATTTAGACGTGTATGACTTTTTATGGTATCAGCAGAAAACAAGCGTTTACATGCATTTGTGGTGTGTTCAGGTGCGTTTCTGCAAGGGTGTGTGTGTGTTTTTTTTTAATCAAATCTTTTTTATTATTTTATATGAAAACAACAATAACACAGTACAGACAAAACCACAAAAAACAAAATCACACCAAACCAAAACCGTGCATGTGTGTTTCCATTCATATTCAGTGCATTTGCTGCATATTTTTTTTTTTCATTAATAAAATGTTTTTTTTACATTGCATTTGCGTGCATTCTCATGTGTTTGAGGTCTGTGCGGTGTCTTCAATAAACATTTGCAGTGTGTTCTGGTAAAGAAAAATGTGGCATTCTGTAGATTTTTTTAAACACTGAAATGGTGCTGAAATGGTAAGCTAGGTTTACTAAAAATACATACATTTTTCTTGCAAACGTGTTTGTACTGCGTTCATACTGTGTTTAAAAACGCATCCGGCTGCATCTGGTGTGAATGAGCCCTAAAGCAGTATATGGTGTTGGGAGGTTTCAGTGCGTATAAGACGTTTTATTGTATCAGCAGAAAAAAAAAAAAACAGTAGCTGGTCTTTCAGAGGTAGGAGCTGCCCATGTAGTTGTGTCAGCGAAAGGGTTAAAGGCAGCCTGACAGGAGCAGTGCTGTGTGGTGAACATTAGAGCTGACAATCTAAGGCGAGTGTTGGTGCTCCAGCAGCCTCCTCCTCTCTGGTTGCCTGGCAAACACAGCCAGCCTCTCTCTCACACTTCACTACCGGGTTAGGGAGAGGAGAAAGCAGGCAGCTCCCATCCATCCCTCCTCCTCTTGCTGCTCTCCATCCTTCCCCTCCCTCTCCCCCTCTGCCAGTTCTTACTGTACAACTAGTACACACACACACACACACACACATACACATACACACACACACGCTTCCACACACTCCTGGACCAGCAGCCAGCATGGAGGTCAGCTAACCCCTACCGGTGGCATCCATACATACACACACACACACATGCATGTACCACCGTGTGGCTTCACACATAGGCAGCTTCCAGCTAGAAGCTCCAGTGCTATCCTCCTCCTCCTCCTTCCTATTGCTGCTGCTGCCTCCCCATCTCTAAAGCCTGGCCATTCATCAGGAAAGCACCAAGGAACCCCCCCCCCCAAGCCTTTCCTCTCTGCCTTACCTAAGCCACCCTCTACGGACCTTGGGGCGATGTCCAAGAGCCTGAAGAAGAAAAACCACTGGACCAACAAAGTCCATGAGATTGTGATTGACAGGAGCCTGGAAGGGGAGCTGGGCTTTGACATCCGAGGGGGGGCTGAAAATGGTCAATTCCCGTACCTGGGAGAGGTAAAGCCCGGCAAGGTGTCCTACCAGAGTGGCAAACTGGTGCCTGAGGAACTAATCCTGGAAGTCAACGACACCCCGGTGGCCGGGCTCACCATAAGGGACGTGCTGGCTGTCGTCAAACATTGCAAGGAGCCCATCAGGATCAAGTGTGTGAAACAAGGTAGGTGTGCACTCCTCATGGACAACAGGCTGCCGTAGTTTCACGCCGTAGCCATGTATTATTCATAGGCTATCGTGCAGCAAAACATTCCGCACATTGCCCCGGGCTGGGCATGCTGTTCTCTGATCTGCAGCCTCGTGTTGTTGACGTTGGAGCGGAGGCATTGTTGTGCCCCGTTGTCATCGATTGATGGGGCGTTTGGCTGGTGTAGAAGGCAGATGGCATAGAGGGTGGGGGGTGATCACGGGGGATAACCCCCAACCCTGCAATGCAGCGCCTTGTGCCGGGGGGGGGGGGGAGATCCATCCATAGCCAGGATGGTGTCTCAGCTGTTGCCGCAGTAACTTTGTGTTTGGAGCTGTGCTGATGACTTCCTGGAGTTTGGGATGTCTTGGTGCTGCCAGTGTGACATTGTGTGCGTCAGTGACAGCGATCTGATGAAAGTTCAGGGGGTGGTCACTGACGACTGTGCCTGGGGTGGTTGTATATTCAAAAAGTTCACATTTTATAGCAGTGACATTGTACGAGTGTGGTTTGGATGTTTTGCATAGGCAAAATATCAAGGGGGTGGTATGTACTGTACGCAGAGCCATCAGATCATCCCTTTGATGAGGGACTCATGATATTGACACACGCTCCATCTAGGGCCTCATTCACATAGGCGCAGAGCTCTGTGCAGCGGGTCGTGTTTATGCACCCGGGAAATGACAGGTGTTCCCCTCAGCTAACCTATCAAAATCAATGACAGCCGGAGAGACGTAGCAGCCCGTACAGATCTTCCCCCACATGTCGGTGTTTACATCCGTACATATCCAGAGCTGTGCGCCCGTACCAATGTAAACACTGACATGTGCTGGAGGATCCATTGCATCTCTCCGGCTGTCATTGATTTTGACAGGCTGGCTGCACAGAACACCTGTCATTCCACAGACACATGACCCTCTGCATAGAGGTACAGATCTATGTGAATGAAGCCACACAGGCTCACCATACATGCTACAATCTCTGTACAATCAACCTTAGATCGACCAAAACCATATAATATGTGGACCTACCTAATCTATCCAATCAATTTGTACTCAGTCAGGCAGGGCTTTGAATTACATACTTGCTGGTAGATCTAAGGCTGGGTTCACACTGCCGCATGGAGTGGCTCACAGCAGGGGTCCAGGGTGTCTACATTCACCGTTTCAGGTCCGATTTCTGTCTCAATTTTTGGCTGATATCAAACCTGAAACAGACAAACAGACCAAAAGACACACAGGACCCCTGTGTAATTCGCACCCGGAGCCGTTTCGGAGAGAGACGGTCACCATCTCCTGACATGCGAATTGGATGTGGAGAAACTCGCATTCCAATTCTCAATAGTGTGAACCCAGCCCAAAGGAGATCGTACTCTGCGGTCCTCAATCACAGATCTGTGGAAAGTGACATTCATCTATACCATACAGAAACTTTCAACTGTGGAAATCCCATTCAGATCCACGATTAATTAAAGTGCTGATCAAATTGGCCAGTGTTTGTGCCCATACACACTATAACTATTCGTGGACACCTTATCTGTTGTACTAGGAATTAACCACTAATCAGCTGACTTCTGTTTGATTGGGTTGAATGAATGTGTGATTGGTATTGCTATCCATGTTCTGATAACGTTATCAGGTCATATTATTATGTGGTGGAGGTATCTTCTATTAATTACATTTTGTATATGGTGGAATTATTTATAATAAAGTAATTATTATTTTTGCTAAAAAACAGTTTTTGTTCCTCCTTGAAGAATCCCTTGTGGGCTGTTTGCCCTCTTTTTTCTCCAGAGAATTTTTTCGAAAGGAGATCGCAGAATCAGATTGTAACGTGTGTGGTAACCATACACTAAACAAGCTGATTGCACAATCGCCTTTAGATCTACAAACAACTACCAGTGCAAGGGCCTGTCCGATTTGATATAAATGTTGGATTGTTAGATTTGGCCTCAAAGATTTGGTAAATCTGAAGGAGATTGTACAGAGTGTGTACTATCAGATTGTACAGTGTATGGCCAGTATATTTTCTATGTTAAGCCTTAGATTGAGCAAATCCGTAATATGAGTACTTGACAATGCAATCCATATAATGTGTATGGAGTCAGGCAGGTGAAGGGGTAGGCAGCAGAAGCATCTGCCTTGGGAGCTTCAGCCGGGGGGGGGGGGGGGGGGGCTTCATCCTATACTGCTCCTGAAATGAAAAGGGGGGGGGGGTCACACCTTGGCCTTGTCACCTAAGTTGCTGAAGGACCTTGTCCCATCACTGCTTGTCGTACATAGTTATTAGTGATCGACTGACCATACACTATACAATCTGATTGTACAATCTACTTTGGATCTACCATCAACTGTGTGGTATAAGGCAGCCCATTGATGAGTTTGTTTTTTTTTTTGTTCAACCAACAGGTTGAATGAAAAAAAAACTGACTCGATTCTCCTAACCACACATTCGATTCCCGCTGAGCTATTGTATCCTGATCCGCCATCAGAATAAACTGATCAGTGCTGCCGGCTTTAGACTGCAGCACTGTTTGTGTAGGGAAAATCCAACAGGGCTACTGTACAGAAGTAGATTGGCTGAACGACTTCTGTATAACCACAGTGCCCATACATGGATCAAAATTCGGTCAGTCCCTGCTGAACCAGCCAAATGTCAATCCATGTAAGGCCAGCTTAAAGACCTGCCCAATTTGATGCTAATTGAAAGGATTTTTTAGGTTGTCCTTATACTACTTAGTTTTGGTAAAGCTTGGCGATTGTACAGAAATTGTACAATCACTATACAATCTGATTGTATTATCTCCTTTAGATCTGAAAACAACTATGTAGGGTAGGGCCCTGTGCGATTAGAAATTGACTGGATTGTATAGGTTTGTCATTATATTGCACAGCTTATGTAAATGAGATTGTACAGGGATTGCACAATCAGATTGTAGTGTGTATGGCCACCATAAGATCTACCATCAACTATGTAAGGCAAGGGCCTGCCTGATTTAATACTAATTGACTGGATAGTATAGGCTTGTTCCCATATTACATACTTTTAATAAATATGTACAGAGGCTGCACAATCTGATTGTATAGTGTATGGCCAGCCTAAGAAGGGCTAAGAAGCACTTTTATAAATAGGTGTAGATATTTAAATTTGTTTAAAGTATAACTATAGCCATTTATGGATGGATAGGGGATGACTAGAATCCCTGTCAGGTTTTATTGCTATCCGGGGCTCCATTAGTCCAATTGTCTAGTTTTGTGAGGACATCCATGGACATCCCCCCAGCACCCCGCCCCCTGGGGCACGCATCGGGCGCACTTGGGTAAAGGGACAATCACAGCAGCACTTTACCATGACATCAGTTTTGTCCAGTCACAGTTGATCACATGTAAACAGACTTGCTGATTAGTCCTTTCCTCAAGCACTGTGTCTGTATGAAGAAAGGAAAGCTGATAACTGGCAAGGCTGTCAACACATTGTTTACATTGATAATCAGGACACTAATCATCAGTGAACTGATTATCAGTGCAGCCCTATCAGTGCCAATCTGTGCCTATCAGTGCTGCTTATCAGTGCCCATTAGTGTCGCCTATCAGTGTCCATCAGTGCCACCAATTAGTGCCCATCAGTGCTGCCTATCAGTGTCCATCAATGCTGCCTATCAGTGCCCATCAGTGCAGCCTCATAAGTGTACCCTCATCAGTGCCCATCAGTGCAGCCTTATAAGTGTACCCTCATCAGTGCCCATCAGTGCAGCCTCATAAGTGTACCCTCATCAGTGCCCATCAGTGCAATCTTATAAGTGTACCCTCATCAGTGCCCATCAGTGCAGCCTCATAACTGTACCCTCACCAGTTCCCATCAGTGCAATCTTATAAGTGTACCCTCATCAGTTCCCATCAGTGCAGCCTTATAATTGTACCCTCATCAGTGCCCATCAGTGCAGCCTCATAAGTATACCCTTATCAGTGCCCATCAGTGCCCATCAGTGCAGCCTTATAAGTTTAAGACATTTTTGGTCTTTTTTTGTTTGTTTAGCAAAAATTAAAAACGCCAGTGGTAATTAAATACCACCAAAAGAAAGCTCTATTTGTGTGGAAAAAAATATAAAAATGTAATATGTGTACAGTGTTGCATGTCCGAGCAATTGTCATTTAAAGTGTGATAGAGCTGAAAGCTGAAAATTAGCCTAAGCAGGAAGGGGGGGAAAGTACCCGGTATTGAAGTGGTTAAGTTATGTAGGGGAATGCTTTTTATGGTTTTGCAATACATCAAATCACACGTCATATAACATGTCTATAGGATCAGTGCTTCGCTGGATGGTGACAAATCCAGCACTCCCACTGAACCTCACCGAAGTCACCATCAGTACTAGTGGTGTCTGAGACTTCACAGTCATCCTGCCTGTTTCCCTTTAGAGGATTTCCCTTCACTTCCTGCCAGGTAAAAAAAAAAAAAAAAAAACAATGTCACCAGGACAGGAAGTGAGTGGAAATATCTAACAGAGCCCTGGATAACAGTAAAACCTAACAGGGGTTCTAACCTTTCCCTGCTTAATCCCAAACTAGAAACAAAGTTTTAACTATAGATACACATTTAATGTTTTGTGATATAAAATATAGGATGTGATAGGTCAGCGACCACATTTAATAAGACTGCATTGAATAATATCCCTCAGTATCTAACATTTGTATCTCTTAGAAGCTCAGATAAAAATGTTCATGTCATAGACTTTGCACAGACATGGTTTACCGGCTTGTTTTTTCCTTGTTGGAATGAAGGTCGGGGTTCATGGGCCACCTTGTCCTGGTATCAATATATAGAAAATATTGGTCAATAGCATTCATACTGTAACTATCACTAACAGCAAGATGATAACATATATATATTACAACAGGACACAGGACACGTGACCCCGTACCTTTAAATATGCTCAGAAAAATGAATTTGGAAAAATCTGTTTCAGTCATTCAATGATAACATGTGATATCACATACAGCCTGAAGGACCCTGCTCCACAACCAGTGCTTGGAGGTGACTTGGTGGCCCCAGTCCTTTCATATGACTTTCAAACCAGTTCACCTACTGGCTAGACCAAAAACCAAATAAAACTGATACTGCCCAAATACTCCGATCTGTTATCCCAGCCCACATGCTATACTGTTTGTAGGTACTGGTTGGGTTGAATACCAGCTCGTCAGCCACATCTATGACTACACCAAAATGGCTTGACATTATTATTATTATTAGGCTAGGGGCCTTGGTAGCATCATTATTATTATTATTATTATTAGGCTAGGGACCTTGGTAGCATTATTATTATTATTAGGCTAGGGGCCTTTTTAGGATTATTATTATTATTATTAGGCTAGGGGCCTTGTTAGGATTATTATTATTATTATTAGGCTAGGGGCTTTGTTAGGATTATTATTATTATTATTAGGCTAGGGGCTTTGTTAGGATTATTATTATTATTATTAGGCTAGGGGCCTTGTTAGGATAATTATTAAATACTATTATTATTATTAGGCTGGGAACCTTGGTAGCATTATTATTATTATTATTAGGCTAGGGGCCTTGTTAGGATTATTATTAAATAATATTATTATTATTAGGCTGGGAACCTTGGTAGCATTATTATTATTAGGCTGGGGGCCTTGGTAGCATTATTATTATTATTAGGCTGGGGGGCTTGGTAGCATTATTATTAATGTTATTATTATTAGGCTGGGGGCCTTGGTAGCAATATCATTATTAGCTTGGGGGTCTTGGTAGCATTATTATTATTATATTAGGCTGGGAGCCTTGGTAGCAATACTCTTATAATTACTAGGCTGGGGGGCTTTGGTATCATTATTATTATTCTTAGGCTGGGGGCCTTGGTAGTATTGTTATTATTATTATTATTATTAATAGCCTGGGGGCCTTGGTAGCATTATTATTATTATTATTAATTGCCTGGGCGCCTTGGTAGCATTACTATCACTGTTAGGCTGGGGGCCTTGGTAATATCATTATTATTATTATTATTATTATTATTTTATCCTCACTATTAGGCGAGGGCCCTGGTAGAATTATTCTTAGGCTGAAGGGCTTGGTAGCATTATTATTATTAATAGTATTACATTTAAAATACATATTGACATTAAAATTGTAAACAGTGTGTGCCAGTGGTTACTGTTATAACATGGGATAGGGACCTTTGTATTAATATTGTTATTATTATTATTACTAATAATATTACTATTATAATGTTTATAAAACATTTTGCCATTAACACCTTTATGACCGCCTAACACATATGTGCAGTGACAAAAGGCTGTCAAAGACAGTTCTCAGTCCGGACTAAAGATCGGAAGCCATCCGGGACCGGCTTTCGATCATGTGCCCACCGATCACCAATCCTCCCCGGGCATTCAGAACTGTTTAAACCAGGGGTCTCAAACTGGCGGCCCTCCAGCTGTTGCGAAACAACAAGTCCCATGAGGCATTGCATGGCTGACAGTCACAAGCATGACTCCCACAGGCAAGAGGCATGATGGGACTTGTAGTTTCACAACAGCTGGAGGGTCGCCAGTTTGAGACCCCTGGTTTAAAGGGACATCAGGGCAAGTGGGAAGGGGTTATTATTGTGTGAATCAGTTGTTACTGTTATAACACAGGTTGGGGACATTGGCGTTATTGTTATTATTATATTTAGAATACATATTGTCATTAAAAGTTTACATTATTATAATTATAAATAGCGTGTAAACCAGTTGTCACTGTCATCACATAGGTTGGGGACCTTGCTGTTGTTGTTATTATTATTCATTATTATAATTATTACATTTATAATAGATCTTGTTGTAAAACTCACACATTATTATAATTGTATATAACAGTGTGAGCGAGTTGTTAGTGTCATCACATAGCCTGCGGACCTTGGTTCAAGAACATCATCAAGTTATACTATTCACATGTATAAATGGATGGGTAAGCCTAGTTACAAGACAATACAAGGAAACAACTACAAATGCAATCAGTTTAAAGCTTAACCGAAAATAATTCAAATCTGAGCCCAAGTGAATAAAATCCATTCAGGATTGTAAAGTGGTGGACAAATACAGCTTGATCAGAGTGGTTAGTATGTGAAAACCACTTCCATCTATGAAGAATAATCTCGGTACATACAAAACAATTGAGTAGAATGTCACTTCATCAGTACAAAGTGCTGTATCAGAGTCATCTGAACGCAGCGTGTTTATATTACTATTGTTACTTTTTTATTATTGCAATTAAAATCATTCTACTTTGTTGACGCATCAACTGATGTGCAGCTGTGTCTTGCATTAAATAATGAAATGAATTATTGTTGGCAGTAAAAATAATCCCGGGCAGGAGCTCATGTGTGACATGTTACAACTTCCATAATACCTAGCGCTTTATTTTAAGCAGGGTTACTGTGTGTCAGATTAATGACAGCTCTGAGGGATGAGAACAGTCAGGTTATTTACAAGAGATGGAGCTCCTGGTAACACTGAAATGATCTCATGATGACACGGCTCACATCTCTACCAGGCCCCTCCAGTGACATGAAGTCATCCTCTGTATGTAACACTGAATACATTGATTTGGTTGGTGTTAGAGGAAGGATTGGCGGTACTCTGCTGACAGCACGCTTCATAAAACACACCTGGAAGGTGTACAGCGCTCTGAACATTGCACACACCATCACTCCGATGTTACATTCCACTGCAGATAATGAGCCTATAATAGATCCACACTTCTCAGTTACATAGCTCCCAACTGTCCCTGATTTTGAGGGACTGTCCCTGATTTGGAGCAATGTCCCTGATTTGGAGCAATGTCCCTCTATCCCTCTTCCCCCCTCATTTGTCCCTCAGTTTGGTCTGATTTATATAGTTGTATATAAAATGCACTTTTTATCTTTCAAAAAGTGTTTCCCAGTGCTAAACCTTTCATCCAACTTCCAAATTGCTGCATTTGTAAATTTTAAAAGCCAATATAAAGGAATATTAGTGGTAAAAATAAAGCCCTTGTGGATTTAATGAACCTTTTTTTTTTTGGTTAATTCTCCTTCGAGGGGGTGTGGCAGGGGGCATGTCCTAAGCCTACATACATTTGTTAGTAGGTGTCCCTCATTCCCATCTTAAAATGTTGGGAGGTATGCAGTTATGTCCGTTATCTGAATGGGACTTCTATTTTACTTTTCTGTTCTACGTGTGGGGCGTCATTCACATTGCTAAATCAGCCATGTTACGGCAAGTGTGTGCTGCATGCGGATAGTGGAGGCTGGGAAGCCCGACCGCTATGGACAACAGACGTTACACTTAGGGCTCCGTTAACACCAAAACACAGTGTGCACCACAGGAAAGGCATGCAGGTGCCAATAAATGATTAATGACACCCCAAAGGCATCTCACAAACACAGCATGTTTGCAGCCTCCAAATTGCATGGCGCTGCAGTGCCATGTGGTTTGGTGCAGCACGTTCTGAAAAGTAGTGCTTGCACTACTTTTTTTCTGCATTCCAGTGCATTTTGCAGCCCAAAAACCATACTGAATGGGAACGCACATTCTGGTGTGAACCGGCCCCTAGAACTCATTCACACAGCCAAATCAGCCATGTTGCAACAAATACTCTATATTACCAAAAGTATTGGGACGCCTCCCACTCTTAGTCCGTAGGGTTCAATATTAAGTTGGCCCACCCTTTGCAGCTATAACAGCTTCAACTCTTCTGAGAAGGCTGTCCACAAGGTTTAGGAGTGTGTCTATGGCAATGTTTGACCATTCTTCCAGAAGCGCATTTGTGAGGTCAGGCACTGATGTTGGACAAGAAGGCCTGGTCCGCAGTCTCTGCTTTAATTCATCCCAAAAGTGTTCTATCAGGTTGAGGTCAGGACTCTGTGCAGGTCAGTCAAGTTCCTCCACCCCAAACTCACTCGTCCATATCTTTATGGACCTTGCTTTGTGCACTGGTGCGCAGTCATGCTGGAACAGGAAGGGGCCATCCCCAAACTATTCCCACCAAGTTGGGAGCATGAAATAGTCCAAAATGTCTTGGTATGCTGACGCCTTAAGCGTTTCCTTCACTAGAACTAAGGGGCCAAGCCAAACCCCTGAAATACAACCCCACACCATAATCCCCCCTCCACCAAATGATTTAGACACACTCCTAAACCTTGTGGACAGCCTTCCCAGAAGAGTTGAAGCTGTTATAACTGTAAAGGGTGAGCCAGCTCAATATTGAACCCTATGGATTAAGACTGGGATGCCATTAAAGTTCATGTCCGTGTAAAGGCAGGCAACCCAATACTTTTGGTAATATAGTGTATCTTCCATTGACATTCAGAATTAATCCTACATGGAGTGAGTACCTGCGGCTAGGGAAAGATGATTGGGCCTGGTAATCACTACCTGTGGCTGCTGTCAACCTGTCATTGCTTTGTACAGTGCAGCTGTGTGAATGAGGCCCAAGTATTGTCTACTGTCCATATCGTCCAGGCTTCCAGACCACAACTATCTTCCCACACCTGAGGTCCAGGACGCAGTTTTCCACAACGTACAAGCCACACTATGGCTGATTTTTGTGAATGAGACCTAAGTGTAATGTTTGCTTTCTATAGTGACTGGAATTCCCAATTGAAACTGTCCGCACCCAACTGGGCTCCAAGCTGAAGTTTTCTTGCTGTACCATAACTATTTTGGCTCTGTGAATAAGACCCAATTGTAATGTCTGCTGTCCAGAGCGACCAGTTGCTTTCTACTCTTAATTTCTCTTTGTACAACAGGAAATTGCAGCGGGAGTGTAATTGCTGAGGACTACACGGGCACATTTCTTCCAGACATATAAAATATCTGAGGCTCATTGAGCTTTGCAAGAGTTTAGGTTCACCCTACACTATACAATCTGATTGTGCAATCACTTTTAGATCTACCATCATTTATGTAGTGCAAGGATCTGGCTCATTTGATATTATTTGAACTAATTGTTTTGTTCTGACCTCATAATACATAGTTTTGATAAGGAGATTGTACAGTCAGATTTTTTAGTGTATGGGCAGCTTTTTGTGTATTTTAGCTATAGTAGTTGCTTGGGGGAGTCGCAGGTGGGTGTACAACCTGTCATGCATGTGAATGGCTGTACATGGCTATAGTCTTGTAAACACTGTTACTTCTGTGCATCAGCGTTTATCCACACATGTGCATACAATGTATTTCTCGAATGCAGAAAAGCCTTGTATGCGAATGCGTGGTTAAATGCCAATGCACAGAAGTATTAATGTCTCCACAAGTACAGAGGCTTATAGCCATTCACTTCTATGGCCAACTGTACGTCCCACTTGCGGCACTTAGGCATATAAAAAGTCTGCAAATGTGCATGAGCCTTAAGTATTAAGAAAAAAACATAATGTATACCATTATGTGTAACACAATAAAAATATGGATTTATTTAGAATAAACATGAGGTATATTTTAACTTTAGGGCCCTTTTACTTCTTTGTGGTTATGCTGCAAGTTAGTATGCGTTAAGTTAGGCAGCTCATTGAAAGTAATTTTTTTTTTGTTCAACCCAAAAAATCTCACAGCTCAGGTTGGAGCCGCTCTACCAACTATCTGACACAAAAGGGGAGCTGTGCTATGGTGTTCTAACAAGGGGATGGCCCCCCGTCAGAACACTCCGGTCAGTGCTCTTAGCGGGATCCGGTCGGCAGACAATTTTCAACTCTGACACTTCGAAGTCCCTGCTGCCATACACATGGGCCAAATGCCAGACAGTTTCTATTGATTGGAAGTCAGTCAGTGATACTTCAGGTGTGACTTTGTGGACATCTGTGCAGCTTCATGCCTGTCAAATGGCCATGACCTGTCAAAACGCATGACAAATCACTCCAATGTGAACGAGGGCTAACTCCTCAAAAAGATATATGAAACAGTAGCAAATAGAGCATACAGATGGTAAATATATATACAGTTAAGTTCATGTATATTTGGACACAGGCACAATTTTAGATTTTTTCAGGCATTTACCAAAACATATTCAAACTATAGTTATATAATAGAAATGGGCTGAAAGTGCACACTCTCAGGTTTAATTTGAGGGTATGTACATCCAAATCAGAGGAAGGGTTTAGGAATTACAGCTCTTAAGAATAGCCACCCCCCACTTTTTCAAGGAACCAAAAGTAATTGAACAATTGAATCAAAAGTTGTTTCATGGCCAGGTGTGGGCTACTCAAAACGCTCCGCCTCCTCAGTGGCTACCCGCCGTATGCCCTCTCTTCAGCTTTGACAGCTTTATATAGGCAAGGAGCGGGGCCACCCGGTTACCTCACCCGGTGGCACCACCCCTTCTGACGTCACGTGACATCATGTGATGTCATAAGGGGCCGGTGCAATCGGGTTACATAACCAGGTGGCCCCACCCTTGCCTATATAAGCGCTGTCAAAGCGAAGAGAGGGCATACCGCGCGTAGCCACTGAGGAGGCGGAAAATTTTTTCCCATTTTTCTATTTTTCAGGTGGGCGGGCGTCGTGATGGACCTTGAGAAACACTATTTTTTTCTTTTTCTTTTGGTAAAGGTTTTGTCAAAAAATGTTTACTGTAGGTTTTTACTTTTTGACACTTTTTTGGCAAATGAGAAGGGGTATGATGTACCCGATACCCATTCACATGGGGGGGCCGGGATCTGGGATTTTAATAAGCCCCCCACCCGCAGACCCCGACAACCACAGGCCAGGGTTGTCAGGAAGAGACCCCTGTTCCCATCAACATGGGGACAATGTGCTTTGGGGTGGGGTGCAGATCCCCCCTGCCCCAAAGCACTCACCCCCCATGTTGAGGGCATGTGGCCTGGTATGGTTCAGGAGGTGGGGCGCTCACTCGCCCCCCCTTTCCTGACCTGCCAGACTGCATACTCGGATAAGGGTCTGGTGTGGATTTTAGGGGGGGACCCCACGCCGTTTTTTTTGTTATTTTGGCGTGGGGTTCACCTTAAAATCCATACCAGGCTTCGGGCCTGGTATGGACTGGGGGGGCCCTACGCTGTTTTTTTTTAAAATTTTCTATTGCCAGGGCAATTGCCAGCGTTCTTTATATTTATATTCATCTGTCAGTGCGGAAGCCCTCTGACAGATGCTGACTCATGTTTATTAAGGACTTCCCGACCCGCTGCTTAACAACCAGCTATTTCTTCACGCAGAATTTGAATTGGTTGACCACTTTTCGACCGATCCAAATTCGAATTGTTTTGAAAAGTTGCAATTCATTAGAAAACGAATGAACAAAACAAATTTTAACGTATTTCAACAAAATACATTACTATTCGTTACTATTTCATTTGGAGATTCGGATACATCCGAATCTCCGAACAACCAAAAATGTGTTCAAATTTGTATTCGGACCGAAACAAATTGCACATGTCTACAATACAGTTGAAATGGAAAATCAGGTTGACTATTTTTAGACAAGATATTCACTTTTCAGATTGCTATGATTATCTCTCACAATGGTCACATGACCGGGAGCTTATCCCACTGACCCCTGATCAGAAGCCATGGCTGAGAGTTGTTTGTGACAGCTGCTGTGGACACACATGAGTGGGGGCTGGGCATTAAAGCCCACTTTTTCTGCAGCTGCAAATATGCACTGCATGGTCGGCAAGATGTTAATATCCTATCCTAAATTATATGCATGCCCCAACCTTAGCCAGAATCTAGGCAACCCAGCTTTTGACCTACATGTGCCTAACACATGCTAGTAATTTTCAAGCCATCAGCATCATTACTGTATCAGTGCCAATAATTTTTAACCCTATACAATTTTAACCAATGATACACAATAAGGCCCCTTTCACACCATGCAGATGCGAAGCAGAGCACACACAGTTTTGTGCACTTTCATGTTTTTGTGTTTCCAGTTTTGTGTTGAATTTAGGGCAGACCCTGTAATTTCAATGGGCAGACCAATGCATGAAAAACATGCAAAAAACGTCCATGATTCTTTTTAAAAAACATGTCACACCAAAATGCATGGTACTTTGTTGCAATGTGTTTTGGCATGCACAAACGGGCACACTTTTGCAGGATGTGTGGTGTCACCATTAGGAACTATTGACACTGCTGCAAGCCTGCTAAAGGGCTGTGCATTTTTGTGTGTTGAGGGAAAGTGTGCGATTTTGCTCACATTCCTGCAACACACAAGTGCGAACATAGCATAATACAAAATGTTTGTAAACAGAATCCAACCGCATTTATACTCGCTTGCCAGCCACACGTACCTAGTAAGTGAGCCGGCACGAACGGGTGTCGACAAATGGATGTCCGCCAGCACCTGCTGATCGGTGTGGAGAGAGGCTAGACAGAGCTCTTCCTATATAGCCAAGGCAGAGCTTTGTCCTGACACAGGGAAAGTGATGGATTTTCTTTTACGAAGAATAAAATCCATCTCTTCCCCTAGTAAAAGCAGTACACAAAAACACTGGCTAGGCACACACTTGACACTTTGATCCCCCTAGATGTTTAACCCTTTCCCAGCCAGTGTCATTATGGTGACAGTGCATATTTTTAGCACTGATCACTGTATTAAAGTCACTGGTTCGCACTAAGTGGCAATTAGTGTTAGAATGTCCACCGCAAGGCAGCCATCAGAAATTTTTCGGCCCGCCCCCCCATCCTGACCACCAACATTCCCCATGGCTTCCCCATGGGCCATCCTACTGAATCCACACACTGGCCACCTCACCTGTACACACTCAGCCCCCCTGCAATCCTGTATATATGTCAGCCCCCCTCACACCTATATATGTCAGTGCCCCACCCCACCCCACACACCTGTATATATGTCAGTGCCCCACCCCCCCACACACCTGTATATATGTCACCCCCCCACACACACCTGTATAGATCTCAGCGCCCCCCCACACACCTGTATAGATGTCAGCCCCCACACACCTGTATATATGTCAGCCCCCACACACACCTGTATATATGTCACCCCCCCACACACCTGTATATATGCCAGCCTCCACACACCTGTATATATGCCAGCCCCCACACACCTGTATATATGCCAGCCCCCCACACACACCTGTATATATGGCAGCCCCTCACATACACAAATCTGTAAACACACAAGGTTCTGGCTCCTCCCTGTACACAAACAGGCCCCCCTCTTTTTACCTGACAGCCCCTACTTGTAAAGAAGGTCTTCCTACCTAGTCCCAGCCATAGGCGTGCGCACAGGGTGTGCCGGGTGTGCCCAGGCACACCCTAATACCCCCATGCTCATTAGTGTTATCGTTCTGTGTAGCAACAGGAACATGAGAAAGTTCTCCCTCCTACTGGCCCTGTTTATCCTTTTCTCTTTCACTGTGCCAGCAGGGAGATCAATGTGCCGGGGTCATATATATGCAGACACATACACATGTATGTGTGTTTGAGCTTAAGGGTGCACACCCTAATGCATTAGGCTGCGCACACCTATGGTCCCAGCCCATTTTCACAAAGCTGACATGTTGCTGAGAAGCACAGTACAGATCACGCGAGGGTTGCACATACACATAGTAGGCAGAGGTGGCAGTAAAGAACTCGATGTCTGAGCTCAGTGACACAAGAACAGCAGAAGCTGTGAAATTGTTTCTGTAATGCACAGCACGGCTCCCTTTCACCCGTCCTGCCTTCTTCTGGCCCAGGCGAGCCCCGGGGCCCCTACAGTTGTGACAGCTTTACCCCTCTGATGGCGGCCCTGGTCCACCGCAATATCGCAGTCCCGCTATAAGTTGCTGTTCATTACTAGTATTAAAATAAAAAATAAATAAATAAATACAAATTCCAGTATATATCCCATATGCAGACACTTTAACTTTTGTGCAAACCAATAAATATACGCTTATTGGGATTTTTTTTTGGATATGTTTAATAGCAAAAAGTAAAACTTTTTTTGTTTGTTTTTTTTTTTAAATTGCTGGTTTTTGTTGCTTAAATTGTTTGCTTTTTTTGTTTATAGTGCAAAAAAAAAAACAAAACAAAACGCAGTGGTGATCAAATGCCACTAATAGAAAGCTCTATTTGTGGGGAAAAAAATAGCATACATTTTATTTGGGTACAGTGTTGCATGACTGCATAAGACCCCTTTCACACTGGGGCGGTTTGCAGGCGCTATTGCGCTAAAAATAGTGCCTGCAAACCAACCCGAAACAGCCGCTGCTGTGTCTCCAGTGTGAAAGCCCGAGGGCTTTCACACTGGAGCGGTGCGCTAGCAGGACCGGAAAAAAAGTCCTGCTAGCGGCATCTTCGGAGCGGTGAAGGAGCGGTGTATTGAAATCAATGGGGCAGCGCGGCTATACCGGCGGAAAAACGCCTCTGCAGAGGCGCTTTGCGGTGGTTTTTAACCCTTTCTCGACCGCTAGCGGCCGAAAACCGCCGCTAAAACAACGCTAAAGCGTCGCTAATAATAGCGGCGCTTTACCGCTGACGCACCTCCCACCCCAGTTTGAAAGGGGCCTAATTGTCAGTTAAATTAATGCAAAAAATGGCCTGGTCATGAAAGGGGGGGTAAATCTTTCGTTGCTGCATTGATCTGCACTGAAAAATGGAACATTCTGCATTAAAATACAGAGTATGCACTACAATGCATGACAGCACATTGCAAGAAAAGGAATATAACAAAGTATTTTTGCTTCTGCTGTGGAAAAATAATGCACATGAATGTAATATAAAATGTGAAAAAAAAATAGATGTGAACTCAAACATGTTTAAGGGCTCATGCACATGGTCGATCACGGCCATACACCACCCAAATCAGAGTATTTCATTAACAGGTTCCACCAAGTGTTTCTTTCTATTTAGGAAGCCAGTGCAAATCAATGACAGGCTGACATCATCCAAGGCTGTGCACAGCCATTCACATGTAATTGCACATGCAGAAACTTCCTGCAGTTAGGGATGGATGTGCACCCTGGATGCAGACAGTTCATATCCATCCCTACCTGCAGGTAATCACTACATGTGCAACTACATGCAAATAGCTGTGGACAGCCACTGACAGTACCACCCTACCATTAATTTGTATGGGCATACTGAACAGAAACACATAGCTGTACCCATCATTGAAATTTGCTGATCTGAGCGGTGTATGGCTCTAACTGTCCATATGTACGTCTAATTGCAAAGCACATGGTCTGAAACCAGCCTAAAAGATAAGCATGAAAACCAGGCAACTATCATTTTCTGAAGCAGAGGTCACCAATGGTTGCCTACATATTTCTTTCAGTAAAGTTTTCCACTCCCATAGGATGTTATATAGGGTGATCATCATGCAAGTGAAAGAATGTTTCGGGTTATGAAATTTCCACTAGAAAATTATTGTAATTGTTTTGTGTAGTTGTAAACAAAAGCTTAAAATTTATATAAAACATCCAGGTAATTGTGGTTAATGAAAAAGTAATTGCTTACCTTAGAAAGCCCATCCACTAAACACAATTTCCGAAGCTATCATTAACTTGTTTTTTTTGGCACAAGAAGTTAATTAGCTCATTAAGAAAGGTACTATAAAACAGTGATGTGACTGCTTAAGCCACTAGTCTGTTCACCATAGGTTAGTACACATTGTAGCTATTAGAGTGGATCATCATGACACATGTCAGCCTAGGTAGCCTTAACTGTCTGTGGCTACCAAACATTAGTGGTGTCAATCAGCGGTAAGCTATGAGGGTCAAAAAGACTGTTTACATATGCTTAGATAATTACACACTACACATTGTAACTAGGTTTTTAACACAACACACTTTAATTGCTTATTGTAATTAATTGTACATCTACGAAATATTAAAAAGTCTATAAAAAAAGTTATATAATTATTTACAAGTTTACTGGTCATTTCTACACTGCTGGGAACATTCCCCCTCCCCCCCCCCGCCTGACACCCCCGACATATGTTCTGGGCTTACTTGTCCTTCCCAGGTGCCAGGATGGAGAGCCATTGGAGATCAGTGGAAATCTGTTTGCTGGGTAATATGAACCCTGAAGTGCTGAATGTTGAGCACTTTCAGGTCCAAACCTGTCAAACCTTGACTGCTCGTGCCATTGAAGAAGCTTACTGAGCTCCAGTCTGTGATTGATCAGCATCAACAGAGTGCAGACGTGACATTGATTACGTGATCTAATAAATCCCCACTAGCCTCATATAACAAGTTCCCAGTTTCATATTATGTTTTCCAGCATATCCCCAGCCACAAATGTAGCATGTCCACACTCTCTGACTCTCCACTATTAGGTCTGCAGTTTCTGACAGTCCTCTCAAGCATTACATATACTAAACATTATGTGTGGCCCTTTGGTGATGTCAGGGGCTGAATTTGAGGCCCCTTTTAACTCATAAATTGACAACCACTGTGCTAAGCCCTGTACGTTGCGTGCTCATCGCATCACTGGAGTGAGCAATCTCTCTCTTTCAAGGCCCAACCATACACAGTGCTCCACTCATCATTGCAGTGGCTGAACTCAGCACTGCTGCTATGGGAGGGAGAGCAAATTGTACATGCATGAGACTTGAAAGAGGGAGAGAGGGTTCGTTCCAGTGATGCTGGGAGTGTGCAACATATAAGGCTTACCAGATCACAGGCAAGACGATGCAGACCACCCCAATAGTAGTTTTCAGCCTTGATGGGCCTACAGGCATCTAAATTAGAATGGTATTAAACCCAAAAACAAAAATACTGCTTACCAGATCTTAGATGTTGTGGATGCATTTGTTTTGCCTTTATTTTCAACTGTATCCTGCAGAGTCTGATATTTTTAGGTTTTGGTAAGTGCCCAAGGTATCCAGCAAAATTTGTAGTTTTAGTGGCGCCAATAAACAATTATTATTATTATTATTATTATTATTATACAGGATTTATATAGCGGCAACAGTTTACGCAGCGCTTTACAACATTAGGGAGGACAGTACAAGTACAATACAATTCAATACAGGAGGAATCAGAGGGCCCTGCTCGTTAGAGCTTACAATCTAGGAGGGAGGATCAAGTTATACAAAAGGGTAATAGCTGTGGGGGATGAGCTAATGGAGAAAATAGTGCAGTTGTTAGATGGAGGCAGGATAGGCTTCTCTGAAGAGGAAAGTTTTCAGGGATCGCCTAAAAGTGGATAAATTTGGAGACAGTCTGACAGATTGGGGTAGGGAATTCCAGAGGATGGGCGAGGCTCGGAAGAAGTCCCAGAGGCGGATATGGGAGGAGGTGATGAGGGAGCTAGTGAGCAGGAGGTCCTGGGAGGAAAGGAGAGGGCAATTAGGTTGGTATTTTGAGACTAGGTTAGTGATGTAGCTGGGGGCAGAGTTGTGGATGGCTTTGTAACTTATTGTTAGTATTTTTAATTTAATTTGTTAGGCGAGTGGCAGCCAATGGAGGGATTGGCAGAGAGGGGTAGCAGACACTGAGCGGTTTGTAAGGTGGATGAGTCTGGCGGCAGCATTCATGATGGACTGAAGGGGGGATAGTCTATTTAAAGGTAAGCCAATGAGGAGGGAGTTGCAGTAGTCGAGGCGAGAGATAACCAGGGAGTGAATCAGGAGCTTTGTGGTTTCATTGGTTAGAAAGGGACGTAGTTTAGAGATATTGCGGAGGTTGAGGCGGCAAGCTTTGGAAAGTGATTGGATGTGGGGCCGAAAGGAGAGTTCAGAATCCAGGATAACACCTAGCACCCTGACATGTGGGGACGGGTGGATTGTTGTGCCATTGCTCTTGACAGACAAGTCGGGGGAAGAGGCACGTGGGGGAGGAAATATTATGAGCTCAGTTTTGGACAAGTTGAGTTTGAGGAAGTGGTGTGACATCCATACAGATATGTCGGTTAGTAAGTTGGTGATGCGTGAGGAGACTGATGGAGTGAGTTGAGGGGTGGAGAGATAGATTTGTGTGTCGTCAGCGTAGAAATTATATTGAAAGCCATGAGAGGCTATCAGCTGACCCAGGGAAGAGGTGTAGATTGAAAATAAAAGAGGTCCAAGAACAGAACCTTGGGGGACCATGACAGAGAAGGGAAGAGGAGTGGAGGAAGTAGAATTGTAAGTGACACTGAAGGTGCGTTGGGATAGGTAGGATGAGAGCCACTGAAGAGCACAGTCACGGAGACCGAGGGAGTAAAGTTTTTTGAGGAGGAGGGGGTGGTCAACCGTGTCAAAGGCAGCTGAAAGATCCAGAAGTAGGAGTACAGAAAAGTGTCCGTTGGTTTTTGCAGTTAGTAGGTCATTTGTGAGTTTTAAAAGAGCAGTTTCTGTGTTGAGGGCGAAATCCAGATTGAAGGGGATCAAGAAGGTTGTTTTTAATGAGGTGGTCACTCAGTTGGTTGTAAACCAGGCGTTCAAGGAGTTTAGAGGAAAAGGGGAGCAAGGAGATAGGGCGTAGGTTGTTAAGATTGGTAGGGTCCAAGGACGGCTTTTTAAGTATGGGAGTGACCAGTGCATGTTTTAGAGCATTGGGGAAGATGCCAGAGGTGAGGGAGAGATTGAAGATGTGGGTTAGAGAGTGTAGGATGGAGTCAGAGGGCGACCGTAGCATATGAGAGGGAATAGGGTCCAGGGGACAGGTGGTTAGGTGGGCGATAGAGAGGAGTTTAGCAACTTCATCTGTAGTAGCAGATTTGAATAGGGGGAGTGTCAGTTGTACCTGTTGATATAGGGTTTTAGCTGGGGGAGATACCTGTAGAGTGGAGATTTCATCGCGGATTGGGGAAGATGCCAGAGGTGAGGGAGAGATTGAAGATGTGGGTTAGAGAGTGTAGGATGGAACATGTTGGGATCAGATACTAAACTACAACCATCTGTTCAACATATTTCAGTGACCGTTTAATGTGACCATTATTGGATTGGTGTAAACTATTCTCTTTTTTTATATATATTTTTAATTGTGTAATAAATAAACTTTGTACGTTTTATACTAAAGATTGTTTTTGTGTATTGGCACCACTATAATCTTACTCGATATTCTCTGCGCTATACACGCAACTAAAGGGATGAAGTACATAATGCAACACTGTCACCTAGCTGCAATACCATAATACTTTTTTTGATGGGGGGTTTATAAACTTTAAACTTCAAATCTGAAAGCTACATAGTGTACTCCTTGACTGCGTAGTGCATTGTGTTACAAAGGTGAACCTAGCCTTTAAGACATATCTGTAAAGGTCAGGTAGTTTTTCCAGGCGGTGCGCTATATTTCAAACATTCCTTCTGTACAAATTTATAAAAAGTTTACAGCTCTGTGTGAAAATGATGAGGCCCCATCCGCAAATTAGATTCCACAAAGCAAGTCAGCAATCTCAGCAGAATGTATTGCTAACAGGATTCCTTGTTTATCAAGTGACTTTATTATTTATTTTGTGCGCAGAAAATATTTTCTCTGGCACAGGCAATTAACTCCCTATTATCTGCACTTACGCTGCTAATTCTCACGACGAGAGAAACGGATGCCACTACAAATGACGAGCCGTACAGACTGTTTTATTTGGAACAGACTTCATTTAAACACTATCTGTAGAAGGGTATGTGGATTAATAATCAGCTCGGTGCTTCTTAAATCAAGGCCAGTCAGTATGCTGCTTTAGAAAACACATTTTTGTTTCAATTGGTGAATTTTATTATTCATTTTTTTATGTTTTTTATTAATAAAAGAAACATGGCTTTGAAGTCAACAAACAAGGGATGTCAAATCAATCTGTCTTCAAGTACATACATATGTCTTGATTGACTGCTGAGTGCTTAGCGCACAATAGAAATGAATGCTTTTATGGACCGTTTGACCATGATTTCCCTTGAAGAGGTTTTCCTTTTATACACCTTTGCCTAGCAATAGATTCTCTGAAGCAATCTTCGGAAGTAAAAGGTAACCAAGGTATTAGGTAGTAGAAGCGTCTGAAAGAGTTATAATGTGTGCAAGGTGAATTTTTCAGCCATTATTGTTCTTCAAGCAAGACTAAACCCACAGTGTCTGAATAATAATATGCAATCGTTTAATGTGGCATAGACCTGGAAACAATATATAGGGGTCTATTTATAAAACAAATTGCTTTATGGATGTGACAAGCATTTGTTCAACGGCAACAAAAAATCCCATCTTTTTTTCTAACATGATTATATCCTTTGTCCATCATCGCCATCTAATGGCCATAATTCGGTATTTTTCCTGGTTGGAGTATTTCAGTAAAAATATTGCATTATGGCCAATAGATGGCATGTTACATAGCTACATAGTCTGGTTGAAAAAAAAACACAAGTCCATCCAGTTCAACCAATAGAAGAAAAATAAAATACAATCCTATATATACAATTCTATTCTATACCCACAGTTGATCCAGAGGAAAGCAAAAAACAAAAAAAACAAATGAAGCATGATCCAATTTATTCCAGCAGGTGAAAAAATTCCTTCCGGATCCCCCAAGAGGCAATCGGATGTTCCCTGGATCAACTTTACCTATAAATATTAGTATCCAGGTATAATATAGGTATCTAGGAAAGAATTTAGGCCTTTCTTAAAATAATCTACTGAGCTGGAGAGAACCACCTCCTGACGGAGTCTATTCCACATTTTCACCGCTCTTTCTGTGAAGAAGCCGTTCCTTATTTGGAGATGAAATCTCTTTTCCTCTAGATGTAAAGAATGCCCCCTTGTCTTCTGTGGTGACCTTAAAGTGAATAACTCAACACCAGGGCTTTTTTTCTCAGAGAATAGGTGCAGGAACTCCTCTCTTCCGAGACACCCCTTGACTCCGCCCCCCACCCTCCTCCAAGCCCCACTCCTTGGCCCCACCCCTTACCCACCTCCCAGTACCACCCCTTTCAGAACTAAGTATCATTTTGTGGTGCTTTTTTGTATCGAATTTTTTAATGATAATGAAAGCAGTAAAATAGATCTAACAACAATGGACACCCAAGGGAAAATAGATCCACCCCAGCAACAATGGTCTCCCAACAGCCAGCATCAATAGACCCCTCCCTCAACAGTAAATGCCTCCCTCAACAGTAAATCCCTCCCAGCAGCGATTGACCACTTGCAACATAAGACCTACATCAGCAACAATAGATCCCCCAGCGGCAACAATAGACCTCCCCAGCAACAATAGACCCCCCCTGAAAAAATAGATCCCCTCCAGCAACAATAGATTCCCCAGTAGCCAGCATCAACAGACCCTCCAGCAGCCAGCAACAGAGACTCCTCCCTCAACAGTAAATCCCTCCCAGCAGAGATTGACCACCT
Organism: Aquarana catesbeiana; assembly: GCF_042186555.1. Lineage (NCBI taxonomy): Eukaryota > Metazoa > Chordata > Amphibia > Anura > Ranidae > Aquarana > Aquarana catesbeiana. The sequence goes on from NC_133326.1 coordinate 182,378,967, forward strand.
GCAACATAAGACCTACATCAGCAACAATAGATCCCCCACCAGCAACAATAGACCCCCTGCAAAAATAGATCCCCTGCAGCAACAATAGATTCCCCAGCAGCCAGCATTACTAGACCCTCCAGAACATCCCAGCACCCCTTGCCATTACATAAATTCAGAGAAGGGGGATGGTTGGATAGTCCTCAATATGACACGGCACCTCATCCCAAAAATTTGGAACTTAATATATGGAATAGGGATGCAGGGATTATAGCGGTGCCAAAAAAAACAGAGTATAGTTAGATAAAAAGCATGAAATTTTTATTAACAACTTTTTAAAAGGTAAAATATTGTAAATTATTACATAGACAGGGTGTGCAACAACATACAAGACATATTAAGACCATTTACAGCCAGGTTACTACAAGGTTCGGCCTAAAGGTGTGGCGGCCAATTCCATAGATAGGTATTTGGGGGTCCTACATGTTTTGCCAGAAGTGGCTTTCTCAGGGACAGTTGGTTATACCTATGCCGTTACTATATAATCTATAAAGAAAAATTAACAATCAACAAACAATATATATGACAACAACAATGTAAAATCAAATTACATCAGAAAAGATATTTTTTTAAAAATACATAAATAAACATTGAACATGTTTGCGAACTGTCAGGCATGATCCTGCAGACATCACCAAAGGCGCAACATGGGTACCATGGCGTCCACCAGTGAGTCAACCCATCCTCCACCCAAACACCCCCCCCCACCCGACAAGTAACCCAAGCTACCCACGGTGGAAAATGACTACCTGCAATTCCCCACAAGCAGATGCAGAAAACCTCAAGAGCGGAACCAGGAGTCGGGGTACAGTAAGCAGCTGCATGGGGCAAATAAGAGGACCTGGCGGAGAGTACATACAGTATGAAGCAGTTATGGTGGTATCAGTGGATCAAGGTTTATAAATCTACTAATTAATGCTGGACTAACATAGTCTCAAAATGATACTTACAAAGTTTATATATAGTGCTTATAAACACGGGACAACAGAGCACACTCCGATTATAGCATCAGACACGGCCACATACGAAGTGGTGAAATCTGGACATGAATTTTCTACAAATAAATAGTGGGGGTAGAACAAATCAGCATCAGTAAGCCATGTTAAGTGATGTGCAAACGAACAACCAATTATCATCATATGTGCACTAATGAAGGCATATGTAAAGGTCCGGGTATATTAAAGCACTTACCCAGAGTGGATAGTGCCGAGGGCTGGGTGGATAACTAATAACTGCAGCTGCTTACTGTACCCCGACTCCTGGTTCCGCTCTTGAGGTTTTCTGCACCTGCTCGTGGGGAATTGCAGGTAGTCATTTTCCACCGTGGGTAGCTTGGGTTACTTGTTGGGTGGGGGGGTGTTTGGGTGGAGGATGGGTTGACTCACTGGTGGACGCCATGGTACCCATGTTGCGCCTTTGGTGATGTCTGCAGGATCATGCCTGACAGTTCGCAAACATGTTCAATGTTTATTTATGTCTTTTTAAAAAATATCTTTTCTGATGTAATTTGATTTTACATTGTTGTTATCATATATATTGTTTGTTGATTGTTAATTTTTCTTTATAGATTATATAGTAACGGCATAGGTATAACCAACTGTTCCTGAGGAAGCCACTTCTGGCGAAACATGTAGGACCCCCAAATACCTATCTATGGAATTGGCTGCCACACCTTTAGGCCGAACCTTGTAGTAACCTGGCTGTAAATGGTCCTAATATATCTTGTATGTTGTTGCACACCATGTCTATGTAATAATTTACAATATTTTACCTTTTAAAAAGTTGTTAACAAAAATGTAATGCTTTTTATCTAACTATACTCTGTTTTTTTTGGCACCGCTATAATCCCTGCATCCCTATTCCATATATTAAATTACATAAATTCAGTTCTGGAGGTGCCAGAACTGCGTTCCCCCTCGTTCCTGCTGAAAAAAGTCCCGCTCAACACTAAGTTCACTATATGGACCCCTGATGTATTTGTACATGTTGATCATATCCCCCTTAAAGAGTTACTAAATGCAGGACCCTGATTCAATATAGCTGGTCTCTCACAGTACACAGACCATGGAAATGCAATAGTTTTAGTAAATATATACTGCTAAATACCTTTTTCTCTTCAGCAGTTAGAGCAGTCTTGTGACTTCTATCAGTGTCTGGTTAAAGCTTGTAGGGTGAGTTTTCATTCTTACCTGATTGTCCTATGAGGCTGCAGGACCCCTGATCCTCTGTCTGGACTGATTGGCCCTAAAAAAAAAAACTCTCTAACAATACATGCCAAACTAAGCATGTGCAGCTTGCCCCCAAGGCTCTGTTCTATCAGGAGATGGTTTAGGAACAGTGAAAAAAGGGGAGTATCAGAGAAGACAGGATCAAACAGCCTTTTTACACAATGCAGAGGGTTAACCCCTTAGGTTCCACAGTGAGAATAACCAGCATGCTTTACTGCATATACACTGATTGATTTCACTGTTGTAACACTTTAATCTCCTCTTCTCAAAAGAGAATCAATTCTGTTCCTATAAACTATCCTCATAGCTGAGCTCCTCCATGCCTCTTATCAGTTTGGTTGCCCTTCTCTGCACTTTCTCCAGTTCCCTGATATCCTTTTTGAGAACTGGTGCCCAAAACTGAACTGCATATTCCAGACATCTTATTAATGATTTGTACAGGGGCAAAATTATATCTCTCTCTCTCTACAGTCCATACCTCTCTTAATACAAGAAAGGACTTTGCTCGCTTTGGAAACTGCAGCTTGGCATTCAATGCTATTATTAAGCCTATGATCTACCAAAACACCCAGATCCTTCACCACCATGTATGATCATATAAATCAAAATACAGTAATTTTTTGTTGCAGCTGTGCAAATGTTTGATACATTTGTACAGCATTTTTTTTTAATCAATAGGCCCAATAGTGTGTCAGGACCTGATTCATCTTCTGGTGATGCTGTGGTTCTCAGGGCTGATAGCTGCAGTTCCAGTGTCCACAAGCTGGGTGTCTCCCAGAAGCCAGCAGGTTTCAGTGATCAGCTCCACCTGGTTTCAGCTGCTAGGTGGCTATATAAGTCTGCCCCATTAGCGCACAGTGCCTCAGTGTTTTGGCTGTTCCTGCCCTGTACTTTGATTGCCTTGCTTGTTACCAGATACTGTATGCCAGTTGCTCGTGCCCCAGCCTTGCACCCTGTACCCTGCTGCCTTACTCCTGCTCCTTGTTCCCCCCCTTCCTTGCTTCCCTGGTACTCCCTGTTACCCGTGTCCCTCATTTTGTATATATTTTGCATATAGTTAGTTGATAAGTCTCTTGGTTTTGTTTTTTTTCTTTTGTTCTTGGTTAACCACTTGCTTACAGGGCACTTAAACCCCCCCTCCTATCCAGACCAATTTTCAGCTTTCAGCGCTGGCTCACTATAAATGACAATTGCGTGGTCATACAACACTGTACCCATATGAAATTTTTATCATTTTTTTCACCACAAATAGAGCTTTCTTTTGGTGGTATTTGATCACCTCTGCAGTTTTTACTTTTTGTTAAAAAAATGTAAAATCTGAATTAAAAAAAAAAAAAAAATAATAATTTTTTTTTATATTTTGTTATAAAAAATTTAAAACAGGTAATTTTTCTCCTTCATTGATGTACGCTGATGAGGCAGCAGTGATGGGCACTGATAGGCGGCAGTGATGGGCACTGATCAGTTACACTGATAGGCAGCACTGCTAGGTGGCACTGATTGGCACTACTGGTGGGCACTTGTGGGCACTGATAGGTGGCCGATCACCCGAGTCCCCTGTGCAGAGCGCGTGCACAGGGGAGGCCGTCATATGACGGCCTCCCGGGAATTCAGGTCCGCGCTGTGGCCGTCATTTGGCCATAGCGCGGATGCCAAGTGGTTAATTAGGTATTTTGTCACTGGGGTTTGTTCAGGTTTACTGTTTAGTGGTGTGTGATTGTCTTTTGTTTCACTATAAATAAATCTCACTTTAAAGATGCTGTATATACCTTCTGGGACACGTCACAGCTCCCACAATGCTGTGGGACCATTCACAAAGCGCATCTTGGCTCATCCATGCACAATGGGAAGCCAGCTGTGAAATCAAAAGGAGGCACAGCCAGTTTGCCTTAGTATACATGCTGGCTCTGGGGACCCAAAGACCAGCGAAGAGTTGGCCTTGGTGAGGACAACGCTGGATCCTTGGACAGTAAGTGTCTATTTCTTAAAAATTAGCTGCTACTGTATTTGCAGCTGCTGTTTTTTTATTTTATGTTAAGACTGGAAATCCTCTTAATCCCTCATTCTCACTGGGGCGACTTGAAAGTTCAGTCGCACCCTATTTGTGCCTATAGAACCGTTCAAATCGATGTGACTCCAACTTGCACCGATTTGAAAAAGGTTCCTGCACTATTTTTGGCGATTTCCTGTGCAAATTTCATAGACATTTGTGCATGAAATTGCACAGATGTTGGCAATCCACACATGAAATTGCACTGACTGGCGGCTTTGAAATTGCACTGAAGTAGAGCGATTTAAAAGCTGCATTCAGTGTGAACGGGGGCTTAATGACTTCCCCAGGGGAGAATATCTAGATACACCATCAGGTGTTTGTCTCCTGTGTATTGATGCAGCTGGTGCTGTGAAATGGGGGGCTGCCAGATTGATGGGGAGCTATAACTTGGCTGGTCTGTCTTTATAATTGAGCTGTAACTACTGATGTTAGCATAGCTAGTACTTGACCATTAGTTAATGGGAAGTCATCACATGGGAACTATTTGGCTTCATATGCCGATTGTGGACCCTATATGTTGATTATAGTATTGTGCTATCCACTTAAGAAGATCTCTGTGCAGGTGTCAGTGCTTGTCCGGATCAGTGAGACCTTTTCTATACCCCTCCAAAGTGTGTCCTGAAGAAGCGATCAAGTGAAACGCGTAGACGCACAGGGGCTCACGCATTCTTTGATGCCATTCTGTTGAACATCATTGTTCTACTTGGGTATATGTAATGTCCTTTCTCTCTGGCCATTCTACTGGCTGTTATGGGACACTAGGGATGAGCCGAACACCCCCCTGTTCGGTTTGCACCAGAACTTGCGAACAGGCAATTAATTTGTTCGAACACGCGAACACCGTTAAAGTCTATGGGACATTTACATGAATAATCAAAAGTGCTAATTTTAAAGGCTTATATGCAAGTTATTGTCATAAAAAGTGTTGGGGGACCTGGGTCCTGCCCCAGGAGAAATGGATCAATGCAAAAAAAAAGTTTTAAAAACGGCCGTTATTTCAGGAGCAGTGATTTTAATAATGCTTAAAGTGAAACAATAAAAGTGTAATATTCCTTTAAATTTCGTACCTGGGGGGGTGTCTATAGTATGCCTGTAAAGGAGCGCATGTTTCCTGTATTTAGAACAGTCTGACAGCAAAATGACATTTCAAAGGACAAAAAGTCATTTAAAACTACTCGCGGCTATTAATGAATTGCCGGTCCGACAATACACATAAAAGTTCATTGATAAAATCAGCATGGGAATTCCCCACAGGGGAACCTCGAACCAAAAAAAAAATGACGTGGGGGTCCCCCTAAATTCCATACCAGGCCCTTCAGGTCTGGTATGGATATTAAGGGGAACCCCGGCCAAAATTTTTTTTTAAAAATGGCGTGGGGTCCCCCTAAAAATCTATACTGACCCTTCAGGTCTGGTATGGATTTTAAGGGGAGCCCCGCGCCAAAATAAAAAAAATGGCATGGGGTCCCCCCAAAAATCCATACCAGACCCTTATCCGAGCACGCAACCTGGCAGGCCGCAGGAAAAGAGGGAGGGATGAGAGAGCGCCCCCCTCCTGAACCGTACCAGGCCACATGCCCTCAACATTGGGAGGGTGCTTTGGAGTAGCCCCCCAAAAAACCTTGTCCCCATGTTACAGGCATACTATAGACACCCCCCAGGTACGAAATTTAAAGGAATATTACACTTTTATTGTTTCACTTTAAGCATTATTAAAATCACTGCTCCCGAAAAAACTGCCGTTTTTAAAACTTTTTTTTTTGCATTTATACATGTCCCCTGGGGCAGGACGTGGGTCCCCAAACACTTTTTATGACAATAACTTGCATATAAGCCTTTAAAATTAGCACTTTTGATTTCTCCCATAGACTTTTAAAGGGTGTTACGTGGCTTTCGAATTTGCCGCGAACAACCCCAAATTGTTCGCTGTTCGGCGAATGGGCGAACAGCCAATGTTCAAGTCGAACTTGAAGCTCATCCCTACTGGACACATACCTTTTTATACAGTTTTATATTTTTGTATGTTTATATGCAATAACATATTTTATATGATACTGTTGTTCCAATCTGCCTCTAAAGTCCAACCAAGTGGGGGAAAAACTTTTTTTTTTCTCTAAACGGGGGCCTAATGTCATTTTAGTTGCTTACATGGATTTGCTTTTGGTAACAGGTTAACACACTAACAACGTGGGTGTATTATAAAGGTTTTTCTCTCTATTAAGTAATAGATATAGAGGAGCACTGGACACATTGGGGGTTATTTACGAAAGGCAAATCCACTTTGCACTACAAGTGCACTTGGAAGTGCAGTCGCTGTAAATCTGAGAGGGACATGCAAGGAAAATAAAAAAAGCATTTTAGCTTGCACATGATTGGATGATAAAATCAGCAGAGCTTCCCCTCATTTCAGATCTACCCCTCAGATCTACAGTGACTGCACTTCCAAGTGTACTTGCAGTGCACTTGTAGTGCAAAGTGGATTTGCCTTTCGTAAATAACCCCCATTGTGTAATATATCATAATATCATCACTTTTATTGGCACAGATGCTAGAATTTACTATAAGGAAAGCCTATGAATCAGCAAAATTTGCATTTTCAAAGGAAAAGTTCAAAGGAAAAGTTCAGAAATGGCAACTTAGGTATTTTTAGTTTCAGTGTATTTGCTACTGAAAATAGAGATTTGATAAACAGCTGCACAAGTAGTGTGTATTATATAACATTACAGCTATCATTTTATTTCACAGATCCCTTGTTTACAGAAAATATATCTGAGGTTTTAAGTATATTTTCACGGCGAAAATGAACGTTTTAGTATGTGTGAAAAATGAAAAAAAGTGCCCGCCAGTAAAAGGATTAACACCCAATCATGTGCAGGTGGATTAAAATATTAGGAACTGCTTCTGCACATTAATGACTGTTAAAAGAGAAGTATGGAGTTTTTTTTTTTTTTCTCAATCATACATCTACTGCATCTACTTACCTAGGTTAATGCAGCATCATTCCTATGCTGCATCTGTCCTCCGCCAGCTCTTACTCAAACACTGCCAATCGCTCAGTTCTTAGGGCTCCCTGAGCAGAGAGCTGGTGAATGTCAGCCAGCTCTCTGCTCTGCAGTCCAGAATGAACTGCACTCCTGCAATTCGAAAGGAGAAGTACGGCCAAATGTGCTTTGGCTGTACTTCTTCTTTAACCGCTTCCCGAACAGCCGCCGTCATTATACTGCGCCAATGTGGCTGGTTCCAGCAAATCGCCATGGGAACCTGCTCCCATTGCCCAGCAGGTGAGCCAATCAGCAGGTCCGGCGGACTCGATGTCTGCTGGCCACCCGTGATCCTTTCCCGCAGTGACAGAATGGGGTTCTGCCTGTGTAAACAAGGCAAATTTCCGTTCTGACAGGGGAGATCACACAGATCCTGTCTTTGTGTTAAGCAGGAAGACGGATCTGTGTGTTTCCCCAGTCACACAGTTCCCCTATACAGTTAGAAAACACAAACAGGGAACACATTTAACCCCTTGATCGCCCCCGATGTTAACCCCTTCCCTGTCAGTGTCATTAGTACAATAACAGTGCATATTTTTAGCACTGATTACTGTAATAATGTCACTGGTTCCCAAAAAGTGTAAAAAATGTTAGATAGGTGTCCGATCTGTCCGCCGCAATGTCGCAGTCCCACTAAAAATCACTGCCATTACTAGTAAAAAAAAAAGAGAAATAATATTAATGCCATAAATCTATCCCTTATTTTGTAGACGTGATAACTTTTGCGCAAACCATATGCCAACAATATGTAGCAGAATACATATTAGCCTAAACTGACGAATGGTTTGTTTTTTTACATTTTTTGGGGGGGAAATGTTTTATAGCAGAAAGTACTTTTTTTAATTTTTTTCAAAATTGTAGCTATTTTTTGTTTATAGCGCAAAAAATAAAAAATGCAGAGGTGATCAAATACCACCAAAAGAAAGCTCTATTTGTGGGGAAAAAAGGATGTCAATTTTGTTTAGGTATAGCGTCACACGACTGCGCAATTGTCAGTTAAAGTGACGCAGTGCTGTATCGCAAAAAATGGTCTGGTCAGGAAGTGGGTAAAACCTTCCAGGGCTGAAGTGGTTAATCAGCCCAAACTCAGAGCAAATTTCTTTCCTGCAACCACGGGCAGCGTTGACAGAGGAATCTCTCTGAGCCATTGTATTCTATTGGAGGGGTGGGGGAAGCTGTCCCCACTGGTAGAAGACAGTGATTCTTGCTAGCCAATATACTAGCCACTAGTGATAATCTCATACAAAATCTGGCAGGCTGGTTGTATCCAATTCAATCGATCGATCATCTTGGTACATTCAGCCTGCCCATACATGGTTCTAATCTCGGCCGGTTCCTGCCGAACTGGCCAAGTTTCGAACCATCTATTGCCGGCCTTAGAAACAATCACAGATTTAATTTAGGTTATCTTGATGGGTTCGGTAGAACAAACAGATTGGCACCACTAATTAATTGATATTGACATTTGTATTATTTACTTCGAGTTGTAGAGCTGTGTATGTTGCTGACGGCCAGTGAACTGACACAAGCCATCCGGGTGTCAGCACTTAAATACCTGATCTCATTTGGCGATAGCCAATGAAGCAGTCCATTCCGCCAGATCAGCTGCATAGAATGCAGCTGATTGCGGAAGTCGAGGCATCTCTCTGACGGAGAAGCGCATAGCGTAGCCATGCCCACAAGGGCATGATGACGTCACGCTTCATCGTATCACCGGCGTGTAGATGCTTGCTGCTCGTCATGGAAATGGTGGAGAGAGTGTAAACAATCTCCTCCTGGCGCAATGGAGCAGGGGCGGAGACAGGAGCTAGTCTGTCATAGGCCCATCCTGCACCAGTGGAGCTTACCCGCGGGGTGTCTGCGTATACGCAGAGTGGCATGAACACAGGGCTGGGGGCCACCTAGTGGAGAAAGATGTAGTAGCAACCAGCAGGTTTACAAATAAAGGAAAAGAAATAACAGCAATGGATACAATGATAATAAATAAAGCATGACATTGAGCATCAAAAACATATATCAATGGATTCCAAAGATAACAGATACTGAATTAGTGAACGTCATTATCATGATCTATACACAAGAAAAAGGTGAAGGATTCCATATATAATAATAGCTTCCTAGGGTGTAATTATTTATTCTATATACAATTTTATATATATATATATATATATATATATATATATATATATATATATATATATATATATATATGCGTCAGTACCCAAATAGAGATGACTTAACTATATTAAACATGTCAGAAAACTAATCCTGCATAAAGGAAAAAGGAAAGAGGTTTCAAGGGCTTCATTCAGGGAGTGTGTTTCAGAACCAGGGACCTCAGAGATTCAATTCACAGTCCCCAGAAGTAAATCCAGGAAGGAATGATTGAAAATTGAAGGCCTCGTTTAATCCAGGTGATGAAGTAGCCTGTAGATTGAATATCCACCCTAGTTCACATTGGAGGAGGCGTTTATTAATATTGCCTCCTCTTGAATGGAAATGTATACGATCAAGTCCCAGGAGATAAATCCTGGGAATTGAGTACGGATGTACCAGGGCCATGTGTCGGCCAATAGGTACATCCGGATCTCGTTTGTGGACAGTCAATATGTGCTGGTAAATTCTTTTCCAGAACTCAATAATCATCTTCCTGACGTAGTAACACCCACATTCACATGTGAATAGGTATACCACGCCGGGAGTCTTACAGTTAATACAGTGCTTTGGACGAAAATGGTGTCCATTTGGTAGATCTATATCCTTACACCTGTCCATGTATTGACAATATGAGCACCCTCCACAGGAGACGGTGCCTAACATTTTACATGTATCCCCTCTATGGGATTTGCATTCACTCATGACCACCTTGTCACCCACAGAGGGTGCTCTCCTATATGTCACAGCAGGTGTATCTGCCATGAATGGAGATAATATGGGGTCCATAGTGAGTAAATGCCAGTATTTGTTTAAGATACGTTTCAGTTGTTTGTGCTGTGTTGTATATGTAGTGATGATTCTAGTTGTATCATCAGTGGAGGATTGTTTTTGTGTATTGAGAAAGTCCTGACGGTCCAGCTTTATCGTTTTTCTATATGCCTTTTTAAAGCAGGAGCCAGAGTACCCTCTTTCAAGGAGTCTTTCTCTTAGCTTGTCAGCCTCATTTTTGAAGGTAGTATCATCTGAACAGTTTCTACGTACTCTAAGGTACTGACTGTAGGGTATAGATGCTAGCAGGGGTTTAGGATGAAAACTAGTCGCATGTAATAGCGAATTCCCTGCTGTGGGCTTGCGATACAACTGACTTGAAAGGCTACCATCTGATTGTTTTTTCACAAGCACATCCAGAAATGTAATTTCTGTTGTGCTATGTGACATCGTGAAACTAAAGTTAAATTTGCTGTTGTTGATAGCAACTAGAAACTCATATAGGAGCTCCACTGAGCCGTCCCATATGAGGAACACATCATCTATATAGTGTTGCCATGTAAGTACATGGCACATATATATAGATAATAAATCATTGGTAAGCAGTGAATGTTCCCACTCCCCCAGGTACAGGTTGGCGTACGATGGGGCACAACATGTCCCCATCGCAACGCCCTGTACCTGGAGGTAGTGGGAACCATCAAAGCAAAAAACATTATGATATAGTATGAATTCCAAAGAATTCAAAATAAATTCTGAATATTCAGGCTTACATTCACTGAATTGTGACAGTACATGACGCACTGTCGCAAGACCCTTCGTGTGGGGTATGCTGCAATATAGGGACTCAACGTCTATGGTGACTAGTAGGACACCATCCGAGATGTGCACCTAATCTGAACTTAATTTCAATTGGGCAGCAATTTGGATTGTTAGCTTTGGGTGATATAAATTGTATATTTAAGTTTTACATTAACTCATTGATATATTGTCTTTAAGAGTGAATCTTGCAAACCTTTTTTTTTTAAATCTACTTTTGTATAAATAAAGTTGGCACCCTTGTGCCTTTTACATATATTTACTCTCTATTACTTTTTTATGCCCTTAAAAGTCCAAGGGGGCATCCCCTTAATGCACTCTGTTGCATTTTTTCTCTACAATATTCTCCAGTTTCCCCTTTTCAGCAAGCCATGAGCATCACAGGCTGCGAGTAAATAGGATTGTGGATAAAGTATTTATGTTCTTATGACTAGGTATTGTATAATAAATCATATGGCATACATCCACAATTACTGTGAGTTTTATTTGTTTAATACAGGAGATAGGCCATTATGACTCGTTGGCGTCTACCCTACAATATTATAATATGCTAACAGATATCAAGTGCCTCGTCTTTCAGTTGCTCGTGTAGAGTGAAAGGGTCAGATCCATTTGTTGTAGTGAGGAAAATGCAACAGCTGGCCAAAAGCACCACTTGATTGATGATGGAAATTAACTGGAATTGAACAAGACATTGTAATAGGCTTTTGCACAAGAAGAATAACATGATAAAACATTATGTTTGATGCTATGCATTTTATTTCATTGGCTTAAACACATTCTTGGAAAGTAAGTGCTACTAATAGCTACTTGCTTTTGTTTTAAGTCTTACCACTTCATTCTAGTTTCCTTCAAGTCAGGACAGTTAACTTTTTTTAATATAACCAACTTTATATTATACACTATTATTCACTATATTTCCAAAAGTATTGGGACGCCTGCCTTTACACGCACATGAATTTTAATGGCATCCTAGTCTTAGTCCATAGGGTTCAATATTGAGTTGGCCCACCCTTTGTAGCTATGACAGCTTCAACTCTTCTGGGAAGGCTCTCCACAAGGTTTAGGAGTGTTTCTATGGGAATGTTTGACCATTCTTCCAGAAGCGGATGTGTGAGGTCAGGCACTGATGTGGACAAGAAGGCCTGGCTCACAGTCTCCGCTTTAATTCATCCCAAAGGCATTCTCGTCCACAACATCTTCAACTCTTCTGGGAAGGCTGTCCACAAGATTAAGGAGTGTGTCTATGGGAATGTTTGATGATTTTTGGAGGTCAGGACTCTGTGCAAGTCAGTCAAGTTCCTCCACCCCAAACTCTCTCATCTATGACTTTGTGGACCTTGCTTTGTGCACTAGTCCAAATAATTTCATGCTCCCAGCTTTATGGGAACAGTTTGGGGATGGCTCTTTCTGTTCCAACATGACTGCGCACCAGTGCACAAAGCAAGATCCATAAAGACATGGATGAGTGAGTTTGGGGTGGAGGAACTTGACTGGCCTACACAGAGTCCTGACCTCAACCTGATAGAACATCTTTGGGATTAATTAGAGCAGAGACTGCAGGCCAGGCCTTCTCATCCACAACAGTGCCTGACCTCACAAATGCGTTTCTGGAAGAATGGTCAAACATTCCCATAGATACACTCCTAAACCTTGTGGACAGCCTTCCCAGAAGAGTTGAAGCTGTTTTAGCTGCAAAGGGTGGGCCAACTCAATATTGAACCCTACGGGCTAAGACTGGGATGCCATTAAAGTTCATGTGCGTGTAAAAGCAGGCGTCCCAAATCTTTTGGTAATATAGTGTAGGCATACTCCAGTCAAACACAAACATTTAGCATTGGAACAATTGCAGGGATGCAACCTACCGTCTTGTAAATATTTACTGTAGAAGCAGCATGTTATGTGATTTTGCGTTTTCTGTATAAAGTATGTTTATTTTACCCTTAATTTTGGTTACTATGCCTGAACCAGAATGAACTGCGTTATATAAATATGTATTGTAGGAGTAATTGTTGCTGATTGAGAAGAACCCACAGAAGACACAGGGAAACCATAAACTACTGATGACTTATTTAACAAGAAATCCAGATAGCAGTACAAAAATAGCTGCAGAGTCTTTATCAGGAACATGATACAGTGAACATGATATGTGGGAAAGCTCGCCTTACCATTACAACAGTATTGTTTCGTTGCAGCTAAAATGTACCAACTAAGACCCACTAAGCTGACATTCACAGATCTTTTGCTTAATATACTGTATATAAAATAGTGGTTATTGTGAACAAGCTTTTAAATTAATTAATTGTGGGCAGATCACTTTGTGGAAAGAATACTTACATGTTGCATATATAGATTCTTTGTGTCCGGAAGGTACATACTTCACACTTTTTAAGCAGATGTGTAAGATTGTCCGGTGTTTTGATTAGTACGTAAACCATTCCAACTCCTTTTTTTTAGAATACAGATATACATATATGTGTTATAAGACACTTTTTACCTGTCACCACCATAATTTTAACACTTGGCTGTTGAAGTGGTTCCTGACTTCAGCTGTGTTCTTAGACAACATGTTAGCCTGGCCATACATGGTCAAATTTTCTTTTGAAAATCTGAAAATTTGTGCGTTTTGTGATCCGATGGTGCCACCATTGATTTAAAAATTTGACCAACCAAGCCTTCAATTTCACCCATATTGCTACAGAAAAGAATTTTCGTAGCTGGGAATCTTCTTTTCTTTCCAGAAATTTTCTTTTCTTGCACATGCGCATTTCTTTTTTGATTACATTTCTCACACGATTCTCTCATCATTGATTAGAAAATTGTTAGTTTTTAAAAAAATTTCCAACATGTCCGATTACTCAAATTCGATTGCTACACGAGAATCGTCTGTTGCTGCAGCCCACTAATGGTGCGAAATACAAACGAAAATTCTTAGATAAGATTTTCGAAAGAAAATTCTTTTGAAATTCGACCCATGTATGGCCTGCCTTAGTCCCTTGTTCTGGTCTTTTGATTGGCTCCAATTACCACTGACAATGACCTTTGGTGTGCCACTTCAGGGGTCATCTGGTCTAAACAGAGATATGACCTTTACATGGTCCTCCTTAAACAGATGAAGAACAAGCAACAGGGAGCTTTTGGTAGGACAATTTTTTTAGCATAGTGAGTAAAATAGTCCAAATCCTAAAGAGATACAGTGAATGACTGACTGCAAGGTTTTTTGAACAATGTCAGAGTGACTCTGTCCTAAGTCTGTCCGCATTACCATACAATGCAAGAAGCCTAGCCTCTAAACATTTATTCCTTTGTTAGGTAGGCCATACACAGTTCGAATCCCCGGTCGAGATTTGAACCATGTATGGGCAGGCTGAATGTACCAAGTTGATCGATTGATCAAATTGGGTACTACCAGCATGCTGGATTTTATCTGAGATTATCGCCAGCAGCTGCTATAGCCACTAGCAATAATCACTGTCTTCTCCTGGCGGGGATTGATTCACCGCACTACCACTGGGGAAAGTTTGGCATGGCAGTGTCTGTTTTAATGGGGGAATCAAGCAAATTTCTTTCCTCCTTCTTCTTTCCTGTGGTTGCAGGAAAGAAATTTGCTCCGTGTATGGCCAGCCTTAGGACAGACAGTGTTCAACTGAGTTACAAATAATAAAGAGGACTTGCCTGCCCAGTATAGACAGGGTTATTTATGGCAAACACAGCTGCCCAGCACCCTCATAAACAAAGAAAACTATCTAGGCTTTTTCCTTGCTAGAACTTCCAGAACAGAGCATCTAAAAAAGGTAGGTTGGCATTTTTCTATGTTATGCTATGTGAATTTGGGCATGTATATAAAGTAGGTGTTATCCCAGTTTGGCAGAAAAAGTAGAAATACACTTTAAACTCACAGAATAGTCTGGAAATATTAACCCTTACAGTATCATATGTTATCCACATTCCAGATTTAATCAGCTGCACACAAATGTAGATTTATAGTGACATATCTTCAAAGTAGTGGACCAAGCAAATGGTAAATTAGGCTAATAATAATGGACAGGAAAAAATGCACAGTGCAGTGGTCGGGATCATGTAGTGTACATCAGAATGCAATGGATATGGGTATGTAATGCGGATCAGGTCTTGGAATTTGAATCAGGTCTGAAGTATGCACTGTGCAGAAATACCAGTGTAAAGATGTGCCCTTTAGATTTGTGATCAGTGGAGATGTAACCTTTTACATTTGTGGTCAGTGGAGATGTTCCCCTTTACATTTGAGGTCAATGGAGATGAGCCCCTTTACATTGTGGTCAGTGGAGATGTGCCCCTTTACATTTGTGGACAGTGGAGATGTGCCCCTTTACATTTGTGGACAGTGGAGATGTGCCCCTTTACATTTGTGGACAGTGGAGATGTGCCCCTTTACATTTGTGGTCACTGGAGGTGTGTTCCTTTACATTTGAGGTCAGTGGAGATGAGCCCCTTTACATTGGGGTCAATGGAGATGTGCCCCTTTACATTTGTGGCCAGTGGATGTGTGTTCCTTTACATTTGTGGTAAGTGGAGATGTCCCCCTTTACATTTGTTGTCAGTGGAGATGTGCCCCCATACATTTGTGGTCAGTGAAGAGGTTCCCCTTTACATTTGTGGTCAATGACGAAGAGGTGCCCCTTTACATTTGTAGTTAGTGGAGATGTGGCCGTTTACATTTGTGGTCAGTTAAGATGTTCCCCCTTACATTTGTGATCAGTAGAGGTGTGCCCCTTTATATTTGTGGTCAGTGGAGATGTGCCCCATTTACATTTGTGGTCAGTGAAGATGTTCCCCTTTATATTTGTGGTCAGTGAAGATGTTCACCTTTACATTTGTGGTCAGTGGAGATGTTCCCCTTTACATTTGTGGTCAGTTAAGATGTTCCCCCTTACATTTGTGATCAGTAGAGGTGTGCCCCTTTATATTTGTGGTCAGTGGAGATGTGCCCCATTTACATTTGTGGTCAGTGAAGATGTTCCCCTTTATATTTGTGGTCAGTGAAGATGTTCACCTTTACATTTGTGGTCAGTGGAGATGTTCCCCTTTACATTTGTGGTCAGTGGAGATGTGCCCCTTTACATTTGTGGTCAGTTGAGGTGTGCCCCTTTACATTTGTGGTCAGTGGAGATGTGCCTCATTTACATTTGTGGTCAGTGAAGACGTTCCCCTTTATATTTGTGGTCAGTGGAGATGTGCCCCTTTACATTTGTGGTCAGTTAAGATGTGCCCCTTTACATTTGTGGTCAGTGGAGATGTGCCCCATTTACATTTGTGGTAAGTGAAGATGTTCCCGTTTATATTTGTGGTCAGTGAAGATGTTCACCTTTACATTTGTGGTCAGTGGAGATGTGCCCCTTTACATTTGTGGTCAGTGGAGATGTGCCCCTTTACATTTGTGGTCAGTGGAGATGTGCCCCTTTACATTTGTGGCCAGTGGAGATGTGCCCCTTTACATTTGTGGTCAGTTGAGATGTGTCCCTTTACATTTGTGGTCAGTTGAGATGTGCCCCCTTACATTTGTGGTCAGTGGAGATGTGCCCCTTTACATTTGTGGTCAGTTGAGATGTGCCCCTTTACATTTGTGGCCAGTGGATGTGTGTTCCTTTACATTTGTGGTAAGTGGAGATGTCCCCCTTTACATTTGTTGTCAGTGGAGATGTGCCCCTATACATTTGTGGTCAGTGAAGAGGTTCCCCTTTACATTTGTAGTTAGTGGAGATGTGCCCATTTACATTTGTGGTCAGTTAAGATGTTCCCCCTTACATTTGTGATCAGTAGAGGTGTGCCCCTTTATATTTGTGGTCAGTGGAGATGTGCCCCATTTACATTTGTGGTCAGTGAAGATGTTCCCCTTTATATTTGTGGTCAGTGAAGATGTTCACCTTTACATTTGTGGTCAATGGAGATGTTCCCCTTTACATTTGTGGTCAGTGGAGATGTGCCCCTTTACATTTGTGGTCAGTTGAGGTGTGCCCCTTTACATTTGTGGTCAGTGGAGATGTGCGTCATTTACATTTGTGGTCAGTGAAGATGTTCCCCTTTATATTTGTGGTCAGTGAAGATGTTCACCTTTACATTTGTGGTCAGTGGAGATGTTCCCCTTTACATTTGTGGTCAGTGGAGATGTGCCCCTTTACATTTGTGGTCAGTTAAGATGTGCCCCTTTACATTTGTGGTCAGTGGAGATGTGCCCCATTTACATTTGTGGTAAGTGAAGATGTTCCCGTTTATATTTGTGGTCAGTGAAGATGTTCACCTTCACATTTGTGGTCAGTGGAGATGTGCCCCTTTACATTTGTGGTCAGTGGAGATGTGCCCCTTTACATTTGTGGTCAGTGGAGATGTGCCCCTTTACATTTGTGGTCAGTGGAGATGTGCCCCTTTACATTTGTGGTCAGTGGAGATGTGCCCCTTTACATTTGTGGTCAGTGGAGATGTTCCCCTTTACATTTGTGGTCAGTTGAGATGTGCCCCTTTACATTTGTGGTCAGTTGAGATGTGCCCCTTTACATTTGTGGTCAGTGGAGATGTGTCCCTTTACATTTGTGGTCAGTGGAGATGTTCCCCTTTACATTTGTGGTCAGTTGAGATGTGCCCCTTTACATTTGTGGTCAGTGGAGATGTTCCCCTTTACATTTGTGGTCAGTGGAGATGTGCCCCTTTACATTTGTGGTCAGTTGAGATGTGCCCCTTTACATTTGTGGTCAGTGGAGATGTGCCCCTTTACATTTGTGGTCAGTGGAGATGTTCCCCTTTACATTTGTGGTCAGTGGAGATGTTCCCCTTTACATTTGTGGTCAGTGGAGATGTGTCCCTTTACATTTGTGGTCAGTGGAGATGTGCCCCTTTACATTTGTGGTCAGTTGAGATGTGCCCCTTTACATTTGTGGTCAGTGGAGATGTTCCCCTTTACATTTGTGGTCAGTGGAGATGTTCCCCTTTACATTTGTGGTCAGTGGAGATGTGCCCCTTTACATTTGTGGTCAGTTGAGATGTGCCCCTTTACATTTGTGGTCAGTGGAGATGTGCCCCTTTACATTTGTGGTCAGTGGAGATGTTCCCCTTTACATTTGTGGTCAGTGGAGATGTTCCCCTTTACATTTGTGGTCAGTGGAGATGTTCCCCTTTACATTTGTGGTCAGTGGAGATGTGCCCCTTTACATTTGTGGTCAGTTGAGATGTGCCCCTTTACATTTGTGGTCAGTTGAGATGTGCCCCTTTACATTTGTGGTCAGTGGAGATGTTCCCCTTTACATTTGTGGTCAGTGCTAATCTTCTGTGTGTGTGTATGAAAGTTTATGTTCGTGATCAATGACAGTTGAGGCAATTAGGTTTTAAATTAAAGTTCCATCTACTTTTTCAGGCTTACCAGTATGCATAAAAAATTGTCATGCTCAAAAACCTTGACTTTGGGTTGGTGGTTTATTGAGTAATAATCCTGCAAGCATTGTGTGTATTTTGACTTATGTATTACAGTAAATAGGTTATGTTTGCTTTTTAATTATAAATAAAGCAATATTACCAAACAGATTACTAATGGGCTACAATCATCTTTATTAAAAGCAACACTTGGCAACACGTTAAATGAATATTCAAACTGCTAATACTGTTAAGGTTCAATTTTCCTTTTAAAATCTGGATTTTATTTTGTCATTCCTTGCAGGCATATCATCATTTTAATTATTTTTAGACTCTTTTTAGAGTTATTACATTTTATTTCATTCACAATCCTTTGTTATTCTTCGATTTTCACTTTACTGAATATTTTACAGTCTTTTCCTTTCCTCACATTAATTTTTTTGTAACCTACAAGAGAGACTAACCCACATTTAGTAGAAGACTAATTATCCCAATCCTCTAATAACACTGAGGAACTGAGCATTGGCTCCCAAGAAAAGGTATTATTTACCGGTAGTTATATCTCGCCATCAGTGCTTTACATATATATTTTACATTCACATTAATCTTTGGAGCTTACAATCTAAAGTCCCTAACTCACATACTCATACATACACATATTAGGGATAATTTAGACAGGAGACAATTAACCTACCAGCATGTCTTTGGAGTGTGGGAGGACACCGGAGTACCCGGAGGAAACCCACACAGGTACAGGGAGAACATGAAATCTCCAGGCAGGTAGTGCTGTGGTTGGGATTTGTACCGACGACTATACATGCATGCATTATCGTCCGAATGCATTTTCATCCGAATTTCAGGATTTTCGTGTTCGTTTTAACAAAACGATATGGAACACGCAGAATCCGAAATTCGAAATATCCAAAATAAAAAAATGCTTTATTTTCATATACATTATATTTTCATATCATTGCAACAACAGTTTGATATAGATAGATAGAAGATTCGACATGACGGTGACAATAGCGATCTGTGTCTATCGAACCTGCGGTCGACTGTGCCTAACCTAACTTTATTAGTCCAAGATTATTCGACATAGAAACGATTCCACATCATAGACATGAAGATTCAACAAAGCAGCTAAAAACATACAATCGCCGCAAGTGGACATTTACGGTCATGTCCCATGTTTTTTCAAATGAATTTTTTTGTAAGATTACTTAAGTTTTTTTGAGTAATGTCATTTCTACCAATGACATCTACCAAGATTTTGCTGTAGCAGTTTTGGCAACTAAGATGGAAAAAAAAAAATCCCATGATAATGAATAGAATGCCTTGCTTGGTTGATGGAAAGATTCATTCCTGTTCTCACTGTACCTGAATCCCAGTTTGTTTATTGGGCAAAATTAAGATCTATGGTCCTTCTGATTTGGTCTGGAGAATGTCTATCCTGTGTAAACCTCTAGTCCAGGCGATAACAGTTTACCGAAAATATATAAAGTATAATAGTACAGTAATTTCTCTCACAGCTCTTTCCCATCTGTGCGTTCTTTGATATCTTCCCCCTGTTTACAAAGTTTGTTCTCTGACAACCCCAGTAGTCTTTCCCCAGTGTTTGCAGCACATTTTCTGGCAGATTTCCCCTTTCACGCTACATTCATCTAACAGTTAACCCTTCCCCCCTTGCTCTGCCCACTCTGTGTTCTCTAGCACCTCTCCCACCATTGTCCACACTACATACTCTGCCAGTTCTAAGTGTAAGTAGGTGGAATGTTGGAAAAGTTGTGAGGATGGGTGCAGTGTGAGAACAGGTGCCCAAAGGGGGTGCAGTGTGGAAACAAATGTGAAGAAGGGGTGCAGTGTGGGAACAAATGTGAAGAAGGGGTGCAGTGTGGGAACAAATGTGAAGAAGGGGTGCAGTGTGGGAACAAATGTGAAGAAGGGGTGCAGTGTGGGAACAAATGTGAAGAAGGGGTGCAGTGTGGGAACAAATGTGAAGAAGGGGTGCAGTGTGGGAACAAATGTGAAGAAGGGGTGCAGTGTGGGAACAAATGTGAAGAAGGGGTGCAGTGTGGGAACAAATGTGAAGAAGGGGTGCCATGTTGGAACAGGTGTGAGGAAGAGGTGCATTGGGAATAGGTGTGAGGGAGGTAGGTGGAGGTTGGAACAGTTGTGCAGGGGGTGCAGGGGGCAGTGGTTCTCAATTGTGCGGAGTGCAGCGGTGAAATATGTGTGCGGGAATTACACTCCATATATGTAATACATTGTGAGTGAAAATGCCATGTTTTTTACTAAAGCTCAAAAGGTATGAACCCTCCTCACTTTTTAATGGGGCCTTGCTAGGCTATCTTCTAAAAGTGTGATGCACCCTAGTGGTCTTTGATCTCTTTCAGTTCTCTTAAGTAAATATCCACCTCTCAAGGGTTGTGTATACCTGGCCTAAATTAACTAATTTATGAACAGGTATACATTTGCCAGTTTAGTATTAAAATAATTCATATTTCACTACTAGAAAAATATTTCTTCAGTTCTGACCTTAGCTGAACATTCTCCAACACTGGGATAGCACTCTAACCACACATATACTATAGAATTCTAAATGCAATAAATTGTGCAAACTATTTGTGTGTGCTCATCTCTATCCTGTTATTTGAAATTTTCAAACACTACTAAGCTTGTTAAGACTTATAAGCATGTATACATTTATTTATGAATAATCCTTTAGCCCTCTCCAGAATTTGGTACTATCTTGCAGCCTACCCTTGGAGTAAATTCACCTTAGTAGGCAAAAGACTGTTCACTGGATGCTCAAATATCACACTCAAATTTGAATTAAATCTATACTCCAGGCCAACCACTAACTACCAATGAAATGCATGTATAGGGGCTGTTTTACCTGCCAAAGGAATTGTATTTTTGTCAATCCAGTCCTAAGATTTAAACTGCTGCTCCACACAGCACAGCCTGGTCTGGCAGGGTAGAAAACCTGATGTTTTTTCTGCTACAGTTAAGTAGCACTTACAGGTCTTGTCCCTCCCCCACACTGTGACTGAACATTATGATAAGGAGCGAGATGACGATGACAGGGAGTGGGGTGGTAGGAAGCTGGCAGAGGGGTGCAGGAGGGGTGAAGATTACAGGGAGTGGGGTGGTAGGAAGCTGGCATGGGGGTGCAGGAGGGGTGAAGATTACAGGGAGTAGGGTGGTAGGATGCCAGGCACAGGGGGATTATTATGAGGATGGAGATGACAGGGAGTATGTTGGTAGTAAGCTGACAGTGAGATACAGGGGATATGATAAGTATGATGACAGGAGGTAGGGTGGTGGGATGCCAGGAACAGGGGGGATGAGGAGGATAATGATGTACAGTAAGTGGCATATCACATGCCAGATAGCTTAAATATCATCAAGGCTGTGTGTGAGGTCACAGGCAGCGGTGATTTTTGGGGCGCCCTTGGTGGGGATGCTCTGTCACTGTCAGTGTCGGGCAGCAGGACCATCGTGCAGTACACATTAGGCAAATTAGACGGCTGCGGGGGCCCCTTGGAGTGCGAGGCCTTAGGCGACCGCCTACTTTGCTTAATTAGAGAGCCGCCTCTGACAGTAACCAGTAGATTGTTGTCTTGTACTGTGCTGCTGTGGGGCAGCATATATATGCTCTCTGGAGATCACTGCCTCCTTTGATGTTACATTTCACATGGTACTATGAAGGATAATTATTTTTAAATTCATGTTAGCCAAAGATAGTGAGCAATTATTTTTCAAAATAACATTAGAACAAAGAACATTAGTTAATGTGATATATGCTCATTAGGCACTGCTGTTAAAAGAACATTGTCTCTAAAGTGGTACATTTTCCATAACTTTGTAAATGAAAATTTACACACTGATAATTACTGTCAAAAACAATAGGAATGCTGAAAGAGTGCTAGAAATCATTAAGGCAACATCTGCTACTTTATGTGCCAGTTATCACAATGTTTTATTGCTTAGTTGCACTGTTATAACAAAGTATTGTATAATTTAAAAATATATACAATAAGAAGCACATTCAACAAGAGAAGGAAATATTTAATGAAATAAAGCAGTGTTATGCAAAATGACCTTAAAATATTAGATTAAAGAAGACCTTTAATTTTCAAAAATGCTGCAAATACCTGTAACCCACTAAAGTGTCAGGGCAAAAGTATATATATATATAACGGCCATGGCTGTCGACCAGTGTTTGGATGTAATCACACATGCAGCAATTGGCTGCAGTAAGGGGCAGATGATCATCCCTGGACATACGTATAGGGGCAATCATCTGTCTCTAACCGCAGCTAATTGATCAATGTGTGATAACATCAGTGGACAGCCATGGACAGCTGTAGCTGCTATCAGCCTGTCATTGCTTTGTACAGGCAGAGAGGCCACAACTGTCTATGTCCACCTGACACACCTTGAATATTTTTGCCCCTGTGAATAAAACCTTAAAAAAAAACAGATCCTGTTTCTTTGAAGCATGTTATACAGCACAGTGCTTGTGGTATGTCATTTGGCCCCCTGTATCACCTGAAATACCTGGCTGATCCTGCCAATGTCTGCCCTCCCCTCTGTAAGCTGATCACAGTGTATCATGGCTGCTGAGTCCGTGCATCAGCATCGGCAGTGCTTGACCCCGCCCACTGGAACTGTCAGCCGGGCAGAGGAGAGGAGACAGGAGGCACCTGAGCACTGGGAGCCGCTCTCATATAGGCACAGAGTGGATAAGAGGATTTTATAGTAGCAGGTTAACAACCACTTTAAGCTGGCCATACATGGATTGAAATTTGGCTGGTTCATCAGGGACTGATTGTACCCAAGGCGATCCATTGATTAAGTTGAATACCACTAGCCTGTTGGATTTTTCACATGCGATTACTGCCGGTGGCTATAGTCACTAGCAGTCATCATTACGTTCTGCCAGCTGGGAAGGCTCTCCGCACTCCACCAGCAGTAATCAATATGTTCTACCGCTGGCAGAACATGAAAGCACCGCAGGAGGCATTCCCCTATTAATATGCGTGGTGAAAGGACAGGATTCATTTATGTGCTGCCTTACAGCGCTAAATTGGAGTTTGAGCACTGTTAGATTTCCTGTGCTGGGCATTTTTTTTTTTCGTCCGAGATGAAGCTACGCTATAGGCAATAGCGAAACGCATTGACGTCATCAACGCTGACTCGTCACGGCCGCTATGCTCTGGATGTGCGGGATGATGAGGAGGCAGCTGCTGGCGTTCGGCAACTCAAGCTAGCCCATTCTATTCATCCGACCCGGCATCCATAAGGACAGATCGCCCCTACCTATTGGCTGCGGATCCAAGCCCCACAGGCGAAACATTTGAAGCCGGGAGATCTGCAGCTTCCACAGCATCGGTCTGACAAGGAGGTAGAGTTTGCGGTGCACTATTCCTAAGTCCCGCTGTCCCTCCAGCCGTTGACATCGGACTCGGAGCTGTATGTACCACCACATCTTCTCCTCATGAAGAGGGCAGCTTGATGCACGATCAATTTCGATCAGAACCCAGAGGATAAATCTGTGCAACAAATGGTAAAGTTCCTCACTTTCACTCATTTAAGAGTTTACCTTATATTTACCATTTTATTATTAGTGACTTTTACCTGAAATCATTTATGTGGATAATCATCTTTCAATTGCACTTTGTTTATTAACATCTCCAACTCATCCGATTTTACTCTATGGGACAGGTCATCATCTCGTGGACTTCTACGGCTCCTATTTAAATAGTTCAGCCTTTGGAATTTTCAGCCCAGTATTAGGGTTACACATATCAGCAGTAGTTAGTACCACCCATCCCTCCCCCCACCATCCATCCCCATCCATCCCCAAAGGATCTTTCTTGCTGCTGACAGGTATTTTTTGGCTTGTATGGGTTATTGATATCCCACCAACCAATTTAATTTAAATCATTAATTACTATTATTATTACCTCATTACCAGCCAGCAATTAGCAAGATCCTTAAGCGTCCGGACGTTGTTCTTCATTGTGTGTTATTTGTTTTTGTTTAATGTATTGTTTTTGTTTGTTCTGTCTGGCTCGTCATTTAATTATACATGCAGTAATTGGGCCCTATTGGACCTAATTATATTCAATCTATTTTTATTCTAATTTAAGGCTGTTGCATAATATGCTTAATGTATTTTAAATTATTTAATAAAGTGATTTATTTAATTTTTTGGTAATACAGCTAGCCATTTTTGACAATAAATACTCAACAATTGTTGCTAGAGTAACCCCTTACCCGGACACTAGTACTGGGTGTTTTCTTTCTTTTTCATGTAATTATGGTTACAGCATCAGTTTATATATGTATTTATTACCCACTGTTCATTTAATTATCTGACCATTCCCAGGTGTCTCTTGTTCCAACTTTCCCCTTCCTTTAGTTTAGTCTTACAACCACTTTAAGCTGGCCATACATGGATTGAAATTTGGCTGGTTCATCAGGGACTGATTGTACCCACGTCGATCCATTGATTAAGTTGAATACCACTAGCCTGTTGGATTTTTCACATGCGATTACTGCCGGTGGCTATAGTCACTAGCAGTCATCATTACGTTCTGCCAGCTGGGAAGGCTCTCCGCACTCCACCAGCAGTAATCAATATGTTCTACCGCTGGCAGAACACGAAAGCACCGCAGGAGGCATTCCCCTATTAATATGCCTGGTGAAAGGACAGGATTCATTTATGTGCTGCCTTACAGCGCTAAATTGGAGTTTGAGCACTGTTAGATTTCCTGTGCTGGGCATTTTTTTTATCTGACTGTAGGCTGGAGTTTCTCTGCTCGTCCTTGACACTGGAACGATCAGGCTCAGGTAAGAATAAGAAAAAGGTGGGCTCTGGGGGGTAGCTGCACCACAGAAGGTTTTTCACCTTAATGCATAGAATGCATTAAGGTGAAAAAACCCTAAGGGTTTACAACTCCTTTTAGTAAACAGTTAAAAAATTAAACGCCAGCAGCTACAAAAACTGTAGCTGCTGACTTTTACTAAACAGATACTCACCTGTCCAAGGATCCAGCAGTGTCCTCACGCAAGTCAGTTCTTCATTGGTCTTTGGGTGGCAGCATGTTAATTGTGGGCAGCCAGCTGTTTCTCCTTATGGCTTCACAACCGACTACCCACTGCGCATGCGCAGGCCACTCTGCGCTTTGTGAATGGTCTCACACAGTCTTCTGGGACCTGTGACATAAGAGCAGAACTTTCCTGCTTTAAAGTTGTTGTTTGTTGTCGCACAGTAAGGTCATATCTATCAAATATATATACATGATATAAAAAAGATAAATATATTGTGACAAAAAAAGTTATCAGCTTAAAGTGGATGTAAACCCAATGTCATCCTTTCTAAACTACTGCCATATGGGTTATCTATAAGGATATACATGCCTCCTGCATGTATCTTTACCTGTCAAATGTCTCCCCTCTGTCTGTTATGAGACCCGAAAAACTGCAGATTCTGTGGGTGGGTCTGTTGGCTGGAGTTCGGTGGGTGGAGTCGTGATGTCAGTAGACTCCCCGCCCACCTCTACACTCCCCTTGTCAATATGCATTTTCTCCTGTGTATTTCTTACACTGAACTTCTGCTATGATCTCTAACATCCAGTGAAAAGACAGGGAAGTAACCACATGGCTTCAGCATGCCAAATCATGCTGAGGTGTGGAACAGCCAATCCTTGCAGAGCTGCTGAAGAAAGGAGTGGGGGAGGGAATTAAAAAATAATGCATGTCTTAGGCTAGTGCACGAGATGTAAATCACCTCTCACTCACAGCAAGGAGGAGGATTTGACAAAGTTTTTCCCTGTTTGTCAAGTTTTATCTCACTGAACAATAAAAGAGGATTGCTCAGAGATGGATTAACTCTTTGTGGCAAGACTGGGCTCAAATGATAGGAAATCTTCTCTACATTATGACATAAAAAAAATTAAAAATTTGGGTTTACATCCACTTTAAAGCCTCACGCACATTGAGCATTGCTCAGGTCGCCTGAATGCTTTTTCTCCTGACAGGAGAAAAACTGCTTAAAAAAATGTGGTAAAACCTCATATTACACACGCATTCATTTATTTTGGCCATTAGAGAGCATTAATATGGATATGCGCAAATGGGCTTAAACACACCTAGTGTTTAGACTCGTTTATGATTGTTTAGGCACATTCTGTACTTTTTTTCTGCCTGTAAACACTCATTTTCCAATATACCTGTAAACGCCTCTGTGTGTGTGTGCATGGGCACACAGGCTAACATAGAGGGGTGTTTAGAGGCAGGAAAAAAAAAAAACACCAAATGCCTGTAAAAGTGGCATTTTTTTTGTACACCCAGTGTGCATGAGGCCAAGTGATTTCACATTGCATTAAAATGTTTTGATTAAAGTGTTTTCTAGCTACATACACAAAAGCATTATAAGAATAGAACTACATGTGTATAAAACTGTGGTTTAGCAGGTCCTCAACTTGGTCAATTTAGAAGGGTCTGAATTCTGTTTTGCATTGGTTACATTTTATTTATAGATGAACTACAAGGACTAGCAGGACAATGGTTTATACAATAAAATGTGTGTTTTCATTAGGAGCTATCATTTTATGATGTACTATAGTTATGTCAGACCTGCATGAACTACTTTTATGTATTTTATCAAAATATTTCTGCAAGCTTGCCTAAAATACAGCAGTTTTAATGTTTGTATTTTTTCCAAAGAGATGAGTCAAGCACATTGGGATGTTATTTGACCCTCCCCAACCACAAAGATCAGTTTCCAACAGTGTAAATGCAATTAGTAATTTTACAGTTGACTAGCTATGTGAACACACATGAAAAATTTTAGCTTTGTTAAAGGAGCAGCAAGGCAAAATTTCAGTTAAATAAATAATAAAGCCACTTAAGGACCTGACTAGACGGTCTTTTGTTCACATTCCTTACAAGTCCATAGAAATGCTTAACCTTCTTAAAGTGGAACTATACTGCATCTGAGCACCACAAACCAAAAATGCAATTTAATAAATTTGTATTATTCAAAGCGAAAGCCAAACCCCCCCCCCCCCCCATCCATGTCGTCATGCTTTATTTTGTTGAAAAATCACTTAAAAAAACACCCTCTAGCACTCCTGCCTGTGGCCATTTTGAGTAAGGGCAAATGATTCATATAGCATTTACTTTCTGGAATCCATCTGCCCCTAGCACAGGAATTCAGGCAGGAGGGTGCACTTAGCTTGGAAAACCCCTCTTCCCCTCCTGAAGATTCCTGGTTTCCTAGGCCTGGAAACCAGAAAGCAACTGAAGAAATATAAAAAGTTGAAAACAATTAAATATGATATACCTTGCTATCTATTTACTAATTCTAGCAGCAGAAGGATTAAAAATAATCATGTTAATTGACAGCGTGATGTTTCACTTTAAGGGCCAGTTCACACCACATACAGTCCACTGCAGGGTTTTTTTTCTGCATGAACAACGCATAGAAAGCAGGTTATATGTTTTTCAATGGCTTAGTTCACACCAGTGCTTGCAGTTCCAGTGCGTTCCAGTTCTAAAAAACAAAACAAAACAGTAGAACATGCTGCATTTTTCCTGCACTGGACTGTACTGGAACCTAAAGCAAATTAAATGCAGGGTGGTCAATTGAAGGTCAACTGCATGCGTCAAATCGTGATGAGCAAATCGTCCTGGGTTTGTTTTGCGGGCTGCTTGCAGAACCCTGCCTGAAATTCCCAAACATAGCACCCAGACTCCAAAGAGGTCTATGAGAGCTGAATTGTGTTATTTTTTCTGGATCCTTATAAGGCCAATTTGCAAGCTTCTTGGAAAAAACAGCACGGGCATCTGAGCACTACCACAAGGAACATATACCAATGCAAAAAGAAAACAAAAAACCTTTAAACTGAGAGAAGGTTTTTTTTTTAATTTAGGGTTTAAAGGGCAAAATTAAAAAAAAATAATTCCTTTAAATAACATGAAGGATGCCTTAAACCTGCTCATAAAGTGGTACACATGCACAGTGTACTAAAATAAAGTGACATTTACAAAGAGAAAAACACATAAAAAGCCACTAAAGCACATTTCCTGGCTGCATCATTCTGTTTCTAAAAAAAGTTTCCATGGTGTTACCTTTAACATATACACCAGACCCTTATCTCTGATGAGGGTCTGATATACATGTTAAGGGGAAACCCCACACAAAACAAGCAAAAAAAAAAAAAAAAAAACTGCGTGCTTCCCCTTCTAAAATCTATACTAGATCTTTATCATTGATGAGGGTCTGGTTATGATTTTAAGGGGGAACACCATGCAAAAAAATTGCGTGGAAACCTCCAAAACCCCTACCATACCTTTATCCAAGCATTCAGCTTGGCTGATGAGGAAAGGGAGGGACAGCGAATGTGGGACCCCTCTCCTGAACCTAATAAAAGGGTGCAGCAGCATGTACAGCTTGTTCTCAGTGAAATATTATAGTTCACCTTTGTTATACCCTCAAAAGCAGTAAGGAATATAAAAAGTGATTGATTTACTCAAGGCAAATAGACTGCGCACTCTGCAAGTGCAGTTGTTCTAGAGCTTAATAAATTAGGTGACGCTTCACTTTGCAAAGAATACACAATCACATGCAAGGAAAATAAAAATTGCATTTTTGCTTACACGCAGGGCTCAAGTCCTGCAAGAACGCATGGGAACGGCGTTCCTGTACATTTTCCACAGCAGAAAAGCCTTTCACGTTAGCAGCAGGGCCCAGTAGGCCACCTGCCCTGCGGCCGCTTTGCGCTGTGGCTGCAGCGGCGCCAAGGATCAGGTGCAGAGTCCTCCCCTCCCTCCTCCTTTCTCTTGTGTACCTCACACACTGCAATGTTCAGTCGGCTGGCCACTGTAACCAAGTCCCAGCTCCTTGACCAGCTCCTGTGATAGGCGGAAAACTGATTACATTTCCCGGAATTCGATCAGTGTTCTGTTGATCACAGGAGCCGCCACCAGTCTAGGAGGCAGGACTTTGTTAGAGTGCCGGCCGCCGAACATTGCAGACCCAAGCTCCGTGACACAGTGGGAAATCCATGTTGTGTATAATCCAGGCACAGGTGAGTCTGCATTTGATGGGCACATAAAGAGTCTGCAATGATGGGTGCAGTGAGTTTGCATTGATGGGCACAGGTGAGTCTGCATTTGATGGGCAAAGTGAGTCTGCAATGATGGGCACAGTAAGTCTGCATTGATGGGCACAGGTGAGCCTGCATTGATGGGCACAGTGAGTCTGCAATGATGGGCACAGTAAGTCTGCATTGTTGGGCACAGGTGAGTCTGCATTAATTGGCACAGTGAGTCTGCAATGACGGGCACAGTAAGTCTGCATTGATGGGCACAGTGAGTCTGCAATGATGGGCAATGATGGGCACAGTGAGTCTGCAATAATGGGCACAGTGAGACTGCATTGATGGGCACAGTGAGGCTGCAATGATGGGCACAGTGAGGCTGCATTGATGGGCAAAGTGAGTCTGCAATGATGGGCACAGTAAGTCTGCATTGATGGGCACAGGTGAGTCTGCATTGATGGGCACAGTGAGTCTGCAATGATGGGCACAGTAAGTCTGCATTGTTGGGCACAGGTGAGTCTGCATTAATTGGCACAGTGAGTCTGCAATGACGGGCACAGTAAGTCTGCATTGATGGGCACAGTGAGTCTGCAATGATGGGCAATGATGGGCACAGTGAGTCTGCAATAATGGGCACAGTGAGACTGCATTGATGGGCACAGTGAGGCTGCAATAATGGGCACAGTGAGGCTGCATTGATGGGCACAGTGAGTCTGCATTGAACCATTATCACACATTGTGGTGTTTTATTGTTAGTATAGCATACAGGTTAAATAATTTTGTTGTTACATCTGATCTATACTTATTTGTTTAATGCATGTAAATTTTGGAGGTGTCCTCATAAACTGGCACTTTACAATAAATGTTGCACTTTATTTGTTAAAAAAGGAGTATGTAAAATGTATATATATATATATATATATATATATATATATATACACATACATACATACACTTTTTTATTTTTGAGGTGGGGGGGTGGATCTTAGGTGAGTTCCCACACTTTTTTTTCCAGGACTTGACCCCTGCTTACATGTGATTGGATGATGGAAATCAGCAGAACTCTCCCTTATTTACTAAGCTCTTGGGCAGCTGCACTTGCAAAGTGCACAGTTTATTTTCCTTTGGAAAATCAACACTAAAGACTAGACCTTGTGTACTGCTCATGAACTTTGTTGGAGTTATAAGGGATGGAGTTATAATTTTTAAAAAGGAAACTGTGTATAGTGATGCCAAATGCCACCGTGCTGTGTTTTGAAGCAAATAGATAGGTAAGTGACACAGTTGGGCAATCTGCTCGCAAACTACATGAGGTATCTACATGTAGACTATACATGCCCTAAAATACACTCTGTGTACGGAGGCTTTTGAGATCAGAAAGTTTCACTTTATTTTGTGCTTTACTTTTATTAAAAAGCAAATATGAATGCACAGCTAATGCATTGGAAAAGCACAGTAATTTCATCTCAGGCCCCATATAAAACTTAAAGTGACTGTGGCAGCAACAGTAAGTGATAAGTTCCTTGGCCTTGGATAGTGAGAATGTCTCACTGAATATGCAACACGTATTGGTACTGTACAAATGTGATAGACAAGTGGCAGTTGCTAATATAATCTAAAAATATTTCTAATAACTGTAATGTGCATCAGGTCAGATAAAATGAGATACAGTATGTAGATTTTATGTAAGTGGCATAGTACATGGCGTGATTCTATTGGCATTCATGTGACACTCCCTCCGCAGCTCCTATGAACATAGACTCATGCTTTAGGAATGCTGATTTCCCCCGATATTGCAGAATCTTATAAAACATTACATTTTAAATGTACTTTGAGATGTTACTTTAGTTTCCTTGTCCCTTCACACATATTTATTTGACATTTTTTATTTCAGCATTTCAGAGGCTCGAACATACAAAAAAAATCTCAAACTATAAATTACACATTTAAGATGTGTTATGTGAAAATGAAAGCCCAATTTTTAATGTCTTGTAGGACTTATGTATTGTGGAATCTTTGTGCTGAAGAAAGGGTTCATGCCTAAGGGAGAATGATTAAACAACATTGCCCGAAGGAATATATTATACTACAGGGGAATGGTTTGAGTATTGCATTAAGATAATGATGTATTTGTTTACTGTATTTCATGGCTTAATATGAACAGATTACAAGAATTGGAATGAGTCACTACAGCCCTAAGCTACTTTAATAACCCTAGGTTGTTCTTCTGTCACTGTAGAGCTTTATTAGGACATGAACAGTACAATAATATCTAAACCTGTGCATGTGTCTATTTGTATACAGTATTTATTTTAGCATTCATGTGAGTGTGTATGGGTCATGTTGGCTCTGCAAGGGAAAGGAGTTGGCACCGGCTATGAATGGTAAAAGCAGGATGTGGCACTTTAAGCAATGGCTGTTATTTGTCCCTCCCCCAGTGACTTTGGCTGAATCAATCTAAGCCAACCCCTCATATTCTATGATAACTTTGCATGGAATCATCAAGCATAAAATGTCTCTCCTCTTTGTGTTCAAGGGACTTGAGAAAATTTGGCAGGCCATAGATGATGCGATTTGCTTTTCTACAACCACGGGTTGAGGGAAAGAAAATCGCTTGATTCCCCCATTAACACAGTTGTTATTGCTATTGTGGGGGGGGGGGGGGTATTGTTTTAGACATGTGGAGTCGTCCCTACCAGGAGAACACAGTAGTTATGGCTAATGGCTATAGCCCCTGGCGATAATCGTATGTAAAAATCCAACATGCTGGTTGTATTCAATTGATGGATCGACTTGGTACAATCAGCCTGCCCATCGATGGTTCAGTCTCTGGCCGCTCCCTGTTGAAATGGACGAGATTCAAATCATCTATGGCCAGCTTTTGTGTGCCATGTGCCAGCTTTTGTGTGCCATAATTACCAAATCCATGTAGGTGAGTCCAAACAAATCTCTCTTGCTTGAAGGCAAGTGAAAATGTCTGGCTGCATCCAAGTGAACTGGTAATGTACCAAGTTATGAACTTTGAACAGAACTCCTATAGTGGACATTTAGACATCCCTGAGGGTTGACACTTACAACATCATTAGTTGTGTCTTAAAAAGGAACTGTGTCGTAAACAATATTGTAGGTAGTAACGTTTGAATAACCACCACCCCGAGTGAAACCTTTGTATGCTATAAACATTCTGATGCCATTGTAGTGTCTGGTAAGTATGCCACACCACTGTGTCTGCAGCAAGGTAAAATTATAAGTCAAGCTATTAATTATGCTATAATCGGTTGCTTAGGAAGTCTACCACAAGTAGGCCTAACATAAAATAGCAAACAAAAATAGTTTAAAGGGGTTGTAAAGGTTATTTTTTTATTTTCTAATTAGGTTCCTTTAAGCTAGTGCATTGTTGGTTCACATACATTTTCCTTCGATTTCCCTTCTAAATGTATTTTTTCTTTGTCTGAATTTCTCACTTCCTGATCCTCCTCTGTCTGCATGCCCTCATCATCCGAGCCGTTCTGGCTGGGGGTTAGTCAGCGTGCTCGCCCCCTTCCTTGGGACTACATCCCTGTGGGGAGACGCTGTGTACGTTAACAGGCACGGGAGGCAGGGGAGCCACGGGCGTGTCTAAGAAGCTGTAGCTCTGCCTCCCATGCCATGTTATTGCAATCAGAATGACAATCTCAGCAGCACAGCCTTTACTCCGCCCCCTTTATGTTTATTCAGTGTATGGGCGTGCTGGGTAGGTGGGAATGGGCGTGGCTGCTGGGAGGTGAGAAATGAGAACAAGTCTTGTTCTCGTTCTTTGACACATCGAAAAAGCGGCACTGTGCATGCACGATGCCGCTAAGCATTAAGGGAATTATAGTTCATCTGAAGACGCGACGTTGCTGCACGGAGCACGCTCTAAAAACCGGAAGCTGAGGAAATCATAGATACACTAAAGGAGGAAGTTCAGAAAAAGCATATGCATATAACAGGTAAATCGAAAATTTCTGCAGAAATAACAGCTATATTCCTGATCTATGCTGCATATAGATCAGATATTGATAAAAAAAATGTAGCTTTACAACCCCTTTAATTTATTGAATAGAGTGGGTCATTGCTAAAACCCCTGTGTCCTACAAATATCCCCCAGGCTCAGTTCTGAGCGGCTTCTTACTTCTGTTTACATTTACAAAAGTGAAAAAAGTTCAGACACAACAGAATAGGATATTGTAGAGAGGGTGGGGGGAGATTAATAAAAGGTGTCTGAGCTAAACTCTGTCTCAACATTGTCTCAACTGGAGTTCAGCCAATCAGCAATCAATTTTCGAAGCCGTGTGGAAAAAATGAAATTAGAAGTTGCACCATAGGAGACAGAATTTGTCTCAGCCTTTCTTTTATTAATTTCTCTGCCGAGTTTACCTAGTAAGTTTACCTGAAAAAAAAAAAAACTGCAAGACAAAGACATAATGAGCTAGTATGCGTTGCATACTAGCTCATTATGAAATGCTTACCTTAGATGAAAGCTGTTGCAGTGGTCCCCGCACTCTGCTGTGACCAGTGACATGTCTCCTGGAGTTATTTGTGGGTTCGTGGTCCGCAGTGCTGTGATTGTCCAGAGCCACGAGGATGTCACTCCCATGCATACAGGAGTCGCCAGTTATGGCACGGCTACTGCAGAAATGGCATGAGCGGGCCGTTTCTTGCGTGTGCATGTATCGATGACATCGGCAAATGCAAATAGAGTGAATATCTCCTAAATTGTTTAAAAAGTTAAGGAGATATTCACGGTACCTACAGGTATGCCTTATTTTCGGCTTACCTGTAGGTAAAAGTGGTGTAACAGGGTTTACAACCACTTTAAGCAAGTTACCTCCATTGGAATACCTCCCAACTTTCTGATATGGGAAATAGGGACACCAATTAGCAAAAAGTATGTAGGCAAAGAATACACCCACTGCCACGCCCCTGTCACCTGGAGAATAAATGCACAAAAATGATTGGTTAAACCCACAAGTGCTTTTAAGTATTTTGGCTTTTAAATTTACAAGTGTAACAATTTAGAAATTGGATGAAAGGTTTAGCACTGTAAAATAATTTTTGACAAAAAGTGAATTCTTTGTACATCAGACCAAAATGAGGGACAAATGAGGAAGAAAGAGGGACAGAGAGACTTTCTTTCAAAAGACGAAAAGACGGTCGGTCCCTCCAAATCAGGGACAGTTGGGAGTTGTGTCCACAGGATCCAATTCAACATTTTAAAAAGAGCTGATCAACTAAAGGAATAGAAGATGTTCTAGCTGTGTAGCAAAGTGAGAGAGCAAAAATTTCCCCACGATATTACACACTAGGGTAATGATACTTATTTTCAAAAAGTGTCAGTTATTTTCAGTAAAGTTCATTTGAACTTTTTTAGCCACATTCTTAAAAATAGAATGCATTTGGTTTGTGTAAAGCATTATGATATGAGCCGTATGTAGGCCATACATGGGTCGAATCCTGAGTGAGTTTTCTTTAGAAAATCAGAAATTTTGTGCGTTTTGTAATCCGATGGTGTCACCATTGATTTTGAAATCTGACCAAGCAAGCCTTCAATTTCATCTCATGTTGCTACAGAAAATACATTTTATGTCCAGGAATCATCTTTTCTTTCCAGGTCACAGCTCGTGCTCATTTCTTTTCAATTATATTTCTTGCAAGATTCTTCCATTGTTGATTAGAAATTTGTTTGTTTTTCAAAAAACTTCCAACATTTCAGAATTCGATGGCTTGCAGGAAAATCATCCGTTGCTACGGCCCACTAATGGTGAAAAATGGAAAGCAAATTCTTAGTTACGATTTTCAAAAGAAAATTATTTTGGAATTCAGCCCATGAATGGCTGGCTTTTAGGTCTCTTCTGAGAACCTGAAAGGTAAAAGCAATCGGTTCTTTTCCTCACATCCCCCAGCTCATGTACCTCTATTTAGGTCAGTTATTGGGAATTCTTGTTGGCCACTAAAGAAGTGTAGGAAGGGATAGGGCCAAGGGCAAACTTGCTTGTTTAAATTGATACTTGCATATGAAAGCACCTTCAGGTTTCAGATGATAATAGAGTGCCAAACCTACCTATAGTCCAGAGAATGAAATGTGATGGTGAGGCAACTGACTATCACCACCTGCTTTCCAGCTGTGTCCAGGTATGATAACCTCAGCCTGATGTGAGCTATACTAGAAACAGGTTAATGTGCGACCTACTGTTGAGCAGTGTGCAAATACCTCAGTAGAGGTGGCAAATGATTTGCGCTACCTGAACTGATAATACAGTTTTTGTATCATCTCCAGGTTCTGCAAATTACCACTGCTTGGCGTTGAATATTTACTGTTCCTGTGTGGGATGGAGGAACAGTTTTGTGCAATGAGCTAGATTTGTGGAAATATGGTGATAACACACGTCAGAGGCTCATTTTTGGCATAGTTATTAGCAAAATAGCGCCACCTGCCCACAGACTATTTATTTACTGCCCATTGCTCATAAATGGATTCCTGGATTAAGTGTTTTAAACGACACTGAGGTTATGTACAACCTGCCTGTTTGTATCCATTGGCAGTGAAAGATTCAGCGCAACATTGTCTTCTAAAGAATTACAAATACACTTGTCTGCACCTTTTAATTCATGATATGTCACTGATATTTACTCCAGGTAGCAAATCGAGTCTGATTCATATACATGGACTTGCGATCATGAACCAAGGTGATTGTTTTGTGTTCTTCCCTAGACATCATGCTTCAAAACTGAGCAGACATGTGGCTATTTGCCACCCAGTAGATGTAATTTTGGTACCAGTACCTGGTATTACTAACCTTGGTCTGTTTGGTGAATTAAGGAGTCTATGGTATGTGGTGGTTTTGGTACCAGTGCCTGGTATTACTAACCTTGGTCTGTTTGGTGAATTAAGGAGTCCATGGTATGTGGTGGTTGGTTGTCAATCGGTTTATTACTGTATACCGTTGGAGATTTGGAGAGGGGATTCTTATTCTACATGTGGTATATACAGTATATATATATATATATATATATATATATATATATATATATATACGCTGAGAACATTTTAATGCAGAGCTTTCTTTCCTTATAACTTTCCTTGTTCTTTTGTGAATATGATACTGACAGTTTGATCCCATTAATTTAGTATCTGCTTGGCATATCAAGATATATTTTATGTATTTTGTATATGTGCAAATATCTTTAAAACGTTTTTGTTTAAGCAGCTCCCGAGGGTAATAGGACCACTGTGGCTATGTTCACTCTTTTTAAAAATGGCAACAATTATCAATATATCAGCAAGTAAATAACACTGAACGTAAAATATTTAAAATTCCACCATCTTTTGCCAGGCAATTTTTTACATGACTGACTTTACAAACTACAGACTTGGCTGGATTCTAACGGATTAACTTTAATTAAATCTTTCTGAAGTTGTGCAATTTATTTCCACATTTTTAAATTCCAAAACCCTCTTCAGCAAGTTTTGTGCTGTCCTGTATACCAATTGGTAATTATCAAAATATTATTTGTAAAAAAAAAAACTACATGGGGGTTTCTTTTAATATTCCAACTAGACCCTTATCCAGCTCTTGTCACTTTGGGACATATGGTGTAATAAAGAATTCTCCTTAATTTATTCATCGCTCCCGAGGGAATGAGTAAATGGGTACATTAGTACCCCTTACTTTTTCCCATAAAGAGTTAAAAGTAAAATTGGGGGGTACTTTGCAGGAGGGCAAAGCCCACCCCCTTTAAAGTAACCTTGCCACATTTAGACTTATGGCGGAATAAAAAATTCTCCTTAACCTATTGGCGCTGACAGCACGCAAATATGCAGCCTCCTGGTGGGTGGGCCTTGGCGCCGAGGGGCTGCATATTTTGGTGCAATATTACAAAAAAACAGCTGTGCCGAGAGTGTGCAATCTGCATGCTTCCAGCACAGTTATCAGCGGCTAACGGAACGCTTTCGATCATGTGACCACCGTGACAGCTAATCACACGCGCCGGTGCCAAGGGGTTATTTTATCTGTCCTTCCCGGGGAATTAGTACAGGGGGTAAATTAGTACCCTCTACTTTTTCCCACAAACAGACACTCTCTTGTAAAGGTGCTCCCCAACTCTGAAAGGCATGTGACCTGGTCTAATACAGAAAGGGGGGTGCACACTAACTGCTCTTCCTTCGCTGGCCGTCCAGGCTGCATGCCTAGGATGGTCTGGTAGGAATATTAAAGGAAACCCCACTCAATTTTTGCCTTTATTTTTAAATAAATATTTGCTGTCACTTTCATTTTTTTAACATTATCTGATTCTTGGATTAAGCATTATATGGCCGCTCTGTGCCTCCCCTTTTTCAGCCCAATGAAATAACCATAAATTTGCTGGAACTGCAAATCCTAACCTATACGGTTCACTGTAAACCCATGGTAGCGCTAAACCCGAACCTCATTCCTATTTACCACCAATTTTTTCACAATCAGCTTAACCATTTTTTATTTAAATATGATGGAATCAAATGAATGAATTTTCAAGAAAAACTGGAAATAATCTATCTATTTGGGACTTTTGTGTCTTGTATTGTGGCCCCACTGTTGTTTTATATTGGCCTGCATAAATTAGAGGAGGAGGTCCATGTCACTAAACAAAGAAGTGCTATTAAAAAAGTAGACTCTTCTACTCCTACTGTGCAATATACTGTAGATCTAGTGTCGGGGGTCAGCATCCCTTCAAATATGATCTTCTAGTAGATTTTACCTGAAAAATGGTCAATCAACCCCAGAAACAATTTTTCATTGATATCCATAAATATCCATCCACTAAGCTTAAAATAACACTGCCTTTAATATAATTACATGCAGCAGCGGCCCGTCCATTAGGGGCGCCCGAGCGCCACCCCCTCTCTCCAGGCCACCCCCTATATATAATGGATAGATTCATGCATAGCATGAATCTATCCATGGTCGCTGCAGCCACCCCCTATTCATGCATCCGGACCCTTTCAGGGCATCGAGCGCATGAATTACAGCGCCCAGGTTTTTTTTTTTAAGCACTGGATTAGAACCAGAGGCTCTAATAGGCTTCAAAATAGGATGCGACTTGAGCCCACCCAGGTGTGTTACAACAGCAAATGAATATGAAACACTGATATAAATGAAACATTGATCCTAAATCCGGCCAATCAGCAGCGGGTGTGAGATCCGTTTTGCGGCTGATTGGCTGAAAAGAGAAGACTCCCGATTGGCTGTCGAGCCGCCAAGTAGGGGGTGCCGCTGGTGATGGGGTAAGTGCTACTGACCAACCCCCCCAAATTTTTTTTACACTGGCTGCCACTGATTACATTGACCACAGATACTGAAAATACCCTGAAACTGCAGCCTTCATTAAAAAGAACTGGTGCTTAGGGAGCATACCCAAAGGGTAGAAACAGAGGGCAAGGGATGTTATGTTCCACTTTACCCAAACACAGTTGATCTCTGCTGTCTTGTATGCTAAAAAAATGAGGGCACAATTAGTGCTTGTACAGCCCAGCTGTTTCCAATGTGTCATCTAATTAAAGGATATCTAAACCAAAAAACAAAAATATAATACATTTCAGCTTACCAGTCCTTAGATGAGATGTCTGTATTAGTTTTGTATTTTCATTTTTTTCCCTTTATTTTCACCTTGTAATGCTGCAAATAACACACTTCCTGTCCAGGGTGGCTTTGTTTACTCCTTCACTGTATCTATGGAGGGAATCAAGTTGCAGGAAGTGATAGGACCTTGCATTTCTGACAAGAGCAGCTGGTATTTTCTGTGCTTACTAAAAATGTTTTGTGGCTGAAAAATGGAAATTACTGCAGCCGCAGCACATATGCGGACTGATAAGCTGCAATATTTAGCAATTCTGGAAAATTGCTATATAATCACAACTAAATGGTATAGAATCCCTGCCCGACTGCACAAATTCTCCCCTACAATCCCAAATACTTGCTGGAGGTGTAAGAAAGCAGAAGGCTCCATTGTCCACATCTGGTGGGAGTGTACTTTTCTCCAACAATTCTGGAGAGAAGTGAACACTCTAATGCCCTGTACACACGGTCGGACATTGATCGGACATTCCGACAACAAAATCCATGGATTTTTTCTGACGGATGTTGGCTCAAACTTGTCTTGCATACACACGGTCACACACAAAAAAAAATCTGATCGTTCTGAACGCGGTGACGTAAAACACGTACGTCGGGACTATAAACGGGGTGGTAGCCAATGGCTTTCGTCTCTTAATTTATTCTGAGTATGCGTGGCACTTTGTGCATCGGATTTGTGAACACACGTTCGAAATTTCCGACAACGGATTTTGTTGTTGGAAAATTTTATATCCTGCTCTCAAACTTTGTGTGTCGGAAATTCCGATGGAAAATGTGTGATGGAGCCTACACACGGTCGGAATTTCTGACAACAAGGTCCTATTGCACATTTTCCATCGGAAAATCCTATCGTGTGTACAGGGCATAACAACACGAGTCACCACATACACCTTAGATTATAGCCCTGCACAATATCTCCTACACCACACGACTATACCCAAGAAGGACTATCACAAATCACTCACCATGCACATGGTTAATGCAGCTAGACTCTGTATTCCTGTCCACTGGCGATCCACAGATATACCACCCATGAAGGAATGGCTAGTCAGCATCTCTAAAATCGAGGAGATGGAGGAATTGATCCATACTTCCCAAGAACGTATACAAAAATTCACAACTGTCTGGCCATGCTGGACTCATTTCAAGTCTACCAAGACCTATAGCTTCTACTTTCCATTACCTGCCGTAGCTACTTATATTACCTAATAGGAGACCCTATGTGGTTGTCTAGGATGGGGGCTCGGGTCGGAGAGTGGCCCCTACCTCTTACACGCATTTTTTCTCCCTCCTTCCCTGACTCCTTTTCCCCTCACCCCCCTCCCCCCTCTTCCTTTTCCTCTCTATCCCTTTCCCTATCTACACATACAAACTAACTTTACACTCCACCACAATCAATTAGGAACTAAATTACGAGATAGGGGCCGAGTTTGCCAACATCAACACTAACACTGTTAGACCTGTTGATATTGGTCTTAGTGGATTCACTCTCTTTAGCCAAGCTAATTGGCCCCAAAACTAATGAGTTCTTAAAATGTCTCTCTTTTTTATCTGTTAATGCAAGGTCAATAAATCTGTTAATGAAACAACTTCTAATTGTTTTCTCAATTACCCATGCCATACCCTATGAGTCATTAACAATATGTATCATCTCATTATTCTATTCCGTCATGGATACCATTTCAAATGATATGCTGAATGTACTGCATTGTAAACACAACTTCATTATTTTCAATAAAACTTTTTTTGTGGAAAAAAAAGCTGCAATATTTAACATTTTAATCATGCTTTAAGACCTATTGTTCAGTTCAAAATAACAACTTCCTTGTTCATACCACCCTTTGTATTATATAACTACTACCTGCCAAATTTAAATCTGAACCCTAGGCATAAAAACACACTTGCAGTGCCCCCCTTCTGCACCACGAGGGTTAAATGCTCTTTATGTCTAGGGGTGCCAGGATAAGCAGAAATACAATTTTTAATGCTCCAGCAGACTCTTTCTATATGTGCAACTGGGTTGCTGCTGCCTCCTCATTAAACTTCTCATTGCCACGGCTGCATGTTTGCTCCCTCCACATGCAGTCAAGGATTAGTAGCCCTGCAATGTACATGATGACACCAATGAACTTCCCATAGGCCATAGCTTCAGTGAGAAGAGAAGAGTGCTGGAGCCTACTGGAATGCGGAGTAGGGGTGTAATATGGCCTCTTCATTTACTCCCCTAGAAATAATTAGCATTTAACCCTTGCAAGAGGACCCCACTACAAGGATATTTATCTTTTTGTTCCAGCCCGAAGTTTAGCTTTAACATAAGAACTTCCCTGATAACCGATTCATACCTCCTTTCTGCCAAATCTTACATATTGGCTGCCCTGCTGTTACCTCTGTGCACAATAACAGTTTCCCACCTTCTTGCTGTCCAATTTATCATATTAGCTGCCCTGCTAATTTGCATGAAAATAAAGAAATGCCTCCTGCATGCCCAGTTTTTCTAACTGACTTATGTACACGTTCCAACTTTTGACAGGTATTTATGTGTATAGCCTACTGAATTGTATATGATAACTTCAGATAAAACAACACCATAGTTTTCATCGTGAATGAGAGCAAGAATATATTTTAAGTGAATGTCAAATATGCCTGTTTATTGTAAAAAGCTACTTACTTTTGCCGACAATGGGAATGTTAAGAGACAATTTGAAGAGAGACAAACTGCTGTCCACACCATTATACATCTAACTTTAGGAAACTTTAGGAAACTAAAACTAAACTAGCTTTAGGAAACGAAAACAATAGCAACTTAAAGCAGAAATACTGGAAAATGTGTTTTCATGTTTTAAATTTCACAGGTAACTCTAATGAGATGCTGCCTAATGTATCTCTGTCCTTTCTTTACAATGTACAATTTTATTGATGCTGAATGTTATTTATAGACTTCCAGCACTGCAAGAGGGAAGAGGGTTGTAGTTTGCATATTCCAGGTGCATTTTGCATTTTTCAATACACACTTTTGATTCACTGAAGGCTATGGAACCAAAAAACAGAAAAAAGTCCCTGGCCCTTTCCATAAAATGCACAGATCTGAACGTGTCCTATAGGAAATCATGTTACATGGACTGTAGTGTGTTTCTGCAAAACTGAAAACGCACTAAAAAAATGCACAGGCCTAACACATGCGTCACACTGCTGTTTGTCCCTCCCTCATTTCCCTTTGCCCATTCACAGAACACCTTGTATTCTGTGAACTATTCACAAAATGCAAAGCGTTCTGTGAATGATAGAAGGGAGAGGAGGGGTGGGTAGTATAGTTTGTGTAGGAGAGCCACAGCTCTGCTGTCTCATTTGAACTTCATGCCAACCTCCATGCTTAAATGTCATATGGTGGTATGAAGCACCAAAAAGCAATATATCTCTTTTTTTTTTACAACTGCAGATTTATTCATTGTTGACTTAAGAGCATGTCTGAAATAAAATCTGCAATACATTCCATTATATCTTTCTGCTAGAACAGCTACAACAACAGCTGAAAGCATTTCAGGTTAAAGTAATTTCACAATTGACAAAAGACTTGGTTGCCTACTGTTTTTTTTTTCTCCTTTTGACTTGATGATTCTGATGTGATAGGCAATTTACAGTTAGCTCTTTTAGCTGAAATAGTTTCAATGACTTTGCAATAAAAGCAGAACTTAAAAGTCTTTCCTTTTAAGGCCATATTAGTGGTGAAGACCTCTATTTAATAGTATTTAATTACCAAGAACAAAAAGCATCAAACACTAAAGCTTGTCATTGTCAATACAAATGAAACATCACTGGAGGATACAATGTATTTTTAGCTTTCTGCCAAAAGCGTGCAACATTTTTTTCCTATCACTGTAACCTCCACCAAACCATCTATGCTAAATTATGAAGCAAGCATAATGTAGTGAAAATGGTGACTGAGAGTAAATATTCAGGACACACCTTTCAAGACCATTGTTTAGGAATCTGGTTGAAGAATTTGAAATGGAGTATGATGATCTTCTCTTACATATGGAAATGTGTTAGGTCATTAAAGTCCCTAATTACTTCAAGCAAACTGTCACCTACCTTCCACAACGTTCACACCTACCATCCTTAGACAATCGACATCTACCTTGACACATTCCATCATGATATGATTAAGGTGTCTGTATTACCACTTTCAATATAAATACTGTGGTATTTTCCTGACTCTCAACTGACTCTCACACAAATGAGAACCTGCACAGACATACCAGGGTTGATTTACTAAAATGGGAGAGTGCAAAATCTGGTGCAGTTCTGCATAGAAACCAATTGGCTTCCATTTTGTTTTTTGAACAAGCTGAAGTTAGAAGCTGATTGGCTACCATGCACAGCTTCACAAGATTTTGCACTCTCCAGTTTTAGTAAACC
Source organism: Aquarana catesbeiana (assembly GCF_042186555.1). Classification (NCBI taxonomy): domain Eukaryota; kingdom Metazoa; phylum Chordata; class Amphibia; order Anura; family Ranidae; genus Aquarana; species Aquarana catesbeiana. Next base: position 182,422,617 of record NC_133326.1, read on the forward strand.
AACCCCACCGTCATCTTAGCAATTCAAAATGAGCATGCAAATATTTAAATATCCTAAAAAAAAACATGAACAGAGATTACATTGAACACAGCAGATCCAAATGATCGAAACACACATATTGACTTCTCCAGTAAATATTTACCTTGCCTCCGCCTTTTTTTTATTCCTCCACCTTTCTGTTTAAAGACAATAAGTATATAAAAAATACACTTTAAATACCAGATATGGGGTGCTTGTGATTATGCCTCTCTCTCCAACATAGTGGCCTTGCTGCTTGGCTGCTTAGAAATCTCTGTTTAATGGAGGCTGAAGTCAGAGACTTTGAGCTTTCACATGCTTTTTTTCTCCTTGCTTCTAGTGGTCAAAATGAACACCATATGAGTAAATGGAAGGTAAGTATTTGCACATGATGGACCCATCATTAAAGTGAACCTTTTGCTTTTAGTGATAGATTTACAAAACCATTTGAACCCGCAGTTCCTAAGCAAAGATGATATTTTGGGCATCATTTCTGAAATAAAATAATTATGAAATAATATGAGTAACAGAGAATTTCAACACTTCCCAAATTTAAAGGTTCAAAAGGATGCAGGTACAGAGCCCTCATACTATTTCCATTTTCAAACATAACTGAAGAAGCATCAGCTGCAATAGTTTAGGAATTCAGTGAATATGGACCCTCTATTGAAGCTTATTTCCCTGGGTGCTGAAAACGATTGCTGATCCAAGAAACTTGGGGTCATGGAGAAAGCTATTCCTTTGATGAGCTTTGATCACTGAGTGAAGCTTTTTTTTTTTGCATCTGCGTAGCTTTGTGAATCATCATCATCTAATCAAAAACAGATACAGTAGCAGACTGACCATTAAGACTGCTGTAGATGAATTGGGTTGAATTGGGTTGCTAAATTACTCATCTAATATCAAGTAGATAGCGGATGAAAGTGAAAGGCCAGTCTCTCACTAAAGGAGTAACTGTACTTAAAAATGTAGAAACCGGACTAGTTATGACATTTGATGTGTGATAATATTTTTCAAAGTTTTTTCCTCTTTTGTCCATTTTCAGCTATTCATTACTAATGGTTTAAAACATGAACATAAGCGGCACTTTTATTAAAGTAGATGTTTAGAAGCTTTGGTGTTCTCCATAATAGATCTTCACCTCTTCAAGGTTACTTAGCTCTGATGTAGGGCTTATTTATTTATTTATTTATTAATATGTTATAACAATGTCAAGAACGCTATATGTCTACTAGCTTGTGTTCCAACAAAACATTTTCTTTTCCTAAAAATAATGAACTTGCTTCTGGTAAAACCTGTATAGCAAGTTGATTTATGCACTTTTCTATGCATCAGTAAAAATTCATGAATAGTGCTGCAACCTTGGAAATAACTGTAGAATTGAATTCCATTCACATAATGGACATTAGTCATAATGCTGCAGTGTTCACTTTATTGATGCATGGATTTAACTCTCACCCATCCAATGTGTTATATTGTACTTAGCAGGTTTACAAAGCAATATGGTGGGAAAATACATAGGCACTGTGAAACAGCCGAAACAGGTTTGTCCTGCACTTTTTTCAGTAAGGCAGCAAACAAACACAGTTTCAATGCAGAGAGGCTTTATACAGGAAGTCTATAGCGTAAAACACACACAACATTTGCTACCTGAACTAACTAAATTCAGATTTGTCCCTAAAAAGCAGGGTGCCCCTTAATGGATTTGTCAAGGCAAATAAGCAGCATATGTACTTTTTAGTGTTCTGTCAGGAGTCAGCATTTTCACCCAGCAGAGGGCTCCCATAGCAGAAAGCAATAGAGAGAAGGTCCCAAGTAGACACGAGTTCAGGTGTGTTTTAACATGTGTCTGAACCCACTTGAGCTATTCCACCGAGAAGCTATCACTGAAGACAGCCAATCATACATGGCAGAGGCATTCCCCACCTTGCAGCTATGCATGTACACAGCTGTGGGGTGGGGAATGCCTCTGCTGCTTATGATTCGCTGTTTACAATGACAGCTTCTTGGCAGGATTGCTCAGGTGGGTTCAGACTCATGTCCAAACACACCTGAGCTCATCCCTAGTTCTGAACACCAGTCATTTCACATACCCTGTTTCCCCGAAAATAAGACCTAGCGTGATTGTCGGTGATGGCTGCAATATAAATCCTACCCCCCCAAATAAGCCCTAGTTAAAGTCCTTATAGGTCTTCTTTTCAGGGTAGGGCTTATTTTCAGGGAAACAGGGTAGGGCTTATTTGGGGGGTAGGGCTTATATTGCAGTCATCACCGACAATCACGCTAGGTCTTATTTTAGGGGAAACAGGGTATATAAAAGCCTGTGCAGAATTGAGGCTATTAAAGCGGTAGTAAACATTTTTTTCAACTATACTCTCTGCAGGTATATGTCATATTGTGCTGGTATGCACTGCATAATAACACGTTATGGCAGACCTACCTATCATAATGTGCTCTCCAGCACTGCACTGTTATAAGAGGTTTGCATGAAAAAAAACTGACAGTTCTGGTCAGAGATACTGTACTAACCATGCAAGGTTAGTACAGCAATCTCCCTCTCCCCCCCCACCAATCAGAACACTCCGATCAGCGCCTTCTGCCATTGGCTGAGAGCGTTGATTGGGAGTCTGTCAGATGCTGGTTTTCCAGCATGCACGTCCGACAGACTGACTTACACATGGGCAGAATATCAGCCGATATTTTTTGCACTGGCAAAGGTCTCCCGACATTCTGCCAATGTGTTTGGGGCTTTAGGCTAGTCATAGGTGGATCAGACCAAGGGCTGAATGAAAAATGAAAAGATTCCTCCACACAGTCGAGGTGGATAGAGGTATCCTCCCCACTGAGACATGAGAGGGGATTCAATAAAAATGGAGCAGACAGAATCTGCAGCAGCTGTGCATAGTAACCAATCAAATTCTAACTTATTGTTCAGTTAATCTATGAAAATAAAAGCTAGACGCTGATTGGTTGTCATGCACAGCTGTTCTAGATTCTGACTGCTCCATCCTTAATAAATTCCCCTCATCATATTCTCACAGCAGGACTCTCCGCTATCAGTGGCTGCAGCTGGCTTATTGAGAAAAATTCCCCAACAAGCCTGTTCGACAGAAGTCAACCAAATATCAACTTCTGTTGAGCGGGAATGGCCACACATGGACCGAAATTTGTCCAGTCCTTGCTGTACAGTACCAGCCAAATTTCGACCCATCTATTGCCTGCTTTAGAACACACACATAGCCATATGTTCATCTCTTCCTCGTGTCAGTCTCCTCCCTTGCTGCTCCCATACATCTCCCAGTCTCTGTGTATTCTAATATATCTGAGCTTTACTAGGTAGTTTGAGAAATACATTAAATGTAAATGTGTGTAAATAATGCCTAAACGTTGTTTCCTGAAACACAGTTTAACCCCTAAATTAAATTTAGTGATGTTTGCCATATTTGACACTAAATATATGATCACATCTATACACCTCTAGAGAGTGTAGTGCGAGAAAATCATAGGAAGTAAGATACTGCAACCTCCACATCTAGCACCAGCTATCATCACATAGCTAAAGTTGCTTGGATCATGTATCTTTCCCATTCCAGTGTTTGGTCAAACAGCTAAATGTCTTAACCAAGTCTGCACATCTCTTGCATCAATTGAGTCAGTAATTTCATTCACTTTATGGATATTAAAGGGGTTGTAAAGTTATTATTTTTTTTTTTTTAAATAACAAACATGTTATACTTACCTTCACTGTGCAGCTCGTTCTGCACAGAGTGGCCCCGAACCTGGTCTTCTGGGGTCCCTCGGCGGCTGTTTCAGCTCCTCCCCGCAAGCATTTACCACCTTCATGCGAGCTCCCTCGCACGGTGGTGAGTGCTTGCGGGCGCGCTCCCGTGATACAGCCGGCGGCTATAGCCGCTCGCTGTATCACTCGGCCCCGCCCCCCGGCGCGCCGCGTCATCGGATGTGATTGACAGCAGCGCAAGCCAATGGCTGCGCTGCTTTCAATCCATCCACTGCAGCCAATCAGCGACCAGGCTGAGCTGCAATGAAGCTGACGAGGACGAGCAGCGAAGATTCGAGGCGTCAGGTAAGTAAAACGGGGGGCCTGGGGGCGGCGGTACTGTCAAAAGTTTTTTCACCTTAATGCATAGAATGCATTAAGGTGAAAAAATTTTTACCTTTACAACCCCTTTAACAATCAGGAGGAGTACCTAATAAAGTGCCCACTGGATGTAAATGTTGTGGGTTACAACCCACCAAAACCCTTAGATTAGAGCCTTCCCTCTATGTTGCTACCAAAGAAGTGCAGTTCTGATAAATAGCATAACAATACGTAAAGCAGAACTACATTTTCTTTTTAAAATCTATAACACATTAGCCAAGCGGGGTAAAAATTAAAAGTGCAATTCTCTCTGCAATGGTCATATCCTCTCCGGCACTGTCACCCACAAAAGTCTTCTCCAGGTCTAGTGCCGCTTGTCTTCCAGGATGAATGATGCCCAGCATTTTGCAACCCACTTCCTGTGAGGCCAGGCCATCATAAATACACCTTCTGGGGGAGCGTCAGCTAGTCAACCTGGGCTTACAGACTGCTGCTGCTTACTCTGCAGCATTCAAATACCCATGTCTAGAGGAAGAAGAGATGAAAGAAGAGTCATGATGTCATACAAACCAGGTTCAGTGAAAAAAGGTTTGCATACTATAAGTGCGGAAGGTCTCCAAGGGAGAGTGGGTGGGCTGCAGAAGGGTTACTGCCCGAGCTGGAGCTGAGCTTTAATCTACAGTACCAGAGCAACAGGGCTCTCCAGTTCAAAACTTAACATGTGGAAATCCTCGACAAAAATATTTCCCCATTAATATGTACATAATTTTGGTGCTCTTTATATGTCAGTGTGAAAGTATAAATATTGCCCACCCATGTCAGAAGGGACATAAAGATAAAGCTCCCCAAGTATTCCTTTCTATAAAATGAAACTGCTCTGAACTGCTTACACTAATTGCCGTTAGGCAGACATTGTGCAGATACAATTTTAATCTACAGAAGCAGTAGACTCATTAGTACTCTCTTGACAATAAGTAGAACTTAAACATTTTCTTTTCACTATAGCACACTTTACCTGTACAGGCTTAGGTAACAAGACAAGAAAGTCATTTCAAGGTATACTACATCCTGCCTTACAGTTTCACACTTCTTAGAAAAGTAGTTTTACTATGAGTGCATTGATGTGTGAAATGCCCTGTACACACGATCGCACATTCCGACAACAAAATCCATCAGATTTTTTCCGACGGATGTTGGCTCAAACTTGTCTTGCATATACACGGTCACACAAAGTTGGTCGGAAATTCCGAAAGGTCAAGAACGCGGTGATGTACAACACGTACGACAAGCCGAGAAAAATGAAGTTCAATAGTTAGTGCTGCTCTTCTGCTTGATTCCGAGCATGCATGGCACTTTGTGCATCGGAATTGTCTACACACGATCGGAATTTATGCGAACGCATTTTGTTGTCGGAAAATTTTAGATCCAGCTCTCAAACTTTGTTTGTCGGAAATTCCAATGGAAAAAGTCCGATGGAGCCCACACACGGTCGGAATTTCCAACAACAAGCTCCGATCGTACATTTTCCGTCGGAAGGTCCGACCGTGTGTACGCGTCATAAGAGTTCCTAAAAATTTTATTTTTTTTCCTCTACATTTTCTTTTTTTTCTACATATTTATGTATGTTTGCTCAGTGCTGTAGGATTTCCAAAGCACAGCTTCACAAACCTGCCCTCTGGTTACAAATTGCTTTCTAGCCTATTAGAAAAAAACTGTTTTTTTACATGAAAGCTGTAAAATACATTTAATTAATTTAGTAAAAATATACAGGTGTACAAGTAAGAACTCTTTGATTAGATTCACTTGAATTATGAATATTCTTTTAAGAGCTAAGGGTGACAGAGTAGATGTTGCTGGCAACATGATGAGGTTGGAGGCCTGCGACCTTACCTTAAGGACGTATACTGTTGCTTGGAGACGTGCATGCTCTGAGACTGTGCCAGTTACCCGGCTGCAAGTTCATGGTTACAAGTTAACAGAACTGAAAAAAAAACAAAAACATTTTATAGTAAAGCATTTTATTTATGCTTGGTGATAATTTAAACCTACTAATATATTGGGCTTTATTATAACTCTACAGCAGAAAATCATAAATAATCTTCAGACTAAGTACAGTATTTTACCAAAAGGTGGTTTTGTACAGTTTCATAGGCTTTGCAGCCATGCAACTTTGTATGTATGTGTGCATAAATAAACATATATATATGTGCTATATTGTCAAAAGTATTAGGACGCCTGCCTTTACATGCACATGAACTTTAATGGTGTCCCAGTCTTAGTCCATAGGGTTCAATATTGAGTTGGCTCACCCTTTCCAGCTATAACAACTTCAACTTCTCTGGGAAGGCTGCCCACAAGCTTTAGGAGTGTGTCTATGGGAATGTTTGACCATTCTTCCAGAAGCACATTTGTGAGGTCAAACACTGAAATTGGATAAGAGGGCCTGGCTCACAGTCTCCACTCTTATTCATCCCAAAGGTGTTGAGGTCACTACTCTGTGCAGGCCAGTCAAGTTCCTGCTCTCCAAACTCACTCATCCATGTTTTTATGGACCTTGCTTTGTGCACTGGTCCAAATCATTTGGTGGGGGATGGTTTGGGATTGTTTTTCAGGGGTTGGGCTTGGTCCCTTAATTTCAGTGAAGGGAACTCTTAAGGCACCAGCATACCAAGACATTTTGGACAATTTCATGCTCCCAACTTTGAGGGAACAGTTTGGGGATGGCCCCTTCCTGTTCCTACATGACTGCGCACCAGTGCACAAAGCAAGGTCCAAAAAGTCATGAATGAGCAAGTTTGGAGTGGAGGAACTTGACTGGCCTGCACAGAGTCCTGACCTGAACCCGATAGAACACCTTTGAGATGAATTAGAGCGGAGACTTCTAGCCAGGCCTTCTCATCCAACGTCAGTGCCTGACCTCACAAATACACTTCTGGTAGAATGGTCAAACATTCCCATGGATACACTCCTAAACCTTGGGGACAGCCTTCCCAGAAGAGTTGAAGCTGTTAAAGCTGCAAAGGATTGGGCAAATTATATTGAACCCTACAGACTTAAGCCTTGTACTCACGAATTGATTTTTCAACGGGAAATGTGTGATGTTTGGCTGTTGGCGGAAAATCCGACCGTGTGTATGCTCTATCAGACAATTGTCGGATTTTCCGCGGACAAATGTTGGATAGCAGGCTTTAAAATCTTCCGCAGACAAATGTCTGTTGTCGGATTTTCCGAGCGTGTGTACACAAGTTCGTCGGACAAAAGTTCAAAGTACAAACACGCATGCTCAAAAGCAAGGATGAGACAGAAGTGGTCGGTTTTGTAAACTAGCATTCATAATGGAGAATTAACATTCGTGACGAGGCAAATTATGAAATCTTGAAATGCAGCGCACATTCTCTTCTTCTTTAATGGGATAACAATGAAGCTGCTTTGCTGATGGAGTTATTGCAAACGAATTTTCAAAGGCTTTTTTTTTTCTAGTGATATCATAAATAATATTATTATGCTTGTTATTTATTTTTTTGGTGCAAGTTACCACAGCACCATTATCCCGTAGTTTTTAAGATCAAAGAAACAACTATGTTGGTGTCCCTTGTTAATTTTACATTGTATTTTTTAAAATGTAACTGCCTACTCCCAAACTGTCATTTGAAGTAAAACACATAGCCAAGTATTATTCTCCACATTTTTTTTATTGTGCAATAAAAAAAGAAAACAAATAAAATTAGACATGCTATCTGCCAATAGAACTTAACCAAAAAGTGCATTCTATGCATCCAAAAATATAGAAAATATACCAAATCAAATCATTATTCAACCAAAAAAATAAAAAAAAGATCATGCATGTCCTGCTTCTTAATATAGGGGATCAACAATGCCAAGAGTTGGTGAAACAGGGGTCCGTCATCCGGAGATAATTCCGAAAATCATCCGGATTATTTTCCTGGAGCTACCGCAGCAAAGGCATATGACATAATTGGTCACGATTAATAAAGCAACCAATTTTTGGTCCAAGAAATCCTCCCCTTCCTGTTCCTGGATTGGACTTGGGTCAAAGCAATAACTCCAAGGCCAATAATAAATAACACGTTATCTCCTCCGATTCCACAACATGGTTGACGAATGGCCGTTCAGAAACAAACTGAAAAGCGCAAAATGAAAAGCACGAAATGAAAAGCACGAAATGAAAAGTGTGAAATGAAAAGCCCAAATCAACACTCACCAAACTTCTACTAACGCGAAATTAGCAGAAGGAGCCCAAAGGTGTCTCTAAAGAGCTAAAAAACCACGTAGTATGTCAGTACGTTCGTATTTGCTGGCCGACAATTCCTTGCCCTTTTTGTGTGCAAGACAAGTTCCTGGCCAACGTTCTTCAGACAAAAGTCTGAGGTTTTGTCTGCGGAAAATCCGATCGTGTGTACGAGGCTTATGACTGGGATGCCATTAAAGTTCATGTGCGTGTAAGAGCAGGTGCCCAATACTTTTGACAATATAGTGTATATATATATATATATATATATATATATATATATATATATATATATATATATATCTATACTAAATGTTATGATTTCTTCTTCCTACCAAGGCTTAGCATTGGTTTATGAATGCATAAACTAAATTATTCAGTGTGAAATCTATATCTGTCCCCCGACACAAAAATAAGTGGAATTTGAAGATACATATTTTAAAGGTTAATATTCTCATTTCCTGTATGGAGGGTGGGAGAAATGTAAGTACATACACCATAGTGCCTGCCTGGTTCAGTAAACAACATTCACAAAGTGTCACTTTGAAGATAAAATAACCTCTCTCTGGATACGCTGTCATGAATTTGATGAGATGCACTACTGAAGCTTTCACTGTTTCTTTCTTTGCGCTTTGACTTTACAGTCCTTTGGGTTATTCGTTATTAATCTAAAGAAAACACAGCTTCTGGCTATTTCACACAGTTTGGATTGTTAAATTAAGTGTGAATATTAGTTTTCCCATACACAACTGTGGCAGTTGACTCTTGCATAGGCATTTGAACATATTCTTGTCATGCTTACTGTATGATGCCGTGTGTGACCATTTACAACAAGCCGTCCATGTGGAATTGCTTTGATTCTATTTCTCTTCTAAATAAAAAGAGAAATAAAGAGAGGCATGTTCAATATTGTAAGAAACACATTACTGAACATGTATCTAAAATAAACGCTCTTACTACATAGCAAGCTTTAGAAAGCAACAAATAGAGCAAGGTGATTTTTTTTTTATTTTGCTACATGTGTGTCTAAATTTGTCACCACTTTCTAGTCAAAGCCAAATCGTGTAATAAATAAACGCATACAGCAGGTAAAATATGTTTTAACCACTTCAGAATTGGCTGCTCAACGACCAGGCCATTTTTTGCGATACGGTACTGTGTCACTTTAACTGACAATTACGTGGTCGTGTGACGCTGTACCCAAACATAACTGACATCCTTTTTTCTCACAAATGGAGCTTTCTTTTGGTGGTATTTGATCATCTCTGCGGTGTTTATTTTTTGCGCTATAGACAAAAAAAGAGTTACAATTTTGAAAAAACACAATATTTTGTACTTTTTGCTATAATGAATATCCTCAATTTTTTTTTTAAAAAGCAAATTTTTTACCCAGTTTAGGCCGATATGTATTTTTCTAGAAGAGTTTTGCAAAGCCAAGGACCACTTGTGGAGAGCTTCAGAAAGACCCGGAATTAGCAGGTACAATTGTTTCAAAGAAAACAATAAGTAATGCACTCAACCGTCATGGCCTTTAATACAATAGAAAATCTATGGCGACAACTAAAGATCAGAGTTCATAGAAGAGGCCCACTGAACCTTCAAGATTTGAAGACTGTTTGTGTAGAAGAATGGGCCAAAATCACATCTGAGTAGTGCATGCGACTAATTTCTCCATACAGGAGGCTTCTTGAAGCTGTCATTACCAACAAAGGATTAAATAAATTTCAGTTTGAGTGTTCAATACTTTTTCCTTGTGCCATTCCATTTTATTACATATAACTTAAAGTGGTTGTAAACCCTTACAGACCACATTGTGCTACAGGTAAGCCTATAATAAGGCTTACCTGTAGCCACCCAGGATATCTCCTAAACCTGCACAGTTTAGGAGATATCCCCTGTATTTGCATGTGCAGACGTCATCGGCACATGCACACTGACGATGGATTGCATGGGTTGTTACTGACGTGGTAAAAATGTCATGTCAATAGCACCTTTAGAAATAGACTTACCTAGAAAAATGGTCAATAATGGAAAGAGAAGCCTAGGGCTACCCCAAAAAATGCCCCTGGCCAAAATAGAGAAATGGACTATCTCGGTACCCAAGGATTTTACAATCAGTCAAATAAATATTTTATTAGTAGACATATTTGGTTAAAAAAGGAAAGCATACATGCATCATTATTGGTTTCACAGATTCAAAAGTCCCTAATAAGTGCTGGGGATACCAAATGTGTTAGATCTTGACATGGTCCTCTACATGTTTCGCGGTATATACCGCTTCCTCAGGAGGAGTCAATCAATGTTATCTACAAGATAATAAGTCATAATAATAATCTTATATCCAGTAAGCTGTAACAATTACAATATAACAGAAAATGAGGGAAAAAAAGGCTAACATGATTTGATAAGTAACAGATAAATTGGGTTTTTTTTTAGGGCCATACATTGCTTACCCGAATAACCCAGTGGGTGATGATGGCAGCACAGCAGAGGCACCTGAAGGTAATCCCCCCCACGGCAGACACCAGGGACACTAACAAGCGCTCAAATCTAAAAGTCTGAAAGTTGTACACAGTAAACAAATATTCCATTATAATAAAGGACCTAGGGGAATTAAAAGAAGAGGGAGGAAAAGGGGAGAGAAAGGAAAAAGGGGAGGGATGGAAGGGGGTAAATCCGGGGTGGTGGATAATAAGGTGGGGTGGTAGAGGAGGAAAAAGAGGGGAAAAAAAGGGGGGAAATGGGGAAAGCAAGAAAGAGGAAAGGGAAAAAAAGATAAGGAGAGAGAAAGGAAAAAAGAAAGATAAAAGTGACTGAAAAAAGAAAGAAGAGAAGAGGATGGAATAGGAGGGAGTGTTAGATATACTGTAGGAATAGATATTTATGGTTATCTCTGTACCAGAAACCATCCTAATGTGCTTAGACATCCATTATAGCAACCCAGGGGTTATAGAGCAAAGACTAGATTCATGGTCACCTCGCTGATACCGGAGTATTGTTTGCAGTTAGGGATTGTGCTGTAAATATTCCCAAATTGGGGGTATCTCAGCAAGAACAAAGCCCCTAAAAACATATATATGCATAAAGAGTACATGTATACACATTCATGCACATCAAAATAGCATATAATGATCTGCAAACTTTACAGTCATCTGGAAACAACCGTACTACTAGTTAGAAAAATGGTGACACGTTCAATACTTATTTCACTCTCTGTATAACCCATATAATGTATTATTTAGTATTGTGGAATTAAAGACTGTATAAATACCATAAAGTTAGAGAACATAAAATTGTTTTGGTTCTTTCTTTGGTATAGTGGTGGTGGTGGTGGTGGTGGGGGCATGTTCTGTATTGCCCAGAAGTGAACTGGGTGGGGCAGATCTGATGGGATGGAGCTTGAGATTTGAATGTAGTGCAGGCAGTGTGCACAGGAAGTTATCATCTCACTGGCAGGATCAACAGATATTTTCTGTATGCACAGCATTCCCTTCAGGTTATTGTCCTACTACTAAATTAATTTTAGACCAGATGCCTTTGTAAATGGTTCCTACTAAGTAGGAACAGCGATCTAGCTCCTCCTCTAGTCAGTCCCATCCCCTCACAGTTAGAAACACACATAGGGAACACACTTAACCTCTTGATTGACCCCTAGACCCCTTCCCTGCCAATGACATTTATACAGTAATTAGTGCATTTTTATAGCACTGATCACTGTATAAATGTCAGTGGTCCCCATAAATGTCGCAGTCCCGCTAAAAATCGCAGATCGTCGCCATTACTAGTAATAAATAAATAAAAAATAGAATGCCATAAAAATGCCATAAATCTATTCCCTATTTTGTACACGCTATAACTTTTGCGCAAACCAATCAATATACGCTTATTGCAATTTTTTTTACCAAAAATATGTAGAAGAACACATACTGGTCTAAACTGATGAAGAAATTATTTTTTTTTTTACTTTTTTTGGGATATTTATTATAGCAAAAAGTAAAAAATATTGTTTTGTTTTTTTTTCAAAATTGTTGCTCTTTTTTTGTTTGTAGCGCAAAAAATAAAAACCGCAGAGATAATCAAACACCACCAAAAGAGAGCTCTATTTGTGGGAAAAAGAAATGTCAATTTTGTTTGGGTACAATGTCACACGACTGCACAATTGTCAGGTAAAGCGACGCAGTGTCGTATCGCAAAAAATGGCCTGGTCATTAAGGGGGCAAATCCTGAACTGGTTAAAGGTGATTTCCCTTTGGGAACATCTCAACAAAAATCAAATTTTTGTTGCAGTGCATGCCAGAACTCTAACTTGTATCTTAGTACAGACTTCTGGGAAAATCACTAAGCCGATCACTCAAGCAGAAGCTTGCATTTTCAGGGTGCTTTCAGTATACCATCTGTACAGAACACCTCCAGGTAGCCATATTGCATTGCATTTTACAGAAAATGACAGCTCTGCAGATTGAAAAGGAAAGGTAATTTTTAATATCATTGAATTACAATATGACTTGTGTCACAATTGTGTATATATATATATATTTATTTATTTATTTGCTAATTTTTAGCAAAGTGGAGTTACCCTTTAAATGCTAGGAGTATAACTGAATAATTTGTGACAGTTCCGGTGGCAAGTTAAGAGTTAAAATGATAGCCTTTATTGGCCAGGGATTCTTCTTAAACAGAGCAGTGTTTAATGGCATGGGCAGCAGGAAAAGTGAGTATTTGCATTTTACAGGGGCAGTTTTTATTTGCATTTACAAGGGTCACATTAGGTTATTTAAAGCTGAAGTTTAATATGAATATATTTTGCCTCCTCCCGTTTCCTCTTTTCCCTCCTTATCAGAATGCTAATGAAATGTGTTAAATAAAACCTGTTTTCATTACATACCTTATTTTTAATCCAGTGATGCCATCAGTGGCCCTCTGTGCTTCTCTATGCAATGCACACATTTCATGGTTGGCGGAAAGGGCTGAAAACAGCAGACCTCCCTGAGTAATGCCCACATCTGATGTTCCATGACTGAAAGTGAAATCTAATTAGTGAAATTGCAGACCAGGGACAAGGCATGGGATGAAAGTGATGGATGATGCTGGAAGTCCTCCAGCCAAGGAATGAGGTGGATTCTATCTGACTTGCTGCAGCTTCTAATGTACACTGTGAGAAATTCAGTGTGCAGTGAAATCAGAGTAAGCTTTTATAGGACAAGAAAGGAGCCTGTATAACTGTACAAGACTGGAATTCAGCAACAGTATGCTAGTTTTCCTCAATGGGTATTATACAGTTCTGAAATCTTATATTTATACATAGAATATAGAGAAAAAAATGAAATACAATTAATTTCTCTAATGCACATGAAGAGTAAGGGCTATTGTAAAAATATTAGGATCTATTAGGATTTATAGATAATGGTCAAGGCTTAGGAGTGTTATAGAGGTAATTACTTGTTTCAGAGATAAGAAATCCAGGCACACTTGTTTAAGCTGGGATGCCTTTTGGGATATCCGTATACCGTTGATCAGAGACTTCATATAAATTTCTGCCCCTATTCAGACCACAGTCTTTAACCACTTGCTGACTGCCCTATAGCAGTTTTCAGTTTTACTGCTACAGGGCGGCAGCTGTGCGCCAAAACACGTATATATATATATATATATATATATATATATATATATATATATATATATGTGTGTGATGCGACTCTTTTGGGTAGCGGCACAAATACGCACCACCAGCAGCTTGCTCCCGCTGTGATTATACACAGCAGGAGCCGATCAGCAGGCACCACAGACTCGATGTCCGCCGGCACCCACCGATCATTCAGTACAGAGGCAGAACGGGAAGCAAAGCAGGGACATGGATCCATACATTCCCCGAGTAAAAGCACCTCCCACATTGTACAAGAACCCAGGCTAGGCACACAGGTAACCCTTTGGTCGCCCCTGATGTTAACCCCTTCAAAGCCAGTGTCATTAGTTACTGTGACAGTGCATATTTTTTAGCACTGATCACTGTATTTAGTGCCACTGGTTCTCAAAAACAGGTTCAAAAGTGTCAGTTAATGTCCTGCTATAAGTCGCTGATCGCTGCCATAACTAGTAAAAAAAACAAAAACTCCATAAATATATCTCATAGTTTGTAGGCAATATAACTTTTGTGCAAACCAATCAATATACGCTTATTGGGATTTTTTTACCAAAAATATGTAGCAGAATACATATTGGCCTAAATTGATGAAGAAATCTGATTTTTTACAGTTTTTTTTATTGGATATGTTTTATAGCAGAAAGTAAAAAACTTTTTTTTTTTTTCCAAAATTGTCAGTATTTTTTGTTTAATAGTACGAAAAAATAAAAAACGCAGAGGTGATCAAATACCACCAAAAGAAAGTTCTATTTGTGGGAAAAAAATGACATCAATTTTATTTGGGTACAATGTCCCACGCCTGCGCAATAGCCAGTGCCGTTTCGCAAAAAATGGCCTGGTTATGAAAGGGGGAGCTGAAGTGGTTAATATTTGTATTGGTTCACATTTCCATTTAAATATCACTTTTTGTTCATTAAAGTTGATGTTTAATCTGCATATATTTTGCCTTCCATGGTTCCTCCATCCACCCTTTCATTAACATGCTTACAATTCTTTAAACAACTTACAATTTGTTAAACAAAGTCTTTTCATTAAATAACCTATTTAGTGACATTATTATTCTCTATGAAATTCAGGGCAGATTATGACTAGTGGGTGGGGCTGGCACAGTGCTGATAACGTCCTGAAAACATTACAGCACCCGGCCTCAGTACTCCGATGATCTCTCTGCATCTGAATGCAATCAATGGGCTGGCTCTTGGGAGAAGTTCTGCAAATACCAAAAAGTCTTGATAGGATGGTGTCAGTCTGGAGAAGTAAGCATTCCTATGCAGACTACATTGCATTTAAACATCGCTGGGTAACACCCACATATGACTTTGAGAGTCACCACGATTGAAAGAACTGAACGACCAAAATTTGAAAGCAGCAGGCTTGAGACAGTCAGGCTGGGGAGGAAAAAGCTAGATGATGCTGAAAGTCCTTCTGCACAGAAATTAAATCAATGGGCATGTCCTGTAAAAAACATGCAAAAAAGAAAAATTTAAAATAAAAAAAAAAATGCATTAGGTGTGAATGGGGCCTTAACTCCCCTGGCGGTTTTCCCGAGTGTGCCTCGGGGCTAAATTTCAGTACTATTAGCGGTAACCCCGAGCCACACTTGGGTTTGGATTGCAGAATCCTGGTACAGTGTACTTACCTTGTCACCAGGATCCTGCGATGTCCCCCCGCTGTGTCCTCCGCCAGATCCTCCACCACGATGCTCTGTTTTCTGGGCTCCGTTCTCCGCGAGCGCCGCAATGAATTGGGGCGGAGCCTGGCGGCAAATTCAAAAAGTACAAAAAACATAACACAAACAGTACAGATCTTACAGTAACAGTAATGTAATCTTACAGATTACATTACTGTATCAAATTATTTCACATCCCTTTTGTCCCCAGTGCTTTGTCCAGTGCCCTGCATGCAGTTTTATATTATATATATTGTTCTTTCTGCCTGGAAACTTGAGATTGTCCATAGCAACCAAAAAGTGTCCCTTTACGTCAAAAGCGAGACCAACAAGAAAACAGTGATAATAAATTGGAACACTTGCAGATTTGAGCGATTGTGATTTGTGGGGAAGTTATTTATTGTATTATAATTTATGACTTTGTGTTTCAAACTTTATCATACCCGGGATGTCTACTAGACTCTTGTTTGGATAGATTTAAGTGTGTTATTACTAAGAATTAAAGGCCTATAATATAAAACGCCAAATTTCTATGCAAAACAATTGTACTGCTTTGAGACGCAAAAATCTGACATAATCATACCGTCAGGGTGGCTACGGAGCTGATGGACATTTGTCCATGTGCAGTTTTGTATCTGCCTCCCTCTTTTCTGACGGATTTTGTCTGCGACCATTTATCTGAAACAGTTGCTACATTTCTCGCGTCAGCAAACTTTTTTTTGGGTTCATATACATTGGTAGGTTCTTTCATTTTCATTGCACCCACTGTGCAGAATGATCAAGAACACAGTAAAAGCACAGTGAAAATAAGGGACTTAGGAGCATCAACCTACTTATTTGGGTGCCGGGGAGTCCTGAAAGAATGACCTCCTACTTGCCAGTGTTCTGATTATACAGATGTACTGTTATGTGAATTGTTATTCCTTTGAATACACCCGCCACATGATGCATCAGCAGAGGAAAAGCATATTCTCTGCATTACTGCTTTGCCAGCATGTAAACAAAGAACATTTTGCCTTGAAGTACATAAAGGGCGGAAAAGCCTACCATATCAGGATTTCAATTTTATTATCTAGATCAGTGGTCTCCAAACAGTGGCCCCCTTGCTTGCCTCTATCCGGCCCTTGGGACATTGTTCCTCCAAATGACACCAATGATGAGGCACCATTCCTCCCACTGATACCATTAATGAAGCACTATCCCTCCCACTGACACCATCGATGGGGCACTATTTTTCCACTTATATAAACTCATATAGTGATTCCGCGCTACAGCAATAATAAAGTGCAAAAGTGCCTAGTAAATAAAATAAATAAACAGTGTACAAATGGTGCCCAATAACTTGGGATAATAATAAAGTATAAAGGTGATTAGTCCATAAATTGGTATGACAATCCAGGGGTATTAGATTAAATGTGGTGATTGCCTATTAATCCAGCATTTTGCAATAAACGTCCAAAAAGAAAAAAAGGGGGAGATTTCTTCAAAAAATGCATTTTAGAAGAGCCACACAGTAGTAAGGCGAAAGATGTACAATCCCAGAAATGAGCTCACAGAACCCTCACCTTGATAACTTGAAATATCAGCATAAGATAATGTACAGGAATCTGTTCCGCTGTTCCAACATCCACCACCAGAGGGTCCTCCGTTCCACCTAGTATTAAATCTGAATGGACACTTCACATCCACGTCCTCATACAGCCTCGTTCTCACGTCACTTCCAGTATTATTCAACCTCCGGCCACTCCCTACGCGTTACGTCCACTGACACCATCGATGGGACACTATTCCTCCCACTGACACCATCGATGGGAGACTATTCCTCCCACTGACACCATCAATGGGGCACTATTCCTTCCACTGACACCATCGATGGGACACTATTCCTCCCACTGACACCATCGATGGGAGACTATTCCTTCCACTGACACCATCGATGGGGCACTATTCCTTCCACTGACACCATGGATGGGATACTATTCTTCCCACTGACACCATCGATGGGACACTATTCCTCCCATTGATACCAGCCATGGGACATTATACCTCCTATTCCCACCGCTAAGACCAATGATGGGGAACTAATTCTCCCACTGACACCATCGATGGGACACTATTCCTCCCATTGATACCAGCCATGGGACATTATACCTCCTATTCCCACTGCTAAGACCAATGATGGGGCACTAATTCTCCCACTGACACTGTCGATGGGACACTATTCCTCCCATTGCTAGCACCCATGGGACATTATACCTCCTTCTTAAACCAACAACAATGGGGCACTATTCCTCCTGTTCAAATCAATGATGGGGCAATGATTACTCCCACTGATGCCGGCACATTTTCTACTCACAGTAGCCACAGTCTGGCCCCGCAGAAGGACAGTAAACTGGCGCTATGTTTAAAAGTTTGAAGACCCCTGATCTAGACCAGGGTTTGAATTTCAGGTGGTCCATGAAGGCCAGATTAAAAAAAAAAAAAATAACATTTACATTCACTATACAGCCCTCTCTCTTGTCCCAACCAATGGTTGCCCAATATAGGAATTAAAGTGGTTGGAAACCTCAGACATGGAATATGAATAAAGCATATCCCTCTCTTTAGTGTTTACTTATCTCACTCCATAGCACTAAGTGTCATTTCTCTCTGCTGCCTTGTTCCTTTGCTATCAGCATGAGTCACTTCTGACAAGTTTTCCTGACACCAAGAGAAAAAAGGTGACAGTAGAAGGAGCTCCACCATACAGACTATGATTGACAGCCTCAGCTCTGTTGTGTGCTTTGTAAAGGAGGGTGCGTCCCTTCCCTCCAATCAGTGCTCAGAGCTATCCCCACTGTGCTCTGCAGTATGTAACTTCAGCTCTCCACCCCCTGTTGTCTGACAGCTCAGACAAGCTTTATACATTCTGGACATTGAATGGACATAGAGAAGAGAAGACCGCAGATAAACAAGTACAACTTATGTAGAAGGATTTGTTTAATCTCTGTGTATCAACTAAGACCAGTCACCTCACTGGATTTATGAAAGGGTTTACAACCACTTTAAAGAAAACACACCCTGCCACTTATAGCGGCGACTGTGTGTCTGTTGACACCCGTCTACATCCAATCCAATGGAAACAGACAGGAGGTCAATTTCCATCTGCCTGCTTCATAGAGAACAGCAGGCTGTGTCCGTGTCCGCTTTCTAAAAGCAGTGCGAACATGGACCTGTCATCCGCCTGCTCAGCAAGGAAAGATTTCCCGCTGATCAGGCGGATCCACTGCCGGAGTCCGTCCCATGTGAAAGGGGCTTAAGTATCCTGGTTTCTGGTGCTTGCTGTGCTCAATACACTTATGCACCATGCACACTAGCGTTTTTTTTTTTTTTAAGCTCCTAGAAGCTGTTATTAGCATAGTTTTCTGCTCCTAGAAGCTAAATAGTGTTTTCCTATGTATCCATGCACACTGCTTTAGGCTATTAGCATTTTTAAAGCTTCAGCGTCTAGGAGTAGAAAAAAAATTGTTTTTGTAGAGTTTTTTCCAGGAGACAAAACTGCTCAATGCTCCTAACTGCTTCTAAAAGCTACTAAAATGCTACTAACAGCTTTTTTTTAGTTTTTTTTTTTTTTGAGCTTTTTTTTTATTTTCGTACTGCAAAAACGCGAAAAGAAAATGCTAATGCTCCTAACTGCTCCTAAAGGCTTCTAAGCTAATAAAATGCTCCTAGAAGCTGGGACAAAAATGTTATTATCAGCATTTTTCATCCAGCATTATTTTCTAACTTTTTTTGAGCTTATGAAAAACACTAGTGTCCCTAATGGCTCGTACACGATCCGAAAATCGGATGACAGATTGTCCGTTTTTTTTTTTTTTTTGCACGCTAGTCACATATTGAAAATGGAGAGGTTACTAAAGTGAGGAAAATTCTCGTACAACAGAATAAAAAAAATGGGAAGTGATGTCTTGTGTTGTAGTGTATTTCTATTGTATTTTCGGAGAACAGCTGTGCTAATTAAACGAAAATCATACGATCTGGTATCGTACGAGAAAAATTGTCGCGTTTGTCCGATCGGATAATAAAGGATGATCTATCGCGATCGGCTCTCGAAAGCTCCATACTAACGATCCGATTATCGTACGATCGCTTTGAAAGCGGTATTTTTCGTCCGATTTTTGCATCGTGTGTACGGGCCATTAGGCTCCATGCACACTAGCATTTTTAAAGCTCTTAGAAGCTATTGTTAGAACTTTTTTCTGCTCCAAGAAACTAATAAGTGTTATCTCATGTGCCCTGCACACTACTTTAGGCTATTAGCATTTTTTAAGCTTCAGCGTTTAGGAGCAGAAAAAAAATTGTTTTTGGAACGTTTTTTCATGAGAAAAAAAACGCTGAATGCTCCTAAATGCTCCTAAATGCTTCTAAATGCTACTAAAATGCTCCTAACAGTTTTTTTTTTTTTTTTTTCATGTACTGCAAAAACGCTAATAAAATGCTAATGCTCCTAAGCTTCTATTCAAAACATCTAAAGAAGACTGTTTTTTGTTTGACAACAAATGTGCTAAGTTCATAAAGAATGGTTCCTGAAATCCTTTTTCCAATAAAGACTTGACTTGCATAAATAAAGGCTCGATTCACAAGACTAACAATCTAGTATAAAGATCTTTATTTTCAAAAAAGTGACAGTTATTTTCAGCTAGAGCCAATGAGATTTCAAATGTATGGTCACATGACTGAAGATAAAGATCCTTTATCCTAAGCTAGACATGTGTGACTCTAGCCTTCCTATCTTCCTGCCCCCACTGCTGAGCATGGTTTCAGCTGTACCATATAACAAGATTATGTTGTTTTAAACTTTCTCCAGACATCTGTTTTTTGCTGCAGTGAAAATTGGTTGATTATTTATGATAGTACACATGTATTTGATGCCACAAGGGCTTCCGTTGATTATTGAATTTCTGTCTGCTGACTAAGCATGACAAAGTGACATTATGTACAGCAACAGAAAACACTACATTTTTCCGAATGTGAATTTGATTCATTTTTATTACTGACAAAAAAAAAATAAGTTACTGTAATTAGTTTATTCCAAGCAATTATAATAAAATCAGCGTATGATTATGAAAGAAAATTTGACAGTTGATATATCTATACTGGGCCTGATTTACTAAAGCAAAATGAATAAGAGCATGAAGAAATTGTATTGAAGATAATTGTCATGCTTCTCATGGGGTTTGTATGAACATGCAGACCTTCATATACCTAGCAAACTGTATCCCTTTATTGATCAGATAAGTCATATGCTCATGTTCAATGCACACATTGTAATCCTCATTTGCAGTGTGGGGTGAACACTGAAAAAGGATTTTTAGTGCCCTTTATGCATAGGGTGTCTGTTAATTTTCTTTTAAAAAGTTTTATTGTAACAAGCATTATAGTTGCTGAATAATAAGACACGAAAGGCACATGCCTCAAAGAAGTAGCTAAAAAAGGGTTTGCTGTACTTTCAGAGAAAATCCGATAGCTTAAAACATATCCAGACCCAAAAAACGAATTGCATGTTGCAGCTCACTAGTCCTTACTAGATTAGGTAGTTGACGACGACGTCAGTGGTGGCGAAACGCTTAGGGAGGAGCCTGTGACGTGTGACACGACTTGTATGCTGGGACGCAGCGGCCATTTTTTGGGTTGGAAACGCCGGACATTTCCTTTGTTTGTCTGTTATCTACTGCTTTATTGTGAGTGTAACAACCTTTTAACCTTTCAATAAACAAGATGTTTGGGATGTTGTCTGCACTATGAAGTGTTTTCTTCTCTCAATTTGGTCACTACATGTGGTGGAGGAGCTGTTATGTACCATCCCAAACTGGTGTGGATATGATATTGAGAGGCATCTAGGCTTGCTGGTATCTATCTGAAGGAGCTGCAGTCTTTTATCCCCCATGCTGCTGAGGAGCGGTTATTGAAAAATACCCATGCTTGTTTAAATCTACCTTAGGGTAAGAGGCAGTGTGTTTGGGTGATGGTGACTGTGTCTTTGCAAGCGGATCTCACAGGATTTATCACTGTTATTATGGACTTTTAAGTGAAGTTGTTGTTTAATTCATTCAAAGCACTGAAAGCTCACTATACACTTTTAATTAGCAAGACACCATTTCTGTTTTTCTGTTAATAAAACATTTCCTGTCTCTGGGTGGCTACATTTTTCCTTTACTGCATCTAGGGAGGCAGTTATGGTTGGCCGCAGTGCTGGAACAAGGCTATCTACAGCCCAGGGCGAATATGCCAAACTGCGTACCCCCCCCCCAAATGTATGAGCATTATGTGTTAGCAAAGCAAACCCCCCCCCAAAAAAAAAAATCTGAGCACTAATCTGCATGCTTGCCCAATGCATAAGTTCCTCAGGACAAATATGCCCCCCCCCCCTGCTGATATCCTCCCTCCCAGCACAAATCTTTGCCCCCCCATCCCCCCCAGCTCCAATGTGCTCTCTCCCCAAATCCCTCAACACCCCCCCCCAAAAAATCACTCCTCTTACTACAAATCCTCTTCCCCCACCCCCTTCCCAACACAAATCACCCCCAAATAACCCTCCCTAGCACCCTCCTAGAACAATTCTTCTGCTGCCCCCCAAATTCCCCCATCCAACACAAATCCCCTCCCCCTCAATCACCTTGTAGCGCCCTCCCATCTCACATAATACCTCAATGCCCAGGGCAGCTGCACCTCCTGTCCACTCCGTGTCCTGGCCCTGGTTGGCCCCTAGATTGGACTTCAGACATATGTTCTGGAGGCAATATTAGTTTACACAAAAAGGATATGTTTTTTTTGCTATTTGATAAGCTTAGGGTAAGTTAGTTAAAGACATGTGCGTTTCTGGCAATAATAAGGCATTTCTGTGTCAAAGCATATTTTGGCTGTTCATCTAGATTTGCAGGTACATCAGTGCTACAGAATGCATGCATTTGACTCAGTAAAACAGGCCCATTGGCTTTAGTTTTGATGAGCAAATGCTCTTGCTTAGCCAATGGCATAATTTCTTTGAATGCTCTCTAGAGACTTAGGAGGAGGTAAGCAATGCTGGATGAGCAATATCACTAAACGACATGTTTTAAGGTGTATATTAACCAAAAGACAATCAGTGGGTGCCTGCCAATGATTGACCACTGGCACCTGCTGATCGGCGAAGAGGATGATAGGACAGAGCTCTGTGAATGTAAACAATATAGAGCTCTGTCCTATCAGTGGGGATGCACCGGTTTTTATTTCCCTGCAAAGCAGGGGATAAAAAACTGCACATTCCTTAGTAAAAACAGCACACAGTGAATGCACCAAGCACTGCTAAGCACACATTTAACCCCTTGAGCACCCTAGATGTTAACCCCTTCCCAGCCAGTGTCATTAGTACAGTGACAATGAATATTTTTAGCACTGATCACTGTATTGGTGTCAATGGTTCCCACAAAGTGTCAAAATTGTCAGTTAGTGTCAGATTTCCCACCATACTATCACAGTCACGCTATAAGTCGTTAATCACTGCCATTTCTAGTATTTAAAAAAAAAATCCAATATCTATACCACAGTTGTGTAGACACTATAACTTTTGGGCAAACCAGTCTATATACCCTTTTACATTTTTTTTTATTGGATGTGTTTTATAGCAGAAAGTAAACATTTTTTTTTTTCAGAAATTTTTTGTTTATAGCACAAAAAATAAAAAAACCTAGTGATGATCAGATACCACCAAAAGAAAGCTCTATTTGTGTTAAAAAAATTATATAAATTTAGTTTGGGTATGACATATTTGTTATTTTAAGGGAAAAAAGTACCTTTATAACCACTTTAATGCACCAGGCTACAAGAGGTTTCTTTGAAAGTGCATTTTTTAAAAATAAACAATATGCATTGGGAGGGTAAGGATGACACAGTAAATGATTTAATAAAGGAAAGTTAAAGCATGTATTTTTTTTATATATTCAGATATTTCATGTAGCACCCTGGTGTTTAGACAGGGTTGCTAACAAATTTAGTTTTCCAGGTAGTAATTATCCTGGCTGATTGATAGCAGATCCACTAATTCCTCCCTAAATTCTGGAATTGCTGCACCTTTTCTCTTCTGTCACTAGGTGGCACTGTGTCTGGTGATATTGGATTGACAGGGGCTTAGCAAGGTCAGATCATGAATGGATGGGGTGTCTCAGCCAATTGGCGGGGGTTTCTTTTAGTCCCTTGGCCTGCTGCGAGAGCCTATTTATTTGCGTGGAGTCAGGTGATTGTGGTTCTGTGCCACCTGGACGGCTGTCTGGGTGGAGGTGTGTTATGTCACCCTGGGCTGCTAGGCCAAAAGCCTGAGGCCTATCCTGGGGACACCTGGCTGCTAGTCTGCCTGAGGCCTATCCAGGAGCAGGAGAAGCAGCCTAGGGTTGGGACTGCAGTATTGGAGTCCAACCGAGTGGAGAAGGTTCAGCCGAATGGGGTACCAGTTGTGGTCGGAGGTAGAGAGGAAGCTGTCGCCACTAACGGACTATCCATCTTACTACTGGAGACTGCTGTGAGTAAGCTGGAGCAGTCTTCTCAACAGCCAGGAACTGTGAAAAAGTGGGTAAGCATCAGTAAGTGGCAAGCCAGGCACCCCATCAAGATAGCAGGTGTGACGCTTGAGGAGTGTACAGAGGATAGCTGTGAAAGAGCTCAGGGGATCCAGTGACGACTGGGATCAGGAAGTCTAGTGAGAGACTGGGAGCTGAGTGAGTGAAGATTTACAGCAGGATATTGTGAGATAAGTAAAGGGCTGTTCGGTGTTACCAAGAGTTAAGTACAACTACTGTTAGTGACTGTTGCAAGATTAGTTGCCAAAGGAGAAAGCGGTCCTACCTATACAGAAGTGTTATCCGGCTGGAGGCCTTCCACTGTATAGCTTTCTACCTAAAGTAGTCTCGGAGTCTGTCAATTATCATTGCATCTACACAAGGGTGTCCTGGCCCAAACCCCCTCTCCCACAGTTCTGTTAAGAGACATTAAATCTCCTGTTCACATTCAAAAAGTGACTGGCGCCCATTATTTCTTCTTGCATCACACCCACCATGCCTGATAACCCACTCTACAAGGAAGGATGTCAGCTTTCCCTAACCCTTGAAGTCACCGTTAGGCCTCTGGGGCCCCGGGACCTTGCTACCTTCACTATCTTTCCTATGTGGAGTCTTTAGGTAGCAAAGACATTTGCTTTGTAATGACTGCAACAAACAAAAGTGCACTTGTTAACCATAGCAACCGATCAATTCATTTGCTTAACTTGAAAGGTGAAATGTGATTTCTGTTTTCTAAGAGCAATTGTTCTACTTTTTTCCAGTTTATTTTGCTTCAAATTTATATGCTAGGTGCACAGACTTTTTTCCACAAATCAATTTCCAGGACAGCATATAAGAGAGAATTAGGCTTTTCAGACTCAAAACCCTGTTGTCCTGGAAGACTCTTGGAAACGCTACTTTTTGCACTTTTTTTTTCTTTTTAAACATTTTAGCTTCATGAAGCTTTGCAGCAGTGTGTAACTTCAATAGTGATCTCACTATAGCAATGACCTACTGCAGTAGGGAGACACTGGACAAAGCTGCAACAGCTCTGCCCAAGACTTCATACTGACTGGAAGTGCTTTGACATCATTCATGACATCAATACACTCCCAATGTAAACAAAATGCCTTCTGCTTACATTCATTTCAACAGCGGGAGTGATCTCTAAAAGCATTGTAAGCCCAGAAGCTGATCATTTTAGTGCTGAAGCCCAGCTGCCACCGACAGTTCCAGCACTGGTGCTGGGGAAGAACCCCAGGAGCTGCTGAGTTCAGGGTGTCATGAGATAGATAGCTGATGTCCCTGTGCTGTTTTAAAATGGTGCCGTGGACTCAAGTGGTTTCAGGACAGCTTCATCAAGGTGAAGTTCTCCTTTAAGGTGCCTTGGAATATAGTGCTGGCTTCTGCATTTGGTACATTAATTAGCATTTTCCCATTTAGGTCTGTTAAGTGGGTTTCTGGAGCGGAGTGCTCATTGAATCACCTTGCTTAGAAGGACACGCAGGCTTCTTTAACTCCATTCTCAACAACTGGATTCGCAGACAAGCCCAGGGAATATAACTTTTTCAGATTTTCACTCTCAGCAACTCAGAGAGGCCACACCCAATGAGGCAGAGGTAGCTGCAAAAGTGATCTGCAGCCAGGTGAGAGGGTTCCCACTACATAGGGGCACCTACTGTAGGCTGGAGCCTAAAAACATAGCTAATGGGTCAAGATCAAGGGGTCAGGATCGAAGACCAGTTGCTATAGCAGTGGGACGCTCTCACAGAAACCAGCAGGATAGGAACACAGGCAGGTCACCCTGGCGGATGACACTGGCTCACCTGAGTTGCGGAGTCTAAGTACTAACCGGTGTTCACCAGAGCTCCCGATGGTGGAGATGGATTTTGCTGGGTGTTAGCACCAGGTCGTGGTCCTCAGGAATGCCCCACCAAGAGGTGAGCAAGCCAGGGTCCAGTGGCGGATTAAGCAGGTAAGGATCAAACAGAAGCATAGTCAGTTAACAAGCCAAAAGGCCAGTAATAAGTAGTGCAGGTTGGGATCAAGCAGAAGTGTAGTCAAGGGTCGATAATGAGTTGTAGCAAAATATGGGTGGCAGCAGGGAAAACAAAAGCAAGATACTGGCTGAGAGAGCACAATAATTTTGCAAACCAAAAGTGCAGAGACATGGCTTAAAGCCGGAATTTCATAGGAGAAGAGAAGAGACAGGATCATTCAAGGAATTGTCCAGGGAACTATTCAGCATTCCAGGTATCCCAGCAGGAAGAGACATCACCAGCAGCAGAGGTTCCAAGTTCAAATCCAGGCCCTGACATAATGTGTGGTACACCCCCTTAAATGGTGCCAGAGAACTCTAGTTCCAATGGGGTAGTCCTTGGACTTTGGATACCTCCAGTTGTTTACTTGTATTACCAGAGCTAGGCTGGACTTCACTGTGAGGTACTCGCGGTTTACAAGGTTAATTGCAAGCTGTGATCTGTAAGTTTATAAAGTAGTGATCCTCAGCTTGACTCTCTATTGTTATTTGGACTCAAAGAGACTATGCTTTGCAGCCACATTACCCTAATTGAGTCATTTACCCTAATTGAGATGTTACTTTGAAGTACAGTTTATGCTAGTTTTTTCCCAACCTAAACAGGGCCAGAACCAGGGACTGATCTAGCCTGTCTGGTCTGGGTCAGCTTTCTGAGCTAAAAAATTATGCATAAAGAACTGGTAGCCTCCCTGGTGGTATTCCCGAGTGTGGCTCGGGGTTAAAATTCAGGACCATTAGTGGTAACCCCGAGCCACACTCGGGATTGCATCGCAGGATCCTGGTGCCTCCTTACTTACCTTGTCCCCGGGATCCTGCGATGTCCCCCGCAATGTCCGCGGGCTGTGTCCTGTTCCGAAGCCTCTCTGTGCCAGGCTCCGTTCCCTGCGAGCGTCGCGACGCACGGGGGCGGAGCCTGGCGGCAAATTCAAAAAAATGTAAAAAGCATAACACATACAGTACTGTAATCTTACAGATTACAGTACTGTATGAAATCATTTCACATCCCATTTGTCCCCAGTGCTCTGGCCCATGCCCTGCATGCAGTTTTATATTGCATATACTGTTCTTTCTGCCTGGAAACTGGAGATTGTCCATAGCAACCAAAAAGTGTCCCTTTACGTCAAAAATGGCTTTAGACCAGCTAGAAAACAGCGATAGTAAATTAGAACACTTGCAGAATTGAGCGATAGTGAATCGTGTGGAAATTTATTTTATTACTATTTATTTTTATTTTTTTTAATTATTATTTTTTTTTTATTATATTATAATTTATGTTTTTGTGTTTCAAACTTTATCATACCCGGGATATCTAGTAGACTCTTGTTTGGACAGATTTAAGTGTGTTATTGTTAAGAATTACAGGCCTACAATATAAAACGCCAAATTTCCATGCAAAATAATTGTACCGCTTTCAGCACCTAAAATCAGAAAGAATCATACCGCCAGGGAGGTTAATGTAATTTCACAAAGGCAATGAACTAGGTAACATTAGCCAAATGAAGCACGTGGGCTGTGATGCACAGGCCGTGTTGTGCTACACACCCAGGGCTGTCTTTAACACAGGGCAAAAGGGGCAGCTGCCCTGGGCCCAGTTGTTGTTGTGGGGCCCAAAGCAGCTGCCCCTTGAGCCTACACTGCCCAAAAATAGTTGATAAGTGAATTTGGGAGGTCCCAAGAAAGTGTTTGCCCAGGTCCAATTAATATTTAAAATGGCCCTGTACACACCACACCACAGATAAAGCAGATAAATCTGTGGAGTCACCCCTCCTCATTTTTCTGTCTCTCTAGCCTTGCCCCCTAGACCGCCCTACCTCTCTTTAATTGTGACAGAAATTCAGTTCTATATTAACCACTTCAGCCCCGGAAGATTTGGCTGCTCAATGACCAGGCCATTTTTTGCAATATGGCACTGCGTCGTTTTAACTGACAATTGCACAGTTGTGCGACGCTGTACCCAAACAAAATTGATGTCCTTTTTTTCCCACAAATAGAGCTTTCTTTTGATGGTATTTGATCAAAAGAAAAGCGACAATTTTGAAAAAAAAACACAATATATTTTACTTTTTGCTATAATAAATACCTCACATTTTTATAAAAAAAAAAAAAAAAAATTTTCCTCAGTTTAGGCCGATATGTATTCTTCTACATATTTTTGGTAAAAAAAAAAAAAAATCACAATAAGTGTATATTGATTGGTTTGCGCAAAAGTTATAGCGTCTACAAAATAGGGGATAGATTTATGGCATTTTACTTTTTATTGGTAATGGCGGCGATCTGCGAATTTTATCGGGACTGCGATATTGCGGCGGACAAATTGGACACTTTTGACACATTTTTGGGACAATTGACAATTATACAGCGATCAGTGCTATAAAAATGCACTGATTACTGTATGGGAAATTAACCTCGTGTTAACTGCTGGCATGGAAGGGGTTAACACTAGGGGGTCGATAAAAGGGTTAACTGTGTTCCCTCACTGTGTTCTAACTGTAGGGGGGAGGGGACTGTATAGGAGGAGAGAGAGATCGGTGTTCATACTTAGTATGAACACACAATCTGTCTCTGCTCCCCTGAAAGAACCAGGATTTGTGTGTTTACACACACAGATCCCGGTTCTCGCTCTGTCGCGAGCAATTGAGAGTACCCGCTGGTGCCTGCCGGGCACTTACATCGGCTCCGGGCACACGCTGCGGGCGCGCACGCCCTTAGTGGCCAAAAGGAAAAGTGATGTAAGGTAATGTCGATTTGCCCAGCCGAGCCAATCTGCTGCAGTAAAACTGCGGCGGCTGGTCTGGGAAAAAAGCCAGAGATGAAGAGAAACTACTAGGGATCCAACTAAAAACAGCTGTGACAAAAGTGCACCAGTATTCCCTCTCTGTACATTGAGGCTATATTCACACTAGTCTGCACAGTAAAATGCAACACATAGTGACATGGTGCCATTCAGTGCTTTGTGGAAAAATGCAGACATACTGCATTTTCCTTCACTGCAACGCACTGGATGTCAGCATTCTGGTGTGAATGGGACACATAAAAAACAACTGTATTCTAGGTGTCAGGCAGGCAAGCAGTCTGCGTCTAAGGCAGGTCAATTGCATGTGATTGCAGTATAAGAGATTACATGCGAGTGGGCGCAAATAGCTGTGAGAGCCAGCAGCCTCCCATTGCGTTCAATGGGGCTGCTTAGTTGCAGCTCATCACAAGAACCCTCGCTGCGGTTCTCCCATGTAATCGCCTGCAGGGTGCATTCACAGGTGTTAACGCACTCTTTAGAAGTGGCCTGGGGAAGGATTTGTTCTGATGCAATGCCGTCTTATAGCAGGTGATGAGGAAATTTGGGAACCAAGCTGCAATATTAGAATCAATCTAACTTATAATTTGTCCCATTGCTCATGTTTAGCATTACCTTACTGTGCGTCAGAATTGACAAATGCTCTCCTATGTAATAACACATGTAAATATGTGCTAAAAATACGGATGTCTTGTGAGAATATAGGCTAAAAATGTACATGCAAAAATATCAGTGGTGTATATCAGCGGCTGCTTTCTGTAAAGGCTCCTAATTAGTTTACTACA
The DNA here is from genome assembly GCF_042186555.1 of Aquarana catesbeiana. Classification (NCBI taxonomy): domain Eukaryota; kingdom Metazoa; phylum Chordata; class Amphibia; order Anura; family Ranidae; genus Aquarana; species Aquarana catesbeiana. Next base: position 182,452,456 of record NC_133326.1, read on the forward strand.
AGGATTGCACTTCAAAATCTTTGCATGTGAGACAAGGATAAAGATTTCCTGCATATGGAAGTGGAGACAAGGAGAACAGCATCATGCAAGCAACTAAAGTTAATGAGCTATGTCCTGAAGACTAAAGAATACATTCTGAATGATTGTTGCTTATGAGACCTTAGCAGTCTCTGATTTTTAAGCATGTCTTGCAGGAGTTGCTAAACAACCAACTAAAACTCCAGCACTTTGTGATTTCTAGTCAACTGACCTATACATCATTAATGTCTTCAATTTTATGTTCACTTTTCAAAGATTATAAACCTAAAGGTCAATCTAATTAGGTAGATACATTTCTTCATGAAAAAGAAGAATGCCTTCTCTTTTTTTTTTTTAGATTGTGGTCAAAAGTACCTATACGTGATCAAATTATGACTTTAGTGCATGTGGCATGCATTGTGATTCATTTTAAAATGATGTTTACCGTTTCTAAAATGGACAGAATGGATTGTTTATCCCCATTGGTGACAGATAAAAAAATGCCATTGCCATATAAAATGTGTAGGTCTTGCTAATTTCTCAAAATATGTCTTCCACAGATTAGCAACATATTGGTAGATGAATTTACCTTTTTTTTCTCAGAAAAAAGGTGCAGGAACTCACCCGCCCTCTCCTAGGTCCCGCGCCTTAAAATGCCCCCCCCCCCAGGTCACGCCCCTACCCGACCCTAGAAACCCCCCCCCCCCTCTAAAACCGCTCCTTTAGAGAACAGGGAACCAAGTATAATTTGGGGGTCTATACAAGTAATTTGTATGGAATTTGTTAATAAAAAGCAATGCAGTAAAATGTCCAAAGAATTAGAAATAACTAGCACTTACCAAAGTAAGCTCAGAGACACTTCCAGACTATTTCAGCATTCTTGTCATATAGTTTGGATATGTATCTGTACATACAGTACATGAGCCTATCCCTACTGTACAGCTCTAAGCGCCCATGTGCATGAGCCCTGTGAGTTTGTTACTGCAGTAAAAGCAATAATATTTCCACTGCAGCAAGAATAGATCCTTCCAGCATCAATAGACAGCCCCCCATATCCAGCAACAATAGACAGACCCCCCCATATATTGAGCAAAGAGACATTCCCAAAAATCCAGCAAGAGACAGCCACGGCCCAGTCCAGCAAAGAGACAGACGTGGCCCAGGCCAGCAAAGAGATAACCACAGCCCAGTCCAGCAAGAGACAGTTGTAGTCCAGTCCAGCAAGAGACAGCTGTAGTCCAGTCCAGCAAGAGACAGCCACAGCCCACTCCGAGCCAGCAAGAGACAGCCCAGTACAGCAAGAAGCAGCCACAGTCCAGCAAGAGACAGCCACAGCCCAGTCCAGCAAAAGACAGCCCAGTCCAGCAAGAGACAGCCCAGTCCAGCAAGAAGCAGCCACAGCCCAGCAAGAGACCAGCAAGAGACAGCCACAGCCCAGTCCAGCAAAGGGACAGCCCAGTCCAGTAAAGAGACAGTCGCGGCCCAGTCCAGCAAAGAGACAGCCCCGGCCCAATCCAGCAAAGAGACAGCCGCGGCCCAATCCAGCAAAGTGACAGCCGTAGCCCAGTCCATCAAAGAGACAGCCGTAGCCCAGTCCAGCAAGAGACAGCCACAGCCCAGTCCAGCAAGAGACAGCCACAGCCCAGTCCAGCAAAGAGACAGCCCAGCAAAGAGACAGCCACAGTTCAGTCCAGCAAAAGACAGCCACAGCCCAGTCTAGCAATTGACAGCCACAGCCCAGTCCAGCAAGAGACAGCCCAGTCCAGCAAGAGACAGCCCAGTCCAGCAAGAAGCAGCCACAGCCCAGCAAGAGACAGCCACAGCCCAGTCCAGCAAGAGACAGTCTATCAGCAAGCACAGCCCCATTTACCAGCATTGTCACCACCAGAAACTAAGAACTTTAGTTTTTAACCACAGTCTCCAGCACACAACAGTTAATAGGAGACTAGTGAGGAGGAGGACAGGTTACCTACCCACACCAACCATCCAACGATATAACCATGCGGCCGCACCGAACATCCCTCTCACACACAAAACAAGCTTCTGGTTGGTCTGTATTGAGAGGTGGAGTGGAGTGCAGATGACTCCACCTTCCGCTCTCATAGGCTGCAACCGTTTGATCCCCAGCGGCTGCCAGTGCTCTGGTGAAAGTGCCTCAGTGGTGGGGAGAGCTCTGGTGGAGATGCCTCCGCCTTTGATCTCTCCACGGTCGTCAGTGCTTTATTACAGGTGGCAGCACAGCAGGCTACACAAATTTGGACAAGGGAGTGCTCTGGTAGAGGTGCCGGACTTGCGGTCCGGCACGTTTTCGGCCAAAAAAAAGCCCTGCCTCTGTCTAAATTGACCCTTTATGCAGCACAGTCCAGCTTAGTGTGCTACAGTTCGTTTTTGTATAGTGTAGGTAAATTGTTCAGGCTTGGCTCGCAGCCAAGCCTGTGTGTTTTTCTGGGTCAGGGTTGAGTGGTATGACTCTCAGGCAGCATCTCTGATACCTCCCCCTACTTATGGACTACACACTTGCAAAGATTGACCATGAATGGTTTAGAAATAAGCACCCTGGCTTGTATCATTTATAATATGTGTATCCCTATATAACATTATTTATTTTAGGTACTTATATAGCATCGTCAATTTATGCAGTGCTCTACATATACATTGTACATTGTTCAAGGCTAAAAAAACCTAGTATGGCTTTATACCATCAACCTGCATATAAGGTGTCCTTCTTATAAGCTGCATCATACGTTCATTGGCCTATTAACTATTGAAAGGGTCATTAATCCTGTGTCTCTCAAGCTCACACTTCCCACCTCTCTTATGGTCTATTTAGTGTTCCAGGTGTCATGTCTGAAGCCAGTATCTCAAGAACATTTTCCTAGTGGGTCATCTCCACCAGCTCTTCCCAGCTTGATGGATGGCTATGAGGAATTTGGGGTGAAAGCAACTGTGGACTCCAGCAAATCAGCAGGGAATCGTTAGTACATTATCAAATGGAAGGTATTTGGCAACAAAGAAAATTCATGGGAGTCTTTAAGCAATGTCCATCAAATCCTTTCATTTTGCTCACCCTGAGAAGCCCAGCCCTAGTAGCATCTAAAAGCTACCCCTAACAAAGAGGCAATGTTACGGGATCTCTAGTGTAAACTTCAGTACATCCAAGGGCCTTCTGTCTGTATGCAGTGCGACCCATGGTGGCCTTTTAGCTATGAAGGGTATTTAAACTCCATCTGGTGGCTGGTGCTGTGGCTTTTTTCCAGTAACCTTGTTCAAGAGATTGCCTATTACCGACCTGGATCACCTGACTCTGCCTGTGTTCACTGTCCCCAGTGCTGACTCTACTTATTTAATGAGCCTGGGTGCCACTAGGATCACTGGATCATCACCCCTTGCAGGGTGTTTTGGTGAAGACCAAGGTGCCACTTCACACCTTGGTCTTCATTTACCGTGAGCCTGTATCTCCTGCCAGGGGTATAACCTGTAACAAAAGCAATAGCCATTCGTGATAAAGTCAAGGCTACGAAACCAAATAGATTCATGTTACTACAGTTACTACAGACAATGGACCAGATTAAACAAGAGGATAATCCAAACGGAGAAGAAAGAAACAAGGAGAACAATATCCAGTTGCAACATCCGCCACTATCTGAATGAAAGTGGCCTTCATTGTAGAAGACCCAGGAATATCCAATTTTTGAAAGCCAAACACAAAAAATCCTGCCGGAAGTTAGCTAAAATGCATGTTGGCAAGCCACAATCCTTTTGTGAAAGTGTCTTTGAACAGTTGAACAAAAAAAACTTCTTTCAAAGATATGAGCACATCCTTACTTTGAAACACTGCATAATGGGATTGGTTTACTTCCACTGGCACCAAGTGCCTTGAATCTGTGGGAGAATCTATGCAGATTATCAAAGCATTCTGTAGTGAATTGCATTGTCTAATATTAAAATGTCCTTTCTCAGTTGTAAGCAGTTGTCATCCAGTAGGTTAGTGACCCAAAACATACATCCAAGAGATCCCAAAATTTGTTGAAGAGCAAACACTGGATTGTACTGAAGTGGCCTGCATGAGTTCTGAACTGAATCCAACAGAACAGTTATGAAAGAGCTAAAACTCACAGCTGGGAAAGGAAATCAATCAAACCTCAGACAATGGAGCAGTTTGCAGGAGAACAGTGGGAAAAATAGCATGTTGAGCAATGTACAATTCAGACCTACAGAAAGTGCTTATTTACAGTTATTGGGGATTATTTACTAACATCCAATAGGCTATTCGCTTTCCAAATTTCCCCTTAGCTTAATAAATGTTGTGAAAATGAATTTTGAAAGGAATATAATCACATGCAAGGGAAAAAAAAAAACAGTATTTTTGATTGCACAAGTTTGGATAATGAAAGTCAGCAGCGCTTCACCTCATTAACTAAGCTAATGATTCTTTGCAAAGTAAACAGCCTATTTACCTTTAGTAAATCAACCCTATTGCTTCAAATGGGTATGTTACAAAATATTAGGTTAGGGATATCATCTTCATTTATTTTAGTACATAGAAGCAAATAGTAAAGGACAAGTTCAGCAGTTATCTAAAAATTAACCCTGCCCTCTCCCTAGTTGAAGAGGCGGTGGGGAGGAGGCAGAAAAGTGGAACTTCTCTTACCAGTTACCATGATACAGTTAAGGGGGATAGAGGGGGTTATCGGTGAATTCATTCTAAGAGATTCAGTAATCAATTCATGTACATAACTCTGAGAAATGTTATGTAGTTAGAAGTGGTTGTTTATTGAAACATTATGAGCTATTTCAGAAGTAACATTCACAAGAGATCAGCTAAACTATGTTCACTTACATATTTAGATCAGTTCAGATTCTAAAAAATGTGCATATCATATCTTTGAAGAAAACACAAGCTTAGAAGCCTCAAATAAAACTCAAAGTGAACCTTTTCATTCCCCAAGCATGTAAACATAATAGCATTGTTATAATTGGCTGTATAGGTTCTTTCAAATGCACTTATTCTTTCCCCCAAATCCACAGCTTAAGGAGACTTAGCACTGTTACTGATATGCAGATATTAACTTTGGGTCAAAAGTCAATAGCCAAA